>NC_080066.1:166178416-166856610 GCF_949987535.1 Balaenoptera acutorostrata
AAACTTCCAGTTATAAAATAAATAAATCATGAGAATGTAATGTACAGCATGGTGACTATCGTTAATAATACTATATTGTATATTTGAAAGTTGCTAAGAGAATAGATCTTAAAAGTTCTCAACACAAGAAAAAATATAACTATGTGTGATGATGGATGTTAACTAGCTTTATTGTGTTGCTTATTTTGAAATATATACATATATTGAATTGTTACATTGTACACCTAAAACTAACATAATGTTATATGTCAGTTATATCTCAATTTTAAAAATTAAAAAAAATTTAACGGATGTTTTAGTGTTTCATATTATGTAATGAAGATTGTTTGCTTTTTAAAAGGCTATCCTACCAGATCAGAGACTTGCAGACTCCTACTTTTCTTGTAGGAATTGCTTGGTCATTCTCACTAATTTTATATTTCAGAGCTACCTACTATATTATATTTTGACTGACATTTTTTTTTTTTTCTTATCTAGGGGAAAACATATGTAGGTAAAACTCAGGTACAAGTAATAATTTAGGGTGATAGTGGCAGAGTAAACAAAGGAAAAGTTAGAGAAGTGCATTTTCTTCCCATGAAAAGACTTTCAAAATTATGTGTTGGCTGAGGAGACTCTAGGCAAGTTATTAATTTTGGAAAATTTCAAAAAACATATATAGTACTTAAAGCAAATGGAGTTTGTTATAAATTGAACTGATGTCTCAGGTATTTTCATCCTGCCAGCATTCGGTTCAAACCTACTTTTAGTTCCACCCTTTACGTTTATTTCCTTTATGTCACCTGTGTGCCAGCCAAACATAAGTGTTAGTTCTTAGAATATTCAGTGCACCTTTGAGGTTTGGGGTGTGATTTTCTGTCAGCCTTGGATGCTCCTAACCTCAACCTCTGTATGTCCAAAGCTTAGGACCCCTTTGGATCCAGCTCCCTCAGGAAGTGCTTCCTAATTAGGTGTCACCTATTTCTGAAGTCCCACAACAATGTACCTGCACCTCCCTGTATCCTCAAAATGAAAACCAATGACAAACAAAAAATCAAAATAAGAAAAGGAAGGCAGAAAAGAGGGAAAAGTAGACAAAGAAGAGATGGCACTAGTTGAAAACAAGTAGTACAGTACATTTAAACCTAGCCACATCAATAATTGTGTTATATGGACTTAAACAACAGAATTTTATTTTCTCACAGTTCTGGAGCCTGGAAAGACCAAGATCAAGGTTCCTAATGAGAGCTCTCTTCCTGGCTTGTAGGTGGCTGCCTTCTTGCCATGTCCTCACATGGCTGAAAGTTCTGGCCTGTCTTCCTCATCTAAGGACACCAGCTGTATTGAATTAAGGTCCCACTCTTATGACCCCATTTAACCTTAATTACTTCCTTATAGGTCTGTCTCCAAAGATAGCCACACTGGGAGTTAGGGTTTCACATATGAATTTGGCTGGGGTTGGGGGTTGGGGGCACACAATTCAGTCCATAGCGTGTTCTAAATTAAATGTAATTATCCCCAATACAAGGCAGAGATTTTAAGACTGTATAAAAAAGACCCAGATACATAGTACCTACAAAAAACACACATTAAATATAAAAACATGAATAGGTTAAAAGTAAAAGTACACGAAAAGATATACCATGCTAATGCAAATGAAAGGGAAGCTGAAATTCTGCATTAATATCAGATAAAGTAGATTTTAGAGCCAAGAATATTACCAGGGATAGGAAAAGCTATTTGATAGTGATAAGGGGGTCAGTTCATCAAAAGGTCATAAGCAAAAACAAATGCAAGGAGAAATTTGAATAGACCTCTCTCAGTAATTGGTATATCAAGAAGGCAGAATATCAGTAAGAGTATAGAAAGCTTGAACAACCAGTATCAACCTGACATTTATAGAACACTCCACCCAACAACAATTTTCAAATGCATATTAAACATATTTCTATTGAAATTATAAATCAATACCAGTATAACAGCATCAAGAATTTGAAAGGCCAAGTAGACCGTATTCTGGGTCATCAAGTCAATCTCAACAAATTTAGAAAGATTTAAGTCATACAAAGTGTGCTCTATGACTGTAATAGAATTGAATTAGAAATCAATAACAGGAAGATATCTCAACACCCCTCCCCTTAAATATTTGGAAACTAAATAACACACTTTAAAACAATATAGGGTCAAAGAAGAAATTGAAATTGAAATTAGAAATTATGTTGCACTGCATAAAAATGAAAACAAAGCATAAAAATAATTGTGGTAATTTGTTAAAGTAGTACTTGGAAGAAAATTTATAGCATTAAGCTCCTGTATCAGGAATGCAAGGTTGTTAAAATATTCAAAAGTCAATCAATATAAGTCACCATATTAACAAACACAAAAAAGAAAAAATCATCTTAATAAACTGAGAAAAAGCATTTGACATCCATTTTTTATTTAAAAAAACCACTCATCAAACTACAAATAGAAAGGAACTTCCTCAATTTGATAAAAGCACCTACAAAAAGCCTGTAGCTAATATAGTCAATGGTGAGAAACTGATACAGTTGTGCTTTCCCCTATGATCATGAATAAGGCAAGGTTGCTGGCTCTCACTACCTCTAGTCACATTGTATTAGATGTTCTAACTAGTGCAATAAGGCAAGAAAAAGAAATAAAACAATGTTTAGTTACAGATGACATAATTGTCTACGTTGAAAACTCTATGGAATCTACAAAAAGCTACCAGGACTAAAAAGTGAATTTAACAAGGTTGCAGGGTAGAATCTCAATATACAGAAATCATTTGTATTTCCATGTCTTTGCAATTAACAGTTGGAAATTGAAATTACAAGTCAATACCATTTATAACAGCATCAAAAATATATGTTTAGGGATAAATTTAACAAAATATATACAAGACTTCTAAAAATATTGCCAAGAGAAATTAAAGAAGACCTAAATAAGTGGAGAGATATACTATGTTCATTAGTTGGAAGACTCAATATTCTTAAGATGTTATTTCCTTCCCAATTCATCTATAGGTTCAATACAATCCCAGGCCAAATCCCAGCTTTTTGGGGTGAGAATTGACAGGCTGGTTCTAATATTAATATAGAAATGCAAAGAACTAAGAATAGTCAAAACATGTTGACAAAGAACAAATTTGAGACTAACACTACCTGATTTCAAGGCTTACTTTAAAGCTACCATAATTGGTACAAGGTGGTATCAGTATCATTACAGACAAATAGATCAATGGAACAGAAAAGCAAGTTAGAAATAGAACCACAGGTATATGGAAAATGATTTTCAACAAAGGTGCAAAGGCAATTCCATGAAGAAAGGATAATCTTTTCAGCATGCTGAAACACTTAAGTATCAAATGCAACAAAACAAAATAAAACAACAGAAAAAACCCCAACTTTGATTCATACCTCACACTGTATACAAAATTTAACTTAAAATGGATGATAGACCTAAATGCGTAACCTATAAATATAAAACGTTTAGAAGAAAACATAAGAGAAAATTTTTGTGAGTATGGGTTACACAAAGGTTTCTTAGCTATAGCACCAAAAGCACACCCCAAAAAAGGAAAAATTGATAAATTGGACATCATGAAAATTATAAACTTTTGTGTTTTGAAAGACATTGTTAAGAGAATGGAAAGACAAGCCATAGGCTAGAAGAAAATATTGGCAAACCTTATATCTGATAAAGAATTTGCACACAGAAAAAGAGCTCTCAAAACTCGACAATAAGAAAACAACACAATTTAAAAATGGGCAAATAATTTGAATGGACACTTCACCAAAGAAGCTATATGGATGGCAAGTAAGCACATGAAAAGATATTCAATATGTTTACTCATTAAAGAAATGCAAATTAAAATTAAATTAGAATGGCTAAAATTAAAAAGAGAGACCATACCAAGTGTTGGTTAGCATGTAGAGCAACTGGAACTATCATATTCTGGCAGTGAGAGTGTAAATTGGTACAGCCCCATTGGAAAACAGTTTGGCAGTTTCTTACAAAGTTAAACTTACACCTCCCATATGATCTAGGCATCTCTATTCCTTGGTATTTGCCAAAGAGAAATGAAAGCATACATTCAAAAAAGGAGTTGGACATGACTGTTTATAACAACTTTATTTGTAATAGTCCCAAACTGGAAACAATCCAAATGTCCATCAACAGGTGAATGGATAAACTGTGGCATATCTACACATGGTATTCTATAGAGCAATGAAAAGGAATGAACTATTGATATATGTGCAACATGGATGAATATCAAAATAACTATGCTGTGTAAAAGAGCCAAACAAAAAGAAGCACATGCTGTATCATTCCATTTATATAAAACTCTAGAAAATGCAAACTAATCTATATTGACAGAAAGCAGATCAGTGGTTGCCTGGGGAGAGGAGTGGGGTGATACAGGGAGGAGTAGTAGGGATTATGAGGATTACAAAGGAGCATGAGGAAACTTGGGGGGGGGTGGTGAAAGATATGTTCATTATCTTTTTTTTTTAAATGATGTGTTTTAAAAAAAATATATTTTATTTATTTATTTATTCGGTTGCACCAGCTCTTAGTTACAGCTCATGGACTCCTTAGTTGTGGCACATGTGCTCCTTAGTTGCGGCCGGCGGGCTCCTTAGTTGCGGCTTACCGGCTCCTTAGTTGTGGCATGCGTGTGGGATCTAGTTCCCTGACCGGGGGTCGAACCCAGGCCCCCCTGCATTGGGAGTGCAGAGTCTTAACTCTTCCCTGCGCCATCAGGGAAGTCCCTCATTATCTTAATTGTAGTAAGAGTTTCATCAATGTATATGTATGTCAGCCTTATCCCATTTTACACTTTTAACATTTACAGTTTGTTGTATGTCAGTTAAACCTCAATAAAAAGTTAAAAAAAAAAACACCCAAAAACCTCATAGAATTCTACACCGTTACAAAAACATCAGTTTTACCGTATGTAGATTATACTTTAATAGACCTGATTTAAAAAATAAATATATCACAGTTAACTGAAGTGCCATACTTATTTTTTTCCCCCAAATACTTTAAGGCTATAAAAGTTTAGGAGCTCTGTAAATGTTTTTTAAATAACAAGGATCGAGAGCGTATGGGAGAAATCACTGGATGAAGCATCGGTAGGATTTTGACAAGCAGAGAGGAGAGAGAGACTACGGAGAGGCGTTTCAGGCAGGGCTTTGGGGCCGTTAGAACATGCATTTGGCTGGATGGGAGCTGGGCAGTAGCAGCAGGAGTAGGCTGGTCACGAGAGCTAGATTTGGAGGCTCAGGCAGGACTGGCACATAGAAGGTTTTGAATCCCAAGTTAAGGAGTTTTTACCTGAGGGTTGAAAAGGAAGCAGCTATTTTGTAAGAATTGACCTGGGGACAGTGTTTAGGGTTAGTTGGAGAATATAGAGTTGGATATAGATTTTAAATCGAGTTTTCTAGGAAGAGTGTGAAAATGAATATATTTACACTGGATAATAGACAAAAATCTCTCAACTGCATTGCATATGCAGCCAATCAGATAGTTCATGCCACACTTCTGCCTGGTTACACCCTTTTTTTCTTTCCCATGAGTGCCAAAAAGCATAAAAAATAACCTAGTCACAGCTCATGCAAAGAACGCTGAATATCACAGATGGTGCTTCATTAATTACGGTTTGCAACAAATAGTTTTCTTAAGATTTCTGTCTTTTCACAAAAGTGGGTCTACGAGTTATGTGATATTTTAATATTTCATGAAACAGGAATTTGGGGGAAAGAAAAACATTAATACTTACTACAGTTTTCTCCATTATAATATTTGTTACAACTAGCGTCTGGGGGTAGGCTGTGGGGATTCTGATGTACCCTAAATTTTGAGAACCACTTTGCTACATGGTTTCTAAGAGCACTTTCACCTCTAAATTCCTCAAAAGACACAAACTACAGAAGATCCCTCAAGAAGAAATAGATAACCTAAATAGCCCTATATCTATTAAAGAGTCTACCTATTAATACAACTCAAATGGGAGATATCCAGTACAGTGTCAATGAGAGGTGTCCCAGACTCCTTGAGAGAGGGTTTTAAACTGAAGGATCTAGGCCATCTTTTGAGGCCCTCATGAAATACTTGTGAACAGAGGTGGGGAGAAAGGACATCAAAATAATAAGTAATTATTATGTATCAAGTGCCTGCTGCTTGTAATCTTTACAGTTCTACACATTAACTATTATGATTCCCATTTTCCTGGTGAAAACCTCAGAGAAGTTACATAACTTGCCCAAGGATACCTGGATAGTAAAAGGCATAGCTGGAAATCTCAGCGTCCTGGAATGCTATCTTCTTTCAACCAGTTAAGAACCGATAAACTAGCAAAAGTAGAAGACGAATTGGTAGCTCCCTACAAATTTGAGAAATGAGGTGTGACAGGGAACAGATGGTCCACAAACAATGAGATGTCTCCCATCCGAATGGGTTCCACAAGTTCTACGGGTCACAAAGTGCTTTCATGATCTTCTCTGATCCTCTCAGCAACGCTGCGGGGCTAGCAACCCAGCAATTCATATCCCCATCCTCCAGATGAGAAAACAAAATTCAGAGAGATACAATGATCCACCTAAAGTCACATAGCTGGTAAGAGACCGATTAGGGACTTAACAACAGGTCTTCTATTCCCTTCTACACCATTCATTTCCACTTTCCCAACCACGCAGACTGTTAATAACACAGAGGTGAACTGAAAGGCAAAGCTGCATGCATTAAACTTTCCAGGCAAAGGAGAGCTGTGTTTAGAAGCACGGTTACCTCAAATAGCTCTGAGTACATCTTTAGATACATCACGCTGAGTAAGCATGGAGGATGTTCATTGATTCCAAAGGAAGAAGCAGGAGACCCCAAATGGCTCTGACAGAAGTGGGCTGTGTTTCAAACCCTGCATTCTGACCTGTGCGAGCTTACAGCGGGCTTACTTTGGTTTTATAGTCCCTGATAGGATTTCAGTTAGAAAAAAATGTCTCAAGAACTTGGATTGAAAAGAACCTGTGCTCTTAGTACTGAGCTATGCTCTGATACGTCTTCCCAGCACAAGGCTTCTTAGTTTCACGTTCATGAAGCTCATCAGCAAGTAGCTTTTCCAGGTGTTACAGTGACACTCAGTAGCAGGAGGAGGGGAGGTGACTGAGCTGAGAAAATCTGAGTCCAGGTCACCACCCACGAGGTCCACCGTAAGCAGGACATTTGAAGTTGGAGCCTCCTGGGTTTTTCTCTTTAAAATAGTGGACATAGAGATTATCATACTCAGTGGAGTAAATCAGACAGAGAAAGAGAAATATCATATGATATTACGTACATGTGGAATCTAAAAAAAGATGCAAATGAACTTATTTACAGAAATAGACTCACAGACATAGAAAACAAACTCATGATTACCAAAAGGGAAAGCGGAGGGGAAGGGGTAAATTAGGAGTTTGGGATTAACAAATACACAATACCACATGCAAAATAGATAAACAGGCTGAGTGGCCAGCAGCAAGGTTGTCTGTGGAATTCAGAAGGGGATTCCAAGGAACGTGGCTCAGCATGTGTTACATAGTACAAATTATCAAGTCTGTGCAATAGGAACCAGTTTTCAAGTGTGGGGACTGGAGTTTGAATGATGTGCGTTGAAAGACGTTCCCCAACCTACCATCAAAGAGCGTCACATCCTCAACTCTTTCCACCTTCGGGTAATAGTTTGGATTGTTGTGCTATATATAAAAGGAAAAGGATGCTGAAAATGAGGGAGGCTGTGTACGTCTCGGGGCAGGAGGGATACGGGAAATCTCTGTACCACCCTTCTCTCAATTTTGCTGTAAGATAAATAAACAACAGGGACCTCCTGTATAGCACAGGGGAAAATATTCAATATCTTGTCATAACCTATAACGGAAAAGAACCTGAAAAAATAAATATGTATATATACACACACACACAGTTGTGTATGTAGATAGATAGATAACTGAATCACTTTGCTGTATACCTGAAACATTGTAAATCAACTATACTTCAATAAAAAAATAGTCACCTGGATCTTGCAATTATCCCCAAAGCAAATCTATATTTGTTTTAATATAAAAATAATATATTTCTCACATCTTCACATAAAGCAGCTGTTCCAGGGCAAAGGTCCATAATTTAGTCTGTGGTTTCCCCAGCAGTACCCACACTCTATCCTTCTATTTCTAGTTCTATGCAGAAGAATTAAGTGGGTGAGGTTTGCCTTTTTTAGCACCTTCCGGTCCCCACCTCCCCCTCTGGCTCACACAGCCTCCTTTCCCCCATGCTCAGGGCTCAGGATTCTATCCTGTCCTGTTCCGCAGCGTCTCCTGTTCTGGACCTTTATGTCGTTTTACACAAATCTGCCAGTTCTGCATCTTCTTCCAAGATTATGCCATATGCTGTCTAATGTGTACAACTTCATATGTTTCTCCCTCCTAAGTAAAATACCTGTAGTTTCACATGGGATTTCAGACATCATGGCAGACTTACATGAGACTTACTTGGGGCCCAGGAGAGCTCCACGGCAGTGGGCCCCAACCCTTTTGGCATCAGGGACCGGTTTCATGGAAGACAATTTTTCCACGGACGGGGGCGGCGGGGGTGGGGGATGGCTCAGGTGGCAATGCGAGCGATGGGGAGCGGTACACGAAGCTTTGCTTGCTGTGCAAAGCAAAGTTGGGGGTTTGGGGACCCCTGCTCGACGGCATCCCTGAGCTCACACCCTGAAAGCTGCTGTAACAGCTGAAGAACAAACCTGACTCCATAATGGATCTGTTTCTTTTACTTTTACCTTTGTATTCTGTTGCTTTTGTTACAAGTTATCACTAAAGGAACGTTGCCTATAGCTTAAAGTACACATAATGGCCCAACTCTGGGAACTCTGCCTCCCATACCTGAGCCTTAAGCTAAAATACCTTTGTTTAGCTCTCAGAAAACCTCCCGACTAGCGTGTTTGAATGGCTGTGAATGGCTGCAGGAAAGAAGAAACGAACACATCCCCTCTGGACTCTGGCTGGAACGAGGAAATATTTGCACAGCTTACTGCCTTTTCACTTTACAGCCTTACTTCCCCCTCTTTGCCCTAAAAAGAAGCTAGCATCCAAATCTGGGCAAGATGGTTCTTTGGGACACTCGTCTACCGTCTTCTCTGTCTGCTTGCTATTCCCTGTCCCAGCAACTTGTCTACTTACTGGCCTGTCATGCGGTGAGCAGCACGAGCCTGGACGACCAAGCACAACCATCTCGGCAGGGACACCGCTCTTGCAAACCCCAAAGCCATGAGAGTGGCTGGTGAAGTTATAGCAGAAAGCCAGAAAGTTTAAGTGCTAGTCATTTAAATAGACTTTTGGGGTTTTCACCATGGTATTGCTTAGAGCTGTACCCGGCGGGGTTTGATTTTCCAATCTGATGGAGGGATATGACAACAACGACAGCGGGATTTAGAGAAAGGTTGGCCCACGCGCATGCTGGTCTCCAGATTCCCAGGAGACCAGGACATGGTGGCTGCACTTGGTTTATCCTTCGGGTAAACCATTGCTCATTGAGGTTTGAACCTGTTTCTAGTATGTCCTGTTAAAATTCTCAGGAGCTACTCTCCCATGAGTAAAAGTGTTAATTACAGTTTCAAAGCCGGGAATGCAACACAATGTTTTTGGAAGGCAGTGGGAGGATGAATAAGTGTTTGGAGACACTTTCTGTGCTGGCTTCGCTCACACATCCATTTCTGCCCACATGGTGCCACACAGATTACACCTTCGGGGTCCTGAGGGGTGGTTTCTTTGTGCGTTCGCGCGCGCGCGTGTGTGTGTGTGTGTGTGTAGGTGTATGTATAGCGGAGGACATCATATTCTTTTTTTTTTATTGCAAGTTAATCTCATCCTGAGAGCTGTGCTGTAGGTGACTTTTGGGAAATCAAAATCTTCTATTTGCTTTTAAATTTATTTATTTATTTATTTTTGGTTGTGTTGGGTCTTCGTTTCTGTGCGAGGGCTTTCTCTAGTTGCGGCGAGCGGGGGCCACTCTTCATCGCGGCGCGCGGGCCTCTCACCATCGCGGCCTCTCTTGTTGCGGAGCACAGGCTCCAGATGCGCAGGCCCAGTAGTTGTGGCTCACGGGCTTAGTTGCTCCGCGGCATGTGGGATCTTCCCAGACCAGGGCTCGAACCCGTGTCCCCTGCATTGGCAGGCAGACTCTTAACCACTGCGCCACCAGGGAAGCCCTATTTGCTTTTAACACAGAGACAATCTTTATAGTCATGGGGGCTCACATTAGCCGCATCACTCAACCACATGGAATAGGCATATTGTTAAGGTCCATGATCTCTCTGGGAAGAATCTGCTCCGTAACCACAGACACTGTTTAAACGGCATGACACCACCCCCACCCCTCCTGCCTCAGCTGCGGGGACGGGGAGTAGCAAATCCAGTGGCTGGCTCTCTCTCACTGTGGTGTGAACTGAAAGGCAGAGATGAGTTAAGGTTGCCCTTGAGGAGAGTCAGAGAATATTCTGTTTAGCTTCTCTCTACTGATCTGGAAGTTTCAGAATCACTTCTGTGTCTTTAGCAGTTATTCTTAATATTAAGAGACATACTCAATTTAAGCCTATTTTAAATTTAATATTTCCACCCTTTCCCTGCATACTTCAAAATCCTCCAGTTTTACGTGGTAACATGTTATGAGTACTTTAATCTCACCTTGTATCTATATCTCTCAAAAAAGTCATTTGTTACTATTGTTGCTAATGCTTGTTTAGATACACCTATGTGATGACCAGTTTCTTTGTTCACAGTTCTTCTTGTGACTTGTGGCATCTGGTTATAAATTCTCAGGGAGACTTACCTTACATTTGATATGTGTTCCATGGACATAAAAATATCTATTCTCTACATAAGAGATATCAGATTTTTTCTCTTTCTCTAATGTACAAATAAATTTTTCTATTTAATTTATCTTATTATTCAATATACATATGTCCTTTCTGCCTTTTTTATCTATTAAATTTGTCTGGGGCTTCCCTGGTGGCGCAGTGGTTGAGAATCTGCCTGCTAATGCAGGGGACACGGGTTCGAGCCCTGGCCTGGGAAGATCCCACATGCCGCAGAGCGGCTGGGCCCGTGAGCCACAACTGCTGAGCCTGCGCGTCTGGAGCCTGTGCTCCGCAACGAGAGAGGCCCGCGCATCGCGATGAAGAGTGGCCCCCGCTTGCCACAACTGGAGAAAGCCCTCGCACAGAAACGAAGACCCAACACAGCCAAAATCAATCAATCAATCAATCAATCAAAAAACATACGCATCTGATTCAAGATCCTCATTAAAAAAAAAAAAAAAAAAAAAAAAAAAAATTTGTCTGATCCCTGAAAGCATAGTAATTGATAAACTACCTCACAGGGTTTGGATTCGGGTAGTAAATAAGATTATGTATGTTTACGTCCTAAATATCTAGCTCAGTGCTTTTCTATTGAGCCAGTGTGTGCTCAATCTCTTTCCTTCTCTTTCTCCTCCTTTCACAATGGTCCCAGCTTTTGATGGCCAGTGGTGTCATGGTACAAAATGCAGAACAATATTGTCTTACCTTAATATAATTTTATTTGGGGAATCCTACAGTGCTGGAAGCTAGAAGTCCAAAATCAAGTTCTCAGCACGGCTATGCTCCCTCTGAAGGCCTCTTCCTAGGTGGCCATCAATCCTCAGCATTCCTTGGCTTGTACCTGCATCATTCTAGCCACTGCCTTTATCGTCACATGGCCTCCTTCCCTATGTGTCTGTATGTGTCCTCTCCTCTTCTTATAAGGACACCAATTATTGGATTGAGGGGCCACTCTACTACAGTATGACCTCATCTTAACTAATTACCTCTACAAAGACCCTATTTCCAAATTTCTGAGGTTCCAGGTAGACATGAATTTTTGGAGGACGCCATTTAACCCACCACAGGGGATGATGTGTACGGGTATAATGAATGGTCTAAGTCTCTGAATGAAGTCTGTTACTTCCCATCACCTTACTGGGGCCAGTCCTCTCTGAAAGAGAATTTTAAGGTACTTTTAAGAGCAAAAGTCTTGGTAGATTGTGTAGGACAGAATGGTGCTTTGGGCACATTGGGCCATGACAGGAAAGGTATTCTAATAAAAGAGAGATTGATGTTTCCTTCTGCAAATTGGAAAAGCACTGGCTGCACACCCTACAGGGTCTGGAAAAATGAACCTCTTCCTTACTCTCTTTTTTATATTCTTGATGAAAAGCTCTGACTCAAAGGAAGAATACACTGCCAGCCAAGGGCCGTGTTCATGGTGAAGTCCACATGGGAGAAATACAAGCCTGCTGGGAGGAATAAGGGCTATTAGAGGTATGGCAGAATCAGTGTAAAATTGGGGCCCACATCTTTGTCTGTGGTGAACACATGGGCTCAAAGTTCTGGGGCAGGAATGGCCAGCCAGTGAAGGGATGTTTGCAGGCAGTGGGGAAAGAGATATCTTGGTAAGAATATTTAGATGCCAGTTATTTATTCGTTCAATAAACCTTTCTTGAAGGCTCACTCTATGCCAGGCACTGTATTAGATTGTGTATCTCTTCTTCAGCATAACTCAAATACAAATTATAGGCATATTTTCTTACAGTTATTTACCAAAAAAATGTGGGAAAGCTCATCTGAAGATGATATAGTGTTGTTTCAAGCACTGAGTTAACTAAAGCATGGAGTGTTGATGGTAAGTATCTAGGTAAATGTCAGGGTTTGTAAGAGGCTCAGAGATTCAGACAAGACCAACATGAAATACAGGGAAGATGGTGCTCAGATCTGCCAGACGAAGATGATTCCTAAACGAGGTCACGTTAGATGTGTGGGAAGGTCAAGAGAAAAGAAACAGTAAGCTTTATCAAATATTCAGGAAAATGTGTTGCTTTTTGGATTTATGTAAAAAAGCAATTGCTAAAAGGAAAGAAGTGGAAACATCTTCTACTAAAACAATTTTGTACATCTACCTCAACAGTTGTGCTTCTCAACTGGATGATTTCTTTTATCTCAAAATTGTGACTTTTGATAAAGGATCTGGGAAGCTCCTAGAGGCCAGAGGGTTTCTTTTTCTCCATAGGCACCCAATCCATGTATTCATTCATTTGGTCACATTTTGGAGGGCTTACCAGGAGCTAGACACTAACTGATCATGGAGTCATAGCATTTTGAAGCCAGAGAACTTATACAGAGTGTTCAATCCTTCCCTTTTATGTCTCTCAGATAAGGTAATTGTCCAGAATGTTGAAAGGCCTGGCTTGAGATCATCAACGGCCAGGGAAAATGATACCCAGATCTGCCAGCTGAAGATGATTCCTAAGCCAGGTCACATTAGATGTTGTGGGAAGGTCAAGAGAAAAGAAACAGTAAGCTCAGGTCTTCTGAGCCACATCAAATGCTCTTTCTACGAGGCCATTGTTATGGACGGAATGTTTATGCTCCCCCTAAATTCATACATTGATGCCCTAACTTGCAATATGATGGTATTTGTACGTAGGGCCTTTGGGAGGTAATTAAATTTAGATGAGGTCATGAGGATGGAGCCCCCATTATGGGACTAGTAAGAAGAGAAAGAGAGACCAGAGATCTCTCCCTCTCTCTGCCATGTGAGGACACAGTGAGAAGGCAGCCTATGCAAGCCAGGAAGACGGCCCTCACCAGTAATGGAATCTTCTGGCACGTTGATCTCGGTCTTCTCAACCTCAAGCAATATGAGAAATAAATGTCTGTTCTTTAAGCCACTCCGTCTATGGTGTTTTATTATAGCAGCCCAAGGTGACTAAGACAGCCTTATTATCCCTTAAAAAATGTTTTTTTTTTCTTTTTTCCAAAGTCCTGGTATCAGCTTGTTTTTCTATTATTTCAAACAACTTTCTTCATCTGACTCCATTCTCTAAAGCAAAACAAAACAAAAAACCCAAAATGGAGTTTGAAAAATAGAAGTCAAATCCAAATACTAAAAAGCAAAGAAATTACAAACAAATAAATAAAACCTGAATGGCAAAGATATTTGAATACTAGGGAAACCTATTTCATTATAATCAGCAAGATAAAACTCTAGTACAATATAATTTGGGTAGTTCTGAGTATCCGTGAATGTAAATAATGGAATAGAGGATCTCTTAGGTCCTTTTCAACCTAAAATTCCACGATTCTTTTTTTTTTTTTCTGTTTGAAACCCATAATTTTGTCTATAAGTTATAAGTGACCTATAAGGTTGTTCTTTTTCAAGGGATAATTAGCAACAGATTTAGCTCAGTTCCGACAATTAATTCAATTCCATCCATTTCTCTGCAGCCCAGTATAACCATATATGTAATGATTTTACATCTTCCACACCAAAATGTATATGTATATCCCCTTAAGGCAAAGTAATAGAAGTCTTCATAAAATCTATATTACTTCTTATTACACCTGCCCTGGAGACTCAGAGATATAAAAACACATTTCTTACGCAATCTCAACATCAAGTTAGGAGACTGAACTTTCCTTTCACATGAGAAAAATCATTATTGCAACATTTCTGAAAAAATAATGTCTATTTTCATACAAACCAGACTAGAATTAACTTTTTTTTGCCTGCCCGTGCATACGTTTGATATTCAGGGGTTAGTGATTTTGTATTAGCTATTCACTCATAAGTAATCCACGTACCCCTGCATAAAGGAAATATAGATGAGAAAACTGAGGTCATAACTAGTGCAAGGGCACATACTTAAGTAGCAGACCCTACTGCAGCCATGCTTTTCTGCCTCCAAATCAGCTGGTACCCGCCGGCATGTCACCACACCTGTACTGGTGGAACCTAACCTTATTCACAGGGGCAGCTTTTGGAAGTATTGTTTCTCACAGCGTGTGCTGAAGACCATACGAAAGAAAATCCGCTTGGGGAGAGGGTGTTTTTTAAAAACACAAATTCCTGGGCCCTATATCCATCTCTTCTGAATCAGATCCTGGGGAATAAAGGGTCCTAGGAATAAACATTTTAGACCTGCTCTGTAGTCGATTCTTAGGCTTATGAAGGTGGTAGAACTGTTTTTAGAAAGGACATTGACTCATAGCTGAGTTATCACCATAGCAACAAAAGAACCCATCACCTGAACCATATTTCACATGATTTCGTGTTTACTGCCTTCTACTTTAAATGATAGATCAGAGAGAAAAAAACCCACAAAGATCTGGTCGACAAGTCATCATTTATCCGTTAACACCACTCCAAGTCCAGAAACTGCCTGACATGACAACTTTTCTATCTTGTATGGTCCCCTCCAGACAATAGAGTGACAGGGTCATGGATCCCCTTCAACAGACCGAGATGTGCTCGCCCCAGTGTGGCCTCTTCAGAGACACACCGTCATTCTGCCAGCCTTGCCAACATGTGACACGGGGGGTCACACCCAAGGAACTGCTGTGTGCTAATTCTATCCCAATCCCTCACCTCATCAAGCACAAGCATTCATGAATCAGACGGCACATCAAAGACAGAAATAAAAGGCACTGAGAATAATTTAGGAGGAGAAGGGATGGGCCACTTTTAGAACTCCAGTATCAAAACGCTAGAAAGGAGGAAAAAAAAGAGAGAGTGAGAATATGAATATCCATCTTTCATTTTCTGAGATTGTCTGCAGTTCACTCCTGATAAAGCAGTTTGGAATAAAGCTCAGGTGATGGGCCTCTGGTTGCCATGGCAATTACTCAGCTGTGTGCAGGGCTTAATGCTTCTCTGATTTCCCTACAGAAGTGCGCACAAGGTCAGCAGAGGATGAAGCAGAGTGCCTGCCCCAGACTCCTGGGGACAAAATTGGTCTCTGCCTGGCACGTGATCAAAATGTCTTTAAAATTCATTCCATGCCTTAAAATATTAGTGCTTGTTTTGACATAAAATAAAATGAGGCAGGTTAGAGCTTTGGCATGCAGAAATAGAGTTTTATTTTTACACAACTCAACTTAGTTATGGTTTCTACTTTTATCCCAATGGGATGGTGGGAAAATTTAATGTCTTTTGGGATCGCTTCACTTTCTTAGGGTTGTATGAAGGCTCTGCGGAGGGATTGGTTCCATAGTGTCAGGTTTGGGGAGGGGACATCTGGGGACACAGGTTGTCACTGAGACCTCCCTCCTTTCTGTCCACGGGGCGATCTTTGGTCCTGTACCTCTCTCTGCTGCTCTGCTCGCTCGTGGCTGTGCGCTTCTCTGAGACGCTGTTTTGGTCCTTTCTACGTGGATGCAGCACCCAGACATCCCCCTCAGGGGTCTTGAGGCCTGAGTCCATAAGGCAAGACATAGATTTCACTCTCCAGAACTCACCAGACTCTCTGCTTTCATCACTTTTTTTCAATCCCCTCAAATATTTTTCTAATACGTGGGCAGGGAGGAATCCTTCTCCCTTTCAAGTTTCTTCCAAATGTTTTGTCTACACTCTACCCTTCCTATTGCTCAGTGGCTTAGCATTTTAAAAACTGAGGAAGACTTTATTATCTCCCTGGCTGTATATCTCCCCTGAGACATTCATTCATTTATTGAGCATCCTCTAAATGCTAAATACTGTCCTAAGCTATGGGGATATAGTAGAGGAAAAAATACACAAAATCCTTGTGAACGTGGCACTTACTGGGTTCAAGAAGAGAAGACAGACAATAATAAATCAATGTAACAATAAGTAAAGTATATAGTGTATTAGGAGAGGACACATATGAGGGAAAAATAGAACATGAGAAGGGGGTCAGGAGTGTGCAGGGGAGCAGAAAATTGCGATTTTATTTTTATTTTTTTGGCCATGCCACGCAGCATGTGGGATCTTAGTTCCCCGACCAGGGATCGAACCTATACCCCCTGTATTGGAAGCGTAGAGTCTTAACCACTGAACCGCGAGGGAAGTCCACAAGTTGCAATTTCAAATAGAGAGGATGGGGTAGGGCTGGTGGGGAAGATGACATTTGAGCACAGACTTAAAGAAGGTTGAGGGAAGAAGTTAAGTGGGTATCTTGGGGAAGAGGGTTCCAGGCAGAGGGAACAGCTCAAGCTTGGTGTTATTCAAGAAGCGATAAGCAGATCAGTACAGCTGGAGGTGAGTAAGGGGGAGAGCAGCACAAGGTGAGGTCAGAGGTGTGTGTGTGTGTGTGTGTGTGTGTGTGTGTGTGTGTGTGTGTGTGTGTGTGTGTGTGTGTAGGGAGATATTGACAGATCATTAGGGTCTTGTAAGCCATTGTAAGGACTTTGCTTTTTTTCTGAGTGAGGTGGGAAATCATTGGAGAGTTTGATTAGAATCATAAAGGTTTTAAAAGGATCACTCTGGCTGCTGTGATGAGAATAGACATAAAGGATAAGAGCGCAAAAAAGGAGACATTAGAAAACCATTGCAGAAACCCAGGTGTGAGATGGACCAGGAGGTGATGAGAAGTGGTCACCTTCACCTGCTTTTTTGTTATGCTCACTAAGTTTCTTCTTTTCCCCACTGCTAGAGGTGACCATCAAACCCATATTTTATATATAACATGTGATAGGTTTTCCAGGAGCTTTGCTTCCTGACCAGCAGAACCCCTTTCAGGGATAATGCAGGGAATCATTTGTGCTACAGCCCTTCCTGATAACATTAGTCATTTTGAAAAACGCTGTCTAGTAACTTGATGTTGCAAATGGCCTCACAATTTGATTCACATAATCTAAACTTTATTAAATCCTGGAAGACATGTCCCATCATATACTGCACCAATTAAGTACCTTCCCTCCCCCACCTTTTTTTTTTTTTTTTTTAAGAATTTAACTTCTATGTTCTGTAGCAATTTATCTCTCCTGACTGCTATATAACAGCCCAGCTTTTATCTCTGGCAGCCTTCTATGACTTTTGAATTACATCTCAGCTATTTCCTAGGCATGATCAGTATCCATCCCATACGATGACTTGGATATTATTGCTCTGGTTTAAACCACAAGAATATAAGGAGTATTGGAGCAGGATGGGCTGGCATCTTACTATTATTCCAGCTGCAACTTTTTGTCAACATTCCTTCTGAATACAGGGATTTCTGCTAGGGAGACTTTTAAAGTATAGGTGCAACTACTACATGCTTGGAAGAAAGTTTCTCTCTTTACTTTCACTACTTCATGTTCTTCAGGTAACAATCAAATATCTTGGGTTTTGTTTTGTTTGTTTTTGTTTTTTGTCTTATTTTATAAGTCTCTTTATTAGGTGCTGGGATAGTCAGGGTTCCTGGCTGCAAATAATAGAAATAAGTCTGGTTAACTTGAGTGAAAAGTGAATGTATCTGAAGGGTGTGAGATAGACCACAGGAATGGAGAGATGGCTGGAGAACCAGCCTCCAAGCACAGGCAGGAGCCAGGGGAGAAAAGGGAGGGTCAGGGCCAATGCCATGGACTGAAACTTTGTGTCCCCCCCAAATTCATATGTTGAAACCCTAATCCCAATGTGATGGTATTGGGAAGTGGGGTCTTTGGGGGGTAATTAGTTCATGAGGATGGAGCGCTCGTGAATTGGATGAGCTCCCTTGTAAAAGAGACCCCAGAGAGCGCTCCAGCCCCCTTTCTGCCAGGGAATGTTACAGACAGAAGTCAGCAGTCTGCAGTCTGGAAAAGGGGTCTCAACATAGCCCAGTCATTTTCTTTGACTGCAATAGCCAATCTGTTACCAGATCCTCCTGGTTCTTTAAAGTGTCTCGTGGCTCCTTATTTCTCATTGTAAATTACACCGTCTTTGTTTAGACCCTAGTGACATATTGTTTGGGATATGTACAACTCCTAATTAGTCTCCTTGATTCTAGCTTCTCTCTACCCCAATGCATCTTACACAGTGTTTGCCAAACCCATATAATGACCTGGCTTTTTAAGAGTGCCTGTAACAGATCCAATCCAAGGTCTTCAGCCTGATGTTAAGTACCTTCTCCTTCCATTGTCTTTATCTCTGCAGGTTGGTCCCATTTCAGTGTACTTCCTTTCACCTTTGGTTAGAACCTACCAATCGCTCCTCACTCCCCGCAGGAATGAGTTCCCACTCTTCAGCATGGCACAAAGGACTCTCCTGACCTCTGCCTACCTACATTTGGCCGCTTCCTCGAAGTGTCAAGCTGTTTTATTCATTAGTGCTAATTACATACACTCTTCTGTTCTCTCCGATTAGAATGCCTGTCCCTATTTTCCTTCTTTACAAACTTTTACTTATCCCTTAAGGTTTAAATCATTCATTCAGTCCATACCTATTAAGCACCTAATGTATGCCATCAGTTGTCCTGGGCGCAGGGAGATGGTCAGACAAGACTCCTGCTCATGGCTCTTATGTTCCAGAAGGAGAAGACCACCAATTAACTGGAAACAAATAAATGAAGTAACTACCTATAACGGTATGTACTCTTAAAGAAATAAAACAAGATGTGAGGCTAGCCCTCCAGGAATTTCCTTAAGCGACCTTGTATCATTCAATACATTCCTTTCTCTGTGTAAACTGCTAGAATGTCTTCTATTTTTCTCAGCTGAGAACTCTGACTGATGCAGGTAGGTTAGAGGAGGCAGAGACACTTTCAATGAAGTGTTAGGGTTGAAAACGAATGAGGAATTAGAAGCAAAACCTCTGCAAGTTATAATTTAAGCCAGTGGGGGGATGATAGCTGATTTATAAAAATCCAATTTTCTCACAACCTCTTGGAGAGCAAAACCATTGAAATAACATTACCGTTAAGCAGAAGGCAGGTATTTGGCAACTAGAAACCTGTAAAGACATTTGGACTGTAAAATACCCCAGTGGGACGCTGCATAAGCATGTCAAATAAGGCTACTTCTCACTTACACGTATACTGGCACACTGCTTGATGGTATGATATCCATTCCCAATATGAGCTGTTTTCCTTTCAGCTTCACACCCCCAAGCATGTATGATGCCTCGGGAGTGTTTCTACATTGAATTCCTGGCAACTGAAGGGGAGGTTTTGAACTACTTGGCAGAGCTGGTGTTCTTGTATTGTAAACAATTCAGGTTTCTTTTTTTCCCCCTGGGCTGTTTTCATACCCTCTTCTTCATTTTAATGTAATCATACTACTAGGTATGATCTAATCCTGTCAGTTGGGTTTCAGGGATAAATCTAGCATCAACCCTGGGCTAAACCCTGACCCAGAATTAGTGGTTACTTAATTCTATCAATAACCCTATAAAGGAGGTACTATTTCTCCCATTTTACAGATGATGAAACTGAGACTCAGGAAATGGATGTTACTTTTCCCAAGTACTTGGGTTTTGAAATCTATGTAGTAGATCGCTGTCTTGGTCCCTTCAGGCTGCTAAAACTAATTAAGATAGACTGGGTGGCTTAAACAACAGAAATTTATTTCTCACAGTTCTGGAGGCTGGAAATCCGAGCTCAGGGTGCCAGCATGTTTGGATTCTGGTGAGAACCTTCTTCTGGGTTGCAGACCACCGACTTCTCTATGTGTCCTATATGGTAGAGAGACAGTGAGTGAGAGAGCTCTCTGGGGTCTCTTTTATAAGGGCACTAACCCCATTCATGAGGGCTCCATCTACATGACCTAGTTACCTCCAAAGGTCCCACCTCCAAATACCATCGCATTGGGGGTTAAGATTTCAACATATGAATTTGGCGGGGAACACACACGTTCAGTCCATAATAATTACCAAGAGCATTTTAAAAATAAATAGAATAAATAGAAAAAAATCAGAGTACATTGTGATTCTTAAGCATCTTATTTCATGAAACTATAATTTTAGTTTTTTATATACATGCAGATGTAAGTATTGGGTAGTGATATAAAATATTTTTCTTTTTGTGAGTTGCAACAAAAACTGTGTGAAAGCTAATGATTTTAGCCCAATTGCTTCACGTGGAAAGGAAACTGAGGCATAGAAAGATTAAGTAAGAGGGCCGTAATCACTCAGCTGTTCAGAAGAAAAGACAGGACCTGCAACGAGGTTCCTGCTAGTCTCTCTGGTTTTCTATCCGCCACGTAAAAATGGTCACTATGATCCCTGTCTTTGCAACCTTACAGAATTTTTATAGAATTTAAATACGATAATTAAAAGATTTAAAAAAACTATAAACCATTAAACAAATGGATGATACATATTTTTATCAGTCAGGGTTATGAGTCAGAAGACAGAAACCCCCGTAGGTCTTTAGGTGGAGAGAAATTTAACACAGGAATTAGGTCACAAAATGATTGGGAGGGCTGTGGGAGCAGAAAGCAGCGAGGGATGATGGTCCCTAGAGTCCAGACACTGCAGAAATCTGCTGCTGCCCCAGAAGGGGCCTGGGGTCCTTGCCCTCCCGCTGGTTAACCACTAACAGGACCAGCAAAGAAATGGCATCCACTCTCCTCCCCGCTCCTGGCCTTGGTGAGTGCTTCTTGTCAGCAGAACCTAACGGAATTTTTCTGCTTTGCCGAGAGCATACGAAGGTGGTTATGGGCCACAGACAATGTTTCAGCCAAGCACAACGTTTAATCCCAGTGTTCTCCTCTGTACCAGGGCCCTATGAACAAAACCAGCGTTTCTCTGGCTCTTGCCCCCTGCACAGTTACGGGGTCTTCAGCTCTCTCTAAGATACCCTCCTGATATTCCTGTGGGCCTTCTGGAGTATATCCGAGTGCTGCTATCCATAAAGGCACTACTCTTGGGTATCATTTGTCAGCTGATGGGATCTTCTTTGGGGCTCTGTTTGGTGGTATCTGCCCCGGGGAGTTTTGAGGCTGGTACTCCTGTGGCTTTCCCATTAGCTCTGCGACTAAAGGGTCTGGCACCCACTAAAGCTCAGGTGCTGCCGTGCATGGTTGCACCTGCCATCCAGGGTGCTGCTGCCATCATCCACAGGAGCTACTGGCTCCACCAAGATGTGGCAGCTGAAGGCGACGGCCTTAGCTGTTAAAGCTGCCTGAGCCCCAGCTCTGCCCTTGCAAAAAGGCCTGCCGCTGCCATCTAATGAGTCGGAGTGCTCCCCTGGTGCTAGGTCACCACCCAGCCCTGCCGCTGCTGTTGCTTCCATCCCCCGGCTCTGCGGATGTCACAGAAGCAGCCTTGTACCCATACCACACTCCGCGACTTTATTCTGGAGATGGCTGTGTTCGTTGCCCCAAACTTATTGCCACGTATGACCCTGCTCCCCTATGACACAGAATTTTTGATTGAAAAAAGTGCCCCTTTTGGCATTCTTTGTTGTTTTTAAGTTCACTACTCATCTTTCTCTAAGGGCTGGACCATGGCACAGAACACTATGCCCATTCGTTCACTCATTCCTTTGGGCAACAACTATTTAGTGAGACCTGGTATTGCCAGCTCCATTAGAGGCTCTGGAGATAAAGCAGCAAACAAGCAAAATTTTGGCCCTTGTGGAGCTCATAGTCAGGTTGGAGGTTGACAATAAAGGAAGACCACAAACAAACAACTTTATAATGTATCAGGAGGTGATGAATATCATAGCAGAGTAGGGAAGACAGTGATCTGTGTTTGTGTGTGCGTGTGATATTTTAGCCGTGGTTAGGGAAGGCCTCCACGATAAGGTGACTTCTGAGCTCTGCCTTTGCTATGGACTGAATGTCTGTGCCCCAGAACCCCACCCAGTTCACATGTTGAAGCCCTAATCTCCAATGTGATGGTATTTGGAGGTGGGATCCTTGGGAAGTGATTAGGTCATGAACATGGAACCCTCACGAGTGGAATTAGTGCCCTCGTAAAAGAGATACCAGAGAGATAATCTCTCTCTCTCAGCCATATGAGGACACAGCAAAAAAGGCAGCTGTCTGCAAACCAGGAAGGGATTACATCAGACACTGAATCTGCATCTTGATCTTGGACTTCCCAGCCTCTGGAACTGTGAGAAACAAATGTTTGTCGTTTAAGCCACCCAGGCAATGGTAGTTTTATCATAGCCTCCTGAGCTGCCTAAGATAGCTATCTATCTACTGACTGTAGCCATCGATGCTGTTTCTGTCCACATCCAATCATCTCAGCGACCTTCCAGCAGCCAGTCCTCAAGGATGCTGCTGGCACCGTACCCCACTGGTCAAATGGAATATTAGACAAGCACAAAAACCACAATCACAACTCCAACAGTTAACATATTTTGAGCATCTCCTATGTGCCAGACACTGTTCTAAGTGCTCTGCATATGTGATCTCATTTAATCCTTATCTTAGTTCTATGTGGAAAGTACTGTTATTTCTATTTCATGATAGGAAAATGGACACATAGAGAGATGGAGTTCCTAGTTGACATGCTATGTCTGGATCTACCTTTAAGAGGGCCACCTTATAAAGACATTTTCCCCCCTGTAGCACTAATACATTCTTACAAGCATGCTGATTCACCTGAGTTGTCTGTTAATTAGGCTATTAAAAACCAAACTGCTCTGTGAAAAAGTGCAGCCTCAATTTAGGTGCCAACTCATTGAAAACTTGGCATTTATAGACTGTAATCAAGAGAGAAAGAGCCCACAATTTATCCAAATGGAATAAAGGAGCAGGAGAGTGAATTGAGGGCCAAGGCGACAGGGAAGTGTCGTCCATGGATCCTACCCTTCTCAGAGGTGCTTCTTTTACTTCTCTCCCTGTCATCTCAACCAGAGGCAGACCCCGCTCCTCAGGAGCTGCTACCATCCTTGTGGCCCCTCCACTGAAGCCTCAGGGTGCCGGGGGTTAGGGAAGAACCTAACATCCAGTGCTGTTGTGAGTGGGTGAACCTGGGGCCCTGCTGAAACTATAGGGTAAATCATAGTGGAAACCTCTGTACTCTCTCCCTCTGCACTTCCAGGACTTTGAACCAAAGCAAAAGAGGCTTCACTGAACGTTAAAGTCAGCCTTCAGATGAAACTGAACAGGGAAGTGCAGAAGAACAGGCATGGACGTAGGAATCTCTCATGAGGCACTTTCCACTGCAATCCTGTAGAGCTGGCTCTAGCCTCTGTCCCTGACGTACTTTCTCTAAAGGAAAGAAAACAGAGCTGAAGAGAAGCTGCCCAGGGGCTGCCACACCCAGAGCTTCTGTCAGTCTCCCAAATGCCTTTCACATCATTGTGTTCAATTCCTCACCCCCAACCCCAGTTCTGAGCAGAGGTGACTATCACCTAGTTCTTGGTGTTCCCTACTTCCAGAGCGTTCTTATGATGGTTATGGCCCGCTGAGGATGGTTGTGAGATACAAAAAATAAGCCCAGTTTTCCCTTATCACCTCTGCACATTTTTGGTTTTCAGTTTAATATTCACAGGAGAAATGAGTTCAACTGGCTTGACCACCAAACCCAAGGAAGCACACCTGCAGACAGGTAAGAGGTACAGCCTATCAGGAGTGGGGTGTGTGTGGGGTGTTGGTTCATGTCTCATTATCTCCCTGGTATCTTTTCTGGCACTGGAGATCATACTGTCTTAAGCCATGGAATGGTGACTTTGAACCATTTGGTGTCATTTGAACCAAGCAATATTTGGCTGCTTCTCCTGTATCTTGTCAGGAAGGGTCCCCCTCAGAGAAGTGAGTCAGGTTTCCCAGGTCAGACCCCATAGCAGAAAACAAAGAGAAAGAAGCATCTGGGACTGCAAAATAAGAGTCCTCCAAGTCATTCTAAATTACATTGGGTACCATGTCATCTCCCCACAATTTCTGCACCCAGTGGTGTGCTAGTAAATGTTTAACAACTGGCTCTCCGGGGGTGGGGGAAATCAGGGAGCCCTGATTTATTGCATGTGCTTATTGCTGTGGTGTAAATACCTCCACCATGGCCAGTTGCAAGCTTTCCAATGTGAAGTCACTGAATGCAGAGTTGGGAAGAGATATTCACTACTGGCTCCTGTGAGTTGTTTTGAGCTGGTCCCAGCACACCACCAGTGTTCTATTGTCAACAATGTGAGGGCAGGTGGACTTCATCTTTCGCTCTAATTAAAGCCGTGGTGGGACCCAGAGAAGTAAGAGGTATAGGGATGCACACCTTGAGGAGTTGGGCAGAGGTCAATTTCTCTGCATAAAAAAAGAGAAATATTGGGGGAGATCTCTGTAGTGGGTGGCCAGGAAGAGAAAGACTTAGGAAGAAATATATGGGGTATTTTGGGGGGTTTAGGAGTGGGAAGCAGGTAAAATCCTATTTGCCATTTACTACCTGTGTAATTGAAAAATGAAAAAGAAAATTAGTAGTAAAAGTGCTCTTTGTTATGTAATATAAACTTCCCCTTACCATCTTTTAAGAAATCTTCAGTAAAATCTTCAGATTAATTCTTCACTTATGGTTATCTGAGTGGCTGTGCTCTGGGGAGATATAATGGAATGTTGAGTTCCACTGTGAGGCTGTCATAAAATAAAGTTAGAGTCTATTTATGGGACAGCAGCCATGTCTACGTCCATCTAATAATGATCTCTTATGTTTTCAAATCAATAATCACTAAAAGATAAGCTCCATGAGAGCAAGAATTTTATCTATTTTGCTCATTGCTGTATCACAGGGGCCTAGAAAATTTTCTGGCTCATGGAACGTGCTCAGTACATACAGTCTGAGTGCTGTCGAATGGCTCTCTAACATCTCTGTGATGCTCTAACACAGTAAAGGTCAGTAGGACTTCTTGTAATGATGGAAATGTTCTAGATCTGTGCTGTTCAATATGGGAGCCACTAGCCACCGACGGTTATTGAACATTTGAAATGTTGCTACTGCAATTAACAAACTGGATTTTAAATTAATTTAAATTTAAATTAATTTATGTCTAAGTGGCCACACATGGCCAGTGGCTACCATAATGGACAGCACAGAAAACTGCCTATGACTCAAGTTATGGTCTACGGACCAGCAGCTTTGGTGTGACTGGAGAGCTTGTGAGAAATTCAGAACCTCAGGCTCCAACCCTGACCTAGAGAATCAGAGTCTGTTTTCCATTCCCATGTATTGCTACACAAATCCATGTCTGAGAAGCTCTGCTCTAACAAACATGAGCACTTTCACATACTTTATTTCACTCGATCCTCATAAAAAAATCTGCATTGTGGATATGACTCTCCCTATTTTACAGATGAGGTAATCAAGCCTCTGAAAGGTTATGTGATTTGCTCAAAACCACAAAATGGAAAGGAGAGACTGAGTCTCCAAGCCCAGCATTTCTTCTATTATGTTCTCTGTACTTTTGGGATGGAAGCAGCAGGTGAGTTCTAGGCAGTTTTAGGACCACTGTTTCTTCCAGTACTGTTTTTAAGTGGAGTAAGATTGTAGCACTTTACTGCTGAAATCTATCATTTCTACAAATAATGAGCTAGAGATGCAGGCAATCGTGGAGAAGGGCTATGGAGTAAGATGGAAATGTAGGGGTGGGTAGGGAATTAGCTATTATCTTCCAGTCTCTTCCTCAAGCACAGCTGATTGAGGAAGAACTAAGTCATGGCCAGATGCAATGTCAGGCTGGCTTTTAATCAGAAAAAGTAGTCCTTTTGTTGTTTAGGATTTATTTCTATACATAATGCCAAATGCAGCTATTTATTTTTCTTTTGTTTGTTATTTCACCATGTGAAAAGGTTGGAGAGATTTTTTTTTTTTTAACAATTTGGAGATTAAATATTGATTGGCTTGTTTACAAATTTCCTTTGGGAAGTCCTAGGAGTAAGGGCAGAGGGACTCCCTCAAGACTGGCTGAAGGTGAGATAAAATGACAGAGAGAGATGAACAGTGGTTTCAAATATGAAACCCAAATCAAAAGAAGGTCACAAGGACTGAAACTCTAAACTATAAGACTTGTTTTGCTGTCTAGCAGGCTCTCATGGAAGCATCTCTCTGTAAGAAGCTCCAGGTTCATATCGAATAAACAAATACATGTATTTAGTTATGGTAAAGGAATGTCCTAAGCAAAGTTAAGAAGTCTGCAGTATGTATGTGCTGGTCAGTCATTGAATTGTCACTGTGGTCATTTTCTTCTTCAGAGCAACTCATTCCTGACCAGCCTACACTATTTCACTGGCCTTATCTTTGCAGAACTCACAGCCTCAAGTGAAGGGACTTGTTATAAAAAATGACAGTTAAGGTTAGATGTATGTACTCCTGGTTTGTAAACCAGTAGTAGGAAAGAATAAGCAAAGGAACAAATAAGTAAACAAATGAACAGGGAAAAAAGTAAAATCATAATGATTCAGAGTTATCAACCAAGCCTTGAGATGACAGGCGTCCCCTCCTCCTGGCCCACCCACCCGATGACCTGATTCTCCTCTGTTTCTTGGGGTGGAGAATGGTTACTCCACCCAGACACCCGAGCCGGGAGCCCTGCCATCACCATGGATTCATCTCTGGAGGCATTCTTGACTCACCTCTCTCTCACTCTTCACAGGTAATTGATCATCAAGTCTCGTGAACTCTAGCTTTTAAGTAACTCCATGATATCATTTCTTTTTTTAAAAATTAATTAATTAATTAATTTTTGGCTGCCTTGGGTCTTCCTTGCTGTGCGCAGGCTTTCGATAGTTGTGGCGAGCGGGGGCTACTCTTCTTTGTTGTGCAGTGGCTTCTCTTGTTGCAGAGCACGGGCTCTAGGCATGCAGGCTTCAGTAGTTGCGGCACACGGTCTCAGTAGTTGTGGCTCGCGGGCTTAGTTGCTCTGCGGCATGTGAGATCTTCCTGGACCAGGGCTTGAACACATGTTCCCTGCATTGGCAGGCGGATTCTTAACCACTGCGCCACCAGGGAAGTCCCCATGATATCATTTCTATGCTTAGTCATGGTTCAGGTCTTTATCATTTTACCTGGAATTCTACCTCCTAGTCGCCCCCTCCCAACTCCATCTTTAATGTCTTCCCATATCAATCTATCATTTCTGTAAAAGTAGAAAGCGAAGTCCCAAGGATAATTAAACAATCATCCCTATTTCCATCATCCAGAACTGTCATATTTGCATCCAGCCTTTTCTAAAATTATGCCACAGTTCTAGATAACAACCCCTCTATTCGCTAACTCCTTTTTTCATTCTTCTTCCTGCTCTTCCAGAGGCAATTGCCCTTGGAAGTTTGATGTGTATGGTGGTCCGTGTTATTTTCCCACAATAATTTGTTACCTCCTCATCCTCTTGTTCTACCTAGAGGCAGGACATAGCTCATCACAGTACAACAGAGCCTGGCAGAGTTGAGGAGAGCCATGGCTGACCTGCAGCCTCCAAGTAATGTGAGTAAAAATAAACATTTGTTATTGTAAGCCCCTAAGATACTGGGGTTACTTGTTATACAGCAGAAAAACAAAAAACAAAACAAACAAAAAAAACCTAATTCAAAATATTTATGCATGTGAAAATTTACAAAATGAACACAAATGTGTCTATTGTGTTCATTTTGTATATCTTTATACACACACACACACACACACACACACATATCCACATATGTGGATATCCAAGCAATATATGGCTCTGTTTGGTATGTGTTCCAAGGTTTACACAAATGGTTACATTCTAGATATACTTTTCTACATTCTGAGTTTTACCCTCAAGATTTGTTTTGGATAGTTCTCTGTGTGGATGTGTACAGATCTAGATTATTCTTTTTAACAGCTGTCAGAGAAATGTTTCTAAATCACAGATTTGGTGCTGTCACTTCTTTGTCGTGAAGGGCTGACAGGTAAGGCAGTCACCAACAGCACTCCCAGAAGAAGGACCACAACCCCTTCCCGAAAGGGGACATAGGTGATGCATCACAGCAACTACCCTGTGTAGTGAGATCTACGCTTCATGTACTTTCTGGAAGCAGCTCCTTCCACAGCTCAGGGGGCCTCTTTCCAGGGGGAAGCTTAGAGGAGGAAGGTTAGGAAGACAAGCTGGAGTCCCTGCTGTTGCCTCTGGTCTTAGATTCATGACTGCTATTCATCACCATCTCTCTACCATCCGTTCCAGCTTCCTCTCACCCTCAGCCAGCACCTCAGCTTCTTGGATGGCTTGCCTGGTGGTCTGACTCAGATCTGCATCCCTGAGGGGTCTGTGCCCCTGTTGCCCTTCTCAGGTTGGGATTGCTGCACTCATATACTTACTGTCAAAGTGGTGCAGGTACCAAGAGGTGTTCCAATGAGTCACCTGGGTGCCAAACCCATTCCTCCTCACCTCCGTTGCATGGCAGCAACCCAAGTTGGTTCTGCACAGAAACAGCAAGTGAAACCCAGGAGGCTAATACTAAACCATTTTCTGACTGCACTCTCAGATAACCAGCCCATTAATTTGATTTTCTTTCCATTGATCAAACTAAGCTTATTTTAAAATTCTGATTATAATTGTAGGTATATGTGTATAAAAGTGTATGTGTTTACATGTATGTGTGTATCTATATATATCAGCGTCTATAGAAAAATATAAGGGATACCATAAAAATCACCCAGAATACCACCATCCAGAGAGAAATATTGCTATCTTTTTATATTTTTCTTTGCAGCGTCTTTCTCTATATATTTCTTTGATTTTTCTAAAATGAAAACTACTTGTATATATATATATAAATTATTATCCTGCCTCTTTAAAAAAATGTAACAGTATATCGTGAATACTTCCCAACCCCTCTGCCTTTACACTGTATTCAAAAAAGGGCAAAAGAATCAGACTGATTGTGATTATTTCTCAATAGCATTCTCAAAGTAATTTTTATGATAAGAACTGGCTGACTTTGAAGAATTAAAGCAAAATGATTCCTCTTTAGAAGGCAAAAAGCAGCATACATAATACAGAGCATAGATAATAGCGACTACCAGAATAATAAATGTGTTATCTTATTTAACTCAACAGTCATATTATGAGCTCAGTGTGTGTTATTACTGTTAACACAGATGAGAAAATTGCGATGCAGAGAGATGAAATCACTTGCAAGGATCACACAACTAGAACCTTGAACCAAAGTTCAAATCTAGATCTCCTGCCCCCAAATCCTACACTCATAACTACTAAAAGTGGTTAAGACAAGTTTGCTGGGGTGATGAAAGCCCGGGAGCCACAGATATAGGGATGGAAGGAAGTCTGGCAGAGCAGGAGAATCATGGCATCCAGTGAAGACAGGAACAGGCCAGAGCGTCGGTCAGGGCTGGGAGTCTGCCTTCAGAGGGCTCACCTGGAGGTCCCAGGAACTCTGACCTGCAGGGGAGTGAAAGAGGTTGTGGCAGCACCTCTGCACAGGAGCTGGAGCTCCAGGGAGGAGCTGCAGGAAAGCACGTCAGCAGGAAGGCAGGCACCGGCTGGGGTAGGACAGAACCCCAAGCATGAGGGATGGGGTGGGGAGGAAGGGAGGTGGAGGCTAGAAGTCAGGCAGTCATGGTCCCCCTTTCCTTCTTCCTCCTACCCTCCACCCACTCTGGGCTACCCTGCCTCACTGTGACAAAGGGAGGGAGGCTTGTTAGAAAAAGGGGGAGCTAAAACAACCGTACCCACAAGAGAGATTATACGCATTCACCAAAAGACATGTATCAGAAGGTTCCTAGCAGCCCTATTCAAAACAGCCCCGAACTGGAAACTCCACAAATGTCCATGCACTAGGACGCAAGAATAAATTGTGGTATAATCGCTCTGCGGAACACTATGCAGCAGTGAGAGTGAACAAACCACAACTACACATAACAATCAAGTGGCCGAATCTTGCAAACCCTATGTGGAGTGAAAAAAGACACAGGACCATACATTCTGTAAGATTCCAATCATGTAAAGTATCAAAACAGTCCAAACTCTTCTGTGCCCTTAGGAATAAGGTGGGGGAGTAGTGACTAGACGGGGTCATGATGAGGCTTCGAGGGGCTTGTAATATATATATTTTTACATTTGGGTGCAGGTTGCATTTGTGCATTCTCACTAATTTATCTAAAACTCAAACAGAGGTTTATTAGATTAAAAAAAAATAAGAAAAGAAGTAGGAGAAAGAAATGAACAAGAGCAGCAATGACAACAGGATAACCCAAATCATTATGATGAAAACATTTAATTTCAACTCACCTTCCATCTGTAGTTAGAAAATAGCACACTTTTGGCATTTATTTCTATACAGTTACCCCCAAAAGTGTCCTAGCCCAGTGATCATAAGAGAATCGGCAAAGGAGAAGTTTCATGCTCTCAAATAATTTACGATTATTCCAATCCACTTTGGAAGATTCAGAGCTATGGGCTGCAGGGCATGGTTCCAACTAGCTCTGAAGTCCTATTGCGTTATTTCTATGTAATGCAAATTGACAAGATCTCTAAATTAGGCAACTAACTAGAAAATGAGGTCTGAAAGCCAGCTTTATTAGCAGCCAGGAATCTAGTCTGAAAGATTTATCTGTTTGTGGTCAGGGCATGAGTGGGGAGTACATTTTCCACTCAGGAAATCCGGATGATAGGAGGAATGGGAAGGGAGAGCAAATGGAGAAGCCAGGGAATGGATCTGGGGGTTACACATTTTTCTGGGCTTTATTTAACATATTTATAGAGCACTTTCTATGTGCCAAGAGCTCTCTAAGTACTCACTCTATGAGTAAAGACTTGTTTAATCCTTACGACAAACCTATGAGGTGGGTGCTGTTTTCATCGTCCTCATTTTAAAGTTGAGGAAGCCGAAGCACAGAGAGGTTAAATGATAAGTGGAAGACCACACAGTTGCTAAGTGGCAGAGCCAGAATCCAAATCCAGTTAGTTGGGTTCCCGTGTCCTTGCTCTTAACCCTACGCTATGCTGCTTATCACCAAAATGGTGGCATGACTTAAGGATAAGTACCTTGTTTGTCCTTGCTGACTTCCCCATTGGCAGAATGGTGGTGGACCTAGCATCTGCCTGTGTGCTGTGATTCAAAGATTGCTGAGAAGTCACAATCCTTTCTTCTGCCCCCTACCCCAGCATGTCTTTCACATTATACTATCATTAGTGCCTGAACTTCCATCATTGGCATTTATTCTTTCGGGTAAGCGCTCTGTTTTCCCCAGTGCTCCTTATGAAACTGCAGATACCCGTGCAAGATATCTGTGAACTGAGATCTGAGTGTAAAACTTTACCTAATTTTCTGGGAAGGGGTGAATGAGAGCACTGAGGGTCTAGGGGGGTAGGAAGATACCCAAACCAGGTACCCAGGTGGAACCTGAAGACCAATTTCACTATCCTCACTGTTCTGTCTCAACACGGTGGGTCAATGGCTGTCCAGGGCACAACTCTTCATCCATCCATTCATTCCCTACGTTTGATCCTTAATAGATGCAAGATCTTGTGCTACGTGGTGTGTGGGGTATAATGGCTTCATAATCCTCATTATCTCTTAAGTGCTATTCACGTTTTATTTCACAAAACTCTTCTCACATGATCCTCCAGGGTCTCTATTATTATTCCCAAGAACCCATGAAGAAAGTTAGGCTCAGGAAGTTTTTGTGAGCTTCACGGTGTCTTTGGGTTTATGAATAGCAGTTCTGGGATCAGGACCAGAGCTTCAGTGCATCTCAGTGGAGTAGCTGAGGAAAAAAAGGGGAATTACTCAACAAGTGCTTTTTTCCTTTTTGTTTGTTTTTATTGTGGTAAAATAAACATAACATAAAATTTACCATCTTAATCGTTTTTAAGTGTCCAGTTCAGCAGTGTTAGGTGTATTGACACTGTTGTGTAACCCATCTCCGGAACTCCTTTTATCTTGAAAAATAGAAACTCTGTACCCATTAAACAATAGCTCCCTATTCTCTTCCTCCCCCAGCGCCTGGAAAGCCCCGTTGTGTTTTCTGTCTCTGTGAATTTGACTACCCTAGTACTTCATATAAGTGGAATCATACTGTATTTGTCTTTTCATGACTGGCTCATTTCACTTAGCACAATGTCCTTAAGGCTCATCCATTTTGTAGCATGTGACAGGATTTCCGTCCTTCTTAAGGCTGAATGATCTTCTGCTGTATGTACATATCACATTTTGTTTCTCCTTTTATCTGTTGGTGAATACTTGGGTTGCTTTACCTGTTGACAATTTTGAATAAGGGTGCTATGAACACAGGTGTACAAATATCTGAGCCCCGCTTTGCATTCTTTTGGGTCAACAAGTGTTTTTAAGATCAAGTATTAACATGAAGATTATTAAGCCTACGATGAGACCTTAGAGAAAGTGTTGTGAAAGCCAAGCTGCGGCTGGTGAGCGTGTGATTGCACCTTTAGGGCTCAGGCTGTGAGACGCAGGGGAAGCGGTCAGAGTGCGGTGCATTCCTCCTTTCTGCGCTGGGGACCCCACCCTCCCACGGCGCAAGGTCCCAGCCCTGGACTTTCTCCTCCTCATGGCTGGAATTGCCCAGTGCCTCCACCACAGTTCAGTGCCCTCTGCGGTGAGCAACTTGTGCATCTGAAGATATGGTCAGGACCCCAGTTGCTGCCCTGGACTTCTCGGCTGCTGTCTAGTCCAGAGAAGCAATCCTCAATCATCTGTTTTGATTCCCAAGTGGCTGACCCATCACGTCCAGCCTGGCCCCAAGCCATGGTACACAGTTCGGTGTGACATTTACTGAGGTGACATTCTCTCAGTAGAGACATCACAGAGCTCAGGCTCCAGATTAGCTGTGCCAAAGGACCATCATCCAAGTGAACAACATTACAGTAGGACAGAATGTTGGACAGGACTAGCCCTTGAAATTGCAAGAGGAAGAGAAAGAAAGTAATGTTTTCACCTAACCCTGTATTATGTGTAATGGGCAAGCTTATTAGACCCACTGTGTCCCAAACACAAACTGTTTACGGTGTAAATGAGCCAGAGTCACACTTCCCATTTCTGCCTTGGCTACTTAGCTTGGCGGGGTGAAACACACCTTTTTCACCATCACAGACTTGACAGAGAGGCTTGGAGTCAAGGAGCAGGCTGGCCATGGTAGAGATGGAGAGGGAGGAGCGTGGATGGCTTGCCAACATGTGGAGAAAACTCCAAGCACACATCCTCCCGAGAGCCAGGGATGCCTCCGTGACTTTATGAAATCTTCTGCTCATTTGCTTGGACACGTGAATGTGGCCTTGTTTGGATGTGGGCTCATAGAAGGCAGGAATCCCAGCCATTTGTCTTTTTTGTCTTGGGCAGAGTTTTTCATCTTATCTCATGACAATAGCCAAGCTTTGTAGCATCTCTGTAGCATCTCAGCATGGCAAATGGCCCCAAAAAGGGCAGTCTATAGAGTGTTTCCCTTTCAGTTCAGAAATTCCAGGCAATCACTTTTCATGGACGTTTTGATCAAGGCCTGGTCTTTGATGTACAAATGCTGCAGAATTTAGGCGGATGTTCAACATTTCCTTCCCCTGCAGCTCTTCTAATGCCTCAGAAGTGGACCATCAGGACCCCTCTGCAGGCAAAGGAAAGCCTGCAACGAGGACAAGGAACCAAGGAGAGAGAACTCTCTGGTTACAGCTCAAAGGAGTGAGTGTCCAGGGCTCCATCCCTCATCAGATGTTTGGGCTTTGGGTCCTCAGCCCATCTCTTTGTCTGAATATTCTTTTATGTAGTAGAAATACTGTTTTTTGGAAGCAGCAGACATAATAACGGACTGGAGAAACACTGTTTCAAGTGGTATCTGCACTATAAGAATGTGACCGTGACCCCCCTCTATGAAATCAGTGGGGTTGTTTTAAAAGCACCCTCCAACCCGGCCAGTGTCTGTAGCTCTCATTAGTCTTCTAATGCAATACTTGGAGATAGCTGCTAGTCATGTCCAGAACGTGTGTTATCACCATCTTTTCTTGAGCAAAACAAAAATAGCTTTCAGGTCAAAGGGAGACAGAACCTCTGCAAAAAGTGAAATTTAAATAAAAATTGGAAATAGATACTTTGAGAAAGGGCACTTTATTTTTAGAAAAGAAAAGGAATTAGGAGAAGATAGGTTGCCATGGCAATGGCTGAGCACTGCATATATTCTATAAGCCTGGCTTTAAACATGATATGGGGAACAAAACGGATTCCCTGGTGACTTTCTGAGAAAATAAGGACAGAAATAAAAAGGCTGCCCAGAAACAATATCTTACGTTAGTTCAACTGCCATTTCACTGCCATTTTATATGCTCCTTGCTCCATAGCCCTGTATTAACGTAAAAACCCATTTTTAATGTTTGGCACAGAATCCATGTTAAATGAGAGTCTCTGTTTCTTTTTACTTTTCCATTTCTAATTGTGCTTTAAAAGTTGAACTGAAAGTAGCAGACCCAGGAGCATGGCTTGGAAACCTGTGATTCTTAATTTAAACAGGGAGATGATGTTGGCAGCGGCTGCAAGCCTTTGAATCAACCTTGAAGGACAAAACGAATTTGTTGCCAACATTTAAACATCTGGAGATTGCACATAAAAATTCAAATTTCTGTCTTCTCTTACAAATTTAGAAAAACTGACCATCCTGGATCTCCCTTTTCACGTGGTAAAAATCAGCCACAGTTCACTCCCATCTCCACCACATTCCCTTCTGCCTACTACCCTTTCTATTACCGCCTGTCTCTTTGGGCATTGGGTTTGGAATCCCCACCTTGTTACAGCCAAAGCCCTCCTTCTAGAGCAATGCTTCTCAAACTTCAGTACACATCAGAATTACCTGGAGGCCTTGTTAAAATGAAAGGTGCCGGATCCTATCCCCAAAGTTTCTGCTTCCAAGGATTTGGGGCGGGGCCAAGAATTTGCATTTCTAACAAGTTCCCAGGTGATGCCCTTGCTCCTAATCTAGGGACCACACTTTGAGAACCACTGCCCTAGATTAACAATTCCTATATTTTTGTTTGCAAAGACCCCTTTTCTTTTCTTTCTTTTTTTTTTAATTGAAGTATAATAGATTTACAATGTTGTGTTAGTTTCAGGTGTATAGCAAAGTGGTTCAGTTATATATATATATATATATATATATATATATATATATATATAATATATTCTTTTTCAGATTCTTTTCCATTTAGGTTATTACATAATATTGAATATAGTTCCCTGTGCTATACAGTACGTCCTTGTTGGTTATTTATTTTACATATAGTAGTGTGAATCTGTTAATCCTGAACTCCTAATTTATCCTTCCCCCTCATTCCCCTTTGGTAATCATAAGATTGTTTTCTATGTCTGTGAGCCTATTTCTGTTTTGTAAATAAGTTCATTTGTGTCATTTTTTTAGATTCCACAAATAAGTGATATCATATGATATTTGTCTTTGTCTGACTTACTTCACTTGGTATGATAATCTCTATGTCCATTCATGTTGCTGCAAATGGCATTATTTCATTCTTTTTTTATGGCTGAGTAATATGCCATTGTATATAGGTATCACACCTTCTTTATCCATTCATCTGTCGATGGACATTTAGGTTGTTTCCATGTCTTGGCTATTGTGAATAGTGTTTCTATGAACATTGGGGTGCAAGTATCTTTTCGAATTAAGAGTGTTCCTGGATATATGCCTGGGAGTGGGATTGCTGGATCATATGGTAACTCTATTTTTAGTTTTTTAAGGAACCTCCATAGTGGCTGCACCAATTACATTCCCACCAACAGTGTAGGAGGGTTCCCTTTTCTCCACACCCTCTCCAGCGTTTATCATTTGTAGATTTTTGATGATGGCCATTCTGACTGGTGTGCAGTGGTACCTCATTGTAGTTTTGATTTTCTAATGATTAGTGATGTTGAGCAGCTTTTCATGTGTGTGTTGGCCATCTCTATGTCTTCTCTGGAGAAATGTCTATTTAAGTCTTCTGCCCATTTTTTGATTGCAAAGACCCCTTTTCTTGATGATTTTCCTCAAAGAAATTTATAGTAAGCTTAATTAAGTGGGAAAACTTTTTATTTCTTGCCATTCGTGGGAGGAAGAGAGCCATATTTGGAGGGAGAAAGAAGCTATGCTCTAGCTATAAAGGATGTGGCTAGACTTCTTGGCTGAGACCAGGTGAGAAATGAGAAAGGAATGGAGGGAAGAGGGAGACAGAAAAGAAAGGGGGTTTTAGTGTGAAGTCAGCAGGAGGAGGGGTCCTTGCCTGCGACCCCCATCATTGTGACCCCCAAACCTTAGTGAAGTCAGCTAAACTCACGAAATCCACTCATGTTGTGAGTGGACAGTATACGTGTGTGTAAATGGCGATATAGCCCCAGATTGAAATGGAGTCAAAGAGGAGGCAGCACGGGAGAGAGAGTGAGGTCATCATGGGAACCAAAGCCCCAGAGATCTGCAGACACCTCAGCAATGGCCTTGGGCTTTCTCACACTATGGAACTGAGAGACTAGAGCCAGGTTTCCCCAGATCTCAGAGGAGCAGGGAGGCCCCAGCTGACCTCTGGCTTCCATAAGAAAAATTTCATCTGTGCTGTGGCCAGAATGTTTGTATCCCCCAAAATTCCTATGCTGAAATCCTGTCCCCTAAGGTGATGGTATGAGAAGGTGGGGCCTTTGGGAGGTTATGAGGTCATGAAGGCAGAGCCTTCATGAATGGGATTAGCGCCCTTATAAAAGAGCCCCAGTGGGATTGCTTGCCCCTTCTCATGTGAGATTACAGAAAAAAGATAGCTGCCTAGGGAGCGGGCTCTCACCAGCCTCAGAGGTCTGCCAGCACCATGACCTTGGACTTCCCAGCCTCCAGAACCATGAGAAATACATGTCTGTTATTTATAAGCCACCCAGTCTATGGTATTTTGTTGTGTCACCTGACTGTACTAAGCCAATCTGAGCAAAAATGTATAATTCATTTTGCCTATTTTTTTTTTTTTCATTTTGCCTATTTTTAATCATCAAAGACACGAACGTGTCTGGCAAAGAATCTGAGGTCCTGCTCAGCATGAGTTAACACCTATACTGTCTTAATTCCAGACAAAAGCAATAACACTTGACCTTTTAGATAGTCTGTGCAGATTTATACAAGGCAAAGTCTTTGTTGGCCTTTTCTTGAAATACCAACGATAGCTCCTGAGACCTCATTATTTCCTTTGAAGGCCTTTGGGGACCTGGAGACTCCTGCGAATGCCTCCTGGGCTGGCATGGGGTCTCACATGGAAGAAAGTCCTGTGACAGTGGGCCCTTGGAGCATCATGCAGGAGGCCTGGTGGAGGGATATTCAAAATGATCATTTTACTTGATGTTTCCAATATGTTTTGTTATTATCGAGTGTATACAATTACACATATGAAAGCATTATGTAGATGGTAAAGTGTTGTTTAAATATCTTGTTTTATTGAGTACCTACTGTGTCCAGTGCTTTATGGGCACTTTTTTGTTTAGTATTCTCAACGACCCTGAAAGATAAGCTTTTTATCCCTATTTTACAGAAAGAAACTTGGCTCAGAGAGGTTTAATAAATTTCCAAAGATCATTCAGCTGATAAATGGTAGAGCTGGGATTTGAACCTAGATCTGTCCAACTCCAAATTCCCTGTTGTTTTCTTATAACCACCCCACTGCTCCCTGCTTTTCAGATGAAAGGGAGTGCCTTTCGTATTATTTCTACAGCATTTGAGTGTAATAAGCAATATTCTGGTTTGCTTATACTTGTTCAATGTTTAAAACCTATTCCCCAGCCCCCCTCAAAAAGCACAAAAAATAATTTGTACTACGCTCCTTTGAATGTTACACTGAATTCCTGAGCTTGAACCCGAAAAGAGGTCTTCTCTGACATGGTGGTATTTGCAAATGGCTGTTTGCCCCCAGGCCTCTGTGATTTTTTCAGCGATGAGTTGCAACATCGCTTTGAAAGTAAGAAAGCTCCATTTGACTCTCAGTGAATTTAATCTCTCAATTTTCCTCCGTTGTTTGGACACGCTAGAATGAAATTCAGATGAGATGATGATGACCCTTCTTTTGCTTGCCTCGCTCACAGCTGGTCTTCATTTATGTGCCCATAAACCAGCTCTTCATGGGCGCATGGGAGTGACTAGGAACTAGGAAACTGAGCTAAACCCAAAATAGCAGCCAAACCCTCCCGGTTCTGCTGTGCTCTGCTCCGGTTGCTATTTTCTTTGAAGAAAAGGGGAAAAAAAGTCCATGTCACGGGCAGCTGTTCATTTTGCCTCCCTGTAAAACACTGTGAGGAAGAGCTGAGGGGCATGCTGTCATTTTGCTGTGGGGACTCTGTCGAGAAAGCTCTCTGGCATCGGGCATCCTGTTATCCAGAACTCCCAACTCATCAGCACTCCCATCTGTCTAGAACAAGCTGTTTATAGATGCTTAGAATGTTGATATTGGGGAAGATTTGGAAGTCTTCTAACGGCCACTCACCTGGTTCCTTGCCAAGTCTCCTCCCTACCCACTCTCCACTTCAAGGTCATTCTCCACGGCCACCAGAGGGATCTTTCTAAAATATGAATCTGAGCAAGTCACGTCCTGGCTATAAGGTCTTTAATGACCATACCCCTGCTGACTTTTCCCGTCATGTACCAACATGTCTTCCTTCTTTCAAGTGCGTCAGAGAGCCTAAATTGGGTCATGTCACTCCCCTGCTCAGACTCTGCACCCCCTCGTCCCCCCACGGAGTCCCAGTGTATGCAGGCTGAAATCCCAGGCCCTTACCTTGGTTGGTCCTGGAGAGTCTTTGTGATTAGCCCCTTGATGTTTCTCTAATGTCCTCCCTTACCGTTTCTCTCTCTCTCATTCTACCAGCCATTCTGGCTACTGCATTTCTCCATAGCCCACCTCAGGGCCTTTGCACCTCTTATTCCCTCGACCTGGAGTACTCTTCCCCGGATAGCCACATGGCTCCCTCCTTCAGCTCCTTCAGGTTATGGGCCAAATGTCAGAGAGGCCTTCCTGGACCTCTCTTCATGAAAATAGCAACTCTTGTCACTCTTACCTTTTTACCTTGATTTCGTGGGGTTTTTTTCATTACACCTGAAATCACATATTTGTTGGTTATTTTTCTTATTGCTGTCTCCTGCACGAAAATGCAGTGTCCATGAGGGCAGTAGCCCTTGAGTCCAGACTGCTAGTGCCCCATAGTAGGCACCACACCTGGCATTCGTTAAATGAATGAATCTCCTCCCATACTGTCCTCAACACCACACATTCTAATAAGTCCAGAGCACTTATTTTTATTTTTTTATTTTTTTATTTTTTTGGCTGTGTTGGGTCTTCGTTTCTGTGCGAGGGCTTTCTCTAGTTGCGGCAAGCGGGGGCCACTCTTCATCGCAGTGTGCGGGCCTCTCACTGTCGCGGCCTCTCTTGTTGCGGAGCACAGGCTCCAGACGCGCAGGCTCAGTAGTTGTGGCTCACGGGCCCAGTTGCTCCGCGGCATGTGGGATCTTCCCAGACCAGGGCTCGAACCCGTGTGCCCTGCATTGGCAGGCAGATTCTCAACCATTGCGCCACCAGGGAAGCAGAGCACTTATAATCCCCAAACTTGTCAGGTGGTTTCACACCTCTGGACTTAAAAAATGCTTTTTAAATTGAGGTGTCCCTTCAATAAAGTGCACAAATATTAATTGTACAGCTTGATACATGTTTACAAACATATATGCATACATGTGTACCCATCCAGATTGAGATATAGGCCTTTTCTATCATTTCTGAAGGCTCCCTTTAGTCCCTTGGCAGTTAGTATCCCTTAAAGATAACTGCTATTCTGACCTCTATCGCCATAGATTGGTTTTGCTTGCTTTAGACCTTGATATAAATACAACCATACAGCATGTGCTGTTTTGTGTCTTAATTCTTTCTTTCAACATGGTATGCTGGTGTCAGTAGTTTATTCTTTTTCATTGCCGAGTAGTATTCCATTATATGACTGCACCACAACTTATTTATTTGTTCTTCTGTTGATTGACATTTGGGTTGTTTCCAGTTGTTGGTTACCGTGAACAAAGCTGCTATGAACATTATTGTACAAATCTTTTGGTGGACGTGAGCACTTGTTTCTGTTGGGTATGGATCCAGGAGTGTAACTGCTGGGTCATAGAATGTACGTATGTTTAGGTATAGTTGTTACTGTCCAACCTTTTTCAAACTGGTTGCTCCAATTTACACTCCCACCAAGAACAAAAGAAAGTTCCAGCTATTCTACTTTGTAGCTCACATTTGATGTTACTAATCTTAAATGTTAACCACTTGAAAGTATAATGGTATCTCCTTGTGGTAGTGGTATCTCTCTGTGATTTTAACTTGTACCTCTATGATGAGTAATGGTGTTAAACACCTTTTCGCTTTTTATTGGCCATTTTTATATTCTTCTTTGTAAAGCGCCTGTTCAGTCCTTTTGCCCATTATGCCTATTTCTTATTGATTTTTAGGAGTTCATATTACAGTCTGGATGCAAGCTCTTTGCAGGATACAGTATGTATCTTCCAGTCTGTGGCTTGCCTTTTCTCTCTTTCAATGTTTTGTTTGTTTTTGCCAAAGTGTTACATTTTAATTTAATTCAATTTATCAAATTTTTTAAAGTTAGTGCGGTTTTTTTGTGTTTTGTTTAAGGAATCTTTGCTTACCCCAAGGTCAGGAAGATATTTTCCTACTTTTTTTCCTACATACTTTATTGTTTTAACTTTCCCATTTAGTTCTATGATCGATCATAAATTAATTTTTGTGTATAGTGGGAGGTAGAGATTGAAGTTCTTTTTTTCCCATATGAATATCCCATGACTCAGCATCAATGATCAAAAAGACCATCAGTTCTCTACTGAATTTCCATAGGACTTTTGTTGTAAAGCAGGTGTCCATATATGTCACACCTCTGTGCCTTTGCTAAATGCTCTTCCATCTGCCTGATAGGCCTTCCTTGTCTTTTTCTATTATTTAAGTCTTTCTCACCTTTCAAGACTCCTCCAGTAACATCTTGCCTGTGAAGCCTTTCCTGTCCTTAGCACCTATCCTGCTTCCCACACAATCTTTAGTGTCCTTGACTACTGTATCATGGCAGTACTGCTAATGGCAACACCTGCTGGTGGGTTTGCCTCCATAAGGCTGAGAGCATATTGAGGGCAGGGTCTGGGCCATGTTAATCTTCGTAGCCTGTGCTTAACACTGTGCCTAAAATAGATGATCAGTAAATGTTTGTTGAAAAAGCGAAGTTGAGAACTTTTGAATGGCTAAAAAAAAAAAAAAAAGGTTAAATTTCTTTCTTTCAGTGAATTAGAAGCAATCAGTTCTGAGAGTTTCACTCCTTGAAAAATCAGTATTCAATGTCCAGTACATGGTATAAGCCAGCATTTAAGGGTAAAGAAACAAAAAGTCAGATGTTTAAACCAGAATATTCTTAAGGACATAAAATAGAAAGAATTTAACCAGTTATATCTGTATTAGTTCTTTTTATTTCCTTGTTCTTTGCCAAGTCATACCTCAATTTGTTTTCCTCTCCCCCATCAGTTTTATCGAGATGTAATTGACATATAACATGGTAATAGTTTAAGGCATATAACATAATGATTTGATATATGTATATACTGCAAAATGATTACCACAATAAGTTTAGTTAACATCCATCCCACACATAGTTACAATTTTTTTCCTTGTGATGAGAACTTCAGATCTACTCTCTTAGCAACTTTCAAATATACAATACAGTATTGTTAACTATAGTCATAATGCTGTACATTACATCTTCAGAACTTAATTAATCTTATAACTGAAAGTTTTACCTTTTGACCACCTTTACCCAACTCTTCCACCCCACCCCCACTGCCTTGCCCTTGGCAACCACCAATCTGTTCTCTATTTCTATGAGTTCAATTATTTTTAGATTCCACATATAAGTGATATCATACAGTATTTGTATTTCTATGTCTGACTAATTCACTTATCATAATGCCCTCAAGGCCCATCTATGTTGTTGCAAATAGCAGGATTTCTTTCTTTCTTTTTATGGCCGAGTAATATTTCATTATATATATGCCACATTTTCTTTATTCATTCATCCATTGATGGACACTTAGGTTGTTTCCATGTTTTGGCTATTGTAAATAATGCTGCAATGAACATGGGGGTGTAGATATCTCTTCAGTATAGTGGTTTAGTTCCTTTTGGATATAGACTATGCATTAGTTCTTAAATTCCTTCATCAGAGTCATATTTTCTAGGAGCAGTCATACAGTGTACCTGTTAAAAGCGTGGAATTTAGAATCAGATCTGAGTTCTAATCCATCATATGCCTATTATGTGACATAATGTGATCTTAATTTCTCTCTACCTCAGTTTCCTCATCTATAAAATGGATTGCTATAAGGTTTAAATGAGATAATGTATGCAAAGCACATAACAGTGCTTGACGTAGTATGCACTTCGTAGATGGTAAAAAGTGTTGGGAGCTCCTTCCTCGGTGCTTCATTCATGATCTTCAAAGATGGGGAGCTGCAACAAGGACACTTCTAGGAGCTTATAAAATTAAGAAATGATCTTCATGCTGTAGTCATTTCAACTGAACCAAGGCAACAGCTGATATTCATCTATATTCGACAATTCAATGAAAATAGCATTACATGCTGGGAATGCTTTTGCTTTGTGGAAGAGGCTATTGTATCCTGATACCCATTCTTTCCCTCTCCCCTTTAGCGTAGAGCTTGTTCTTACTCCCAAATAAGTTTTGTTAGAGTGCATGGCCATCTTGCTGGTTGCCACATTTCCCAGCCTCCCTTGCAGCTGGATCCGGCTCTGGGATTAAGTCCTCTCCAGTGGTGATGGCTAGTGACTTCTTTTTCTTCTCTTGATTTGGGCTGAAATGCTGATATGGTTTTTGTGGTGAACCATCTTTGATTATGTAGATAAGGAGAACACCCTGTGTTTCTAGGGGGATGGCTGAGCAACAAGATGGAAGGAACCCGAGTCTCTGAATGACCTAATGGAGTAGAGCTCCATTCATCCTAGGTGGTTATTACAGAGAGAAATAAATAAATTGCTCTCATGTGAGTTGTGTTTTGGGGGTCTTTTGTCATAGCTATTTAGCATCAACTTTAACTACTGCAAGCATCATATATCTTTTTGGCCTTTGTGTGTGTGTCCTCTTCAACCTCTGCCAGAGCATTCTCCCTCTACCCTTCTACCTAATAAGTCTTTCTCTTCCTTCAGATCTCAGCTCAATGTCTCTTCCTCAGGGAACCTTCCTGATCTCCTCAGATAAGTTTAATCCTTGTATGATTTTTTTTCCCTTGCACTGTCTTCCTCTTCCTAAGAAGAGGCCTTATTATGTTTAGAACTTTACATTTAATTGTGTGTTTGATTAACGCTTATCTTCCTCACTATATCATGACCCTTATGAGAGGAGGGACCATGTCTTAACTGGTTTACCATAGTATCCAGAAGAGCTAGCACAGTATACAGCATGTAATAGGCGCTTAATAAAGATAATTAATTTTAAAAAAATCGATGTATCTCTCACCCCCATGGTAATAAGTTATTCTCCTTGTCATTGTTCTTTTTTACTCTCTAGAAAACTGAGTGGTTATGTGGTTAAGTGATCAAGAACCAACCGTCGAGCAAGACCCTTGATCTATCACGTTGTCTGTGGAAGAGATTCGTTACCTTCCTAACTCTTAATTTTAAATGGCTGCTAGTTTTATCTATTAGCATGTGAGATGGCAAATAAAAGTCAGAGGATGGAATTGATACTCACTCTGGCTATCCTTAAGAGCTCTGAGTCACTGGATGGAATTTGGTCATTTATTCCTTCGGTGTCATTCTGCATCCAAGTTGACTGGTCGCTAAGTATCTTGCCATTCTACCCTTTAATCACTTTTTTTCCCTGGACTTAATATCATTATAACACATCTCTAAGGATTTTAATGAAATTATACAGTGGCTAACCTCTGAAATAAAAATATTTCCCTAGTGGTAAACTGGTCATTGTTTCTACTAAATCAGATGGTGTTTTATTTTGGAAGAAAATTGTTTTCTTTTCAAGTGTAGGCCAACAAGGTAGTGATAGCAATTGCTGTGGAAGTCCTTATCTCCGCCCGAGGGCAATGTGAAGGAAGAAGCTGCAAATATTGGGAGCTTTAATGCAATTTCACTCAGCACTTGCCTACATGTAACAGTTTTAGAAGTATGGGGCTCTGTCTTTCCAATCATCTTCTTGAATAACCTCATCACATCTCTGAAGAGCACGTATAAATCAATTACCTTCCAAGTGGCCTGGCTCTGCAGAGATGGGTCATATTTATGAAAACAATTTTCATAGAAAAAAGGCTTTCTATGTGCCAGGAAATAATGCCACAATATATTGCCAGGAGACGATTCCAGAAACCAACAGCACCTGAGTCACACATAAAACTTTGAGCCCAAGAATTAGGTTGGTGCTTACACTTGGCCACTGTTTAAAGCCCATTTTCTGTATTACTGCTCAAGGAGAATTCTTTTGGTCATCTGAAACTCCTCAAAGCTTCCTGCTTCAGCAATATTCTCCAGTAGCTTTGGAAGTATGTGAAGTTTGCAAAAACCCAGATTTCATTAGCGTTTAGACTTTGCATTGAGGCCGTACCCTATAAATTCCATAATTCCATGAAAAATTCCATGAGAATTATATTCTTGTGTAACTCAGGGTCTAGAATTACTTAAAGGCTTTATGTAGAATCAACAGGCCCTAGAAGGAGCTCATGAAGAAGCTGGGTAAATGGTGTCAGACACTGTTGGCTGCCTACCCAAGAGACATGGCCCTCTTCCTTCCGTGCTTTGTATTTTAGGCCCCTTTGCAGATACAGAGGATGGGTCCTGGTTAGATTAGACCAGTCATATAATTCCATCTCCTTTACCAGTACTTAGTTTAAGGACAAGTATGTGACCCAGTTGCAGCCACTAAAATATGAGATAAACTTGATACTAAAAAAGTCTCGAAGAGTCATTCTCTCCCATCTTTGGATATTGTTGTGTGAGGAGCAGCTTGGAGCTGCTGCATGTAATTTGTGACCATGAGAAGTCAAAGATGAAGATACAAATCATTATGCTGAGAATGCCCTCCTCAGCAGAACAGAAAGACAGAATCTTCCCAGCTCTCTGATGAGCCTTGTTGAAATCGCTAAACAAACCAGCCCTAGCCTTTCCTCCAGACCTCATATTGTATGAGCTAATAAATCCCTTTATTATTGTAGTCATTGGTTCTCAATCTTGTTTTTATGCCAGGCAAGGTGTCTTTTTAAAAGTTTTTTGGTTGATTTGAATGGACAGCCAGTGTTGAGTACCATTGGTTTAAAATATTTTGAGTTAGATGCAGCCCCGCTTCCCATGGGGACCCGGCCTGAGGAGCAGGGACGGGAGCTTCGAGACTAGCACAGTGCAAAAGTTTCAGAAGTTATATGGGGGCAGAGGGCAGACAGCAGAAGCAAGAAGAACTACAATCCTGCAGCCTGTGGAACAAAAACCACATTCACAGAAAGACAGACAAGATGAAAAGGCAGAGGGCTATGTACCAGATGAAGAAACAAGATAAAACCCCAGAAAAACAACTAAATGAAATGGAGATAGGCAGTCTTCCAGAAAAAGAATTCAGAATAATGATAGTGAAGATGATCCAGGACCTTGGAAAAAGAATAGAGGCAAAGATCGAGAAGATGCAAGAAATGTTTAACAAAGATCTAGAAGAATTAAAGAACAAACAAACAGAGATGAACAATACAATAACTGAAATGAAAAATACACTGGAAGGAATCAACAGCACAATAACTGAGGCAGAAGAACGGATAAGTGACCTGGAAGACAGAATGGGGGAATTCACTGCTGTGGAACAGAATAAAGAATGAAAAGAAATGAAGACAGCCTAAGAGACCTCTGGGACAACATTAAATGCAACAACATTCTGGGACAACATTAAATGCAACAACAACAACACATTTGCATTATAGGGGTCCCAGAAGGAGAAGAGAGAGAGAAAGGACCCAAGAAAATATTTGAAGAGATTATAGTCGAAAACTTCCCTAACATGGGAAAGGAAATAGCCACCCAAGTCCAGGAAGTGCAGAGAGTCCCATACAGGATAAACCCAAGGAGAAACACACCGAGACCAATAATAATCAAATTGGCAAAAATTAAAGACAAAGAAAAATTATTGAAAGCAGCAAGGGAAAAATGACAAACAACATACAAGGGAACTCCCATAAGGTTAACAGCTGATTTCTCAGTAGAAACTCTACAAGCCAGAAGAGAGTGGCATGATAGACTTAAAACAATGAAAGGAAGAACCTACAACCAAGATTACTCTACCCAGCAAGGATCTCATTCAGATTCGATGGAGAAATCAAAATCTTTACAAACAAGCAAAAGCTAAGAGAATTCAGCACCACCAAACCAGCTCTAAAACAAATGCTAAAGGAACTTCTCTAAGTGGGAAACACAAAAGAAGAAAAGGACCTACAAAAACAAACCCCCCAAAATTAAGAAAATGGTAATAGGAACATACATATCGATAATTACCTGAAACGTGAATGGATTAAATGCTCCAATCAAAAGACACAGGCTTGCTGAATGGATACAAAAACACGACCCATATATATGCTGTCTACGAGAGACCCACTTCAGACCTAGGGACACATACAGACTGAAAGTGAGGGGATGGAAAAAGACATTCCATGCAAATGGAAATCGAAAGAAAGTTGGAGTAGCAATACTCATATCAGATAAAATAGACTTTAAAATAAAGAATGTTACAAGAGGCAAGGAAGGACACTACATAATGAGCAAGGAATCAATCCAAGTAGAAGATATAACAATTATAAATATATATGCACCCAACATAGGAGCACGTCAATACCTAAGGCAACTGCTAACAGCTCTAAAAGAGGAAATCGACAGTAACACAATAATAGTGGGGGACTTTAACACCTCGCTTACACCAATGGACAGATCATCCAAACAGAAAATTAATAAGGAAACACAAACTTTAAATGACACAACAGACCAGATAGATTTAATTGATATTTATAGGACATTCCATCCAAAAACAGCAGATTACACGTTCTTCTCAAGTGCACATGGAACATTCTCCAGGATAGATCACATCTTGGGTCACAAATCAAACCTCAGTAAATTTAAGAAAATTGAAATCATATCAAGCATCTTTTCTGGCCACAACGCTATGAGATTAGAAATTAATTACTTGGAAAAAAACGTAAAAAACACAAACACACGGAGGCTAAACAATACGTTACTAAATAACCAAGAGGTCACTGAAGAAATCAAAGAGGAAATCAAAAAATACTTAGAGACAAATGACAATGAAAACATGATGATCCAAAACCTATGGGATGCAGCAAAAGCAGTTCTAAGAGGGAACTTTATAGCTATACAAGCCTACCTCAAGAAACAAGAAAAATCTCAAATAAACAATCTAAAGTTACACCTAAAGGAATGAGAGAAAGAAGAACAAACAAAACCCAAAGTTAGCAGAAGGAAAGAAATCATAAAGACCAGAGCAGAAATAAATGAAATAGAAACAAAGAAAACAGTAGCAAAGATCAATAAAAATAAAAACTGGTTCTTTGAGAAGATAAACAAAATTGATAAACCATTAGCCAGACTCATCAAGAAAAAGAGGGAGAAGACTCAAATCAATAAAATTAGAAATGAAAAAGGAGAAGTTACAACAGACATGGCAGAAATACAAAGCATCCTAAGAGACTACTACAAGCAACTCTATGCCAATAAAATGGACAACCTGGAAGAAATGGACAAATTCTTAGAAAGGTAGAACCTTCCAAGACTGAACCAGGAAGAAATAGAAAATATGAACAGGCTAATCACAAGGAATGAAATTGAAACAGTGATTAAAAATCTTCCAACAAACAAAAGCCCAGGACCAGATGGCTTCACAGGGGAATTCTATCAAACATTTAGAGAAGAGCTACCACCCATCTTTCTCAAACTCTTCCAAAAAATTGCAGAGGAAGGAACACTCCCAAACTCATTCTATGAGGCCACCATCACCCTGATACCAAAACCAGACAAAGATATTACAAAAAGAGAAAATTACAGACCAATATCACTGATGAATATAGATGCAAAAATCCTCAACAAAATACTAGCAAACAGAATCCAACAACACATTAAAAGGATCATACACCACGATCAAGTGGGATTTATCCCAGAGATGCAAGGATTCTTCAATATATGCAAATCAATCAATGTGATACACCATATTAACAAATTGAAGAATAAAAACCATATGATCATCTCAATAGATGCAGAAAAAGCTTTTGACAAAATTCAACACCCATTTGTGAGAAAAACTCTCCAGAAAGTGGGCATAGAGGGAACCTACTTCAACATAATAAAGGCCATCTACAACAAACCCACAGCAAACATCATTCTCAATGGTGAAAAACTGAAAGCATTTCCTCTAAGATCAGGACCAAGACAAGGATGTCCACTGTCACCACTATTATTCAATATAGTTTTGGAAGTCCTAGCCACAGCAGTCAGAGAAGAAAAAGAAGTAAAAGGAATACAAATTGGAAAAGAAGAAGTAAAACTGTCGCTGCAGATGACATGATACTATACACAGAGAATCCTAAAGATGCCACCAGAAAACTACTAGAGCTAATCAATGAATTTGGTAAAGTTGCAGGATACAAAATTAATGCACAGAAAACTCTTTTTTTTAAAAAAATTATTTATTTATTTATTTTATTTTTGGCTGTGTTGGGTCTTCATTTCTGTGCGAGGGCTTTCTCTAGTTGTGGCAAGCGGGGGCCACTCTTCATCGTGGTGCGCGGGCCTCTCACTATCATGGCCTCTCTTGTTGCGGAGCACAGGCTCCAGACGCACAGGCTCAATAGTTGTGGCTCACGGGCCTAGTTGCTCCGTGGCATGTGGGAACTTCCCAGACCAGGGCTCGAACCCGTGTCCCCTGCATTGGTAGGCAGATTCTCAACCACTGCACCACTAGGGAAGCCTACACAGAAAACTCTTGCATTCCTATACACTAATGATGAAAAATCTGAAAGAGAAATTATGGAAACACTCCCATTTACCATTGCAACAAAAAGAATAAAATACCTAGGAATAAACCTACCTAGGGAGACAAAAGACCTGTATGCAGAAAACTATAAGACACTGATGAAAGAAATTAAAGGTGATACCAACAGATGGAGAGATATACCATGTTCTTGGATTGGAAGAATCAATATTGTGAAAATGACTATACTACCCAAAGCAATCTACAGATTCAATGCAATCCCTATCAAATTACCAATGGCATTTTTTACAGAACTAGAACAAAAAATCTTAAAATTTATATGGAGACACAAAAGACCCCCAATAGCCATAGCAATCTTGAGGCTAAAAAATGGAGCTGGAGGAATCAGGCTCCCTGACTTCAGACTATACTACAAAGCTACAGTAATCAAGACAATATAGTACTGGAACAAAAACAGAAATATAGATCAATGGAACAGGATAGAAAGCCCAGAGATAAACCCACACACCTATGGTCAACTAATCTATGACAAAGGAGGCAAGGATATACAATGGAGAAAAGACAGTCTCTTCAATAAGTGGTGCTGGGAAAACTGGACAGCTACATGTAAAAGAATGAAACTAGAACACTCTCTAACACCATACACAGAAATAAACTCAAAATGGATTTGAGACCTAAATGTAAGACTGGGCACTATAAAACTCTTAGAAGAAAACATAGGAAGAACACTCTTTGACATAAATCACAGCAAGATATTTTCTGATCCACCTCCTAGAGTAATGGAAATAAAAACAAAAATAAACAAATGGGACCTAATGAAACTTAAAAGCTTTTGCACAGCAAAGGCAACCATAAACAAGACAAAAAGACAGCCCTCAGAATGGGAGAAAATATTTGCAAATGAATCATTGGACAAAGGATTAATCTCCAAAATATATAAACAGCTCATGCAGCTCAATATTAAAAAACAAACAACCCAATCCAAAAATGGGTAGAAGACCTAAATAGACATTTCTCCAAAGGAGACATACAGATGGCCAAGAAGCACATGAAAAGCTGCTCAACATCACTAATTATTAGAGAAATGCAAATCAAAACTACAATGAGGTATCACCTTTCGCCAGTTAGAATGGGCATCATCAGAAAATCTACAAACAACAAACGCTGGAGAGGGTGTGGAGAAAAGGGAACCCTCTTGCACTGTTGGTGGAATGTAAATTGATACAGCCACTTTGGAGAACAGTATGGAGGTTCCTTAAAGAACTAAAATAGAATTACCATATGACCCAGCAATCCCACTACTGGGCATATACCCAGAGAAATCCATAATTCAAAAAGGCACATGCACCCCAATGTTCATTGTAGCACTATTTACAATAGCCAGGACATGGAAGCAACCTAAATGTCCATCAACAGATGAATGGATAAAGAAGTTGTGGTACATATATACAATGGAATAGTACTCAGCCATAAAAAGGAATGAACTTGGGTCATTTGTAGAGACGTGGATGCATCTAGAGACTGTCATACAGAGTGAAGTAAGTCAGAAAGAGAAAAACAAATATCGTATATTAACGCATATATGTGGAACGTAGAAAATGGCACAGATGAACCGATTTGCAGAGCGGAAATTGAGACACAGATGCAGAGAACAAACGTATGGACACCAAGGGGGGAAAGCGGCAGGGGGTTCGGGGTGGTGGTGGGATGAATTGGGAGATTGGGATTGACATGTATACACTGATGTGTATAAAATGGATGACTTATGAGAAAATTAATAAATAAATAAATATTTAAAAAATAATAATAAAGTATTTTGAGTTGGGTCTTCTGTTATACGTAGACAATAGCATTCCAATCAATGGCCTGAGGCACTCTGCATGAGTCTTGAGGAGGATTCGGTCATGGGTGTGGCCACTGTGGTGATCAGGAGGAAGGGCTTTATCTCCTTCCAGAGCTTAGTTGATTCTGAGGGTTTGGCTCACATACCTATGCTTTCCATTTCTGGAACAGGACAAGGTTCCAGTCTTGAGACGCGATAAGCTATCGCATTGCATGGGAAGATGCTTTATAAAGATGCAGACGGACTGGCAGACACATTGAGACTTCAATCCTGGGAGTTCACATGGGAGGCAACTGTGTGGCACCACGTAACACATTCAGCTGTGCCTGATGAGAACGGACTGGATTCTTCAAGTGCGCCAAGGAGAATAAAAGGGTAAGAACAACTCACAAACTTCTGCCCTCCCGTAGTATATGTGGAAGATCTCATGGCATTTCTGAAGAAAGGAGCCTTGTTCCTGTCTCCATTTTCTGTCCCCATGTGTGATTTTCCTTTTTCTCACTAATTCCTTAATGCTTTCTTGCGTTATTCATTCATTTATTTATTTAAATAACACGTCTCCTTTATTTATTTATTTATTTATTTATTTATTTATTTATTTATTTATTTATTTTTGGCTGTGTTGGGTTTTCGTTTCTGTGCAAGGGCTTTCTCTAGTTGTGGTGAGCGGGGGCCACTCTTCATCACGGTGCACGGGCCTCTCACTATCGCGGCCTCTCTTGTTGCGGAGCACAGGCTCCAGACGCGCAGGCTCAGTAGTTGTGGCTCACGGGCCTAGTTGCTCCACGGCCTGTGGGATCTTCCCAGACCAGGGCTCGAACCCGTGTCTCCTGAATTGGCAGGCAGATTCTCAACCACTGCACCACCAGGGAAGCCCCTTCCTTGCATTATTGACCTAATGACTCTCAGCTCTAAGCCGACCCTTCTATACTGTGCTCTGGGATATTGGAGCTAGGATTCTGAAAACTCGATTTCCCAGACTCCCTTGCCAATCTTGTTAGGTTCCACCAATGGGAGGCACTGAAGGGAGACTGGGAGGCAGGAGGGGAGGAGAAGAGACCTTCCCTGTTTCCAGTTCCTGTTAGTGTCTCTCTAGTAGCAGCAGAAGTTATGGGTCCAGCCTCCAATTTCTTTCAGTACCCCTAGTGGCAGCTTCATCATGTTGCATTAGAAGTACCAGAACCGGCCATGCTCCCTTATCCACTGGGCCATGTTCTCTCGGCCTTCCAGACATCCAGTAGGTTCAGACCCCTCCTCAGAGACCTGAGTGCCAGGATGTCCCTCTCCTCAGGAACCCAAATATCAGCCGTGGGGGGGACATCTTGGCATCCCCCCAGTCTGTGGGGCCTGTCTCTGAGCTCCCAAGTTTTCACAGCACCATTTCCCCCCTTTTATTCCTCCAGAGGCTGCTCCCTTTAGCTACTCACCTCTGGGTTACCTCAGTATCCTCTTTTTGTTCCTTCAGGCTTTCAACACCTTTGTAAACAGTACCTTGCCAACCCCTCTCAGAATTGTACTCAGTCTAAGACGTTTCCTTCTTTCCTTCCTGGATGAGTCAGCATTCTCCTGAGAAATAGAACGAACAGGACGTGTGCATGCGTGTGTGTGTGTATGTGTGAGAGAGAGAGGGACAGAGAGAGAGAGACAGCACAAATGCATGCACGAGAGAGATTAGTTTATTGTAAGGAATTGGCTCACGCAATTATGGAAGTTTGGTGAGTCCAGAATCTTCAGGGTAGGCCAACAGGCTGGAGACCCAGAGAGGAGTTGTGGTCTGAGTCCAAAGGCAACCTGCTGGCAGAATTCCCTCTTCCTTGGTGCAGGTCAGTCTGTTTGTATCAAGGCCTTCAACCAATTGGATGCAGCCCCCCACATTATAGAGGGTAATCTGCTTTATTCAAAGTCTGCTGATTTAAATGTTAATCTTATCTAAAAAAATATCTTCACAGAAACTTCTAATGCTTGACCAAGTATCTGGGTCCTGTGGCCCAGAGAAGTTGACACATAAAATTAACCTTCACACTTCCCTGTCTTTTCTTCACCTGGAATCAGACCTGCATTGAGGTCTGACTTCTCTCCCAGCCTCCCATTGGATCCCTTCTCATTTTCCCTCATACGTGTTCTAATGAATCTCTTGCACAGCTAATCCTGTTTTGGCATCTACCCAAAACACCCAAACTAACACATTACTCTATCTCCAGTGCCTGGCCTATAGTACATGCTCAATAAATATTTGCAAAATGAATTAATGAAGCCCATGAATGTGAGAGCAATTTGGCTGTGACATATGACACTCCATGATTACTGGGGTTGATTCATCTGATATGGGCCATAGGAGGCTGTCCCCTTTCTCCCTCTCATTTCCTCCACTTCTCTTTCAAAGTCTTAAGATGAAGGAAGATGATCTACCCAGATAGAAGAGACCTATGCTTCAGTCAAGAGTTTATGAATGACTTTCAAAGAATCTCTTTTTCTTTGAAATCCCAGTATAAGAATATGAACCAGGTTATTTATCAATTGATCACCTGGTCATTGCCTGATGATTACCTGGCCATGATGCTGCCCTGGGAGGGCTAGACTCTTGCTAGCTGGGTCTACTTGCATCCCTGACTCCTGGGCAGAGAAAGGGGGATTATAAACATGGGATGTTAATCACAGGCAGGGCTGTTTGGGGGATGCAAGGTGTAAGAGGAAAAGAATCACATTTCATGAACTTCTGGGCACCCTGACCACTTACAGAGAAGTCAAATGAGGTTTAAATGTATAGAAAGAATGGTCCTCAAGGAGAAGAGAAGTCAGAAGAGAGGCAAAAAGAAACCTGCGGAGCACTGTGGAACAGCTGAAACGGAGTCCACTCTTGTCTCCATCATAGGTGAGGTTGATAAGGGCTGGTGACAGTGAGACATGAGCCTCATGCACTTTTTACAGTTTAATGCCAGTTGACTAAGCCACGCCTTAGGACCCTCCTGGTGCTCAGAAGGGTGGCTTCCCCTGGGTCTGCCTTCAGGGGGGGAGACTCTGCAAAGTGCAGGTCCTGGGGAAACTGCCCTGACGTGCTGGTGCTCCCTTTCTGTCCTCCTCCACCCCTGCCCTTTTCTACCGACAGGATTCTGACCTTCAAGCATCTTCCTCTGCTGTGAAGGCAGCCGCCTCTCTCCACTGGATAATCCCTCACCTTCAGAAGCTTCGCTCCAAAACTCAAATCAAGCTCTCTGAGTGGCCCTATGAAGCCGCCGCCACAGGATGGAGGCAAAGGAAAATCACTTTTTTCTCCACCGTCACAGTGGGTCGGAGGCGGGTTGCTTCTGGGACCTAGCACTCTGATCGCTCTTGCTAGGAAACTCTACAGAGCGAAGGAAAAGCAATGAACTGATGAACAACACGATGGATCTCACGGGCTGAGGAGAGGAAGCCAGCCATGAAAGACCCCACATCACATGGTCCCCTTGATACAAAGTTTGAAGAACAGGCGATGGATTCCACGGTGATAGAAGTCAGAACGGCAGGGACCTCATCCACTGAAGATCTGTGGTCTTTACTGTATTTGTCACACCTCAGTAAAAGAATTAAAATGTTCTCCCCTGGCTTCTCCAGCCTCAGACTCTAAGAAGGCTGGAAGGAGGGGTCACTGATGTTCACGGAAGTGGTTTCACTGTGTAGACCGTCTACACCTTCTACCATGGGCAGGTGCCAGTGTGCCGTCCATCATCCTCAGCGTCCCACTCAGCGGTAAAGAAAGAGCACAGAGCGCAGCCTCCTGACCTCTGCCGCAGCCCTGCATTGACAGCAGGTGCCCTGGGCCCTGGAGGTACCCGCGGACTTGAGGCTGCAGCCTGGGATGCAGACGTGGTGGCTCTGAGGCCAGCCTCCAGGACACAGCTATGCGTGGGCAGGTCCCCTGCGGTGGCCCCTAGCCGGTGGTGCAGCCTCCCTCCTAACGGGGATTGCTAAAGATGAGGACAAGGGCAGCCACTATCCGGCTGCAAAGAGGACCAACTCTTCCCTTACGAAGACGTCCCAGAAACTCCCGGAAATATTCAGGTGCTGGGACCTGAGTTCTAGGTGAGGACAAGAACCCGAGAGATGGAGTTCACTTCTGCTAACAAGGTCCCATCTTTAATGCGAGGCAGGTGCAGCCTGAGGAGACCTAAGCTAAAATGTCCCTCCCTCCCACTAGTTTGTTCTTTCTTTCCCCTCCCTCCCCCCCTTCCTTCCTCACACTTTCTCTTTCTCTCTCTCAATCCATCCCTCCCTCCTTCTCTCTCTCTCTCTTCGAAAAACTATGTCCTCCAAGTTCAATGCACTCCGCTTGAGCGAGCTAGGAAGGGAAAAGGATTCCAGAGACCTGGAACCTTCAGTGCACTGGGAATTCAACTTGGAACCTTTAAGGAGAAGGCCGTGTCAGACGGCAGCCGCCGCACAGCTGCTTGGGGAGTGAGTTGGTCTCTTGGGCATCTATGGGGTGAAGCTTGTATGTGGCCTTTGATGCCAGACCCCTTGGCAGTGAAGCCTCCTCCCTTTTCAACATTCTGCTGTCACAGAGGGGGGCTGTGCAAAGGATGAGGGCCACCAGTGCATGGAAAAGACTTCTGAGGACAACATTCAAATGGCAATTCTGCCTCCCTGGATCGGCTCTTGAGATAGAAATTTTGCCGAACATTAGCTCTTTTGGTGGAGCTGGAAATGCCATAACTGTGTAATTGCACAAAAGAGGCCCCCCTGAGCTACTTCTCCCCTTCATTTCTGGGGAAGTGCAACATCCAAAAGAGACCTTTATCATCGCTTCGCTTCCCACCAACCTGACACAGAGACACAGAGCTTTGCCACAGGATGGTAGCAGGGCTAAAAGTCACCTGCTCCCAACGGCAGCTTGCAGGACATGGTGTCCCTGAGAGAGGAGCAAGCAGGTGCTGGGATGGCTCCGGAGCTACCAGATTGTGTGTCATTGTGCCCGTACTCCTGGGAATTCTATAGGTTACAGCCTCGCAGAGAATGAAATGGAAGCGAAGTTATATTCTTTGTTTTGTTCACTGAAATATCTCCCAAGGCTAGAACGGTGCCTGATACATTGTAGGTATTCAATAAGCACTTATTGAATGAGTGACTGAGTATTGGTTCCAATTCCTAGGATATGGGAAAACTCTCAACATCCTTTTACACACAATTGTGTCTCTTAGCTCTTAGGACAGCCCTGTAAGGGGGAGATACTTATTGTCTCCACTTCGCAGATGAGAAAACAGCAGCTTGCGTCAAGTCACAGAGTTAGGAAGAATCACAGATGAGGTTTCAACGCAGCCCTGCCAGTATCTAGTCCACACTTTCTTCCTGGTGCTGTGTTCGTTTTCCCCACCCCCAAGCCATGTGCTTCTCGCAGGTCTGTGGACCTCACGCCCCTTCTCGAAGTGCGGGGAGGGATCGCTTCTCCCTGAGCGGAGGCGTTGGATGCCCGACCTCGAGGTGAGGGAGCCTCAGCGTCTCAGAGCCCTTCTCCTCTGGCTTCTCCAACCTCAGACTCTAAGAAGACTGGAAGGAAGTGGTCACTGATGTTCACGGAAGCGGTTTCACTGTGTAGACAGTCTACACCTTCCTCTAAGATGAGCAGGTGTCTGTGCAGTACATTATCCTCAGCATCCCTGCTCCCTGGCGTCTGAGGCAACAAATCAGCATCAACATTTTCCAAGGCCTGCTGACCCTGTGTAGGAGCCAAAAAAGGAAAAGAAGACCCAATCCCTGCCCCCAGGACCTCACATCTAAAAATAGCTAACAGCACAAGGTGGCCTGAGCTGCGTGAGCACCAGAGACCACGTGTCCAATCGTTTAGTCGGCGGTCAACATCAGTCTCCTGAGTGTCCAGCAGGTGAGTTGGCACACTTTTTCAGTAAAAGGCCAGATTGTAAATATTTTCTGCTTTGTGAAACAGATGGTCTCCATCCCAACTGCTCGACTCTGTCCTTGTAGCACTAAAGAAACCAGACAGGGGTGGAGGTGAGGGCAAATAAGGTGGGGGAAATAGGGTGAGGCTGGTACAAAGGTGCAAACTTTCAGCTGTAAGATGAAAAAATCTGAGGATCTATTGTATAATGTAATCTAATGCGTAATGGTGACTATAGTTGATAATACTGTATGTATAATTGAAATTTGCTAACAGAGTAGACTTTAAATGTTCTCACCAAGTACGTATATATAAATATCATGATGGATGTGTTAGTTAACCAGATGGGAGGAATCCTTTCACAATGTATACATATTTCAAATCATCACAATGTACGGTTTAACTATCTTACAATTTTATTTGTTAATTATACCTCAGTAAAGCTAAAAAATTTTTACAGAAGCCACAGACAATATATGAGTGAGCATTGCTGTATTCCAATAAACCTTTATTTATGGACCCTGATATTTGAGTTTCCTGTCATTTTCCTGTGTAATGAAATATTCTTCTTTTGAATTTTCTCCACCCATTTAAACATGTAAAAATCATCCTTAACTTGCAGGCCAATCAAAAGCACGCAGTGGAATGCATTGGGTCCACAGGCTGTAGTTCGCCATTCCCTGACCCAGTTGGGGGCCAGGCTCTTTGCAGGGTGCAAGCACACAGTAGTGACAGACACCTGGTCTCTGTTGCCACAAGTTCACTGTCCTGTGGGGAAGCAGACAAGCCAACAGGCTGTGATGAGTGTGTGGGATAAGAAGGGGTGTCAGGAGACACACAAGCCAGTCATCTGTGGAGGGATCCTGGGAGGTCGGGGGCAGCTGGGGAGGGCTTCTCAGAAGAAGGAGGTGAGACCCAAGCCAGTGGAGTGAGAAGAAGCCCCAGGAGCTGCCTTCTCGAATTGGAGCTTGAAGGTGAGCTGTCCCCTGCGGGGTGAGAAATTTCCACTTGAAAGCTCTCAGAGCCACTGCAATAGCTCTCCTCCCTGGGGAGTCTGCTGAGGCCAAGTCCCGCGATGAAAGGGCTGCGGTGCTGGTGCGGGTGGCTTCTGGGCAGCCCAGCTCTGTTCTGCTCTGGGCAACAAAGATGGGCGGGGGGATACTGAAGAAAGCTTTCTGAATAAAGCCAAGCCTGTGGAATGGTCCTCTAGACAGATGCAAGGAGGTGCCCACAGCAAGGGCAAAATGGGCCAATCCAGTGGGTCCCCCTATCTGCTTGGCAAGAGAGGAGTCCCTTGCTGCTATGGGCTGAGTCGTGTCCCCCTAAAGTTCATACGTTGAACTCCCAACCTCCAGTACCTCAGCATGTGACCTTATCTGGAAAGAGGGTCATTGCAGATGGAATTAGTTAAAACAAGGTCATACTGGAGTAAGGTGGGTCCCTAATCCAATATGATTAGTGTCCTGATAAAAAGGGGAAAATTTTGACACGGAGATAAGAAACAGACAGAACGCCACGTGAAGATCAGAGTTATGCTGCCACAAGCCAAGGAACATAAAAGATTGCTAGCAAAGCACCAGAAGCCAGGGGAGAGGCCTGAAACAGATGCTCCTCAGGGCCTCCAGAAGGAACTAAACTTTCTCACACCTTGATCTCAGACCTCTCACCTCCAGAACTGGGAGACAATACATTTCTGTTGTTTAAGCCTCCCTGTTTGTGGTTCTTTGTTTCAGCAGCCCTAGGGGACTAATATGCTGACCCTGACCAGGACCCACCCAGCGGTTCAGTCCATGCCCAAAGGTCTTCAAACACCCACTGCAAGTGCCACCTGCCCCTCGATTCCCACCGCAAAAGCTGGAGCCGACACAGAGCTCTCCTCCCCAAGTAACTATATGCTCTGACCTGTATGTTTAATTTAGCAATCAACTTAGAGATTATTTTTCTGGTATGGAATTCTGTCTCATATCTGGTTTTTGACACATAGACACTTTCATACTTTGAATGGAGCTTAGACATTAAAAGGTGAGAGAGTAGTCAACTAACAAATGAAAGGCATCAAAGATTGTGGCGATTGGAAAGGAAGGACAGGGTGTAGTCATAAAGAAAAATAAGGGAGATAAAATATCTTTTGACAAGCATTGCCAATTCAGTGCTTTGATGTGTACTGGCCTTGTACAGCTCTCTACTTTCGCCTGATTATTTCCAAGTTTTCTGACAGCCTCTCTATGAGAGTCTGAGCATGTTGAGGGCAAGAGCTATCCTTATCCCCTTTTGTATGTTGCTAGACACTCGGGAAGCTCTGGACAATATGCACTGAATGAATTACCACAGATTCGCTTAACCATCAATTATTCAGCACATTTTTATTGGACACTGTATTAGTTTCTTATGGATGCTGCAACAAATTACCGCAGACTTGGTGCCTTAAACATCACCAATTTATTCTCTTATAATTCTGGAAGCCAGAGGTCTGAAAGGGGTCTCACTGGGTCAAAATCAAGGTGTTGGCAGCCCTCTGGAGGCTCAGGGGTGATCACTTGTGTTCCTCAGCCTGGGGCCTCTTCCTCCATCTTTCAGACTCTGTTTCCCTCCGTTTCTGTCACATGGTCTTCTCTTCTGTGTCAAATCTCCCTCTGCCTTCCTCTTAAAAGGACACTTGTGACGGCATTGAGGGTCCACGTGTTTAATCCAGGATAATCCCCCCATCTTGAGGTCTTAATTCAGTCACATCTGTAAAGCTTCATTTAGTCATATAAGGACATTCACAGTTTCCAGGGATTGGGAGCTGGATGTATTTGCAGGTCATTATTCAGCCCACTACAAACTCCTGTGATATGTATGCGAGGGTTTTTTTGTTTGTTTGTTTTTTAACATCTTTATTGGAGTATAATTGCTTTACAATGGTGTGTTAGTTTCTGCTGTATAACAAGGTGAATCAGCTATACATATACATATATCCCCATACCACCTCCCTCTTGCGTCTCCCTCCCACCCTCCCTATCACCCTGTGCTATGTGACTGCTTCCCACTAGCTAATCTATTTTACATTTGGTAGTGTATGTATGTCCATGCCACTCTCTCACTTCGTCCCAGCTTACCCTTCCCCTTCCCCGTGTCCTCAAGACCATTCTCTACGTCTGCGTCTTTATTCCTATGTGAGGGTTTTTTTAAATTGAAGTATAGTTGATTTATGATATTGTGTTAGTTTCAGGTGTACAGCAAAGTGATTCAGTTTTATATATATATATATATATATATATATATATATATATATATATATACACTTTTTTCTCGATTCTTTTCCATTACAGGTTATTACAAGATATTGAATGTGCTATACAGTTAATTGTTGTTGTTTGTCTATTTTATATATGGTAGTGTGTATCTGTTAATTCTGTATTTCTAATTTATCCCTTCCCCCTCCCCATGCCAGGCTTTGTTCTGATTACTTGAGAATCAGCAGTGAGCAAAGTCAACAAGATTTCCTGCATTTAGAGGACCACACTCCAGTGGGAGCGATGGATCATAAACTTTAAAATACAGATGGCCATAAGGGTTTTGAGGGAAATAAAGGAGGTTCTAGGATAGAGAATAATCACAGGGTGCCTGGATCAGGCCGTAGGGGTGATAGAAGTTGATAGTTGAAGAGCAGAAGGAGCCAGCTGTGTGAAGAATCTGGGAAGGTGGTCCTGACAGAAGGGACAGGAAGAACCAAGAAAGAACAAGCATGTTCCAGGTGCTCCAAGGAGGCCACTGCATTTGGAACCTGGGCAGGGAGGGAGAGGTGGGAGGCATGGGATGGGAGCCAGAGGAAGGCGGCACTCCTGGAGTGAAAGCAAATTTAATTGCTGAGCTTCATCTTCGATTAAATTGCATTTTATCTTCAATGACTGACTTTTTTTTTCTCTTCTGCTGATTTCAGGTGAAGTTTCAAGGCCAACTTCATGAGCATATGACCTGTATAGCTGCATAGGTTTTCAGAAGGTCCCCAGGCTTGGCTTAATGCTTTGCTGATGCCGTCTTGAAATTACTGTTTTTGAACAAGGGGCATGTATTTTCATTTTGCACTGGGTCCTACAAATTATGTAGCTGGTCCTCATGAGTATATTGACAAACTCTGAGCAACCAGCCCCCTTCCTTCCAGGGTCCTTCTATTGAAGGACCCCAAGCTACAGTTCAGTCCTTGTGTGGACGGTAGGTTGGAACCTTTGGGAAAATAGTACCTTTCCCACTAGAATTGTATATTTGGAGAAGACACCTCAGACAGGGGCCAGAAAGGTCTAGGCTTAAATAGAAATGCAGGATTTAAAAAATTTTAAATCTATATTAGGAACCAGTAGGATATCCTTGTAATTTGCAAAGCTGTAACTTGGACTGTGAAGGCAATTCTGTAAAGGGCTAACGTGACTGTTCTGAACCATGGGTTGGGCCAGGTATGGGCAAAGGTCAAGAGTCTGCCAAAAATCTCCAAAGAGAACGAACAACAACAACAAAAAACTAGAAAAGGAAGAACAAGGATGTACAGAGTCTTTTCTGTGTGCCAGGGGATGGGCAGGGTTCCAGGGAAGACTGACTTACACCAGACATGGTCCCTACCTTCAGGGGCAATTATTCATAATAATAATGACAGTTGGAAATAGCAGACATTTACTGAGCACATGTAAGAAGACTTGACATCCATCATTTCTGCAAAGCTTCACCAGAGTCCTATGAGATAGGTGAGATTATTATTTTATTTTATTTTTTTTTAAGAGGGAGGTTTGTTTGCTTTTTAAATTTTTATTTATTTATTTGTTTATTTATGGCTGTGTTGGGTCTTCGTTTCTGTGTGAGGGCTTTCTCCAGTTGCGGCAAGCGGGGGCCACTCTTCATCGCGGTGCGCGGGCCTCTCACTATCGTGGCCTCTCTTGTTGCGGAGCACAGGCTCCAGACGCGCAGGCTCAGTAATTGTGGCTCACGGGCCTAGCTGCTCCGCGGCACGTGGGATCTTCCCGGATCAGAGCTCGAACCCATGTCCCCTGTACTGGCAGGCAGACTCTCAACCACTGCGCCACCAGGGAAGCCCTAGGTGAGATTATTATTCCTATTTTTTCCAATGAGAAAACTAAGGATAAATGACTTGTTCAAGATCCCACAGCTTGGAGGGAGCCAGGCTGACAGATCTGGGCCTGTGGGATCCGAGGGCTGGCTGTACCGTAGTGCTGCTCCGTGAGGGGAGATGGTAAGAGGGCAAATGTGGTGATGGTGTTCGCTGGCTGCCATTGCACTGGAGATATGTACAAGGGGTCCAGAACCACAGAGTGGTGCATCTAACCTGGCTCTGAGTTGGGGGAATTTGGGGGAAGGAAAGGAAGCAGAGGTTCCCAGGGAACCTGCAGCAGGAGTTAAATCTAGAAGAGGAGCTGAGTTTAGTCAGGATGGAAACAGAATTGCAAGTTGGGGAGGGGGGCTGAGAGGAGGAGAGAGAAGTAAGATGAATTGAGTGCAGAGGATCAACGTCTGGGCCTGTTCCCCCCATTGTACAGACGAGGGGTGTGGCAGACACCGGGAGTTGCTGGGTTTGAAACATGGTCAAAAATTCTTCGACACCCTTCCCATCAAGGGATGGGGTCTATGTCCCCTTGTTCTGAACCAGGGTGGGCCTTTATGACTGCATCTATGAATAGGATGAAACGATCACTTCAGAGCGTGGTTATAAAAGGCCAAACAGCTTCTACGAAGCTGTCATGGGGCACTCCCTCGGGGAGGCTTCAGGTGCCAGCTGAGTCCAGGTACCCCTACATGGAGGGAGCCAGGGGGAGAAGGAGGAGGAAGAGGAGAGGAGGAGGGGGAGAAGGAGCAAGATGAGAAGGAGGAGGAGCTGCCCAAGGAGCCCCAGCTTCCAGCTCCCAGCCCAGGCGCCAGGCTCTCAGTGAAGTGGCCCTTGAGATGACCCCAGCCCCATGGCCATCTGACTGTCACTGCATGAGATACCCAAGTGATCACTGCCTAGCTGCGCCTAGCCAACCCCTAGTCCGTGAGCAAATTCAGTGGAAAATGAATCAATCAGCAAGCCCTTATTGAACACCTGCGGTGCCAGGGGGTGGGGAGAAGGCCACTGGCGCAGGGCACCCACCCCACCTCCCGGGCTCCTCGTGCAGTACCATCCCCTCGACCAACATCCCTCCCTCCCTCTCCTTTCTCTCTCTTGGGATCTGGGTGTAGATGTGCATTTTCTCTAAACCGAAATGTGCTTTTATTGTAATTTTTCCCCACAAAGTATTTATTGTTGACATACAAGCACATATGAAAAATACAAAGAAGAAAAGTCACTTATATTTCCACCACTCATTTTTTAAAAGGTATTTTAAAATTTTAATACACATGTATTTTTTATACAAATGGCAGTATATATGGATATTTTTAACCTGGATCTTTCATTTAACAATTTACTGTGAAGGGCACCTTCATATGAAAAACATTCTTCTGCAATTTCCTTTTTAACAACCAAAGAACATTCTGTTCTATGAATGTGTGGCTGTGTCCCTCTCATCCAAGGCCTCAGCAGTGGCGTAATTCATAGAAAAAGCTGAGGAGATTGTGGAATCCTAGAAAATTTTACATATATAACCTTACACATTTTAGTTCAAACAAAAACATAAGGATGTGTATTCATTCACCAGTCTTTTGCACTGAGCCCAGGGCTTTTCTTTAAGACTATGCTGGCTAGTTCAACCTAGACCGTACCCATAATGTGTCATCTATACCTCTAATTTCTGTGTCTTTAAAGAGAGGTGAGAACTTAAAAGACACAGCCAAGCAATCCTGGTGCAAAATTCTCATAATTTTTCTCACTCACATATAGTAGTCTCACCCACATCTCATTCCACAGCTATGGAACTATGATTTACGAAGCCTTTCCAAGGCTTTCAAGGTAGTGTTACCGCAACTCAGGTCCAGCTGCTCATGGCTTGAAAGCCAATACTTGAGGGGCAAGGTTGGTGGAAAGGAAAGTGCGCTTTATTCTGGTGGCTGGCAGCCAGGGGAGAGGGTGGACTCATGTTCAGAGGACACCGCCCCACTGCTGATCAGTGAGCAAGAGCTTATTAAGGGGGATTCAGGGGTGTATAGGGTGAGGGACGAGGCCACATGCAGAACAGCACAGTCAGCTCTGACCGTCATCTTGAAATTTGTCCTGCGGTGGTCTGACCAGCATCATCTTGATTGGTTTAAGTCCAGTTAGTCTTTAGTTCCAGGGTTAGTTTGTTCCCATTTCTTTGAGGCCAGTTCTTGGAATTGTGGCAGCTGATGTCATGGCTACAGTCTGCTCATCATGTAGGTAACTTCTTCCACCTGGTGGGGGCTTCAGTATCTATAAGACAGCCCAAAGGATACGGCTCAGAATATTATCTATAGCCCTTGAGGAGGAACTAAAAGTTCTTGACTTTATTTAATGGCTATTATTATTTGGTCTTGTTTGACTGTTTTCCTTGGCTTTTGCATTTTCTCACTTCTCTGATTAAATTTATTCTTTGACTAAAGTTTTTCTACAGACGAAAGGCAGGCAGTGGACATGGAGGGGTTCTGCCCTGGGAAGGCCCCTATAGTGTCCTGCTCTGTTTCAGTAGTTTTAATAGAAATGAAGTCTTTCTCTCTGCACCCATAGTGCATCAGTCTGCATAATATTTAAGTATATTCTGGAATGCAAATAACAAGTACAACTGTCATAAACCACTTTGGACAATCCCACAGGCTGTTAGTAAACACACACCTCAGCTGTGGGAGCAGGAGTATTAAGTGCACTCATCTGCAGAGCCCACTGGCCCTCCGGAGGGACCACAGCCTCAGTCAGTGGATTTTATGGAGGAAAAGACGGTCAGTCCAGTTAAGTCAGTTGAGAGAGCTTTCAACTTCGCATGATTGATCCAACCCAGTGATTGGACAGTTCGGGAGCTTCCTACTATATTTTTCTATTATAAACAATGCTCCACTGAACATTCTTGTTCCTCAATCTTTGATTTAGTATTTGGTACAGATGGATTATTTAAGATAGATTTGTAGAAGTAGAGGTACAGGGTCTAACAGTTTGCATGCTTTAAAGCTGGTGATGGGATTTGCCAAATTGTCCTGCCTATAGTGCCCATCAGCTGTAGGTATGAGCATTTTTTCCACCCCTTTCTGGGTAGCATGGGGGAGTTACATCATATACATAGTTAACTTTGGGGAATTCAATTCTATGTGCTCAGCAAACCCTCCCCCCCCCCAAAAAAAACAAGCAAACAAACAACCATATTTAGTGCCAGCCAATACTTCAGCTGCCGCTCCCACCTTGTTAGAAAAGCAGACTATGGAGATTTATTGGGAGGAGCTACAGTGATCAATCTGTGCAGGATGTCACAGAGGTGCCCCTGTTCCTGTCCACAGGGGTCCTTCAGGTCTGAGGGCTCTCCCACTACTGTGGGGTCACAGTCAGGTGCCTGTCTAGACCAGTCATCTCCTCTCTGGGGTCTTGCTGGCTCTGGCAGGAAGCAGGCTGCAGGGGCCCCTGTTTAGGAATCTACTGAGCCCTGTACCCTCATCACTTCCCCTTCATTTCCCCTTCCCACAGTCTAAAGAACACTTGTTTGGTCTTCACGGAAAGCCTTCCTTCTTCCAAAATTTGGCTGAGTCCTTGTCATTAAGACAAGAGATTATTAAATCTCTGGCTACTACAACAAAAAATACCATAAACTGGGTGACTGGGTGGCTTACAAACAACAGAAATTTATTTCTCACAGTTCTGGGGGCTGGAAGTCCAAGGTTGGGTGCCAGCGTAGCTGGGTTCTGGTGAGGATCCTCTTCTGAGTTTCAGACGGCAGACTTCTCCTTGTCTCTTCATATGGCAAAGAGCAGAGAGGGAAAGCAAGCTCTCTCATGATGCTTATAAGGGCACTAATCCCATCATGAGGGCTCCACCCTCATGACCTCATCTAATCCTATTTACCTCCCAAAGGCTCTACCCCTGAATACTATCACTGGGGCATAGGGTTTCAGTACATATGAATTTGGGTGTGTGTGTGTTGGGGGGACACAAACATTCAGTTCATAACAGTTCTCTTCAACCACCTCCTAGCTAGAGCCTCAAGCTTTTGGAAACAAAAGCCAGGAGGAGGCTCCTAGGTGGTTGCTACAGCCCTCCTGGGATAGTCTGTCTACTTGAATGGGAAGGGCAGTGAAAGAAAATATCAGGATAAAGAAAGTTGTTATTAAAACAAAATTACCCTCCCCCCCATCTCTCGACTCACAGCAAGCTGTAAATACACCGTGCTCTTTTAGGACACTCAGCATTTTCATGGGAGGTCATAGTGTTAACTCTATTATCACTTGGAAGCTATTATTTCAGTGACCTAAAATAAATTTAGAATATTAGGCAAAGCAGTTTTTCATTCAGATAATAACTACTCACCAAATTATATCATCTACAGGCTTTACTGCTTTGAGCTTGTGATAAAATTAGCATGACTGGAATTCTTACTGGTTTTCAACATTGAACAGGGATAGTGAATAGAATTCAAATTTTTTTGGAACATCAATCAACTTATTTATTTATTTAAACTTTAAAATATCCAATTTTATTTAAATCAAATTTGATTTAAAATGTTTAAGCATGAAGACTCAGTGTTAGAGAAAGTGTGTCATGGGCTAGAGTTAATCGTGTGTATGTGTACTTTGTTTTTTTTCTTCCAGTTTTATTGAGTTATAATTGACATAGAGAACTGTATAAGCTTAAGGTGTACAGCATAATTATTTGACTTACATATATCATGAAATGATGACCATAGTAAGTTTAGTGAACACCCATCATCTCAGATATATACAAAGTAAAAGAAAAAATTTTTTTTCTTTGTGATGAGAACTCTTAAGATTTACTCTCAAAGACTTTCATATACAAAATAGAGCAGTGTTAATCGTATTAATCATGTTGTACATTACATCCTTAATACTTATTTATCTTATAACTGGAAGTTTGTTCATTTTGACTACCTTCATTGAATTTCCCCTCCCCCCACTCTCCACCTCTGGTTTTGATCTCTTTTTCTATGAGTTTGTTTGTTCATTTTTGAAGCATAATTGACCTACAACACTATGTTAGTTCCTGGTGCACAACATAGTGATTCAATATTTCTCTACATTACACAATGATCACCATGAGGTCTAGTTAATATCTGTCACCATATAAAGATATTACATTATTATTGACTATTTTCCCCATGCTATACATTTCATTCCTGTGACTCACTTATTTTGTAACTGGAAGTTTGTACCTCTTAATCTCCCTCATCTATTTTTACTCATCCCCTCTTCTCTCCTCCCCTCTGGCAATCATTTGTTTTTTCTCTGTATCTCAGATTCTGTTTCTGTTTTTCTGTTTTGTTACGCTTGTTCATTCATTTTGTTTTTTAGTTTATACAGATAAGTGAAATCATATGGTATTTGTCTTTCTCTATCTGACTTATTTCACTCGCCATAGTACCCCCTAGGCTCATCCATGCTGTCACAAAAGGCAAGATTTCATTCTTTTTTGTGTGTGTGGCTGGGTAATGTTCTATTATGTATATATAAATATTCTCTCTATATAAACATCTTCTTTATCCATCCATCTATCAATGGACACATAGGCTGCTTCCTTATCTTGGCTATTGTGAATAATGCTGCAATGAACATAGGGGTACGCATATCCTTTTCAATTAATGTTTTTGCTTTCTTTAGAAAAATACACAGAAGTGGCATTGCCAGATGGTATGGTAGCTCTATTTTTAATTTTGGTGGGAGTTTTCCATAGTGGCTGCACCAATTTACATTCCCACCAATAGTGCCCAAGGGTTCCCTTTTCTCCACATCCTCACCAACATTTGTTATTTGTTGTCTTTTTGATAAAGGACATTTTAACAAATGTGAGGTGATATCTCATTGTGGTTTTGTTTTGCATTGCCCTGATGATTAGTGATGTTGAACATCTTTTCATGTGTCTGTTGGCTACCTGTATGTCTTTGAAAAAATGTGTATTCAGGTTCTCTGCCCATTTTTTAATTGGGTTGTTGGGTTTTTTGTTTTTGAGTTGTGGAGTTCTTTGTATATGTTGGATATTAACCCCTTATCAGATATAACATTTGCATTTGTTTATTTTTTGCTTTGTTTTCCTTGCCTGAGGAGACATATTAAAAAAATATTACTAAGACCAATGTCAAAAAGCATATTGCCTATGTTTTCTTCTAGGAGTTTTATTGTTTCAGGTCTTACATTTAAGCCTTTTATCTATTTTGAGTTTATTTGTGTATATGATGTGAGAAAGTAGTCCAGTTTGATTCTTTGCATGTAGTTGTCCAGTTTTCCCAACATCATTTATTGAAGAGGCTGTCTTTTCCCCCATTGTATATTCTTGCATCCTCTATCATAGATTAATTGATCGTGTAAGTGTGGGTTCATTTCTGGGCTCTCTATTCTGTTCCATTGATCTATGTGTCTGTTTTTGTGCCAGTACCATACTTTTTTGATCACTGGAGCAAAATCCTCAACAAAATACTAGCAAACCACATTCAACAATACATTAAAATGATCATACACCATGATCAAGTGGGATTTATTCCAGGGATACAAAGATAGATAGTTCAATATCCACAAATCAGTCAGTGAGATGAACCACATTACTAGATTGAAGGATAAAAATCATATAAACATCTCAATAGATGCAGAAAAAGCTTTTGACAAAATTCAACATCCATTTATGATAAAAAAAAAAAAAACTCTCCATAAAGTGGTGTAGAGGGAACATACCTCAACACAATAAAGGCCATATAGGATAAACCAACAGCCACATCATATTTAATGGTGAAAAGCTGAAGTCATTTCCTGTAAGATAGGAAGAAGACAAGGATGCCACTCTTGCCACTTTTATTCAGCATAGTATATCCACAACAATCAGACAAGAAAAAGAAATAACAGGAGTCCAAATTGGAAAGGAAGAAGCAAAACTGTCACTGTTTGCAGATAACATGATAATATACATAGAAAATGCTAAAGACATCACCAAGAAACTATAAGAACTAATAAATGAATTCAGTAATGTTGCAGGGTACAAAACTGATATACAGAAATCTCTTGCATTTCTGTACAGTAACAACAAACCATCAGAAAGTGAAATTAAGAAAACAATCCCATTTGCAATCACATCAAAAAGAATAAAATACCTAGGAACAAATCTAACAAAAGATGTAAAATAGGGGGAGGGGAAGGGATAAATTGGGAGATAGGGATTGACATATACACACTACTATATATAAAATAGATAACTAATAAGAACTTACTGTATAGCACAGGGAACTCTATTCAATACTCTGTAATGTTCTCTATGGGAAAAGAATCTAAAAGAAGAGTGTGTATATGTTTATGTATAACTGATTCACTTTGCTGTATACCTGAAACTAACACAACATTGTAAATCAACTGTACTCCAATAAAAAGTTTTTAAAAAAGAGGTAAAAGACCTGTACTTGGAAAACTGTAGACACTGATGAAAGAAATTGAAGATGACACAAATAAATAGAAAGATATACCATGCTCACGGACTGGAAGAATTAATCTTGTTAAAATGGCCATACTACCAAAGGCAATCTACAGATTCAATGCAATCCCTATCAAAATACAATGGCATTTTTCACAGAACTAGAACAAAAAATTCTAAAGTTTGTATGGAAACACAAAGGCCCTGGAATAGTCAAAACAATCTTGAGAAAGAAGAACAAAGCTGGAGGTATCATGTTCCATGATATCAAACTATACTACAAAGCAACAGAAATATGAACATCAATTTATTTATCATGAAAATTGAAATGTGTACCAAAACACAAAAAACCTTATAGGGAAATAAGCTTGTGTGAATTCTCTACCACTTTCTTATTTTTCTTTTTTTTATTGTGTTAAAATACAAATAACATAAAATTTACCATCTTAACCATTTTAAAGTGTACAGCTCAGTGGTATTAAATACAGCCACACTGTTGTGTAGTCATCAACACCATCCAGCTCCATAGTTCTTGATATTGTAAAACTGAAACTCTATACCTATGAAACAGTAACTCCCCAACTCCCTGCTCCCACAGCCCCTGGCAGCCCCCATTCTACTTTCTGTCTTTATGACTTTGACTACTCTAGGTACCTCAAATAGTGGAAAAATACAGTATTTTTTTGTGACTAGCTTGTTTCACATAGCATAATGTCCTTAAGGTTCATCCATGTTATAGCATGTCATAGAATTTCCTTCCTTTTTAAGGCTGCATAATATTCCACTGTATGTGTATACCACATTTTGCTTATCCATTCATGTGTTGATGGACACCTGGTTTCCTTCCAGGTTATGGTTATTGTGAATACTGCTGCTATGAACACGGGTGTACGAATATCTTTTTGAGACCCTGCTTTCAATTATTTTGGGTATATACCCAGAAGTGGAATTGCTGGATCATGTGGTAGTTCTATTTTTAATTTTTTGAGGAACCTCCATACTGTTTTCCACAGCAGTTGCACCATTTTACATTCCCACCGACACTGCACAAGGAGAACTCAATTTGATTCAGCAGAATTGTACTGCCCACATACTATATGAAGGGATCTGGGCTAGACCTGATGGGGGCCAGAGAGATGGAGAAGACACTGCCTTTACCCTAAAGAGTATGCAAATCTATCTTACTAGTTATATTAATTAATTAATTTAGAGACATTTAAACTACTAAATGTTAAAAGATTAAGTTTTTAGAGAAAATATGCAATTAAAATACTTTTTAAAGGAAATTAACAGAATATGACCATATTTTGTCTGTTTCCCCCAATCAGGGAGGCAGCAAACCAGCACTCAAGGATGTCTTCTGAAAAAGAAAACTAGAATATTTTGCTATTTCTTCTTCCATCTTCAGCAGCCAGCTGAGACAGGTGATATTTCAGAAAAGGAGACCCAGACAAATGCTACATCCATCCCTCAAGGCATTCTAAGTTCTAATTTGGACCAGGCCAGACCGTCTGAGGTGCATACTTCTATCTCATTAATTTTGCCCTTGCACAAATGTCTTCATGGAGTGGGTATTAGGAATGTTTTGCAGTCAGACAAGCTGGGGCTCCCATTCCAGCTGCTTTGCTTACTGACTGTATAATTTTGGGTAAAGAACCAAGTACCTCCCTGTGAAAAAACCCATGAGTCCTGCCTCTGCTGGAAATGAACCATTCCCTCCTCTGTGATACTCCATAATACAAACTTCTATAGTGCAATTTTTGTATCTTACCACGCAGGGTTGTGTGATCACCAGCTTGTCCTCTCCTAGCACCTTAGCAGCAGGAAGTATAGCTGAATTGTACCTGCATCCCTAAGACACAGCACAGAGCCTGGCACACGGTGGAGGTGTTAGGAGGCACACCTATAGCTAATGCTCTACAGAAGCTACCATTCTTGTTGGGCAACACTGTTAGCGACCCACCTAACTCTATGACATGGCCTCTGATAGTATCATCCAATACTGCAGAGATCAAAGTAACGGGAGCTAATGAAGCAGAACCAAATTCTAGCCTCAACCCCATTATTCCAAGAGTTGCTTTCTACATATCTTCTTTAGCTTACCTGTGTCATGTGATTGTCAATACTGGTCCCCACTCAGTCCCTCCAAGGAGGAGACAGTGCTGGTAAGGAGTCTACCTGGGCACCAGAGTGCTGTGATAAACAACAAATTCCCTTTTTATTGCCCTCTCCTATATCTTATCAGTGGGAGAATGCTAAAACTTTGGAGACAGGGTCTCTGGGCAGTTGGGTTCGTGTAAGGTTGAGTATGTTCTATTTTTAAGATTCATAGGATCCTGCCTCATTCTCTAAAAAGTAAGGGCTACCCTTCACATCCGCATCCACATGCAGTCTGTCTAGCCCCCAAATTATTCTTTAAGTACTCTGGATCAAAATGCAACATCTATGTAGTGGATTGAATGGTGATCTCCTCAAAAGATATGTCCACATCCTAACCTCCTAAATCTATGAGTCTGATGTTATTTGGAAACTGAGTCTTTGTAGATGTAATTAAGTTAAGGATCAGGAGATGAGCTCCTTCTAGATTACCTGGATAGACTCTAAATCCAATGACAAATTTCCTTAGAAGAAAGAAGACACACAGAGGAGAAGATGACGTCACGATGGAGGCAGAGATTGGAATGATGTAGCCACCCCAGAAGCTGGAAGAGGCAAGGAATAGATTCTTCCCTAGAACCTTTGGAGGGATTAAAGCCTAATCAACACCTTGATTTTGGCCTTCAGAACCATGAGAGAATACATTTCTGTTGTTTTAAGCCACCAAGTTTGTGGTAATTTGTTATTGTAGCCTTAGGAAATGAATGTACTATGCAAGTTTCAGTTTCCTTAATTGTAAGAAATATAATAATATTTCCCACCAGATTTATTGCATGGATTTAAATAGAAACTGCAAGTAAAACTGCCTATATCAGAGGCTGACACAGTAGGCCCTCAATATACGGTAGCCACTAAACTTTTACGCTATGCTCCTGAAACTTGTGGAAGGTCCATCGAAGACCTGTATTTGGGGATGTTAATGCAATGCCTTACAGGAACCTGGATTGTCCTCTCAGAGTTAACTTGAGAAAGAAACATTTGATGAACAGAAAAGAAGTGAAAGGTCACCCCCAAAAGACAAAAATCTTCTCAGGTAAGAAAGACATGAGCTACTGATTAACTGTAGTAACATCATTAAAGAATGCTATGACCTAAAGGGGGTTTGAGGAGCCACAAGGGCCTTAAAAAAGAAGAGCAAAGAGACAAATGTTGGTGGTGCACATTTACAGTCTGTCTAGGGGAGAGGAATCTCAGCCAAAAGATTTCTGTGATTGCCAGTCTCTAGGGAAAACAATCACATCTATATGGTCATAGGTGGCCTTGATGCCATTAAATGTTTAGTCTCTCACTTAACTTCCCCGAATTCCTTGTTTTCCAAGCAACCTTTGGATTTCCATGTAGATCTGCCTATAGAGGAAAATGAACTAATTGTAGGGATTTTGAGGATTTCTGATCCCTGTGATAAAGATTTTTCAAGACAGATCCAAAGTGTGGCTTTGGATGAAGATTTGGCTTCCCAAGTGTCTTAGCTATAGAAAGAATGCACAGACAGTGCCAGCAAAGGCACTCTCAGTCTTTGTACCAATTCTTTTACTTGCTGTTGGTCCCTGTCTCCATCTCACACACATTTCAGTTAGGCTGAGTCAGTCTTCTAGGACTTGATAATGACATAAATGACACCACTCTGACATTTCTGGTTCATTCCTTCTACCGATTCCCACAGAACCTCTTTTCACACTCTCTGCAAAACTTACCAAGAACATTCAGTTATGCCTTTCACTATTTTCAATACCCATGGTGACCATGTTTTCTAAAACAGACATTGGACTTGCATGGGTGAATATATGCATGGAAAACAATGGGATAGAATATTTAATAATGAAAATAATTTTTAAAATGCAGAACATGTGGCTATTTTGCTTATATGTGGTACCAGTGAGAGAAACATTATAGAATTCAATTCTGGGTTACATTGTGCTTCTATTGAGGAACTTAATTTGCTTCTTTAGTAAAAATAATTCTTTCCCTTTTTTTCCTGGCTATCAAGAAGCTCAGTGTTAAAGCTGTTATTTAATTATAGAAACTGCATAAATTCTTTTACTTTTCTTGTTCCTAATTTTCTAGTTCTCCGCCTCTGATTCTACCACAGTTTTAGCTGCTCAGAAGGATGGCTGGCTATCTATTCATGGCGGGGACTGGTTGATCCCAGCCCCCCCATATCCATTCTCTTCTTTTTCCTTTATTAACAAAAGTTCCCTTTCCGTGAGGTGTGGCCATGTGACTAAGTTTTGGCCAATGAGTTGTAAGGGTAAGTTTTGCGTGGGAATTCCAGGAAGGCTGCTTAAATGTGCTGACCCATTGGAAAGGGCTTATTTTGTGTTTCCTCTCTTCATCCTATCCGTTGACTGAATAGTTCTCCTGGCACACCAGTATCCATCTCGGACCAGGAAGTGGTTCCAAAGGATGAAAGCCAGCACAGGGATGATGGAACAATAAGATGGGCACTGGGCCCCTGATGCCTGGAAAGTCACCCGATCAGCTCTGGCCAATCTAGCTAGAGGTTTCTCTTAGGTGAGTCAGAAATAAACTTACTTTGTTGAAGCCACTCTTACTTTGGGTTTTTAAATAAAATTGCTACACAACCTTTTTGCAGTGCTTCCCAGAACTCTTTAAAAATGAATTTCAGATTCATCCCATTTTAAAAGACAGATCACCCCCTAATTTAGTGAAAATTGTCTTAACAGTTTTGTGTGATGTAGTGATCAGACAAAAATTTAATTTTACCTATATAGATGTGTTCTTTGTTGTGGGCTGGTTCAAATCCTTCTTGGAAGGGGGTAGAGTATAAATAAATAAGCAATAGTAGTAGTAAGCAAAATGGAAAAGTACTGCCAAGTGGTAGCCTCTACCCATCTTCTTTGATGAAAATATGAAAAAAAAAATTGAAATTAGCATAGTACTGGTATGTAAAAGAAAGTGTCTAATGAATATTCTATCAAGAATATAGAATATCCCCATAGGATTTATTGATATCATTCACCTGCAGAGAAAAATCACTTTTTCATAGATTAAACTTAAAAAAATACCAGCTGACTCTCTGTCCAAAGTGTCATAAATTTTGTATTAGTGAACTAATGAGATTTAATAAAACCCAAATTAAGTCTTACAGTATTTTGGAAAGAATTTTTCTTTCCTCTCAACCCTAGGTCTTTCCACTCATCTTCAAAGGAAGCATTAATGAGCAGCAATAAATCCCAGCATGATAGTGATTAAATTTCATGAATTAAACAGAGGTACTTTTGCAAAATGTTTAATTCAATCAGTAGAACAGATATTTTTCTTTCTCAGCCAAATTAAAGGCCAAATGTGTCTCTAGATCTTGGCATAAATAATGACATTTTGATTTTTCTATAACCGAGTATGTTTTTAAGTACTTTCAAAATAATTTTGCAAAATTATAATTAGTACCTTTAAAAATAGGGCTTTCCTTCCCCTCCTTTTCCCTCTCCCTCCACTCCCACCCCCAACGCACATATATACACATTTGGTGGCCGTTTGGGCAACACTGAAGGATAATCACGGCACCGAGTATAGAATGCAGCTTAGAAATTCTGGATTCTCTGTTTTAAGTGAAAAGCACCAGCTTGGAAATAAGTTCTCCTAGTCACTGTAGGTTTTCCAGTGTGTTGGCAGTAAGAACCAGCAGCTTGCTGACAACGTTTTTAATGACCTACATTTGTGTGGAAAGCTGTGTGGCCCAGCCCAGCAGGATTAGAGGGGGGGGGGGAAGAGGCTCTGGCACTGATTGCTTATCAGGACAAGCCGACGCCAGATCTTTCCTGCTTGGTTTCTCCATCTCACCATCTGCATAACTGCTGATTCATTAGGCAGGTGTCTCTCCTGCTGCTGGAACGTACATTTGCTCCCTCTAATTTGCCATTTTTCCAAATGGTTAAGGGAAATTGGACTCACTGCTGGATACCAGAGGCAGGCAAGACTGGGAATGATGTGGATAAGTTACTGCCAGCCCTTCCTTGTGTAAATGCCATTTGTGCGGTCAAGGCTCAAATGGCTAATGGCTTCCTAGCTAACCCGGGGTGGAAACTTACAAGGGCAACCAGCAATCAATATGACATTTTTGGAACAGGCCGAATTTAAATGTTGCATCCTGTTGTCCCCATATTTATCATATTATGTATTTGAATTTTTATTTGGAGAATATTGTCACTGTATTCAAGGTTTAAATAGATTACTCAGAGCATGTGTCTTATAAATATGTCCAAGTCACTATAACTCAGAAGCCAAGAAGTGGAAGGGGACAATGCCCACACATTTCCAAGGAGAGCTCAGGATAGAGAGCACCTTACCTTCAGCAGGGTCTAAGAGACTACTTGTGACATCCCGTTTGCCCTTAATGTTGGCCCAAACTCTCCTCTTTTCCTGTAGCTTTCTTTCTGTCCTACTTCTGGTCCTGTTACTCCTCTCAACAACCAGACTCTGTTGAGAGGAGTCATGTTGGGGCATGACTCAAGATGAGCCAGTCATAGTACCTCAAAGCCCTGGACACAGTGATTGGACTCAGAGGTGGCTAAATTGAGACATAGTCCTTCACTCATTCATTCTTCCATTCGTAAAATTTTTACGAAGTCTCCACTCAAGGGCACTATGTTGGGTGCTAGGGAAGAGCGATGAACAAGACAGATGTAAACTCCATGTATGGAGTTTACATGATTTCAGGGCAGGGTAGGGAGGTGGGCAGTAAACAAGTAAATGAACAAGATGATTTGTGAGTGTGTTAAGTGTTAGGAAGGGTGTAAACAGTGAATGATAGTGAACAAAGCTAACACCCTGTGAGGAGTGGAAATTGGGGGGAAGGAGACCCTAGGGGCACTTGAGTTACTGGCTCTAGCTGTCCTATAAGCCCAGATCCACCCCTGCTTTTCCTGGGTTTTTATATCATGAGCCAACACCTTCCCCTTGGGGCCAAAGCCAGTTTAAAGTCTCCACTCGTACATTCCTTACCTACTCTGACACCACGGAGATCCTAAGAATGGCAATTCAGTCAGCAAGTGCTGACATAGCAGTGTTCTGGGTGCTGTGGTAGGTTCAAAGACGAGCAGAGCAGGTTAAGCTCACTCCTTTTAAGGGCTATTAATTAGCTGGTGGCTGGGAATGGACACAGATGCATATGAACCATCTCGAACAATGATTGTGTCCACCACCAACCTGTTCCTTCTCAGGTTTCCTTCTCAGTAAATTGTTCCACCACCCACCAGCTTGCTCAGGTCAGCTTGCTTGGATCTTCCACTGCTTTAGATAATTTGTGATGAGATCTTCATTAGCCCGGGTATGGTTAGAGTGGAGAATACTTGATGAAATATTCGCATTGGAAAACATTTTGAGGTCACCCAAACCAACTACCTCATGGTACCAGTGGGGAAACCCAAGTGCAAAGAGGTTAAATGGCTTGTCTGAAATCATCATAATTAATTCCATATAATGCCTCATTCCAAAATTGATTTAAGATACCTTATTTGCAATCTGAAAGACTAACTGCATAATACTTCTTCAAGACATCTTTCGTAAATATTATTTATACAAACTAGGCTTTTGATATGAATCAGGCAGCAGGGAGTTCAAGGGTATGCCTGATGAGCACTGGAGAACTTGTATTAATATTATGGTATGGATTAAGTGCTGAGCCATACGCAAACTCTTGGGGAGGACTGATATCCTTTTGTAAACATGGGGCCCTTCTGCCTCTTCACACCTCATTATAAGTGGGCGCCCTGGATATGGCCAAGACTTTCTTTAGAAAACATCTTTGGTCCCACACTACACTGGACATATGAATAATTGAGGGCCTGCCTCGGTTTCTGTTTGCTACAGAAAACAGCTATGGTCATTTTAGCTTAAGAATGTTCAAATTAGTACCATCTCAGTCATAAAAACAAAGCACGCATTAAATATCTAATATTAAGTAGTTAAATCCTACAAGATAAATGAATTGCAAAATTTATAAAAACGAATTGCAAAATTTATTAATGTGCAAGTAAATGAATTGACTCTCTATTTGGAGTGGAAAGCCATGAAACAACTAAAGGTTGGGGGATATCTACTCCAAATGAGAATCGTTATTTTAGAGTGGTTATTTTATTTCATTATTTTCCACTTATTTGTCTGTAGGACATATAATTGACCTCTCTAAGCCTCAGTTTACTCTTCTGTACAATGGGTCAGTAATATTAATACCTATGTTACAGGGCTGTTGGAAAGAACAGATGAGCTAATCCATGTAAAGGGTTTAATATATTCTCAATAAATATTAATATTGTATTATAGAAGCTAGCTGTCTATTAAAATCACTCTTTACTCACGACACTAAAATCTGGTAAACAGTATATAAGAATTTGGGATGACGGATGGAAATGTATCTAATTCATGTTAAAATCTAGGTTCTACGCAAGCTCTAGTCAAAGTCAAGACTAAAACTAATTATCTGGATATTGCAGGACGTTTGTCATCAATTCATCAATATTGGGGTGACAAAGTTGAGTAGGACACCATCCCTGCTTTTTGTGTCCTCCCACGTAGAAGGAAGGTAATAGATTAGAAAATAAAGGTCTTTCCCTACAGAGAGAGTTTTCATAATTGAATTGGATATTGACCATAGGTCAATGAATTAAGCAGCACAATTTGCATTACCCTGATTGCCATTGGTAACCACAGGCCCATCACTGGGGATTAGTTCTTGATGAGCAGGATGGCGGATACTGGAAGCAAAGTGCCAGAACACACAGCAGTGTGAGTGCCTCTTCCTTTGTACACCTGTTCATGCTTGTGTTCTTTTGTTTACTGTGTGTTATGAATTGTGATGCCAGCAAAGTTGCAAGGTCAAGGCCAAGATGATTGAAGTTTGGAAGGCTCATGGGTGTTTGGCTCATGAGGCAAATGTTTGGGTTCATTCTTGTTTTTCTTGATCAAGCAATTCGATATTTCAGCTTGCAATTAAATAGTCTGATAGCTATACAGCACCCTTATTATTGAAAATCCTACAGGAGAACTAACTTTGTTATTGTGAGCCTCAAATATCCTAACCTCAACACCTTTTATCTCTCACCCCATCAATTGGTTTTATAATTCAATTTTGATAAAGTAAATTTTCTTAGGAACCCAATTATCTTCTTTATGACATATCAGACTGTTTAAATATACAATGCAGGAACTGCTACAGCAGAGGAATGCATAAAAGAGGATAGTAACCCCAAAATAATTCTGCCTAGGGGTGTGTGGGTGGGTAGAAGGAGTGTCAAGGGAAGCAATGGAAAAGAGGTGACATTTGAATTGGAGTCTTAGGAATAAGTATCCATTCCCCAAATGAATAGAATGGGAAAGGCTGTTCCTGGCAAAAGGAATGGCTTGGATGTATAAAGCATGGAGAGGGGTAAATGCATGTCAAGGGCAGGAGATGGTGACTTGTATGGCTAGTTAGCATTTGGTGGACAAATACAACTGAATGTGTAGCAGGTGCTGTGCTAAGCTATGGCAACTGTCTGCAAAGAACAGAGATGACTTGGAAAGGTAGGCTGGACCAGGAGAAAGTTGGAGGGTCCCGTGCAGTGTTGCTTTAGAGTTTGCATTTATTTCTGAAGACAGTGTGGAGTTCAGTGTGGTTTTTAAGCAGAGGAGCGGTGTGATGAGAACCAAATGTAGAGAAAGAACACAAGCAGAGTTGTCGAGGATGGATTAAAGAGAGGAGTCACCAAGGGTATGTATCGTCTGGGCTGGAGGAATTGGGGGCAAGGAGGGATGTGTGATTTGAAGGAACCCCGCTGAAACATCTGACCCTCTTTCCTGGATCCATTTTCCCAGCTTCCCAACTCTTCTTGTTATCACCTGCTCTAATTTGCAGGGAACTAAAAACAAAAAACAAAAAACCCACAACCACCTAGAAAGCTAAATTGTACTGACTCTCTTTCTCTCTCTCTCTCTCTCTCTCTCTCTCTCTCTCAGAGCTGAAATTACTTTAGCAAGATAATGGCTTCTTTTTGTTTGCAAGGTCTTTCTTGTCTTTCCTTCTAAAGGTTAAAAACAGAAAACAGATTAAAATCCTGAATATGAATCCTAAAAAGGGTTTCTAATCCTTCGCCATGGGGTGATACATTTAAAGGGCCATGGGATCTAGAAACTGCCTAGAGGTACTCTTCAGCTGGATGCATTCTTTTTTTAGCTGAACCACTGAAGACGAAGCAATGTGCTCTTTTACAGAATTGGCCATTGTCGTGAAGCAGGTTTATTCTGTTGTGCATAGCAGACCTGTTCCTAATCGCTTCTATTATTATTTCAGGTTAGGTAGGGGTGAGGTCGTGAGAAAAGAGAAGAGCCACGTCTATTTCAGCCTCTGCTTCAGAAATTAATTTGGTTTCCAAGAAGATGTCTATTCTATTAGCTTCACTCCCTTGGGGCACGCCCGGAAGAGCAGCATCTCCTTTCCACTCCTTCAAATGCTCCTCTGCCCTAGAATTATAACCCACTTTGTGCTGCTGCCCACTCCACTGGACGCCACTCTGCCAGAGGCGCCCCCAGGAGCACCGCTCCGGAGCCCCTGGCTGGGGGCTCTAAGTGCACCTTTACGCTCACATTGGGTTAGCCAACTAATCCGGCCTGGAAATAATGAAACTCACCTAAAAATCTCTCCTAAGCTTTCTTAGCCCTGGACCTAGGGATATTAACTGCAGGATGGGGGTGGGGGAGAGGGGCATCAGAGGCTCTGGGCTATTTAGCCTTGGTGGTTATGCAAATTAGAGAGCCAACCACCGCAGACTCCAGTGCTGTGGGGAGGGGTATAGGGACAGTGCTGATGGATGGCAGCCCTGGCTCCTCGACATCCCTATGAGGCATATTACCTCATGCTAGAGATGGCAAAACACATGTCAGCATGCTTAAAGTCTTCTTTTTCATCCTTTCTGAAATTGCCGATAAAACCAGAAGTTATCATTGTCTGTTATCTCAGGAAGGTGTTATTTTAAAAATAAGTTGCCACTGATTTCACTTTCTGAAACTCCTTTGAGATATTATTATTATCATTTTATTTACTCTCAGAGACAATTTTTAAAAATTTATGCCCTCAGGACCAAAGATTTTTAGAGCCAGAAATAGTGGATTTGGGATTGTAAAGCAGTCTGTTGTTTTTCTGCACCTGGCGCCCCTTCCTCCCTTTTGTTGTAATGGATCCCTAACTTTCTTCTGGAAAACCTTACCTCCCTCATACCCCGACTCTCAATCCCTGAGGCAGTTTTCAGGCCTTCCTTGCTCATAAATCTCAGTTCTGTTTTGGGAACAATGGACAAAATATTGGCTTTTACAATCTTCCCTTCCAGCTACAGGTGATCATGAGACACAATTCTGGCCAGTGAGATCTAAACGGAAGTTTGAGGAGGGCTTCTGGGAAGGCTTTTGCGTTTCATGATAAAATGGGACAGATACACTGGAACAGCCCTTCCACCTGTCTTCTTCCCTTGAATGCAAGCGTGAGCTGCAGCATTCCATCTATCGAGAAAGGCCAATAGAATTCTAACAGAAAGGTTCATTGACCCTTGATTTAATTTAATGCTGGTGACTGCTTACCTCTAGATATATTGTTGTATGAGAAAAATAAGCTCATGCTTGTTTAACTCACCGTTAGCCAGGCATTCTGTTCCTTATACATGAGTTCATTTCTTACTGATACACTTGAAATTATACTAACAGGAAACCAGCTGCTAAAGAACTGCATTCCCAGAAGGGCGATTCACCCCAAGGTCCATCTCTCCTATATTTCTGGAGGGCATCAAAGAGAACAAAACCCAGGGCAGCCACTAGTCAAAGAACTCATCCCACTGCCAGAGCAGGGAGATTTGCTATCCCCCTCCAACAGGATATGGTAAATGCCGTGGACTAATAACCATTGTTTTTTGCTTCCCTTTTTCAAATGAATGTTTTAATAGCAGTTAATCCTATTTTTTATCCACTAGTGTCCATTGGGCATGTTGGTGGATGGCTAAATATGTCATTTACTCAAAGGCTGCAGACTATGAAGAAAGAAAGCCTGGAATTGCCGTGGATTCAGTGACTAGACAAGACTTTGCGTTGTCTCTCTTTGGAGAATGAGATGACTGAGTTTGGTGCTGCACATGCAGCAGTTGCACCGTGCTGGGCAGGGCACATTTGAAGCTCGGTTTATAGGTGAATTGGTGTATGAGAGATGAGCAGCCAAGGGATGGACGGTAGTTGGTATCTATTATTTTTGCATTTTCAGAATACCTTGCCTTCCTCTGATATTAGTACCCAGACTTTTCTTTAGAGAACCACCCCTCCACCCAGCCAATACATTTTGGTGGGGCTGGCATAAATAAAGCCAACAAAGAAGAAAAAAAAAAAAGAACAAGAGATAGATTTATTGTTGATGATCATCCCTCCTGGATCCAATTGTCCTTGACTCTAACCATGAACTTTTCAGTAATAGGATGCAATAAATTCCCTTTTTTTGTTGTTTAAGATCATTTGAATAACATTTTTGTCATTTGTAGCAGAAAGAACCCTAATTAGAGAATTATCTAGCTTCATGGTTTTATTTTATAGATGGAGAATATAAAACTTATGGAAGGTAAATGACTTGCCCAAGATCGCATAGCTATTTAAGGGCAGAGGTAGGAAGATAATTCATGTCTCCTGACTCCTGGACCATGAAGCTCTTTTCTTTCTACCAATTAGCAAATGGACCAGACTATAGGAGTTCACAGGAGGAAGAGATGGTTTCCAATTGAGATGAGCAGGAAATATCTCACAGAGGAAGTTTTAGATTAGTGGGAAGAAGGTGAAGGACATTCTAGAGAAAGGGGAAATGTATGGGGATGAAAAAGTCAAAAGTACATTTAGGGAGAAGCAAATTCTGGTTTTCTTAGAGCAGAGTTTGTGTAGGGGAGTAGTTTATTCATTTCAAGTGAAAAATATGAAGAGAGAACAAAAAGAGGAAAGAAAGCATGAGGAAGGAAAAAAGAAATAGTTAAAGATCCAGGAGAGAAATAAAAGAATTAAATTATGTTTAAGCACCTAGTATGTGTTCCAGTCACTAAAATAAGTATTTCATATTCAGTATTTAATTCTCACAGAACTAAATGGAGTATTCTATTCTCATTTTACTAAGGAGGAGATGTTACATGACTTGCCAAAGATCACACCATAGAAGCCCAGGTGGGAAGGCCAAGCCAGGTTCTCCTGCTTACAAAGCCCTTCTCCTATCACTGGGGCCATTAGCCACAGAGCTCATAGAGAGTGAAGTGACTTTCGGTCAATTCTGCAAGCATGGAAACACTTTCAACAGAGTTAGCCTGGGGTTGGTGATTCAAATCAACTTGATTCGCCAGATTTGCCCTCTTTAGAAACCAGCAAAGCCATTGTTTTTAGTTTCAGGATCATCCAAAATTCACTGTTGTAACACAGTAGAAACTCTCTCTTTGCCTATGGAAACATGCTTTTACCTTCCAAGCAGAAGATATGTAGGCCGATAAGCACCTAAAGGGCTTTCCTATAACAGGACTGCAGTTTTGTCTCAGAATGTCAAAAACTTGTTTTTTCCATTCACGGTTCTCCTGGGACAACTCCTATTAGTTGGGCCATTGCATTTTCTTGGGGTTACAAAGGATCTGTGTTCTTCTCTCCTTACTTGTGGAGGATTGCTATAGACTAAATGTTTCTATCTCCCACAACATTCATTTTTTGAAACCTAATCCTCAATGTGATGACATTTGGAGGTGGGGCCTCTGGGAGATGGTCAGGTCAGGAGGGTGGAGCGCTCATAATGGGATTAGTGTACTTATAAAAGAGATCCCAGAGATCTGTCTTGCCCTTTCTGCCATAAAAGGACACATGGATAAGACAGCTGTGTATGAGCTAGGAAGCAGGTTCTCACCAGACACCAAATCTGCCAGCACCTTGATCTTGGACTTCCCAGGCTCCAGATCTATGAGAAATAAGTTTCTTTTGTTTATGAGCCACCCAGGCTATGGTCTTCCCTTACGGAAGCTCGAATGGACCAAGACAGGTATTAAAGCTGGACATATATTCTTGACATTTCTTCCATTGAGATGTGGGGCTGTGTCCTTTCCCCATGAACCTGATCAAGGCTCTTGACTGCCTTGACCAATAGCAGCAGAATACGGGATGCTGTGCCAGTTTCCAGGCCTGAAGGGATGGCATCTTCCACTTTCTGTCTCTGGGAACATGTGCTTTTGGAGTCCTGAGTCTGACTCTTCTGCTGGAGAGACCATGTGAGAGGCCCTGAGACCACAAGGTCAGAGAGAGGAATCCACCTGTACCTGCCCAGGCTCCAGACTTCCCGGATCCTCCAGGCCAAACCATGCCCCCGCTCAATACCACATGGAGCAGAATTGCCCACCCAAGTACGCTTATAGATCATGAACACAATAAAGTGATTGTTATTTTAAGTTGCTGTGTTTGGGGATTTTGTTACATAGCAATTGACAACCAGAACAGAGCATCACCAGACAACAAAGGATTTTGTGGAGAGAGGAATGGAGAGGGGACCTTTGAGGAGTGTCTTCATTTGAGAGGAGGATGTCAACGTCATTCCATTCCTCCTTGAAATAGTCACAGAACCAAAGACTGCAAGAAAGGTGTAATTAGAGACCTCTCCACCTCCCACCCTCACAGCCAGCAATGCAGAGTAATTTGGAGAGGAGGAGGCCTAACAGCAGGTGTCCTGGAAATGAGCAGTGTCAGCACATGGGTTGTGGGTTGCATGAATTTCTTTTGTCATTTTGAAAAGGCCTTCCCCCTGATGCTGAAAGAGAGGCTGGATGGAACACCAACCTGAGGCTTCTGCCATCTTGCGAGCTGAGCTGGGGCAGTACCTTTATTGTCCCATCTGAAAAATAAGATGCATTTCCTTCAGGCCCCTACAACCTGCAGCAGGGATGCTTAGGGGATGGCAAGAGAAGGCGCTGGATGGGGCCAGACTAAGCTTGGCATTCACAAGAAGACAAATCCTCTGATCTGAGAGGATGTGGATTTTGACATATAAAGTGCTTTGGAATCCTGGGAAAAGATGAGAAACAAATATTCTTCTTACAAGATGGTCAAAAATGTATAATTATTCATTCATTCCTTCCATAGATACATACTGAGTCAGTACAGGGATTTATTAGCTCCCAGGCAATTATGATTTTTGTTTTGTTTTTTTAAAGGATTCCTTATACAGCTACAGGTACAAGCTGAAATAAATTTAGATGAAATGATAGGATACCTGGGATTTGCTTCAAATAATCCTGGGGTAGGGGAATATAGATGCTATAAGATTTTCAGTGAATTGACTAATTATTATAGCTAGGAGTTGGATAAGTGGGCCTTCAGTAAACTCTACTTTTGTATGTGTTTGCAATTTTCCATATTAAAATTAACATCAAAGCTTCTGAGCAAGGTGTGCATGATTCATATGTGTTACCTGGAAGGGCCAGGGGCTTAAGTGATGACCAAAGTGGCTTCTATCCCCTCATCCATCTAAAGAGCTCCCTGTGTCCCCCACCTTGGCCCCTCCAACCTATTTTCTATGGGAAGCCCCAGTAGAATTTTCAGAAGACACATCTGATTGTATCCCCGCTCTTCTTTTAGGAAAAGCCAAGGTCCTCAGCTCATCACTCTCCCTCCTGCCTAAGGACCCTTGTTCATACTGTTTCCTCTTTAGGAATGCTCGCCTGCCTTCCTTCACTCACTCCACTCAATTAACTCCCTCTTCTTCCATTTATCGTTTCAGAGGTCACTTTCTCCATGTGGTAGGCAAAATAATGCCTCCCTCCAGACCTGCCCACCAAAGATATCCATGTTCTAACCTCCTGAACCTGTGACTATATTACCTTGCATGAAAAAAGCAACTTTGCAGATGTGGTGGGGTTAAGGATCTTGAGATGGGGAGATTATCCTAGATTATCTGAGTGGGCCCAATGTAATCACAAGGGTCCTTATAAGATCCAGCCAGTTGACAGACATGCTAGATCTCCTATTTCCCAAGGCAGGGTTATTCCCCACTGCCACTCTTTAGGCTTCCTTGTTGGTTTACAAAAGTGAATTCCTAGGTGAAATAGGCTTCAAATGTGGCCGGATCCAGGAATTCAAGTGATGTTCCAAATCTCTATCACTATGTACATTGATTCTGCTCTCTTTCCTTCTCTTTGCATTGGTCTCATCCTCTTCTGCCTTGGATAGGATCTCTTCCCAGAGCAGGAGAAGTAGCTTACAGTTTAAGATCAAAACTATAGGGGAGGGAGAAGATGGCGGAAGAGTAAGACGCGGAGATCACCTTCCTTCCCACAGATACAGTAGAAATACATCTACACGTGGAACTGCTCCTACAGAACACCCACTGAACGCTGGCAGAAAACGTCCGACCTCCAAAAAGGCAAGAAACTCCCCCCGTACTTGGGTAGGGCAAAAGAAAAAAGAAATAACAGAGACAAAAGAATAGGGACGGCACCTGCACCAGTGGGAGGGAGCCGTGAAGGAGGAAAGGTTTCCACGCACTAGGAAGCCCCTTCGCGGGCGGAGACTGCGGGTGGCGGAGGGGGGAAGCTTTGGAGCCACGGAGGAGAGCGCAGCCACAGGGGTGCGGAGGGCAAAGCGGAGAGGTTCCCGCACAGAGGCTCGGCGCCGAGCAGCACTCACCAGCCCGAGAGGCTTGTCTGCTCCCCCGCTGGGGCGGGCGGGGCTGGGAGCTGAGGCTCGGGCTTCAGTCGGATCGCAGGGAGAGGACTGGGGCTGGCAGCGTGAACACAGCCTGAAGGGGTTAGCGCACCACAGCTAGCCGGGAGGGAGTCCGGGGAAAAAGTCTGCAGCTGCCGAAGAGGCAAGAGACTTTTTCTTCCCTCTGTGTTTCCTGGTGCGCGAGGAGAGGGGATTCAGAGCACCGCCTAAACGAACTTCAGAGACTGGCGCGAGCCGCAGCTATCAGCGCAGACCCCACAGCAACAGGGGCACAGAGGAAAAAAAGGAGAGATTCCCGCACACAGGCTCCGCGCCGAGTAGCACTCAGCAGCCCGAGAGGCTTGTCTGCTCACCCGCCGGGGTGGGCGGGGCTGGGAGCTGAGGCTCGGCTTCCGTCGGATTGCAGGGAGAGGACTGGGGCTGGCAGCGTGAACACAGCCTGAAGGGTTTAGTGCACCACAGGTAGCCGGAAGTGAGTCCGGGAAAAAGTCTGCAGCTGCCGAAGAGGCAAGAGACTTTTTCTTGCCTCTTTGTTTCGCGGCGCGCAAGGAGAGGGGATTCAGAGCGCCGCCTAAACGAACTCCAGAGAAGGGCGCGAGCCGCGGCGATTAGCGCGGACCCCAGAGACGGGCGTGAGACGCTGGGGCTGCTGCTGCCGCCTCCAAAAAGCCTGTGTGTGAGCACAGGTCACTCTCCACACCGCCCCTCCCGGTAGCCTGTGCAGCCCGCCACTGCCAGGGTCCCGGGATCCGGGGACAACATCCCCGGGAGAACGCACTGCGCGCCTCGAGCTGGTGCAACGTCACGCCGGCCTCGGCCGCCGCAGGCTCGCCCCGCCTCCTCCGTACCGCTCCCTCCCCGCGGCCTGGGTGAGCCAGAGCCCCCGAAGCAGCTGCTCCTTTAACCCCGTCCTGTCTGGGCGGGGAACAGACGCCCTCAGGCGACCTACACGCAGAGGCGGGTCCAAATCCAAAGCTGAACCCCGGGAGCTGTGCGAACAGGGAAGAGAAGGGGAAATCTCTCCCAGCAGCCTCAGAAGCAGCGGATTAAAGCTCCACAAACAACGTGATGTGCCTGCATCTGCTGAACACCTGAATAGACAACGAATCAGCCCAAATTCAGGAGGTGGACTCTGGGAGCAGGAGATATTAATTTTTCCCCTTTTCCTTTTTTTTGTGAGTGTATATGTATATGCTTCTGGGTGAGATTTTGTCTGTATAGCTTTGCTTTACAATAGCTTTATTTTACTTCACTATATTATAGCCTCTTTCTTTCTTTCTTTCTATTTTTTCTCCCTTTTACTCTGAGCTGTGTGGACGAAAGGCTCTTGGTGCTCCAGCCAGGCATCAGGGCCGTGCCTCTGAGGTGGGAGAGCCAACTTCAGAACACTGGTCCCAAGAGACCTCCCAGCTCCACGTAATACCAAATGGCAAAAATCTCCCAGAGATCTCCATCTCAACATCAAGACCCAGCTTCACTCAACGACCAGCAAGCTACAGTGCTGGACATCCTATGCCAAACAACTAGCTAGACAGGAACACAACCCCATCCATTGGCAGAGAGGCTGCCTAAAATCATAATAAGGCCACAGACACCACAAAATACACCACCAGACGTGGACGTGCCCACCAGAAAGACAAGATCCAGCCTCATCCACCAGAACTCAGGCACTAGTTCCCTCCACCAGGAAGCCTACACAACCCACTGAACCAACCTTAGCCACTGGGGACAGATACCAAAAACAACGGGAACTACGAACCTGCAGCCTGTGAAAAGGAGACCCCAAACACAGTAAGATAGGCAAAATGAGACGACAGAAAAACACACAGCAGATGAAGGAGCAGGCTCAAAACACACTGGACTTAACAAATGAAGAGGAAATAGGTAGTCTACCTGAAAAAGAATTCAGAATAATGATAGTAAGGATGATCCAAAATCTTGGAAATAGAATAGACAAAATGCAAGAAACATTTAACAAGGATGTAGAAGAACTAAAGAGGAACCAAGCAATGATGAAGAACACAATAAATGAAATTAAAAATACTCTAGATGGGATCAATAGTAGAATAACTGAGGCAGAAGAAAGGATAAGTGACCTGGAAGATAAAATGGTGGAAATAACTACTACAGAGCAGGATAAAGAAAAAAGAATGAAAAGAACTGAGGACAGTCTCAGGGACCTCTGGGACAACATTAAACACTCCAACATTCGAATTATAGGGGTACCAGAAGAAGAAGAGAAAAAGAAAGGGACTGAGAAAATTTTTGAAGAGATTATAGTTGAAAACTTCCCTAATATGGGAAAGGAAATAGTTAATCAAGTCCTGGAAGCACAGAGAGTCCCATACAGGATAAACCCAAGGAGGAACACGCCAAGACACATATTAATCAAACTGTCAAAAATTAAATATAAGGAAAACATATTAAAGGCAGCAAGGGAAAAAAAACAAATAACACACAAGGGAATCCCCATAAGGTTAACATCTGATCTATCAGCAGAAACTCTGCAAGCCAGAAGGGAGTGGCAGGATATACTTAAAGTGATGAAGGAGAAAAACCTACAACCAAGATTACTCTACCCAGCAAGGATCTCATTCAGATTTGATGGAGAAATTAAAACCTTTACAGACAAGCAAAAGCTGAGAGAGTTCAGCACCACCAAACCAGCTTTACAACAAATGCTAAAGGAACTTCTCTAGGCAAGAAACACAAGAGAAGGAAAACACCTACAATAACAAACCCAATACATTTAAGAAAATGGGAATAGGAACATACATATCGATAATTACCTTGAATGTAAATGGATTAAATGCTCCCACCAAAAGACACAGGCTGGCTGAATGGATACAAAAACAAGACCCATATATATGCTGTCTACAAGAGACCCACTTCAGACCTAGAGACACATACAGATTGAAAGTGAGGGGATGGAAAAAGATATTCCATGCAAATGGAAATCAAAAGAAAGCTGGAGTAGCAATTCTCATATCAGACAAAATAGACTTTAAAATAAAGACTATTACAAGAGACAAAGAAGGACACTATATAATGATCAAGGGATCGATCCAAGAGGAAGGTATAACAATTGTAAATATTCATGCACCCAACATAGGAGCACCTCAATACATAAGGCAAATACTAACAGCCATAAAAGGGGAAATTGACAGCAACACAATCATAGTAGGGGACTTTAACACCCCACTTTCACCAATGGACAGATCATCCAAAATGAAAATAAATAAGGAAACACAAGCTTTAAATGATACATTAAACAATATGGACTTAATTGATATTTATAGGACATTCCACCCAAAAACAACAGAATACACATTTTTCTCAAGTGCTCATGGAACATTCTCCAGGATAGATCATATCTTGGGTCACAAATCAAGCCTTGGTAAATTTAAGAAAATTGAAATCGTATCAAGTATCTTTTCCGACCACAACGCTATGAGACTAGATATCAATTACAGGAAAAGATCTGTAAAAAATACAAACACATGGAGGCTACACAATACATTACTTAATAACGAAGTGATTACTGAAGAAATCAAAGGGGAAATCAAAAAATACCTAGAAACAAATGACAACGGAGACACGACGACCCAAAACCTATGGGACGCAGCAAAAGCAGTGCTAAGAGGGAAGTTTATAGCAATACAAGCCTACCTCAAGAAACAGGAAACATCTCGAATAAACAACCTAACCTTGCACCTAAAGCAATTAGAGAAAGAAGAACAAAAAAACCCCAAAGCCAGCAGAAGGAAAGAAATTATAAAGATCAGGTCAGAAATAAATGAAAAAGAAATGAAGGAAACAATAGCAAAAATCAATGAAACTAAAAGCTGGTTCTTTGAGAAGATAAACAAAATTGATAAACCATTAGCCAGACTCATCAAGAAAAAAAGGGAGAAGACCCAGATCAATAGAATTAGAAATGAAAAAGGAGAAGTAACCACTGACACTGCAGAAATACAAAAGATCATGAGAGATTACTACAAGCAACTCTATGCCAATAAAATGGACAACCTGGAAGAAATGGACAGATTCTTAGAAATGCACAAACTGCCAAGACTGAACCAGGAAGAAATGGAAAATATGAACAGACCAATCACAAGCACTGAAATTGAAACTGTGATTAAAAACCTTCCAACAAACAAAAGCCCAGGACCAGATGGCTTCACAGGTGAATTCTATCAAACATTTAGAGAAGAGCTAACACCTATCCTTCTCAAACTCTTCCAAAATATTGCAGAGGGAGGAACACTCCCAAACTCATTCTACGAGGCCACCATCACCCTGATACCAAAACCAGACAAAGATGTCACAAAGAAAGAAAACTACAGGCCAATATCACTGATGAACATAGATGCAAAAATCCTCAACAAAATACTAGCAAACAGAATCCAACAGCACATTAAAAGGATCATACACCATGATCAAGTGGGGTTTATCCCAGGAATGCAAGGATTCTTCAATATATGCAAATCAATCAATGTGATACACCATATTAACAAATTGAAGGAGAAAAACCATATGATCATCTCAATAGATGCAGAGAAAGCTTTCGACAAAGTTCAACACCCATTTATGATAAAAGCCCTGCAGAAAGTAGGCATAGAGGGAACTTTCCTCAACATAATAAAGGCCATATATGACAAACCCACAGCCAACATTGTCCTCAATGGTGAAAAACTGAAACCATTTCCACTAAGATCAGGAACAAGACAAGGTTGCCCACTCTCACCACTATTATTCAACATAGTTCTGGAAGTCCTAGCCACAGCAATCAGAGAAGACAAAGAAATAAAAGGAATCCAAATCGGAAAAGAAGAAGTAAAGCTGTCACTATTTGCAGATGACATGATACTATACATAGAGAATCCTAAAGATGCTACCAGAAAACTCCTAGAGCTAATCAATGAATTTGGTAAAGTAGCAGGATACAAAATTAATGCACAGAAATCTCTTGCATTTCTATACACTAATGACGAAAAATCTGAAAGTGAAATTAAGAAAACACTCCCATTTACCATTGCAACAAAAAGAATAAAATATCTAGGAATAAACCTACCTAAGGAGACAAAAGACCTGTATGCAGAAAATTATAAGACACTGATGAAAGAAATTAAAGATGATACAAATAGATGGAGAGATATACCATGTTCCTGGATTGGAAGAATCAACATTGTGAAAATGACTCTACTTCCCAAAGCAATCTACAGATTCAATGCAATCCCTATCAAACTACCACTGGCATTTTTCACAGAACTAGAACAAAAAATTTCACAATTTGTATGGAAACACAAAAGACCCCGAATAGCCAAAGCCATCTTGAGAACGAAAAATGGAGCTGGGGGAATCAGGCTCCCTGACTTCAGACTATATTACAAAGCTTCAGTAATCAAGACAGTTTGGTACTGGCACAAAAACAGAAATATAGATCAATGGAACAGGATAGAAAGCCCAGAGATAAACCCACACACATATGGTCAACTTATCTTTGATAAAGGAGGCAAGCATATACAGTGGAGAAAAGACAGCCTCTTCAATAAGTGGTGCTGGGAAAATTGGACAGGAACATGTAAAAGTATGAAATTAGAACACTCCCTGACACCATGCTCAAAAATAAACTCAAAATGGATTAAAGACCTAAGTGTAAGGCCAGACACTATCAAACTCTTAGAGGAAAACATAGGCAGAACACTCTATGACATACATCACAGCAAGATTCTTTTTGACCCAGCTCCCAGAGAAATGGAAATAAGAACACAAATAAACAAATGGGACCTAATGAAACTTAAAAGCTTTTGCACAGCAAAGGAAACCATAAACAAGACCAAAAGACAACCCTCAGAATGGGAGAAAATATTTGCAAATGAAGCAACTGACAAAGGATTAATCTCCAAGATTTACAAGCAGCTCATGCAGCTCAATAACAAAAAAACGAACAACCCAATCCAAAAATGGGCAGAAGATCTAAATAGACATTTCTCCAAAGAAGATATACAGATGGCCTACAGACACATGAAAGAATGCTCAACATCATTAATCATTAGAGAAATGCAAATCAAAACTACAATGAGATATCATCTCACACCGGTCAGAATGGCCATCATCAAAAAATCTAGAAACAATAAATGCTGGAGAGGGTGTGGAGGAAAGGGAACACTCTTGCACTGTTGGTGGGAATGTAAATTGATACAGCCACTATGGAGAACAGTATGGAGGTTCCTTAAAAAACTACAAATAGAACTACCATACGACCCAGCAATCCCACTACTGGGCATATACCCTGAGAAAACCATAGGTCAAAAAGAGTCATGTACCAAAATGTTCATTGCAGCTCTATTTACAATAGCCAGGACATGGAAGCAACCTAAATGTCCATCGACAGATGAATGGATGAAGAAGATGTGGCACATATATACAATGGAATATTACTCAGCCATAAAAAGAAATGAAATGGAGGTATTTGTAATGAGGTGGATGGAGTTAGAGTCTGTCATACAGAGTGAAGTAAGTCAGAAAGAGAAAAACAAATACAGTATGCTAACACATATATACGGAATCTAAGGGAAAAAAAAAAAAAAAAAGGCCATGAAGAACCTAGTGGCAAGACGGGAATAAAGACACAGACCTACTAGAGAATGGACTTGAGGATATGGGGAGGGGTGGGGTGAGATGTGACAGGGTAAGAGAGTGTCATGGACATATATACACTACCAAATGTAAAATGGATAACTAGTGGGAAGCAGCCGCACAGCACAGGGAGATCAGCTCGGTGCTTTGTGACCACCTAGAGGGGTGGGATGGGGAGGGTGGGAGGGAGGGAGATGCAAGAGGGGAGAGAAATGGGAACATATTGTATATGTATAACTGATTCACTTTGTTATAAAGCAGAAGCTAACACACTATTGTAAGGCAATTAAACTTCAATAAAGATGTTAAAAAAAAAAAAAAAGCTGAAAAAAAAAAAAAAAAAAAAAAGATCAAAACTATAAGGAAAGGGCTTCACTGTGAGATCCAAATGGATGAGATCCGGAAGGGGAGCAGCATGTACAAGAGCACAATGTGTTAGAAAATGGCAAGAGCTCAGTGTGGCTGCAGAATAAGAGTCTGAGGAGATGAGACCGAACATGAACTCAGAAAGAGGGTTTGAGGCCAAGGGGTGAAGGACCTACAGAAATTTGGGCTTTAGCAAACCTTGGGTGATGTGAAGTCACTAAAAGCTTTTTTCCCAAGTAGGGGAGACATGATTAGACTTGCATTTTAGAAAGATTAATCAGGCCCCAGTGTGGAAACTGGATTGGAGGTGGGGTGAGCCTGGAGTCAGGGAGAGCAGTTGGGGGGCCATTGTACAGGTCTAGGCCTGAAATGGTAGCAATGTTTGACCAAAGCATTGATGATGGAGGGGAAGAGGCCCCCAGATGTATGGCACTGGTCCGGGAGGGGAGGTACAGAGAGCAAGAGAACAGCCATCTCAAGTGGCCTGACCATACAGCTCCTTAAATCCTCCAGAGCTCTATCCTCTTATTTTATAATGTATAAATATTATAAAATTAATATTATATTTTATATTAATATAATAATATATAATATAAAATAGCATATTAATATCATAGAATGTTGTATATTATATTGTATGCTATATATTAATACAATCAATATATTATATAGACTATGTTAATATATTATATATGTTAATAATTGTATCTTCTGTTGATATAATACTAACATCTTATGTCTCTCTCACTAGTTTATGAGACTCATGAGAGCAAGGATCTCGCAGCTCTTGTTCCCTGCTATATTTCCAGGGCTGGAACAGAACCTGGTGCACAGAAGGAACACAATAAAATCGCTGACTGACAAGTGAGAGGGAGATTGACCTCTGAGAGATGGCAGTCTCTAAGATTCCTTCCAAGAGTCTTTTTATTTTTTTCACGCTGCCCACAATGCTTTGCACCCAGGAGGTCTTCATATATTTGTAAAGTTGAATGAAGGCTAAATTCTGGGTATTAAAAAATTTAAATGAAATTTATGAGTTTGCTTTAGCTCCCTGCAAGGCTGTTGCTGTTTCTTTTTATTCTCAAACAGCACATTTCCTCTTGGCTCTGCAGGAGATACCTTAAGAATTTATCAGAGAGCCTGGTTGAGCTGCCTTGCATTTCCTGCCTGTGTAACTGGGCCTGGGAGCCCATGGGTGGGCGCTGAGGATAGGAGGGGAGGGAAAGGCAGGTTGTCTGCCTGGGCTTAGCGCGGGTGGCTGGCTATCCATCCAGGTCTCCAACAGCTGGAGCTTAGTGTTTATCTTAAAATTCATGCCTGTGTCAACACTGCTGCCATGCTTCTCAGACTCTCATTACCATTTTCATTATCTTCCCTGCTTTACATAAACACTTGACCTTTTCTGACCTATCTCGATCTATAAAGCCACCCTGAGTGTCTTAGACTGGCTTATCACTCCAGCTGATGCCCAGGTTTGTCAAACTTTAACAAGAGCTTGGCAGCAACCCCTAGTACGATTTCCCTGTTAAACATATCTTTTCTGAAGTCATGTCTCCAAGAGATCACAGTGTGGACTTTGGAGGCAGCCAGACTTTAGTGGGGATCCTAACTTCCTGACTTTCTAGGTGTGGGATTTGGCCAAATGCAGTACTCTTCTCATTCCGGTTCTTGTCAAAATGTAGCATGTAAAAACATGATTTTTATGCAAGTGCATAGTGAACTCATGTAAAAGATTTCTTTAACTCATTGTGACAGTTAATTTGACTGGATTATGGGATACCCAGATATTTGGTTAAATATTATTTCTGGGTGTGTCTGTGAGGATGTTTCCAAAACAGACTAGCAGACTAATTTGTTTATTTATTTATTTATTTTGGCTGCGCCACCAGGTCTTAGTTGTGGCATGTGGGACCTTCGTTGAGGCATGAGGGATCTTTTAGTTGCAGCATGCAGACTTAGTTGCAGCATGTGGGCTTCTTAGTTGTACATGCTGGCTTCTTAGTTGCGGCTGTGAACTCTTAGTTGCAGCATGCATGTGGGATCTAGTTCCCCAACCAGGGATCGAACCCAGGCCCCCTGCATTGGGAGCGCAGAGTCTTACCCACTGGACCACCAGGAAAGTCCCTAGACCAGCATTTGATTCGGATGATCAGCGGTCCCCAATCTTTTTGGCACAAGGGACCGGTTTCGTAGAAGACAATTTTTCCATGGACCAGACGGGGTAGGGGGGGATGGTTCAGGCGGTAATGTGAGTGATGGGGAGCAATGGGGAGCGGCAGATGAAGCTTGGTTCGCTCACCCGCCCGCCGCTCACCTCCTGCTGTGCGGCTGGGTTCCTAACAGGCCGCGGACCAGTACCAGTCAGCGGCCCCGGGGGTTGGGGACCCCTGCGGTAGATTGAATAAAGAAGATGGCCTCTTGCAAAGTGGCTGGGCTTCTTGCAATCCACTGAGGGCTTGAATAGAACAAAAGTTGGAGGAAGAGAGGATTCAGTCTCTCTCTCTACCTGACTAGTTGAGTTGGGACAGTGATCTTTTCTTGCCCTTGGCACTCTGGTTCTCAGGGCTTCAGACTAGGACTGGAATCTACACCATTGACTCTCCAACCTCTTAGGCCTTCAAACTACATCATCAGCTTTCTTGAGTCTCAAGCCTGAAGATGACAGGGTGTTGGACTTCTCAGACTCTAAAGTCATGTGAGCCAATTTTGTATAATAAATCTCATTCTCTCTCTCTCTATGTATATATATTCCATGGGTTCTGTTTTTCTGGAGAACCCTGATTAATACATTCATTAAGAAGGGAACTTACAGGATGGTAAAGATGGTTCAAAGAGCATTCAAAAACAGTTACTTATTCAAGATATTTAGGAACAGATATTTAGTCTGTCAGGGAAAGAATGCTGAAATAAAACTGCTATATTAGATATAAAACTATTGAATGTTCTACCGGCCAACAAATCTGCAATCTTTGGGGCTATTTTTTTCTTAGGACAGAAATAACTTACATCTCTACTGAACAAATTATTTTCAGCTTATCAATCTTTTCTCAAGCTAAGATAGAACTTTGCACAGGCTAGGCCTTGATTAATAGCACATGAAACAGAGATATTTTTCTAGAGAATTAGTAATCCTTGGGAGTATCTGTTAGACAATGCCCCAATATGATATTAAAGGATATGCAACATTCTTTGCCTTTTTCCAAATTTTGAATAATTTTTCTTAACAGTTTTCTCACATAAAATAGGGTACTGCAAGACAAATTGCAGAGTATAGAGGAGATAATATATCAAGCCACAGATTAAAGGCCCTTCTTTCTTAGTCAACTAAACTGATAGTTTACCAAGCTACTGTCAGTCATTAATTTGTTTTCACGTATCAACATTGGGCAGAGAGGTCTCCTTCCTCCAACCTTCAAGGCTCTGAAGACCCCAACCTCCCCTCTTTGTTTCTCCAACCCTAAGGGTTGGGAGCTGCTTCCTGCTATAATTGTCTCTGAGTTACCTCAGTGTTCTCTTTTAGCTTTATCCTTCCTTCAACATTTGTTTAATTCACTATATTATATTCTCTGTTGAAATAATGAATATTTTTTTGTGTGTTTTTGACTTGACCCTGACTGTTACGGGTGGAGAAGGGATACATATTTCCTCAACTTCCTGGTGATCAGGAAGTGTCTGAATAAAAACATAATATAATTCCTAAAATTACATTAATTATTAAGTTCAAAACTGTTACTAGTACTACAAAGCATTTGCTGAATTTTTCCCACAAACAACACACTCTCAAAGTACTTTGCATACATTATCTCATTTAATCCTCAGAGCAATCTTACGAGCTATTTTAATACTCTGATCTTCACTTTAAAGATGGAGAAACTGAAGTCCAGAGAGGCTAAGTAGCTCCCCCAAGATCCCACTAGCAAATGTGGGTCGGGCATTCAAACCCAGGCTGTTTGCATTCACTCTCCTTCGTAAATTGTTAGGCATGAGTCATGGGTCCTATTTGTGTCGTGACAGTGTAAAAAGGGCAGACTTTTCACTAAGATGAAAAATAAAGAAAAACCTAAACATGGCAAGAGCTTTCAACAAAAATCATTAGGGACCCAGGGATAGAAGACACATGTCCTTGCATGGAGGGATTGTTCAGGACCACGGACAGTGGCTGCGGTGCTCCTTAGACTTAGGCCCCCAAGACAATGCAAAATATGGTATTATTTCTTACTACACAGACTGTCCTGTATCACTCTGCAGGTTGTGCTCTGCATAGGGGTGTCTGCCTAAGGGGGTGAGGGTGGGTTCTGATTGCCAAGCTGTGGAACCCAGTGCAGGGATGTGACTTCCATGAAGAAGGAGCACCTTTTAAACGTTCTTTCATAGAAGCCCTATGGGTTATTAGTGGCCCTGTTACTGCAGGTCATGGTCAAAAGTTTGGAAACAATTCTAAGGTTCAGCAGCTGTGAGCCGGAGTAAGACCCAGGCAAGATGAATTTGGGTGAGGAAAGGAGGGAGTGATAATATGGGGAATATGGAAGGCAAATTTCAGAGAAAGTCTTGGAAAGCATGAGGGTGTTCAGTGCTTGAGGAGAAAGGAGGATAAAGAAGAGAAGAGGCTGCTTAGCAGAAGCAAATTTCTCAGATCTGATGATTTTCCCTAAGTCTGGCCCTAACCTTAGAGTTGAGACAGCAAAGGGAGACAAGGATTTGCAGTCAGAAGACATGAGTTAAATTCCTGGTTCCACAATTGCTAGACTTTGAACTTGAAGACAGAAGATGCATTTAATTCATCTTTGTGTCCTTAGCTCTGAGCACCATATGCAAGGAGATTGTGTTTTGAGCTGAACTATGTACAGATTCTATTCAATCTTGGGCCAGTCCCTCCAGAAATGTCTGAGACTGTTTCCTCACATGCAAAATAGGGTCCTGTTTTCTTGAAAGAGTTACTGTGAGGATCAAATGAAATAATCAAGTTGTTTGTTGTATAGTTTTAATGATGCAAATTGACTGGTCTCTGTTTTAATCTATGCAGAGTAGAATATACTATAGAATCCAGAGGAAAGTGTTTTGGGAAATGGTAACAGATTTAAAAAACAGATTTCATACAAATGCTGTATGAAAAACCAGAATTCTATAAGAAAAGAAGATTCATGAGGTATTTTTATAATTAAAATGGTATAAACATTCCACTTTAGAAACACTTTGTTCAACTTAGTAAATGCAACCTTTACATCTCCAGAAGGAAAGTTGTCTCCTCCTAAATGTTTTACCTGTTTAAAAATCACTAGTTGACACTTCTTTAAATCTAGCATTCAAAAGAAACCCACCAGGAAAACTCCACCAGGTGTTGCAAACCCCTTGATCTCCAAATTCAAGCCAAGATATTAACAAGATGCAGAAATTATTTCAAAACTACGTATTAATGGTGAGACTATGGCAGATGATAAGGAAATAAAAAGGGAAAGAGGAAAATGGAGAGAGTCAAGAAAAAGATCAAAAGCATCCCAAGCCCAAGCAAATTTAGAAGCTCTTCCATATCAGTACACCTGCTGTTTAAGACTAAAATATCCACTTTGAGGCTTTAAATAGATGAGCGCCAAAGTGATGCAACTGATGTCACTCTGGAAAACATTGATCCATTAGGGTGATTTTTTCACAACGTTCTTTCCAAAGATGTAAATGTTATTTGTTTCAAATGAGGAAAGGAACAACACCGGTCTCAATCACACTTCCCCAGCTATTCTTTTTTTTCTAACATCTTTATTGGAGTATAATTGCTTTACAATAGTGTGTTAGTTTCTGCTCATAACAAAGTGAATCAGCTTTACATATACATATATCGCCATATCTCCTCCCTCTTGCATCTCCCTCCCAAGGTCCCTATCCCACCCCTCTAGGTGGACACAAAGCACCAAGCTGATCTTCCTGTGCTATGTGGCTGCTTCCCACTAGCTATCTATTTTACATTTGGTAGTGTATATATGTCTATGCTACTCTCTCACTTTACCCCAGCTTACCCTTCCCCCTCCCCATGTCCTCATGTCCATTCTCTACGTCTGCATCTTTATTCCTGTCCTGTTCCTAGGTTCTTCAGAACCTTTATTTTTTTTAGAATCCATATATATGTGTTAACATACGGTATTTGCTTTTCTCTTTCTGACTCACTTCACTCTGTATGACAGTCTCTAGGTCCATCCAACTCACTACAAATAACTCAGTTTTGTTTCTTTTTATGGCTGAGGAATATTCCATTGTATATATGTGCCACATCTTCTTTATCCAGTCATCTGTTGATGAACATTTAGGTTGCTTGCATGTCCTGGCTATTGTAAATAGAGCTGCAATGAACATTGTGGTACATGACTCTTTTTGAATTATGGTTTTCTCAGGGTATATGCCCAGTAGTGGGATTGCTGGGTCGTATGGTACTTCTATTTTTAGTTTTTTAAGGAACCTCCATACTGTTCTCCATAGTGGCTGTATCAATTTACATTCCCACCAACAGTGTAGGAGGGTTACCTTTTCTCCACAGCCTCTCCAGCATTTATTGTTTCTAGATTTTTTGATGATGGCCATTCTGACTGGTGTGAGGTGATACCTCATTGTAGTTTTGATTTGCATTTCTCTAATGATTAACGATGTTGAGCATCCTTTCATGTGTTTGTTGGCAATCTGTATATCTTCTTGGGAGAAATGTCTATTTAGGTCTTCTGCCCATTTTTGGATCAGGTTGTTTGTTTTTTTGATATTGAGCTGCATGAGCTGCCTGTATATTTTGGAGATTAATCTTTTGTCAGTTGCTTCATTTGCAAATATTTTCTCCCATTCTGAGGGTTGTCTTTTTGTCTTGTTTATGGTTTCCTTTGCTATGCAAAAGCTTGTAAGTTTCATTAGGTCCCATTTGTTTATTTTTGTTTTTATTTCCATTTCGCTAGGAGGTGGGTCAAAAAGGATCTTGCTGTGATTTATGTCATAGACTGTTCTGCCTAGGTTTTCCTCTAAGAGTTTTAGAGTGTCTGGCCTTATGCTTAGGTCTTTAATCCATTTTGAGTTTATTTTTGTGTGTGGTGTTAGGGAGTGTTCTCATTTCATTTTTTTACATGTAGCTGTCCAGTTTTCCCAGCACCACTTATTGAAGAGGCTGTCTTTTCTCCATTGTATATTCTTGCCTCTTTTATCAAAGATAAGGTGACCATATGTGCGTGGGTTTATCTCTGGGATTTCTATCCTGTTCCATTGATCTATATTTCTGTTTTTGTGCCAGTACCATACTGTCTTGATTACTGTAGCTTTGTAGTATAGTCTGAAGTCAGGGAGCCTGATTCCTCCAGCTCCGTTTTTTTTTTTTTTTTAAGTTATAATTTTTATTATGGTATGGACAAAAGCCCAAATACAGAAAGGAAATGGAATGTTTTTAGCTATCACAAAATTACTTCTGTATTGCTTACAATAGTATATCTTAATTTAATGTGTATTAGAAATTATGAGCATAATTTCTATATGCATTTTCATCAACACATAACCACATAACCAGACTAACTTCTTTTTTGCTCTAACCTGGAGTATCCTCGTGAAAGAACATTGGGAGCTTTCTGTAAGTTAAATCTGGAGACCTATTCCATCACAGGCCACCTACCTGCCTACCCTTCTATCTTTTCCAAACCATGACTATAACCTTTGACTTTTTCTTCCCATTTTCCTTTGTCAATTTTTTTTCTCCCACAGTGCCTAGTCCTTTCTTTATGTCTAGAATTTTCATTTCATTCACTACAGAGACATACAGGAAGTAACTAAACAAACACTGGGAGTTTGCAGAGACTTAGGAATCTCCACAAGTTTTTGTTTGAAATATAAATGGAACTTCCCTGGTTTTACCTCCATTTCCACATTCCTGATTATTTATTTATTTATTTATTTAAATTTTTTTTTTTTTCGAGGGGTTGTTGGGAGAGTGAAGTGCGTAGGGGTATTTTAAGTTTCTTATTTGGGAATTATTCTCCTCTCTTGACTGGATGAGAGCTCATGCTTCTTCAAGTTCAAACCAAGAAAGGATTGAGCTGGCACCACTGCCCAGTTCTTTAGAACTCGTGGTATCCTTGGAAGCCTCTCACTTTCCAAGTGGTCTCTCTGAGAGGGCAAAATAAATAAGGAGGGCACTTTCCTAGCTGACACTCAAAGGTTCTCCTCCTGGCTCTTCCACTACCTTTTAATGCTTAGTTTTCCATCACCTGTCCACTTGTCCAGCTCCGTTTTTCTTTCTCAAGATTGCTTTGGCTATTCCAGGTCTTTTGAGTTTCCATACAAATTGTGAAATTTTTTGTTCTACTTCTGTGAAAAATGCCATTGGTAGTTTGATAGGGACTGCATTGAATCTGTAGATTGCTTGGGGTAGAATAGCCATTTTCATAATGTTGATTCTTCCAACCAAAGAACATGGTATATCTCTCCATCTGTTTGTATCGTCTTTAATTTCTTTTATCAGTGTCTTATAGTTTTCTGCATACAGGTCTTTTGTCTCCTTAGGTAGGTTTATTCCTAGGTATTTTATTCTTTTTGTTGCAATGGTAAATGGGAGTGTTTCCTTAATTTCTCTTTCAGATTTTTCATCATTAGTGTATAGGAATGCAAGAGATTCCTGTGCATTAATTTTGTATCCTGCTACCCTACCAAATTCATTGATTAGCTCTAATAGTTTTCTGGTAGCATCTTTAGGATTCTCTATGTATAGTATCATGTCATCTGCAAACAGTGACAGCTTTACTTCTTCTTTCCCAATTTTGATTCCCTTTATTTCTCATTCTTCTCTGATTGCTGTGGCTAAATCTTCCCAAACTATGTTGAATAATAATGGCGAGACTGGACAACCTTGTCTTTTTCCTGATCTTAGTGGAAATGGTTTCAGTTTTTCACCATTGAGAATGATGTTGACTGTGGGTTTGTCATATATAGCCTTTATTATGTTGAGGTAAATTCCCTCTACGCCTACTTTCTGGAGGGTTTTTATCATAAATGGGTGTTGAAGTTTGTCGAAAGCTTTTTCTGCATCTATTGAGATGATCATATGGTTTTTCTCCTTCAATTTGTTAATATGGTGTATCACATTGATTGATTTGCATATATTGAAGAATCCTTGCATTCCTGGGATAAACCCCCCTTGATCATGGTGTATGAGCCATTTAATGTGCTGTTGGATTCTGTTTGCTAGTGTTTTGTTGAGGATTTTTGCATCTATGTTCATAAGTGATATTGGCCTGTAGTTTTCTTTTTTTGTGACATCTTTGTCTGGTTTTGGTATCAGGGTGATGGTGGCCTCATAGAATAAGTTTGGGAGTGTTCCTCCCTCTGCGATATTTTGGAAGAGTTTGAGAAGGATAGCTGTTAGCTCTTCTCTAAATGTTTGATAGAATTTGCTTGTGAAGCCATCTTGTCCTGGGCTTTTGTTTGTTGGAAGATTTTTAATCACAGTTTCAATTTCAGTGCTTATGATTGGTCTGCTTATAGTTTCTATTTCTTCCTGGTTCAGTCTTGGAAGGTTGTGCTTTTCTAAGAATTTGTCCATTTCTTCCAGGTTATCCATTTTATTGGCATATATATATAGTTGCTTGTAGTAATCTCTCATGATCCTTTGTATTTCTGCAGTGTCAGTTGTTACTTCTTCTTTTTCCTTTCTAATTCTATTGATTTGAGTCTTCTCCCTTTTTTTCTTGATTAGTCTGGCTAATGGTTTACCAATTTTGTTTATCTTCTCAAAGAACCAACTTTTAGTTTTATTGATCTTTGCTATCATTTCCTTCATTTCTTTTTCATTTATTTCTGATCTGATCTTTATGATTTCTTTCCTTCTGCTAACTATGGGGTTTTTTTTGTTCTTCTTTCTCTAATTGCTTTAGGTGTAAGGTTAGGTTGTTTATTTGAGATTTTTCTTATTTTTTGAGGTAGGATTGTATTGCTATAAACTTCCCACTTAAAACTGCTTTTGTTGCATCCCATAGGTTTTGGGTCATCGTGTTTTCATTGTCATTTGTTTCTAGGTATTTTTTGATTTCCTCTTTGATTTCATCAGTGTTCTGCTGGTTACTTAGTAGTGTATTGTTTAGCCTCCATGTGTTTGCATTTTTTACAGATATTTTTTCCTGTAATTAATATCTACTCTCATAGCATTGTGGTCGGAAAAGATACTTGATACGATTTCAATTTTCTTAAATTTACCAAGGCTTCATTTGTGACCCAAGATATGATCTATCCTGGAGAATGTTCCATGAGCACTTGAGAAGAAAGTGTATTCTGTTGTTTTGGGATGGAATATCCTATAAATATCAATTAAGTCCATCTTGTTTAATGTATCATTTAAAGCATGTGTTTCCTTATTTATTTTCATTTTGGATGATCTGTCCATTGGTGAAATTGGGGTGTTAAAGTCCCCTACTATTATTGTGTTACTCTCAACTTCCCCTTTTATGGCTGTTAACATTTGCCTTATGTATTGAGGTGCTCCTGTGTTGGGTGCATAAATATTTACAATTCTTATATCTTCTTCTTGGATTGATCCTTGATCATTATGTAGTGTCCTTCTTTGTCTCTTGTAATAGTCTTTATTTTAAAGTCTACTTTGTCTGATAGAATTGCTACTCTAGCTTTCTTTTGATTTCCATTTGCATGGAATATCTTTTTCCATCCCCTCACTTTCAGTCTGTATGTGTCCCTAGGTCTGAAGTGGTCTCTTGTAGACAACATATATATGGGTCTTGTTTTTGTATCCATTCAGCCAGTCTAGGTCTCTTGGTTGGAGCATGTAATCCATTTACATTTGAGGTAGTTATCAATATGTATATTCGTATTACCATTGTCTTAATTGTTTTGAGTTTGTTATTGTAGGTCTTTTCCTTCTCTTGTGTTTCTTGCCTAGAGAAGTGCCTTTAGCATTTGTTGTACAGGTGGTTTGATGGTGCTGAATTCTCTTAGTTTTTGTTTCTCTGTAAAGGTTTTAATTTCTCTGTCAAATCTGAATGAGATCCTTGCTGGGTAGAGTAATCTTGGTTGCAGGTTTTTCCCTTTCATCACTTTAAATATGTCCTGCCACTCTCTTCTGGCTTGCAAAGTTTCTGCTGAAAGATCTGCTGTTAACCTTATGGGGATTCCCTTGTATGTTAATTTTTGCTTTTCCCTTGCTGCTTTTAATATTTTTTCTTTGTATTTAGTTTTTGATAGTTTGATTAATATGTGTCTTGGCATGTTTCTCCTTGGATTTATCCTGTATGGGACTCTCTGTGCTTCCTGGACTTGATTGACTATTTCCTTTCTCATATTAGGGAAGTTTTCAACTATAATCTCTTTGAATATTTTCTTAGTCCCTTTCTTTTTCTCTTCTTCTTCTGGGACCTCTATAATTCGAATGTTGGGGGGTTTAATGTTGTCTCAGTGGTCTCTGAGGCTGTCCTCAATTCTTTTCATTCTTTTTTCTTTATTCTGCTCTGCAGTAGTTATTTCCACTCTTTTATCTTCCAGGTCACTTATCCATCTTATCCATTCTTCTGCCTCAGTTATTCTGCTATTGATTCCTTCTAGAGAATTTTTAATTTCATTTATTGTGTTGTTCATCATCATTTGTTTGCTCTTTAGTTCTTCTAGTTCCTTGTTAAACGTTTCTTGTATTTTCTCCATTCTATTTCCAAGATTTTGGATCATCTTTACTATCATTACTCTGAATTCTTTTTCAGGTAGACTGCCTATTTCCTCTTCATTTGTTTGGTCTGGTGGGTTTTACCTTGCTCTTTCATCTGCTGTGTATTTCTCTGTCTTCTCATTTTGCTTAACTTACTGTGTTTGGGGTCCCCTTTTCGCAAGGTGCAGGTTCGTAGTTCCCGTTGTTTTTGGTGTCTGCTCCCAGTGGGTAAAGTTGGTTCAGTGGGTTGTGTAGGCTTCCTTGTGAAGGGGACTAGTGACTGTGTTCTGGTGGATGAGGCTGGATCTTGTCTTTCTTGTGGGCAGGACCGAGTTCAGAGGTGTGTTTTGAGGTATCTGTGAACTTATGATTTTAGGCAGCCTCTCTGCTAATGGGTGGCATTGTGTTCCTGTCCTGCTGGTTGTTTGGCATAGGGTGTCCAGCACTGTAGCTTGCTGGTCATTGAGTGGAGCTGGGTCTTAGTGTTGAGATGGAGATCTCTGGGTGAGCTTTTGCCATTTGATATTACACGGGGCTGGGAGCTCTCTGGTGGACCAATATCCTGATATTGGCTCTCCCACCTCAGAGGCTCAGGCCTGACACCTGGCCAGAGCATGAAGACCCTGTCAGCCACATGGCTCAGAAGAAAAGGGAGAAAATAAATAAATAAAAATAAAATAAAATAAAGTTATTAAAATAAATAATAAAAAATTATTATTAAAAATAAAAAAATAAAAAAGTAATAAATAAAAAAATCTAAAAAAAAAGAAAGAAGAGAGCAACCAAACCAAAAAACCAATCCAGCAATGATAATAAGCGCTAAAAACTATACTAAAAACACACAAACAAACAAAAATGGACAGACAGAACTCTAGGACAAATGTAAAAGCAAAAATATACAGACAAAAATCACACAAAGAAACATACACATACACACTCAGAAAAAGGAGGAAAAAAAAATATATATATAAAAGGAAGAGAGCAACGAAATCAATAAACAAATCTACCAATGTTAATAAGCTCTAAATAGTAAACTAAGATAAACATAAAACCAGAAACAAATTAGATGCAGAAAGCAAACCCTAAGTCTGTAGTTACTCCCAAAGTCCACCTCCTCAATTTGGGATGATTCATCGTCTATTCAGGTATGCCACAGATGCAGCGTACATCAAGTTGACTGTGGAGATTTAATCTGCTGCTCCTGAGGCTGCTGGGAGAAATTTCCCTTTCTCTTCTTTGTTCGCACAGCTCCCAGGGTTCAGCTTTGGATTTGGCCCCGCCTCTGCGAGTAGGTTGCCTGAGGGCGTCTGTTCTTTACTCAGACAGGACAGGGTTAAAGTAGCTGTTGATTCGGGGGCTCTGGCTCGCTCAGGCCGGGGGGGGGGGGAGGGAGGGGTACGGATATGGGGCAAGCATGTGGCGGCAGAGGCAGGCGTGATATTGCATCAGCCTGAGGCGTGCCGTGTGTTCTCCCGGGGAAGTTGTCCCTGGATCATGGGACCCTGGCAGTGGCGGGCTGCACAGGCTCCCGGAAGGGGCGGTGTGGAGAGTGACCTGTGCTCGCACACAGGCTTCTTGGTGGCAGCAGCAGCAGCCTTAGTGTCTCATGCCCGTCTCTGGGGCCCGCACTGATCACTGTGGCTTGCGCCTGTCTCTGGAGCTCGTTTAGGCGGCGCTCTGAATCCCCTCTCCTCGTGCACCCCAAAACAATGGCCTCTTGCCTCTTCGGCAGCTCCAGACTTTCTCCCGGACTCCCTCCTGGCTAGCTGTGGCACACTAGCCCCCTTCAGACTGTGTTCACGCCACCAACCCCAGTCCTCTCCCTGGGATCCGACCTCTGAAGCCCAAGCCTTAGCTCCCAGGCCCCGTCCGCCCCGGCAGGGGAGCAGACAAGCCTCTCGGGCTGGTGAGTGCTGGTCGGCACTGATCCTCTGTGCAGGAATCTCTCCACTTTGCCCTCTGCACCCCTGTTGCTGTGCTCTCCTCCGTGCCTCCAAAGCTTCCCCCTTGCATATGCCCCCCCCTCCACCAGTGAAGAGGCTTCCTAGTGTGTGGAAACTTTTCCTCCTTCACGGCTCCCTCCCAGAGGTGCAGGTCCCGTTCTGCCATCATTCAGTAGGTGTTCTGTAGGAGTTGTTCCGCATGTAGATGTATTTTTGGGGAGGAAGGTGATCTCCACATCTTACTCCTCCACTATCTTGAAGGTTCCCCCCCCCCACAAGCTATTCTTTTTACAGCATAAATTAATGATCTCACGGTTGGCACTGACAGATACTCAGAGGTGTTTAATCAGCTGTCTCTGACAAAACATGATATTTTTTAGGCTGGCACATTTACAAATAAAGAAAAAACAGCCTGTAATATTTCAAAAAGTGGAGCCATGGTTCAGCTTCATTTGATGAAATGACATTATCTTGAGCACTTGCTCATGAATGCATAAATAGGGCACAGCTTGGGAAGTTCAGGTACGTGCAGAGCATAAATATTGGATGGGATACATTAGCCAGGGCCCACAAGGAAGGGCATTTCAACCTTCCTATGCCAGGTGAAAGGAGGTAGGGGACAATGGTATAGCCAAGGCAAAAGGTCACCTATTGGCTTCCAATGAATCTAGGTCATGCAGAGAGAAAGCCTGCAGCCCAGCAGAAGAAGCAGGGGTGGGGGAATGGAGGGAATGGAGGGAATGGAGGTAGACATTTCGTTGAGCGGGGGACCATCTGTGCACACAAGAGACAGATAATTGTTATCTGGCCTGATTGTTGCCTCCTTGGAAGCAGAAGGATGAAAATGCTAGAATGCATAATGTCTCCTTGAGTTGTACCTAGATATTATTGGCAGTCTGTGCACAAATGCAGCAATTACTGAAAATGCCCACTGTGTGTCAGGGCTGCAGATACAAAGGCAATGAAGATACTCCTGCCCTGGAGGGGCTGGCTCACAGTCTCATTGGAGAGGAGCACAGTTAGGACCCTTGGTGGCAACAGAACCCAGTTCTGGATAAGCCAAACAGAAAAAGGATTTATTAAAAGGATATTGGGGGGCTTGCAGAATGGGGCACAGAATAGGACCAAAGCTTGAAAGCATGCCCCAGCTTGTACCACTGGTACCACTGACACGAGACCCCAGTTGTGGCCTCTGGAACAGCTGCCACTGCTGCAGCCACCCTCATCAGCATGGGGTCCCCAGGGGCTCTGTCTCTTTGTGCCACAAATTATGAGTCAAGCCTGGGGAAATGTATCTGATCGGAGAAGACAAGTCAGGAGCCTTTGTTTTAGTGAAAGGAAGCTGGGAGAGTGGGTATCTGGTGTTTTCTGTTTTGATAGTGGGAAGTAGGCTTATAAGAAGTGGGGGAGGGCCCAAGTGTAGGAAGGAGGTTCGGATGCTAGGTGGTCAAAAAGAAAGACAAATGTCCACTGCAGGCCAATACAATATGTATTTCAGAATATTGTGGCAAGTGCTCAATACAGCCATGAACAGAGAATTTTAGGAGCACTAAGCAGGGAGAAGGGGAACTTAGGCCAGCTGATGCTGAAAGAAGCCTTCCTGAAGGGAGCAATGCAGAGTCGGAGCGAGGAGTAAGCGTGATCCCAAGAACACAGGAGGGAGGGGTCTGTAGACAGGGAAGAGCACAAGTGGTCCAGTTTCCAGGGTAGAGAGGCTGCGGTGGAGATGGATGAGCGAGTGTCTTACAAAGGAGCAGAGGGTGGACATTGTATGCCCGGGTGGGGACTCAAAGGTATGATGAAAATTTGCACTTCAGAAGGACAATTTTGGCAGCAGTATTGGGTGGGGGAGGGTTGAGGCAGGGAGAGCAGCAGGAAGCTGCTGCCATTGCTACATGTGAGCGAGTAAAGGCCTGAGCTAGAGTGGGAAGGACCGGGTGGATTTGGGAAATATCTGTGAAGCCAAAGAGGAATAACGATTCTTTTTTTTTTAAGTTTTTTTTTAAAATTAATTAATTATTTATTTTTGGCTGTGTTGGGTCTTCGTTTCTGTGCAAGGGCTTTCTCTAGCTGCGGCAAGCGGGGGCCACTCTTCATCGTGGTGCGCGGGCCTCTCTCTATCGCGGCCTCTCTTGTTGTGGAGCACAGGCTCCAGACGCGCAGGCTCAGTAGTTGTGGCTCACGGGCCCAGTTGCTCCGCGGCATGTGGGATCTTCCCAGACCAGGACCCGAGCCCGTGTCCCCTGCATTGGCAGGCAGATTCTCAATCACTGCGCCACCAAGGAAGCCCCCAGGAATAACGATTCTTGAGGAGTTGTGGAAGATGAGGGGGGGTCCATGACAGTTCCTAAGTCCAGTTCCAGTCTGGGTGTTTGGGGAAGTGGTGTTGCCATTGGCCAACAGAGAGAAGAAGCAGAGGAAGACGAGGCAGTTTGGGAAAGGGAACAGAATAGGCTTGGGTGTGGACAGGCTGACTGGGAGGGGCCTGTAGGGTATCTAAGATGTGAAGCCAGCAGTTGGACACATGAGTCAGATTCAGGAGAAAGATCAGAGTGAAGGTATGATTTGACCTGTCACCCTGGTGGTCAAGACTACAAGGGGGCCACTGGCTTGTCCAAGTCAAGCACGTGGAGGGGAAGGACCAGAATGGAATCCTTGAGAGCAGACACCCGTGTTTAAGGAGTGGATGCTGGAAAAGAGCTGAGGAAGGAGCCAGAACATAAGCTAGAGAGGCGGACCATTCCAATGCTGTGTTGTTCCTGGTCTTCCTTAGAGCTGAGAGGACGAGCAGGAACTGATGGGAAACGCCCCTTTGGGGATTAGAACTACAGAGGCAGTGAACAACTCTAGCAAAAGCAGTTCCCGCAGAACGGTAACAGTGAGAGCCAGATTCCAGGGGGCTGTGGAGGGAATGGGAAGTGAAGAAATGGAGACAACAAGCATTAGCTGCTTCTGTAAGAATCTTGGCAGAGAAGCAGTGGAGAGAGAAAGGGCTGTGGCTAGGAGGGACAGAGGGGTCACAGAGGTTCTCTTTAAGGGTGTGAAGGATGTAAGGGGACAGCATTTACAGGTGCACGGAGCCCAGCCAGTAGAAAGAGGTCATGTAGAGATTTAGAAGAGAGAGAGCACACTTGCTGGAGCGAAGTCATGAATAAATGAAGGGGAGCACTGGGGGGCAGGGGAGTTCACCTTGGCAAACAGAGGTACATCTCAGCCTCTGAGACCGGTGAGGACGAGGCAATAAAGGGTACCGATAAAGATAAATGTGTAGGTGAGTAGGGTATCCAGGCAAAGGCTAAGCTGCTATAACAAAGGGACTCTAGAATTTAGTGGCTCAAACAAGAGAAAACTTTATTTTTCTCTCGTGTGACAGTCCAGGAAGAGTAGGCAGACTCTGCATCACGAAATCACTCAGAGACCCAGGCCAGCAAGGCAGTGCAGCCATCCTCAACATTAGCTTCCAAGGTCTTTCCCAGCCCAAGGGAAGAAAAGGCATGAGCCAGTCTACGGTGAGATCTTTAAGAAAATGACTTGCACACACCACGTTTGCTCATCTCCTGTTAAAGAAAACTTAGACACAGGGCCACACCTACCTGCAGAGAGGCTGGGAAAGGTAGTCTCTAGTTGAGCAGCTATATGCCCTGGAAAATGGATTTGAGGGGACAACAGTTGGAGAGGAGGAAATTTAGGTATTTCATGATTAATAGCCTCAGATTTTCTCCCTGAGTTGGCTAGGAGGAGAGAATGGGGGTGGATAGGAGATGTGAGGAGAGTGGTGAAAGCGTGGCCATAGCCACTGAGGGAGATGGAAGGACGACTAACATAGGAGTCACCCTAACATCCCACTTGGCTGGCATGGTGCCAGGTGGAGGTGCCCATCTCTGTCACTGCAGCTTTGGCAGAGGGCAGCTCATAATCCAGATGTGGGGGGTTGACAGCAAGGACTAGAATAGAATTCCATAGAATCCCAGCTGGAAATAGAATTCTAGGTCAGTGCAGCACTGAGACCCCATAACAGACTGTACAGTGGGCATGTACCATGCCTAGGGGTATGCTAGTGTATGTCTAGTAGGGATTCAAAGTGTACAGGCTAAAATTCTAGGCTAGAGGGAGAAGCAGGCGGGGATAGGGATGAGTGTGAGGAAATGGAGTCATCGAGCAACTAGGGGTCTCTCGGAGGTCGAGTAGTGCACATTTTAGAGAGAGCGTTCCAAGAAGGGGAAAGACAAGAGACTGTGTTCAGAGTGTGGGATTCTAAAGTTTTAGACTTTGAAAGCAGTTCAAGGAATACCAAGGGCTGGGGGAGGGGGAGAGTGGCTTAAGTGGAGGGAAGTGGAGGTTATTAAGGTTGAGGCCAACTGGGACGCCAGGGTATTGGGTGGTTAGTTTCATTCAGGATGATGGCATGGAAAGGAAGAGGGAGATCCAGGTGCCAAGAGGCTGAAGAATTGGGGGAGCAGCCAGGAAGCCCGCAGGAGTGGGATATCAATTTTTCCAGAAAACTATGCTTTTTTGTGTACAGTAAACACAGGGCAGTTTTTAAAAGTACAGACGAATCATTTTGATGTTTCAAAACGAGTGGCAAACATACTATGTGTGAGCCCTGGAGCCTCCCCCTTTCGTTACGCGTTCCTTTTGAATGATGGCAGGAATGGCGAATGGTTTTTGTCTTGTGTGCCCACTTGGATCATTTCAGTGGCTGCTGAAAAGGACTCTAGGGCGCTTGCAGGCTCAGTGAGAAAAGTACTGAAGTTGATTAACAAAGTCTATTTTGCATATAAGCGTGGAGAGTGGAACAATGGAAGACAGAAAGATGAGCAAGCTCTTGAAAGCAAGCAAGCAAGCAGAGTATTGGAAGACTGGCCACGCCACCTGGTCCAGCGGCACCTCCTAAGTGCTGCCCCCACCATGTTCTCTGCTTCTCAGAATGTCTGTATCTCAGGGATGTTTGTAAACCACATTAAACTGTTTCTTAAACCTCTGCCTGTCTTCTCCTGGCATGATTAGGTTGGGCTAAAATATTCAGCAACGTGAGTCTTAAAACAAAGGAAAAAAGTGAAAATAATCACATTATAGATTCAGCTAGATGTCTACTACAAGAATGAATGAATCCTTTTCAGATACTCTGTGCCCCTATTTGAGTGATTGCCAAAGCATTATTCACCCTTTCCCCTTAGAGATGAAACCTCTACCTTTATGGCTGAGAAAGGGAACTTCTGCCCTCAAACATCAGAGCATTTACTTAGGGACTCACCACCCATCCCTGCTGCCATTCCTGCCTCAGGTTACAGAGAAGGGAGGTATTCATCCCCGTCTCTGAAGTCATCCCTCTGCCTAAATGCAAGACTCATCCCCTTTGTATTCTGAATTCCCTGAATTGGTCTCTGTTGGTGCTATTGATGAAAACAGAAAATATAAGAGGAGGACAAGGTTGGTGGGGAAAAAATTGAGTTCAATTTGGAGCCTGTTGAGTTTGAGGTGTCCATGGGTCATCTATGTGCAGACGTCCACTAAGCAACTGGCTGTCCTGGAATTTAGGAGGAAGATCATCTAGTGGTCTTCCAGTAAACCTGCTCTCTGAAACAAACAAACAAACAGCCTGATTTTTGGAATTTGCCAATTTCCATGGTGTAAATATGTCTACCATGGCTGATTTCAAGTTATCAATGGCTTAAAAGCTTGCAAATTTCTTAAATATTTAATGATCAATCCTTGTGAGTACATTCAAGCCAGCTACAGCATACCACCAGAGTTTGAGAGTAGAGATAGAGATTTTGGAGTCAAAGATGGCAGACAAAAACCTGAAAGTGCTTAACATGGACAGTATATGGCATAAAAGGAGAAGAGGGTCAAAGGTGCAACTCCTTAGCATCTAGCACCTCTCTTCACCTTCCTCCTGGGGCAAAAAAAACAACCTCTATATCAAAAGAATGAGAATAATTGCATAGGGTCTTGTATTCAGTATACAGAGTCCTAGAGTCTGAAGCCCATAGAACTTGGGCTCATAGGGGGAAAAAAATGGCTACTCTATGAGAATGAAAGTTCTAAAAGCCAACATCAAAGACAGAATGACAGCCACCTGCAAAAGATTCCCCAACTCAAGGCACAATCTGTGAATGTGCTGTCCAGGAGGTCTGGAAACAACCAGTCCAAGTTGGGGGGCCTGGGAACATGCTCAAGACCTATATGTCATTGGAGCAGGCTGTCACTCAACAGCTAGATGGTAGCTGTGCAGGCTGAAGGGTGCTCTCATGGAAGGGCAGGGTCCCCACGAGGTCCAGAACAGAGCACACTGAGGAAAGGAGCTTTGTCAGTTGTCCAGCACTGGCTGGTCAGCACCCATATCTTTATCCCAAGGGAGATAGTGACTTTGGGGTATAAAGTGGCTTATCATCATTCCCCTTAAAGGTCAACTGATACTCTTTGCATGGATTTGCACATCTACTGTGCTCCTGTGCAGACTCGCAGGGTTCCCTGCAGTGGAAAAGATGCTGCAGGATTTGAACATTCTAGACTATCTGGTCGACATATTCCTTACCTTCAGCACTCCAGTTTGTCAGTTGGTCCAGCATCTTGTGGGCGATGTGGAGTCAGTTCTGCTTGAGTTTAATAAACTCTGGATTAACTATCACAACCATCGTTATGACTTCTACTTCAGCTAGGCATTCGCCTATCCCAGGTGGTACCAGGCACTGGGCCACGCACTTGGCCCATATCTAATCTCAATTTACCCTTATGACAACCTTACCAGATCGGAACTGCTAACTCCATTTCCAGATTAGGAAAGCGAGGCTCAGAGTGTTTAAGTAACTTGAATTTTCTGAAAACGAGATCCTGAAGAGAAGACCCTGGGCCATGAGACTCCACCAAGGCTAAGCTCAGGCTTTGCTGAACAGCCAGCAAAGTTAAAGCCCCTGCTCCTTCAAACCACTTTTTAAAGCAGCAGCTGCTATTTCTCTGGGCCTGGGCAGATGGCCCCGTGGCCTCCCTCAGGGGGGAACACTGACACGAGATGAATGAGGGAGAAGTTATGGAACGAGTGATGAGATGCCAGCAAACAAAACGGATTCTTGATTACAAGGGTTGCTCTGTGTTTAAGCAGAGACCTTTAGCTGTCTTTATTTCACTGTGAACTGCAAAGGTCGTTTTCTTCAGAGCTCTGTTCCCAGCCTGTCTGAGACTTGTTACTGCATTAGGCTTCACTTGGGCATTACAGCCATTCTAAGGGCATCTGGCTTTCCTCAGGGCTAAGATCTACCGACAGGAGGGCAGGTGGGCAGTAGAACTAACCAAGACATTCATAGCAGTGAGGAGGTTGGCCTCTTCCTGGGAAGAGTTGAGTATCTGATATTGATTAATAATGGTAACAGGGATTGTAACAGCAATGGCGGGAAGAAGAAGAAAAGAGAGGAGGTGAGGAAATACAATCTGTGGGACACACACTAAGTGCCAGGTTCTGTGCGGGGCCTCTGTGGACGTTTGCTGAGCTGGCACCTCAACCAGGAAGTTGTGGGCACCTAGAGTGTCCCAAATGGGGCAGGAAAAGTACTGAATTCAGTCATTCTTTTTCTTTATTAGTTGTGACCTCCTTCAACTGATGATCATAGGAATTTTCCTATCGAGCTGGTGAAGTGCCAAGGGAGAGAGCTGCAGACATTTGGGGAGAGCGCTAAGGGGTCACCTGGAGGGCACTGCAGCCGGTGAGTCACAGAGGGGCTGGGTGACTGGGCACCGGCTCGCTGCCCGAACTGCAGTAACACCTTGGCCCAGGTCACAACCAGCCTGTGTGGAGGGACAGGCGCTGAAAGGCCTGATTTAATTTCAATCAAGATGGTGCCCTCCAGCTTCTCATGACATGACCAGCAGACACCCTGATCTCAGGATTTCCTCCCTCCCACCCAGAAGGCCATTAACTGCTCTCAAGGATGACCTGCACCGGCCCAGGAACACTCAGGCATACAGTGCACACACACTGGGTTCCCAGCCTCATGGAGCTTCCTGACCCCTGGCCAGCAGTGACCTCTGCCTTGGGCAGTCCATTCTACTAACCAATGTGTCCTCCCTCCATACCACCCAAGCTGGTAGGCTGGCATTCGCTTCTAGTTAGAATGGTTCTGCAGGGAGAAGGGGCTTCCTACCTAGGTGGTAAGTAACTTGATCCTTCTTTATAACCTATTTTACCTTCTTTATGGAACCTCAAGGTCACCACCCATCTCAAGAGTCACTCTTTCTCTGGTATATTCAGAGGAAGGGGTTTGCCTCGTGTCCACTCCTGAGCTGGGGCAGTGTCTCCACCACCTCTCTCTGACACTGGCATCTCACTGTGGGCTTCTGCTCACCTGGCTGAAGGCCCACCTCTATCCCTTCCAAGGACACATGAACTCTGGGCTGAGTGAACAGCTGCTTTACTGATCATTTGGGGAACAGCACAGGGGTTTCTACTGTAGCAGACACGGCAGATGCCTTAAAAGTGGTCTATTAGAACCCTGTCCTAAAAGGCCTTCATCCCCACTAGCAGGTCCTTTCTTGTCCGGTCCCTGCCGTCTTGTTCAGTGCTGTTTCTCTCCCAACCCGCTCTTCCTGAGCTCTCTCCCCAAACCCCCAGTTTGTTTTTTATTATGAAGAGTCTTGTTAGTTCTCTTTCTTCCATGTATTTGGGGTTGATGCTGAGGGCTGTCTTTTCATCACGAAATGGCTCACCAAGAATATTGCTGAATAAAAACCCTTCTAGTCTGGGGGAAGATCACACCACTCCCTTAAGGAAGCAGATGGGGCTGAAGGCAATTGTGGTTGGAGTCTTCTCTGCTAACCCACTCTTTCCTGATAGGTAGCAAATTGGGTGCATGGAGACATCTTCAATAAATATTCATTCATGTAAAATTCTTCGTTCTCATTGTTCTTCTCAGATCTCTCTGACAGAGTTCACAGAATGGAGGGACCTGTGTATCTGTCCCTCTAGGCAGCCCTCTCTGTAACAAACAACTCCCCATAGCTCAGTTACTCAACATAGTAAGTTTACGTCTCGCTAACATATAGCTCCAGTGTGGGTCAGGTAGGGGTGCCCTGCTCCAGGCAGTCATTCAGGGAACCAGGTTCCTTCTGTCTTGCGGCTCCATCCAACTCTAGGGTCTCAGAGTCCTCTCTATTATGAAGATGGAGAAAGAGAGCAAGGATTGCATGTACGGTGTTTATATGGATCATGCATGAAAGTGGCGGTCATCATTTCAGCTCACATACCACTGACCAGAGTTCAGTTACAGGGCCAGACCTAAGTCCAGGTGAGAATGGGAAACACAGCACAGCTATCCAGAAAGAAGTTTAGAACATGAAAGTTGGTGAGCTCTAGCAGCCTCTGCCACATTCTTTTAGGGGTAGCTTCCCTCTATTCCAAGTTGGAGCTTCTTTGAGTGGTCCATTCAAGTCTAAAAAGAAACCCTGGCATCTTTCACTGATATGAGAATGGCCACACAACTGAATCTTTTTCTGGATAACTCCATTGGCGTCATAGGCAACGGTGTAGGCAGACAGCAAGTCTCCTAATGTTAGAACGAGGACCATTGTGTCACCCCAGCTAAAAAAAAATTAACTGTGGAAGTCACATAATTTTGATAATTCGACTTCTTCCCCCTTCCTCCTATTTTCCTCCAAACACAAGAGAGAAATTGTCATTATTCTTTCCCCTCTGCTCTCTTAGGCCTGGAAGTCTTGCTTCAAAGCTTCAGGAGAGACTGTTCTCCCCAAGATAAAAACAAAAACAAAAATAAAAAACCCTTGTGAAATCATAGCAACTTAGTGGGAGGAGGATGAAATATTCTCAGCTATCTCTTGCTACTGAAGGTGTGAAGGGAATATAATTAAACGTAGACAGTACAATTTACTTTGCTGAAACACAAAAATTATAGGGTTTCAATCTACAGAAAAAGACTGAAGGTTTTTGACACTAGGTAAGCACATTTTGTGCATTTAGCTCCTGATCCTCCCAGAAATGAAACTCCCTGGAGAAAAGGCTTGACATCCAGAGAGGGAAGGGAGAGGGAAGTGGCCATTCATTCTGGTGCGCCTAGGACAGCCACAGGTTATGCCTGTTCTCCCAGTGTAATCACTTATAACCCCTTTGCTCTCAAAAGTGTCGCAGTGAGATAGTACGTTGTATGGCCACGTGGGAGGATACAGAGGAAATTTGTTTAGATCTAACATCACTATGGCAAAACTCCGCTCATAAACAACATCAGGAAAATGGTTAAGCAAATCATGGCTTATCACTAAGGAGAAAGCCACCAAATCATGACTATGTACACGATTTGAAAACTCTTTGGACCCATGGTACTGCCATGCCCTCCTAACTGGTTTCCTTGTTTCCAGTCCTGCCCTTTCTAATGTGTTCAGAACCACTGTATACAATGTCTCAGATTGTACCCTGCACAACTCCAAGAGGTGCTATTCCCATAGACTGGGATGGAAACAGTGCCTACACTAGAGTTGTGTACTACCCAACCTGCCCAACTGTACAGGGAGGGCAGTCCTGAATGTGTTTCCCACACTGCAGCCTCAATGCTTTTTCTTAAAATGAACATGCTGAACATGACATTTGCTGATTAAAACCATTCAGTAACTTTCCCTTGACCTCAGAATCAAGTACCAACTCCTTATTTTGGCTAACAGGCCTATGATCTCTGGCCCCTGACAAACTCCCTAGCCTCTCCCCGTGTCTTTCCTCAACTTGGAGTCTATAATGGCTACTTGTGTGTGTCACCTTGACTGGGCCAGGAGCTGCCCGTGTAGTTAGTCAAACATTATTCTGGGTGATTCTGTGAGAACTTTTTTGGATGACATTAACATTTAAATCAGTGGACTCAGTAAAGAAGACTACCCTCTATAATGTGGGTGGGTTTCATCCAACCAGTTGAAGGCTTGAATAGAACAAAAGACTGACCTCCTCCAAAGTAAGACAGACTTCTCCTTCCCGACAGCCTTCCAAATGAGGCATTGGCTCCTCCTGGTTCTACAGTAGCTTCCAGCCTTTGAACTTTAACTGGGACATCCGCTCTGCAGATTTTGGAGTTATCTGCCTCCACATTCATGTGAGTTAATTCCTTGTAATAAATCTCTTCCTCTTTTTCTCTCTTTCAGATTTATTGGATTAGGGCACCACTCTTACAACCACATTTAATCTTTTTTAAAAAAAATTTTTATTGGAGTATAGTTGCTTTACAACGTTGTGTTCGTTTCCGCTATACAGCAAAGTGAATCAGCTTTACGTATACACATATCCCCTCTTTTTTAGATTTCCTTCCCATTTAGGTCACCATAGAGCACTGAGTTCCCTGTGCTCTACAGTAGGTTCTCATTAGTTATCTATTTTATACATAGTACTGTATATATGTCAATCCCAACCTCCCAATTCATCCCCCAACCACATTTAATCTTCATTATGTTTTAAAGGTCCTATCTCCAAATATACTCACATTGGGGGTTAGGGCTTCAACATATGAATTTGGGGGGAACACAACTCAGTCCATAACAGAGTCCAAGCTCCCACCATCCTGAATTACTCTCATATCATGTCCTCCAAACACCATGTACTTGCTCAACTTGGGTCTTTCCCATGCCATGAAAAACACTTTCTTCTGCAGAGACCACTCCTCCCATTTCCTCTTCATTAAGCTCATTCTTATGCATCTTTGGGTCTCAGATTATAGATTACCTTCTCCAGGAAGCCTTTGTTGAGTAAGTCCAGATTGGAAGTTCCTCTAACACGTTTCCATAACCCCTGCCATCCACTTCCCTTCACTTATCCTATTGCAGTGTCTGTTTTTTCATTGCCTGTCTTCTACTCCACTGAACTCCCACCATCTAACCCTGAGCCTGGTGCCGTAGTACACACACAGTAAATACTTCTTAACTATAAGTTGAAAAAGTGCAATAAAAATAGCATGCATACTGTGATTATAACTGTGTACAAACATTTGAGCAAAGGAAAAATGTTGAGAAGGAATTATACCAAAATGACAACACTGATTTTACTTGTGTGGTAGAATTATTGGTGCTTTTACTTGTCTTTTCTCTTATTTCCCACATTTTCTATAATGTGACTATATTAGTTTACAACTTTTTAAAGTTTTGTTTAATAGCACATGCAGCATAACATTTTAATTCTCAGCCTGAAGCTGGCTTGTTTCTGCCTATATTCCAAGGGAACTGATTTCCTTGAAATAGAAGATTCTGAAAGGTGTCTTGGAGTTGCCCCTAATGGGATTTGACATATGTTATTAATTAGAGGGTGTGACCTCCCTGGAGAATGGTTCATTACTACTCTGTGGGGTTTTAATAATGATCACATAGTCACCTTGGCAGGTGGGAATTCTCCAGATGGAAAGCTTGCCCTGGGGATCTGCATTACTAAGATGTCCTATAGCTTGAATGCTGGAAGACCAGTGAAGTGCGACTATTTTTTATTGAGGTGAAGCTACCTGACATTATTCCCTAGTTCTTAGCTTCACCCAAGGGGAGAGAGGAAGCCAAACACCTGGTGATATTTATAGCCCAGTGTAATGGCCTCCCTGGGTCTAAAGAGAGCCATGCACTTGTGGGTGATCAGACATGCTATATCAGACATGATAGCTGATCAGACATGCTATATCTTTGGTCTTGGGAGAGAGGCTAGTTCTAGGAAGGAAATTAGAATTATTGAAGGTAAAGGGATGAAGTGGTGGTTGGTAATGGTGGGATAAGAGGATAAAAGGCAAAAGCAACAAACATGCACTGAGCTCTGTGCGTGGCAAGCACAGTGCAGGGTCCCTTAATAGACTTCTCTGTGGCCTCATCAACGGTACTTACTCATCTCCTTCTTCTTGGCTGCACAGCCACCTGCCATTGCAAAGGCTGACAGTGCCAGAAACCTGCTTCCTCAGGCTCTCCTGCAGCTAAAACATGTGACTCCCACCTTGGCCAACGATACCCAAGGAGAAGACTATTGGGGGCTTCTAAGAAGAGTTTTCCCTCCCCAGTAAAATGTGACAATGGAAGGAAGTGGTTCTTTCTCCAGACAGTGCCATGTCTACATGTGATACCTGGAACTGTGGCAGCCATCTTGTGAGCATGAGGAAGCAAGACTGAACACAAAGTCAAAAGACCCCAGGGATGTCAGAGCAGAAATGTGGAAAGAGCCTGAGCTTTTGATGATATTGTGGAACTGATGAACCAACGCTGGAACTGCCCTACCCCTGAATGTCTAGCCATGTTAAATAATAAGCCCTTTTTACTTGGGTATTCTATGGTTTGTAGCATCCTACCTTCCTTTAATCTTCATGAAAACCCTATGGTGACTGTCATAATATGCCCATTTTACAGATGAGGAAACCATAAGCTCAGAAGGTTATCTGGCACCAAATCTGTGTTTTTTCTCACCACATGCCACACTTATTGTGTTCATCACCAGGGGCTGTTTATTAGAGCAGTGTGTCTTTCCTGATTATACAAAGGCAGAAGATCTGTGAGAACACTTTGTGAACTGACGCTATAAAGATGTCAAGCATGTGTTCATAACTCCAGGTGCACTGCAGAATCATCTAGGGAGTTCAAAAGTTCTGGTGGCCAGGCCACCGGCCAGTACCATTAAAGCAGAAGCTATAGAGAGGAGATCCCAGACATGAGGGCTTTTTTCAAAGCTCCCATGTGATTACAATGTGCTGCCACCATAGCTGAATTCCGTTGTTCAGTACAGAGCATTACAGGACAGTTTTAAGCAAAGGTAGTTTGCAATTACTTAAATTCAATATTTAAAGAGATTGTAATCTCTTTGAAGGCAAGAAACAGGTCTACCTTTGCATCTCTCCTTTTTCTTCTTCCTCCCTAACCCTGTGCTCGGTATTTTTTGTTGTTGTTGTTGTTGTTTTTTGGTAGTATTTAAGGTGGTAGGGTTCCTTCTGCCCCAGGGGGGAAAAAGCCCTGATTTGTAGCATTTGCCAAGTTCTGTGGTATAACTATTCCCTCCATGGTTCTTTTCAAGCTACCAATAGGATGTCTACTGTCTGGAAAATTTCTGAAAATACAGCAGTCAGCTCTCATCTGTCAGTATGAGCTGGCTCCAATCTCCCACCAATGAGGTAAGGGTCACATACCAAGTGACTTCAGGATACAGGCAAGTAGCTTAAGCTGCGGTAGACCAATGAGGTAAGGGACTGGTGTGGACTGTGGCAAATGCCCTGGTAATGGCATTCAAATTCAAGCATCTGGGGAACCAGTGCCTGAAACAGAGCACTGCTTACAGACTGAATTCAGCCCCCTTAATCCCCCTCAGTTTAGGTGACTGATCAATGGAGGAATGAAATTAAAATTCCATATATGTATATGTACACCTGAAACTAACACAACATTGTAAAGCAACTCTACCCCAATAAAAAAATTGTTTTAAATTCCATACCTGGATCTTTTTCCTGTCACATCCCTCTCCCAACTGCTTGGTTTACAGTTCAGGCTGAGGGATTTTGCTGTGAGGATTTCCTCTCCAGAAACTGCTGCCAACCCCTGTGGCTCTGGCAGTTCCCCGAGATTCCCTCCAGCCAAAGCAGAGGCAGGAACGTCTTGGCGCTGGGTTATAGCTGCTCCTGCTTGATGTAATCACTTGTCTTGGGAAGTGGTCAGATTTGGGGTACATTTTAGCTGCAGAGCAGGGTGATCATGGAGCTGGCTTCACTAAGGTCCCCCTCAACACCCAGCGCTTGGATCTTCCAAGCTAAGGATGCATTGATACTCTGCATCTTTGCGTGGGCCATAGAAACAGATGATCCCTCTTTAGGGGGTTTACCTTCCTACTCTCAGAGACCTCCGGTAGGTCCTCAGACAAAAGTTGTGATAAGGTCTTTGCAAATCTCACCCCACAGTGGAAAGCAAATCAGATCAATGCTCGTTGAATGAATAAATTCAAATTCTGCTGTTTGTAGCCAGAGGCAGACAACATTTGTTTAATCCTCATGAGAACCCTAAGATGACTATTGTATAGTCCCCATTTTACACATGGTACAGATCTCTCATTCTGATGCACTTCAAACCCTGCTTTGAGCCCGATCTGCCCCCCACCCCCCGAGTGTACATTCCTTGCTGGTCTGCACCAGAACCCCCTCCAGATGTCTGGAATGCAGTTCACTTCTCCCAGGATCGGAGCCCACCTTCTGGGCCTGGCCTTGGCCTGACCAGCAGCCCTAGGTAGCCCTGGTCAGCACACGCCCTCTGCACATCGCATGACTCTGGGCTTCGGCCACCACCAGCTCAGCATTCTTGGTTCGTGGCAGAACCAGGCTGCTTCCCTCTGTCCTGATGGTGCAAGGAGATCACTCCTGATAAACACAATCTGTTCCGTGATTCATAGAAACTCCTGATGGCCTGACCCCTGCTTGGCAAGACCTTGTAGAATTAAACCTCATTAATTCTCATTACAGCCCCGGAGAGAGGAACTTATTTATAACCCTGCATGGGTTCAAACTCACAGACCCATGGGTCCCACAAGTATTTTACTGCTTGGATGGGCAAATTGCTGGTGTGAGAGCCAGCATCCAAATCTGTAAACAGGTAGGCAAGGCATTCCAGGTTCCACCCATCACCTCTTATGAAGCCAGATAAAGGGGATTTCACTATATTGGGGAAATCCTAGGGGTTAGAATTAGAAGGAATGTTAAGGGTCACTTATACTAACTCCTCAGAGACTACTTGAGGTGAAGAACTTTTGTTTTATGCATCTCCACAGGCCCTGTGCCTGGCACTTGTAAGTATCTGTGGCTTGAGCTGTCCCACGGAAGACAGGTACACTGTCCAAGCCCCATGGCAGGTAAGAGGGGAGACCACGGTCTCCTGGCCTCCAGGGTCAGGGCCCTGCCTGGGATGCTGATCTCCACCTCTGATAAAACCTGCGCTCGGTTGGACAGGATGGAAACCTTCAAGAAGCATTCAAGTCCCAAGAAAACTCTAATCCACATGCAGCTCTAACCGCTAAATCTCCTGGCAGTGCAATCAAGTGAATTGGAGGATTTTAGGCTATAAACCTGAGAGAATGAGAGGCGTCTTTATTCATTCAACAAGCATTGATCTGACTTGTTTTTCACTGTGTGGTGAGATTTGCAAAGACCTTGTAATAATTTTTATCTAGGGAACTGTGGAAGGTCTCTGAGAGGTAAAGTGTTTAGAGGTATCGTCTGTTTCCATGATCCATCCAAGGCTGGAATGTTTCACTGGATCCTTAGCATGGCTGATCAGGCAGTGGGTGATGGGGGAGGGTGCTTATGAAGCTGACTCTGCCTCCAAAATGTACCCTAAATCTGACCACTTCTCCCTATTGCCCCCCCCCCACCTCTCACCTGCGTGGCTTCATGAGCCTCCTCATTGGTCCACCTGCTTCCATTCTGGCCTCCCACGGCTTCCCACATCCCCTCAACTGAATTCCAAACCACTTCCCATGGTCTGTGACACTGAACATAAGCTGGCTCCTGCTGTCTTCTGTCACCTCCCCTCCTGTCGCCTCTCCCTGTCTATCCTCCAGCCACACTGCCCTTGTTTACAACTCTTGAAACTTACAGGTTTCCCTCTGCCCGGAAAGTTCGTCCTCTGGATCCCCCCTTGGCTGCCTCCTTCGTGTCATTCAGGTCTCAGCACAAACACTACCCCCCACCACCCACCCAACCACTGGCCCCCATTGCCAAGACCGAATGTTCTCAGCTATTAGCTGGTTTAGTATATGGTTACATCGTTTTTGTACTTTAACGTCCATGGGACGAGGATCCTTATCTGGTCAAGTTTATCCCACACCTAAAACAGTATCTCCTCATCACAGGTATTCAATGAATAGCTGTTGAATGGTTGAATTCTCCAGAGATTCAGCCATATCACAGATCAAAATGTGTTCTTCAAATTTCATACGGTAAAACTCTTATGGAACCTACAACATTAATAATGATGATAATAATATAACATAATGGCATAGACTCACTAAACATTCTACCTGTCCCTAATACTTCCCAGGCTCCTTGGCGCTCAATTGACAAATTCTGAACCATGAGACATGTTAGAAATCACACGTGTCACTTTGGGGTCGGTTTCTACTGTTTCTCTTCTGCTACTGTTGGATGTTCCACTCAGTATATCTACGGAGTGTGGGTCCCTGAGTGGCTAATCTGCAGCACAGCCCTCCCCCTCCCCTCCCCTCCCCTCAGTGACCCATGTAGGGACATAGCTTGAGTGAGAAATGAAGTTCACTGAGTAAAACCACTGGGAGTTGGGGACTCATTTGTAGCCCATCCTGACTAATTCAGTAGCTCATGCATCATGAGCTTGACCTGCATGCCAGAACCTTGCATACATTATCTCATTTACTCTTTACAGTACCTTATAAGGTAAATATCATTATTATTCTTTTTACAGATGAGGAAACTGAGAAGCTGTGGTGTATATATACAGTGGAATATTACTCCACCATAAAAAAGAACAAAATTTTGCCATCATGGATGGACTTGGAAGGCATTATGCTAAGTGAAATAAGTCAGACAGAGAAAGACAAATACTGTATGATATCACTTATTATGGAATCTAAAAAATACAGCCAACTAATGAATAGAACAAAAAAGAAGGAGACTCACAGATATAAAGAACAAACTAGTGGTTACCAGCGGGGAGAGGGAAGTGGGGGAAAGGGCAAGATAGGAGTAGGGGATTAAGAGGTACAAACTATTAGGTATAAAATAAGATACAAGGATATACTCTACAACACAGGGAATATAGCCAATATTTTATAATAACTATAAATGGAGTCTAACCTTTAAAAATTGTGACTCACTGTATTGTACACCTGTAACTTATATAATATTGTCCATCAACTATACTTCAATTTAAAAATGGTTAGAAAATAAATAAAAAAAATTAAAAGGGGACCAAAAAAAAGTCTCTCCCTGAAGGTCATCATAAAAGTATCTTTGCAATAAAACCAATTTAAGGAGATGCTGCTCGTGACTTGTTTCTGTTTGTCTTCTAATAAGCACTAATTGAAATACGCTGCCAGCAAGTCTGTTTTATGGAGCTAGTCTGCTACTATACCAACTAATTTTAAAATGTATGGATCTTACTGCTTCAGACCTGAGGCCATATTGATTCTGGAATATGCACCACTAATTGCTGAGAGCCTGATGCTAAGAAGAAAATAAAAGAAGAAAGCTCTCATGTCAATATTTGTTACTAGCCTTGACAAATAAACATTTTAAGTGATGGTGACTTTTTCCTCTTTTAAAGCTTTAATTACTGGCTCACACACACTGCAATCATTTTGTTCTTGTTTGTGTTTAATAGTCTGTAATCCATTTTAATTATATTCTTTGCTTATCAAGATCAGACTCCTGAACAAGGATAGAACAAAATTTAACCTTTCCCTCTCCACCTCCTTGTTTCCTTACCCAAGTGCCTGGAAAGTGTTCTAGGTCTTGAAAACATCTTACAGATAAAACTTGCTTTTTAAGGTTAAAGACAACAAACAAAACCAAAGAAAGTTTCACTCTACTTTTTCCAGTCTGCCACTCTATTGACTAAAGGGGTTGGTTGAATCTGCTTCCTCTGTTAAACTTCGAATGTGAAACTTGTAAGAATCTTGAGAGGGGATGTGTGGTGGGGCAAGCCGGAGACATCTAGGGTGAGAAAATGATTTTTCCCTTGAACTGGATGGTGAGTACAGGGTGTTTTGCTTTGTAATAATTCATGGATCTTGAGGAATTTACGTCTTGTGCACCTTTCTATAACGTGTCACATTTCTATGAAAATGTTATTTGAAACACTGAAACACAGCTGGGTTTTAAGAGGTGTTTTGTGCTTTTGTTAAGGGCAACCATTTAAAGACAGCTGTCATAGACTGAATATTTGTGTCCCTCGCAAATTAGTATGTTGAAACCCAATCCCCAGTGTGATGGCATTCAGAGGTGAGGCTTGTGGGAGGAGTTTAGGTCACAACGGTCGACCCCTCATGAATGGGATTTGGGCCCTTATAAAAAAGACCCCAGAGACCTCCTTTGCCCCCTTTCTCATGTGAGGGCCCAGCGAGAAGACAGCCACCTATGAACTAGGAAACGAGCCAGACACAGAACCTGCTGGCACCTTGATCTTGGACTTCCAGCCTCCAGAACTGTGAGAAATAAATTTTTGTTCACCCAGTCTATGGTATTCTATTATAGTGGCCCAAACTAAGGCAACAGCCAAGCTCTTAAAAAAACAATCAAACAAACAAAAAAACACTTCTAATATTTTCATTTCTAAGATCTGCATTTACCAGAGTAGGAATTATAAGAAAGTATGCCTGCAGTGCAGAAAGATACCACCAAATATATATTTTTTTGCTGACTGAACAGTCCAATGTGGTGTTCCTGGTCAGTGGGAGGCCTTCCACACAGTGATTCAGGGATCAGGCCTCAGACTGCAAAGCAGATCAGTCTCAGCCAACTTGACAGGGAGATCCAGAGCAAAGACTGCCTGCTAGAGAAGTCTTGCACTGAGCAGAAACAGCCAGCTCTAGGACCACCACCATGCTCATTCATCAGCTGAGGGGGTCCCCTGAGAGAGCATGGTTTTAGCTCCAAAGCTAATGGCGCTGTTTGGAGCAGTTATTTCTTGAAAGAAGATAAGAACGGCACACCTCCATGGCTGTCACACTCTGCAGTGGGAGGGGAAACACACACACACACACACACACACACACACACACACACACACACATACACACACGTATATATATGGTGGCCAGTAAGACTCTCTGCTGTAGTAATGAGGCCAGTTTGACCTTGACTTCAGAATCACGTTGGCCTAACTCCCCTCATGTGCTGAGCTGCCTTCCACTGTCCCTGAGACGTCCCATTGTCTCATTGTCTCTGGGCCATTGTGGGGCCATTTAATTTTATTCCCCAGCACTCATTCCCCTTTTTTTCTAATGAAAGTCCCCAGTTTTTATGTGACAATCCAAACCTCCCCTCTTAGTACATGTGGTTGGGTCAGGCTTCCCCAGCTCCATGGGTAGGCACATGATATAGGCCTGAGCCAGTCAATCTGTCCTACCACAGCTGCAGTGAAAGTTTCAGAGTTGGGCACATGGCCTAACCAGACACATCTGCAAGGCATGCTGGGTTAGAGGAGAGAGGCTCTGAGAGGATGAGGGGCTGGAGCCATGCAGCCACCTTGCCACCATGAGGGGAGAGCTTGGAGAAGTTAGCACCCTCTTGGGAAACATGAAGGTGAAACCAGTATGGTGGAAGGCAGAGTCTAGAGATGGAGAAAACTGAGTCGCAATGAATGTGTCTCAGCCTGAAATCTATCTGTGTCTGAACCCAAACCTGGACTCCTCAGTTACATCTGCCAATAAATTCCCTTTTTACTTAAGCCAGTTTGAGTTGGTTTCAGCCTCTTCAAAAGTATTCTAACTGAAATCCAATCATCGGACTCAAAATACACTCAACTTGGAAATATTTATTTTCATTTTATTTACCAAAGTCTCTAGAGTCAACCATCAAATCAGTCCCAGATGGTTAATAACATCAGCCAAGTGCTTTCAAAACCAATGGCGGTGTTTTTTGTTTTAATTAAATCCATGCAGTCAGGTTCCTCCTCTGCTTCCACACCCAACCACTGCCCCACTCACACACTTAACTATTTCAGAACTTCTTCCTAAATTTTAGCTGAGGCCTCCCTTGGAAAACATCCTGGGTGACTGAACTGTTTTAAACTCTGTTTCTCAAATGGTCTCTGACTCCTTGAGGGCAGGGACTTGGAGCATCTCATATTCTCAGAGTCTAGCACAGAACCTGACAGGAAGTGGTGGTTCAATCCAAGTTAGACTTGACAATATCCAGTTGGTGTCTCCTGCCATGAAGTAGGAAGGCAGACACCCTCCCACGTCCTATCTGGCTGCGTGCGTGACTCATCAGATTCCTGCAGAGAGACGGTCATCCAGGGCCTCCCTGGAAGTGAGTCAACAAGATTGGGCCATCTTGTTGAGGTCACCTGGTGTGGACCATCAGCCTCTTCAGCCATATATCCCTCTCCTCCATTATCTGCCCCCTCCTTGTCTCTTTCTAATGCCTTTCTTCTCCTCCTCCTTCATTTCTTTTTTTTCTCCTTTCCGAGATCTCCCCACTCCATGCCTTACCACAAACATGGGGGGTGTTCCCATAGGCATTGTGTACCCTTGCAGTGGTCCTCAAGGGCTACGCTAGAACTAGTCTTGCCCCACAAGTCAAAACACATGATACAAGAATTCCAAGGGGGTACTAACCTGTTTGAAGGCAGATTTCACAAGCGAGGACTCTTCAATTTGGAAATCAAAGGCTAAAAGGGACTTGTATATGCAAGTATGATGGGTTAGTAGCTATCTGTTGCTGAGAAAGTACTCCAAAAATGAATGGTTTAAAACAATAATATTTATTATCTCTTGCGGAGGGGGTTGGTGTCTGAAAGTTGGACGGGGCACAATGGGATAGCTTGTTCCTAATTTGTGACATCTGGCACCTCAGCTGGAAAACTCCAAAGATGGTGGCAGGAATCGTCTGAAGGGTTGTTTACTCACGTGGCTGGAGGTTGATGCTGTTGTTGGTGGAGACCTTAGCGGGGGCAATTGGCTAGAACACTTACCTATGGCTTATCCAAGTGGCTTGGACTTCCTCACAACATGGTGGCTGGGTTGCCAGGACAAGTATCCTGAGGAGAAAGACACAGAGACAGAGGCAGAGAACAAGTAAGAGAGTAATGCAAGGTCAAAGTTGTATTCTTTTTGAAATAGAGCAAACCCTTGGAGCCCTCCTGGGTATAAATCTTTTAGTGTCCCCTGTTTCTTGTTTGTATGAAATAGGCTTCATTCAGCCTCCCTGACCTTCCCTGAGTTTCAAAGAACAGATTCAAACAGTTGCTAATCAGAAAAGGGAGGGAATGCAGAAACAAAGGAGGAGTAGTCAAGAAACAATAGTGTGGTGATAAAGCAGGGTCCTGGTTCCTCCTCAAGGAATATATATATAACAATTCATCTTTGAGTTCTTCTGCAGGAACTAAGGCCCCCACCCAGGTGGAAGATGGTAACTTCAGGCTGAGCATAAGAATCCTGGAACACCACCCTGTTTTATCTCACCTCCAACCACTCAGAAGAAAGTCTGCACCCAGTGGAAGATAAGGAAGACTCTGACCCCCTTCCCCAAATGATTAACTGTGACTAACTTCCCTTCTTTCCCTTTAAAAACTTTCATGGTGGAGCAGAATCTTCTGAGTTGGCTCTTGGGCACAAGTCTGCCTTCTCCCCAGGTTGCCTGTCTCCTGAATAAAGCAACCTTTCCTTTCCAACCAACCCTTGTCTTCTAGAGTACTGACTTTCAAGGGGCAAGCAGCTGAACCTGAGTTTGGTAACATTTTTCTGACCTAGCCCAGAAATCATACAGCGTCATTCCTGCCACAGTCCATTGGTCGGAATAGTCACAGGTCCCCACCCAAGTTCAAGGGGAGGGACATAGACTCTGCCTGGGGGTGGGGAGCAGACATACTACTGTGGCCATTTTTGGGAAGTACAATCTGCCACAGGTACTTACAGCAAATTTCCTAAAAAATTGTGAAACACTCGAATAAGAGCTAACTTTAATTGAGTACGTACTATATGTCAGGAACTCTGTTAAGCACTCTGCTGGTGGTAACTCATTTAATCCTCCCAACAGTCTGTTAAGTTAGGTGCTATTTTCATGTCAAATTTACAGATGAGAAAATTGAAGCACAGTGAGATTAAGTGATTCACCCGAGGTCACAGAGCTGGTTAGTAGCAGAGCCAGCATTTGAATCCACACTATAAAGAGGAAGCATCTTCATGAGGGTCAGAGTACCAGGGACACGACGAAGTAACTGAGCCACTGCATATCCTCCCATGGGGGTGTCTCAGACACTTTAGAAACTACCTCAGATCCTTCATGTTCACTGATCTTTTATACCAACCACCACTGGGATGACTGGTTCTTCTACGGCCAGCTTCACACAGGGGACACCTAACAACCTCTCATTAAGCCTGTGCCTCCCACCTCCTGCCCTCTGGCTTCTCCACTGGCGCTTGGAGCCCTTGAAAGCACAGCCTGGAAGCAGAGAGTTAATGCCCGTGGCACAAACCTTGACCTATGGGGGCAGGCGAAATGGATACAGGCGTCCTCTTTTCTTCCTCCAGCTAGATGTATTTCACATGACTCTACAGGCAGTCCGATGGGGTGGGGCAGCCTGGCCCTCCGAATGCATCCTTGCTTCACCTCTTCCCCCTCCCTGCTCTTCATTCCCCTAGTCTTCACTTCTGGTCCCTGAACTCTCACTTTCCCTACAAAGTCCTGACACTTATCTGCTTTGGGGGGGACTCAAAAAGCAGTGACTTTAGGAAATGCAACTTTCCAAGAGGTCTGATTCAGAATCATAGACTATTGGAAACAAACAGCTCTTTGGAGATCAACTGCGGGTGCTGGTGATGTACATCATGATGTACATCTCTTCCCAACAGTGTGTTCAGCGACTTTGTGATGGAAACTTGAAATCAGCCACAGTGGAGTGTTTACACCATAGAAATTGGCAAACATGACAGACCAGGGCTTTTTTTCCACAGAGAGCCAGTTGTTAGACATTTACCAGCACACCACTGCTGTCAATTCACACGTAGCTCTAACTGATTAATAATGGCCGTCTGGAGCAGCGCATCTGAAAGAATTCCAAGGCTACCGACAATGCCTATTGACCATCCCTACTCCAAACCAAGGCTCTCATTTTATTAACTGAGGTAACAGAGGCCCAGAGACTCGCTGAAGATTACTCAATAGTGGCAGAAGCAGCCTAGAACCCAGGCTGAGGTTTATTTGGTACAATATGGTACCTTATTTTGAACACATTCGTACAAACATACCTTCATGGGAGGTATATATGTAGATAATAGGTCTGTAACCTGGTCTGGGGCACAGCCTTCACGCCTTGGGATTAAAATCTTGAAACTCACTTCTTACCCTAAAGGTCAAAGACATCCCTATGCTGGGGACCCTGCTCTGGCCAAGGCGGTATTTCTCTACCTTCTCTACCATCAAACAGAGAGAGGATCCGTGGCTGAGGCCCCGTGGCCTGGGTCATCTTGTCACCCTTCACTCATTTGCCAAAAGAGAGAAATGAAAGAAAAAGAGGGGGAATGTGATTTTCTTTTTAAAACATTAGCGGTAGCCAGTCTGTCTGTCTCACTTCTTGAACACTAAGCCTGAAATCTGTCTCTTGCACCAGAGAGATTAGGAACAGGAAACATTCACCTTTGGCAAAGTACAGAGACCAAAGCAGCACAGCCACCAATGGGCTCCCACACCTTGTTAAATATTTTAAATGGCACTACAAACACCTATTGCATGTTCAGTGAAGTCAGCCATCCCTGCTTTCCCCTCCACAGCTTCCTGCGCTGCCGAAAGCCCATGACAGCCAACGGATGCCTCCTGTCTGTGAAGGTTGACGAGGCACTGCTCTCCTCTCCCTCTGTTGAAAGAGGCAAATTGCACTTGTTGTGGAAGGAAGGTGGAGGGGCTGGGTTTATTTTCCTTCTTCCTGGATAAGCTCAGCGTGGGTAGCACTAGGGTGAGACAAGTGAGGGGCCAACAGTGTAAGGTTTAAGGGCCCTGAACTCGAGCAAGCGCAGTCCCAGCTTGCCTCACCCTGGTCCCAGCCTTGCAGCCCAGTGACAAGCTTGCTGCAGACCCACTGACAGAACTCCCAGGTCCCCAGGAAGAAGAGGATCTGAAGCCAGGTCCAGTGTGGGGACAATGAGGTCCTCAGCTGTGTTACCGAGGCCCTCGGAGCCACAGAAACTGGACTGGAATCCAGATTCTCTTTCCTGGCTCTGTGACTTGGGGAAATTTGTTCAGCCTCTCCCGTTTCCTCATCTGTGAAATGACAGTGATACCTATCATGCTTTCCTTGTTGTGAGCACTAAAGGAGTTATGGATATAAAGGCACTTTGGAAATGGCAAAGCACTACAGAAATGTTGGCTATTATTATACAATTTAATTAATAATATAAATAATGAATTCCAATATATAATTGAGCTGTGGGAAAAATAAGTGTGATTGTTCCCAAGTTTCTTCTCCTTTATTTGCCTAATAACCATGAATTTGCTCATTACCTTCGTAAAAAGGAAGTATTGTTACATGTTGAGAGAGGCCATGCTAATTTCATATTAAGGAGGTGGGAAGAGATACTGGGGAGAGAGATAGAAAAACCACATGGGAATATTGGGAGTATGAAGAGAGAAGTTTACCAAGTATTATTATAGATTATGATTGAGCTGTACCATTGATGTTCTTACTCCTGTTTGTTGGATTATGAATGTAACACTGTTCTTAGCCTGGACCACATGGGTCTCCAAATGTATGGGAAAATAATCATAACAATAGCAAGAGTGGTTGATAAATTCTGCTTCCCAGCTCAGGATGTTCAAGGTCAAATCTACAACATGATGAGATGAATTCCTCAGAACCAAGTGACAGTCACTGCAAGTTCTACAGGGTGAAATGGTGCAGCCAATGACCATGCATGGCTGAGAAAAAAATCTCCAGGCTCCACCTCCATCTGGGACCTTCCACTGTCCTTGAGAACTCTCAAGGTGTTGTTTGAATAAAAACAGTTTACGCTTTTTGCATAATCAATTTTATGCAATGATGGAAAATTCTGAAAGGGAAAAAACTCACTCACCATCTCCTGTCCAGTTTTCATTTTTGATCTCCGATGCAGCTCAAGATGATATTTTTAACCTCTTCCTGACACTATGAACACAAATTGGAAAGGTTTTTTCACAGCTGGACTGAAGACTAAGATCTGGATATCTTCAGACCAAAGGAGGATGTTTGGGAGGAAAAGAAAAGAAATGGCCAAATATTTCCTCAGACTCTGGTGAGATGCACATCTAACCCTGCAGGGCTTCTGGAAATGCCCTTCACGTATCAAGTAAGGACACAGCCCAGCCTTGCTTGTGTGTAAAGAGTGAATTACAAAAGCTCGGGCTCCAGAAAGGGAAAGAAGTTATTCCCCAAGACTGAATTTTAATTGCGCTGTCTGAACTGTTAGACATTAGATCATACTGTAAGAGGCAACAGTACTTTTGATTAAGCGTCTTTATCATTTTGGTAAATTCTTTAGTTCTTTGCCTTCAATTTTATGACCACACCTTAAATTTCCCATTGCTGGGAGGTGCTCTGAGTCACATTGGACACTCTGAATTTACTTTCTTCCTCCTGAATTTGCCCCTCTTTCTGGGGTCTCCCTCCTGGTCAATGATACCTGGTAAAACCCTGGTCAATACTTACTCTTCACTCCATCCTATCTGCTGCCGAGTTTGGTGATTCTACCTGTGAGATGGTTCCCAAATCCATCCCTATCTTTCCATTCTCACAGCTCTAGTTCAGGCCCTTGCCCATCTCATCGGGACTCTCATGACTGCCTCCTAAGTGGCCTCCCCATCTCCAAGGCCATCTTCCTCCAGGGACAGGCGCTGCTGTGGAGAAAAATCACATCCTACCCCTACTCAGAGGCTGGCATGGGCTTCCCAGTTCCCGTCCAAAGCTCTCCAACTCCTGATCATGGCATCAGGGTTCTGCCTGCTCGGGTCCAACTTCCTTCCTTTGCCCCTGTACTCCCCAAACCGTACCCCACGTAGCATCTCAAACACGCATGTAAATTCTCACCTTACTACCTTTGATCTTACTTTTCCTATCACCTAGGATGTTTTACATACCCTCCCCCACCTCCCTCGTTTCCTTCCTTAAAAATACTGATCAATATTTCAATGCCCAACTTAAAAGCCACCTGTTCCATAAACTCCTCTATCATTTCAGCTAGAATGAATCTCCCCTTGTTCTGTGATTGCAACGCCCTTTGTGGTTTTTACTCTTTTGCAATCAGTAACTTATATGTTTGGATGGAACTTCGGAGCTTACAAGATACTTCCAAATAACTCATCTCATTTCATTGTAACACAGCGAGGCACATGTTTTACAAATGAGGGAACGGGATAGGGCGGAGGGCTGGGAGTGGAGTGGTGGTAAAGAATGGGGCAGAGCCTGCTATTTATGCATTTTTCCTTCTACAATGATAGAATTTCTTAGCTGGGAACATTACTCTCCAGCTAAAAACTAATTTCCCAGACTCCTTTGCAGTCAGATGTGGCTATATGACTAAGTTCTACCCAACAGGATGTGAATGGGGGTGATGAGTGCAACTTCTGAGCCCAGCCCTTATAGGGAGGGGCTGGTCTTCCTCTCCCCTCATCCCTCCTCTCTGTTGGCCTAAATGTAGACATGAGAGGAGCCAAGTACTTTTTTGGGGCCCCAAGTTGGAAGCCCCATTTAAGGATGGCAGAGCAACAAGATAGAAGGAGCCTGGGTCCCTGATGATTGTGGAGTCACCACACCAGCCCCAGATTATCTCTTTGGACTTTTAAGTGAGAGAAACAAATGACTGTATTGTTTAAGTTGTTGCTATTGTGGCCCTTTATTATATCAGCTAAAATGGTACGTTAGCTAATACAAAAACTTGCCCAAGTTTATAGGGTAGTTAATGGTAGAGTGAGTATGACTCAAGAAACTGAACTCTTTCCAGGAAGTGACATTACATACCTTCACTACAGTAATTTTGGGCCTGGATACACACCTTTTTTTTCTCTTCACCTTTCCCTTCCTGCCCTGTGTAAGCACCTTGCTCATTTATTCAAAGAATATTTACTGAGTGCCTACAATGTACAAAAGCACTGTTTTAGGAGCTGGAGATACAATAGTGAATAAGACAGATAATATCCCGTTCTTGTGGAGCTTACATTTTAGTGGGAAAAGAAAGACTACAAGCAAACAAATAAACATACAACATGCCAGGTGGTGGTAAGTGCCATGAAGATAAACCAGGACGATGTGCTAGTAAATCAATCAGGGCAAGTGGTGGCTACTTTAGCTGGTGATCAGAATAGCCTCTCTGTGAAGGTCAAATTCAAGCTGAGACTTGAATGATGAGAAGGCAACCATGTGCCAATCCCAGCAAAGATCATTCCAGGCAGAGGGAGTAGTAACAGCAAAGGTCCTAAGGCAGGAATACACATGGTGTTTTGGAGGAGTAGTGACAAGACAAAGACCTTTAAATGCCCACACAGTGTCTTGCAGGTAGCAGGTGCTCAGCAAGTGTTTGATGAGTTGGAACTAAGCTCTAATTCTTGACACCTAGCCCTCCATCTAGCTGTCCAGTGCTCTAGAGCACAGTGGGGTCTGGATTTGCCCAGATTTTTCAGGGCTCTGGTCTGTGCTGCCCACTGGGTGATCCTTTGTTTTTCCTACAATGGCTACAATGGCCCATTGCCAAGATAAAAATTCTTTTATCAGTTGGAAATCCTCCAACATGTATCAAGGCATGGGAACCTGCGGTATCCAATTCAGAGGCCTCTGCATTCCACCGCTGCATGAATATCAGTCATTTATCTCTGCAAACGTACTGTGTAACAAACCATCCCCAAACTCAGTGGCTTACTATACCTCGTGTTTATTTTCTTAATTTACTGCTTTGCAGCTCTGCTGGACTTGCCAGGGATTGTTGAGCTTTGCTCTGGTCTGGTTTCAAATCTGCTATCATATAGTCAAACCCACTAAGACCCAGAGACATGTGATGGTGAGATCACGCAGCTGGTTGGTGTGAGAACACGAGATAGAACCAGTTCTTCTCACTTCCAAATGAGCCTTCACACTAAGAGCAAATTGAAAATATAAACACTGGGAAAGGGGATCACACTAATTTCCCAATGTCTTTGGATGAGTGGCTGACCAGGGCACATTTTCTCAGGGCAGACAGCAGACACACAATAACACAAACATATTTAAGGACTCTGGTCACGTTATATCTAACAATCCATGCACCAAACAAGTCACAGACCCAAGTCCAATGTCAGTTGGGTGGAGACACATAACTCACGCACAGTGAGTGGGACAGAAAAGAGATCTTTGCTCACCAGTAATCCAGTCTATACAGTATATATACAATTTCGACCCTGCTCAGATTTGGAAGTTTAATCTTTAGCCAGAGATCTCCCCAATCACATGTTTCTCCATGGAGATATTCTCCACTCTCCAAAAGTACAGAAGCCTTCACCTCATGGGCTGGTCCCCATCTCTGAGTTGTATGATGTTGTGCGGTGACATTGCTCTCCTTGGCTCAGGGGGTGGGGGGTTGGAGAGGAGGGCTCCTTGCCACATCATCAGAATCGCACTTGCACCTGGAGCCCAAAGCTCAGCAGCCCCTTTCAAGGCCCTATATAGGTAAGCAAGGCCATCAGGAGATGGGAAGTGACCCTTCTAACTAGATGCTGAGGGGACCTCAGAGGGGCACACAAAATAACCTTCCAGAATGGATCATAAAGACCACTCCCACATTATGCTGAGTGAAATAAGTCAGAGAAAGACAAATACTGTATGATCTCACTTATATATGGAAGTCAAAAATGCTGAACTCAGAGAAACAGAGAGTAAAGTCGTGGTTACCAGAGGCTGGGGGGGTGGGTCAAAGGGTACAATTCCAGTAAAAAAATCAATAAGTTCTGGTGATCTAATGTGCATCATGGCGATTATAGCTAATAATACTGTATTATGTATGTAAAAGCTGCTAAGAGAGTAGACCTTGAACATTCTCACCACGGAAAAGAAATGAGGGCTTCCCTGGTGGCGCAGTGGTTGAGAGTCTGCCTGCCAGTGCAGGGGACACGGGTTCGAGCCCTGGTCTGGGAGGATCCCACATGCCGCGGAGCAACTGGGCCCGTGAGCCACAATTACTGAGTCTGCGCGTCTGGAGCCTGTGCTCCGCAACAAGAGAGGCCGTGATGGTGAAGAGGCCCGTGCACTGCGATGAAGAGTGGCCCCCACTCGCCGCAACTGGAGAAAGCCCTCGCACAGAAACGAAGACCCAACACAGCCATAAATAAATAAATAAATAATAAAATAAAAATTAAAAAAAATTTATTGAAGAAAAAAAAGAAATGATAATTATGTGAGGGGATGGAGGTGTTAGATAAGAACATTATGGTGGTAATCATTTTGCAATATATGAGTGTATCAACTCAACACATTGTACACCTTAAATTTCCACAATGTTAGATATCAATTATATCTCAACAGGGCTGGGGGAAAAAAAGGACCAGCCCCAATGAGGCATTTTATGGAACTTCCTGGCAGTCCAGTGGTTAGGACTCTGTGCTTCCACTGCAGGAGGCACGGGTTCGATCCCTGGTTGGGGAACTGAGATCCTGTAAGCTTCGAAGTGTGGCCAAAAAAAAATCCTTTACTCCCAATGGGGCATTTTACAAATTGTGGTACTCAAGAGGCTACCCAAAAACTAAGCCATACATCACAGCTGCCTGTTGGTGGCAGGGATGTGAGACTCCATTAGTTATATGTGCTGTAGGATCTGCTCTGCGTCTCTAAGGGTCTGGAGATAAATGCATTGTTACAGCAAAGTAAGTGAGTGAACCATAGGGTGAATCACAAGCTCCCCTAGGCAGCTCTACTTGGAAATGGAGATGGGAAAGGATGCTCAGTAAACATCAGGAGGGGAACTGGTGTGATCCCCTTTCTCCGTGTTTGCTTTCTTGGTTTGCTTTTCGTTTGAAGCCTCATTTGGGAGTGAGGAGACCTGGTCTGTCTCGGGCTTTCACACTAGCTACCTGATCTCACTGAAGTCATGTCTCCTTTCTGGGCCTTCGTAGGTTTATATAGTAGTTGTTCCCAATCTAGGGTCCCCGACGCTCAGGTAGTCCCCAGAAACAAGGGAATCTCTGCAAGTGTCACTCAGTGGCAGTCACTCTTGGATGATTGGTCTGGAGGACATGCCGGAGGAGAAGTTATTGGAGCTGGCTCCAGAAAAACAGGGAGGTTTTGATATAGAGGGAGAGAGAAGATGAAACAAAGGTCACATCTGAGCCCCTATCATATGTTAGGCAATGCGAGAGGTTTGCTATCTGTGACCAGATATTAGAACGACACTATTCCAGCATGAGTTTCAACTGACGATGTCCCATATGATGATGTCAAGATCCCAAAGGAATCATGAGAATGATACTTTCCATGTGCCCACTTGATAACCTGTCACGATATTCTGTTCCTGGACCCCTCAGGAGACCAAGGATTTAAAATGAAACGAGAGGACTTCTTTGTTGCCTCACTGAGCCTCCAGAGGTAGGGATACAGGTATCACCTTCTGATCCCAAGTCCAGAGCTTTGAAATGTTGGAGCCTCCGAGGACTGGGGCCTGACTCATGCCTGAGAAATCTTACATGGACTTGGATGGAAGATAAGGTGTTCGCCCTGCCCAGGGAGTCCCGAACAGAAGTGGATGCTGATTAAATGCTCTGGTGGGGCTCCAGCACAAGGCTGTGTGTTGGGATTTGCTGCTCCCACAGGGATGGTTAGAGCAGGGGTGAGAGAGTGCTTCCCCCCTACCAGAGGCAGCCGAGCGAGAGAGTCACCATAACGGCAGAGCATGGGCTCAAGGCCATCAGAGGCTTCATCTGAAAGGGACAGTGGGTAAGTTGGTCTCCAAAGCTGTACTGTCTTCTGAAGAGAAGGCCCAACAGATGGAGCTGCCTGCTGCACATATATGGGCTGAGGAGGGTCCCCTCAGAACAGAGACGCACCAGCCCGAGCCAAGAGGATGCAGGAGACGGGGCTCAGCAGGGCCTCACAGAAGAGACCAGAAAGGTGCCTGCCAACAAGAGCCAGCCCTGACCATCAATCACCAGGCCCAGAGAGAGCAGACTCTCAGAGAAAGTGCAGGCTGTTCTCTCCCATACGGCCCCTCCTTCCCCCAAGGAAAGGTTCAAACTGCAGTAAAGAGTGGATGCGGAGGGGAGCTGGGAGCTGGGGGAGATGTCAGCAGTGGCCCCGCTTCCCCACTGCACGCCTGAGCTAAGTCAAGATCAGAGTCGAGTTGAGTAGCTTAGACAGAGAATTCTAATTCCTGAACTTGGACTCTGTTTGAGACCTAACACCATTGTAGTACTTTATTATTCCAAAGTGAGCAGAAAAGTCAAATGACCTGCTAGAGTAGGTAGGAGAAGTTACCTTCACTGAATAAAGCATAAGGAATGTGGGAGACAAAAAAATAAAGGTGTGCTTTGTTAGATCGGGAGTAATGCTTATTGAACATTCCAGCTGCATGTGCGTTAGCTCATTCAATCCTCACTTTTCATTGAGACTGAGCTTCCCAGGGGTGTTTAGGGAAACCATTCCTGGGCATGTTAATGGTGTGCTGAGGAAAAAAGGTCTTCCCCTGAATAAATGAGCTTGTTCAACAAAATTAAACTGGCTTCTTTATCACAGGATTTCTCAGAACTTTAAATGTGCTAATGTGCATTTTGGACCTATAAGAGGTAGACCATAGCATTTCCCATGCTCATTTGATCATATATGTTCTTACAGTGTGCAATTAGATGCTTCAGTGAAGGGACTGAAAAACGCTGCCCCATAGCACAGAATAGCATCTCAATTTGGTAGATGGAAGATGTTTTGGTCCATTTTTATTTTCAGACAGTAGAGACATACATCCAAGTCACCTTAGGAGATGATGATTTATTAACAGGATAAACATGGAAATAAGGAAGTTGAAAATCTCAAGCAGAAGGTCAAGCTGCATAAAGATAGGAACAAATTCTGGGAACTAGGAGGTCATTCAAAAGCCAATACAGCTTTTTGGGAAGGACTTCTTGGATATGACACCAAAGAAAGAGGCAACAAAAGAAAAAATATATATAAACTGGACTACATCAAAATTTAAATCTTCTGTAATAGCCATAGAGACCAGGCAGGAGGGAGGGACCCCAGCCCCCTGTCTTAGCCAGACACTTTGGAGTGTAATCTCCTCCAGAACTTCTTCTTCCCTGGAAGTCCAGGTTGAGTTCCTAGGGAGCTAGTATTTACCAGGACAGTGTGAAGATGGGCCAGTTCCCTCACCCACGTATCTGTCATCAGTGGTCACCCCAGGTGATTAGCCCAGGGATGTCCTCTCCTCCTCTGGTTTCAAAGGTGTGTAAATAAGGTTTAAAAAACCACGTTTGATTCTCAACCTTTTGCTATCTGAATAAAGCAGAGTTTGTTTCGAAAAAAAGAAAATATTTAAAACATCTGTGCATTGAAAGACATATTCAGCAGAATGAAAAGGCAACTCACAGAATGGGAGAAAATATTTGCAAATCATATATCTGGTAGGGGATAATATCCAGAATATATAAAGAACTCTTACAACTCAACAACAACAAAAACAAACAACCCAATTTTTTAAATGGACAAAAGACTTGAATAAACATTTCTCCAAAGAAGACAGACATACAAATGTCCAAAAAGCATGTGAATCAGCACCCTCTCATGGTTCAATCAGCCCAGGTCTGGGTGGTACTACGATACGGAGGAAAGAATAGCTAAGAGGTACACTACGGCAGAAATGGCTACCTGCTTGACAAGGGTGCCAAGATAATGAAGAGTAACCTTTTAAAAGAATAATCTTTTTAAAAAATGTGGTGATGGGACAACTGGGTATCTACATGCAAAAGGATAAAGTTGGACCCATACCTCACACCTTATAAAAAAAAAGGAACTCAAAAAGGATAATAGGGACTTCCCTGGTGGCACAGTGGTTAAGAATCTGCCTGCCAATGCAGGGGACACGGGTTTGAGCCCTGGTCCGGGAAGATCCCACATGCCGCAGAGCAACTAAGCCTGTGCGCCACAACTACTGAGCCCTGCGCTCTAGAGTTCGTGAGCCACAACTACTGAGGCCACACACCACAACTACTGAAGCCCATTCACCTAGAGCCCATGCTCCGCAACAAGAGAAGCCACCGCAACGAGAAGCCTGCACACCGCAATGAAGAGTAGCCCCCGCTTGCTGCAACTAGAGGAAGCCCACGCGCAGCAACGAAGACCCAACGCAGCCAAAAATAAATAAATAAATAAATAAATTTTAAAAAGAAGGATACTAGACCTAAATGTAAGAGCTAAAACTGAAAAACTGTTAAATGAAAACAAAGCATAAATATTTGTGACCTTGGATTAGACAATGGCTTCTTAGGTATAACATCAAAAGCACAAGAAACAAAAGTAAAAAACAGATTAATTGGGACTTCATCAAAATTAAAAGCTTTTGTGTTTCAAAGGACAACTATCAAGGTGAAAACCCACAAAATGGGAGAAAATATTTGAAAATCATATATGTGATAATAGAATTCTATCTGGAATATGTAAAGAACATTTGCAACTCAACAATAAAAAGACAAATAACCCAGTTGAAAAATGGGCAAAGGATCCAAACAGACATTTCTCCAGAGAAGATAAACAAATGACCAATAAAGTAAGATGTTCATTAGTTATCAGGGAATTGCAAATCAAAACCACAATGAAATACTACTTCACATCTACCAGGATGGCTATAATAAAAAGGACAGATAATAACTAGTGTTGGCAAGGATGTGGAGGAAATTAGAACCCTCGTACACTGCTGGCGGGAATGTAAAACCATGCAGCTCCTTTAGAAAACAGTCTGGCAGTTCCTCTAAAGATTAAGCACAGAGTTACCACACAACGCAGCCATTCCACTCCTAGGTTTATACCCAAGAGAAATGAAAACATGCCCGCACAAAAAATTGTGCATGAATGTTCATAGCCACATTATTCATAATACCCACAAAGTGGAAACAGCCCAAATGCCCATCAAGTGATAAATGAATAAACCAATGTGGCCTCCATACAGTAGAATATTATTGGATGATGAAAATGAATGAAGTGCTGATATACGCCACAACATGGATGAACTTTGAAAAGCTCATGCTAAGTGGAAGAAACCAGTCACAAAGGACCTCATATCGTATGATTCCATCTATGTGAATGTCCAGAATAGGCAAATCTATAGAGACACAAAGTAGATTAGTGGTTGCTGAGGACCGGAGGGAATGGAGGGATTTGTGATGGCAGGGGGGTGGGGGAGTGGATAAGAGGTCTGTAGGGTTTCTTCTGGGGGTAATGGAAAATGTTCTAAAATTGATTGTGGTGATGGGTGCACAACTATGTGAATAGTTCAGAAGACAAGATTCCCTGAAATAAAAAGTTCCTATGGGAATGAAGTGGGAGATGATATGAGTGGGGCAGGATTGACACTTGTGTCAATCACGCAGCCAATTAAAGAGGCCTCGAAGTGACAAACCACCGGATTGTCAAGGTAGATTAGAGACACAGAAGACGTTCCTGATGGTTGGGATAATTAGTCTGTCATCCTGCTGCACGGCCTGATCCACTTGCCTCGGAGGGGGATGTTGAGGAGCCCAGGATTATTACTCTAACAGGTGGTTTAGGGACCTAACCCCCCTGTAACTCTCACCTGCTTGGTCCTGAGCAGAAATCGGTATGCCCAGAACCAGGAGACTGGGTGGGTGGAGGAGGAAGGTGGAGAGATTTTCCTAGCATCCAAAAATGGCTTTATCAAGCCATTGGCTTTAATCAAGCATCTATTTGCAAACCACAGGCACCTTCCGTAACTCATTTGCCCTAAAAGGTTTTGTTTGAGATGGAGTTTATTTGCTCAGCAATTTTCTTCCTTTTCCTCAGGGAGCCCACAGCCAGATTTGAACCTTTGAACCTTTGAATGCATGTATCAAATTTCAGATAATTCCTCCCAACTCACACCTCTCCCCAGCCAGGTCGCAAATCCCTATGAACACTGACTGCTTTTCTCACTCCAGAGACGAAGAGAGCCCCAACGGAAAGTGACCTCTCGGCTTCCAGAAATCAATGAACGGTGGGGGCCCTGAGATTACACCGGGTTAGGCCCCGCCCACCATCCTAATTGCTTTGCGGCAGGGAGTCGCAAAGCTAGTGCTGTAAAACTTCCATGTTGATGTACAAATGAGGTCCCTAAGGGCAAACTACAGGGGTGACTAAACAGCACCGGAAACGGACAGAGGAGAAGAAAATGTTATTTGTCCATATCTTCTCAGTGAGATCAGTGGGTGGTTGAAGGAAATATTTTAATATGCTGCTTGCAACTGCTGTTAGCTTGAGCCACCTTCCCGAGAGTGGGGTTAATAAGGAAGACTTCTCTTCTTCTGGGTGAGGGGTACAGGCCTGGGGTCAGAGGAGAATTGCTTTGAACAGTTGAGCAGGGAGCAGAGGTGAGGGGTGGACAGCAGCCCTTCCTCCCCTCCCCCCCCCACCAAAGCACTAAGCCTTCCCTCCAGTATTAATGACCTATTGCCGCCATGACAAATAACCACAAACTTAATGGCTTCAAAAAACAGAAATTTACACTCTTACAGTTAGATCGGCCAGAAGTCCAAAATGGTTTTAGTGAGCTAAAATCAAGGTGTTGGCAGAGTGCTTTTGTCTGGAGGTGCTGGGGGAGACTATTTCTGTGCCTTTTCCAATTCTCCAGCTGCTTTCCTTGCTTTCCAACCCCTTCCTCCATCTTCAAAGCCAGCAGTGTAACATCTCTCTCTACTGCTTCTTTCTGCTTCCATCACATGATCTTCTTCTGTTTTGTCTGTAGTCAAATGTCCATCTCCCTCTTATAAGGACACTGGGCCAAGCTGGGTAATTTCCAGGATAATTTCGCCCTCACAGAGTTTCTAATTTAGTCACATCTGCAAAGACTGTATTCCATATTATGTAACCTGTGAAGGATCCAGGGATTAGGACGTGATATATTTATGAGTCACTATTCAGCCTGTGACACTTGGTAATACAGATTGAAAAATTACATCACACTGAGGAGAAGCAGGTACTCTTCCTTGGTGATAGGAGTTCATATTGATGAAGCACAACTTGGCATCTCGATTAAAGAGTAGAATATTCTTTCTCATGGATTCAGCAGTTCCTTCGTCAGTTCAGCCTCTAGGAATTCATCATAGAGATATACTTGAAAATGAATAGACATGGATGTTTTTCCCAGCATTGTTTATAACAGCCTAAATTTGTAAACAACCTGAGTGACCCCAGCAATAGGGGCTGGTTGGATAAATGAAGAAACGTCCATAGGATGAGATGCTGTGCAATTGTAAAACAGAATGAAAGGGGCTTCCCTGGTGGTGCAGTGGTTAAGAATCCACCTGCCAATGCAGGGGACACAGGTTCAAGCCCTGGTCCGAGAAGATCCCACATGCCGTGGAGCAACTAAGCCTGTGTGCCACAACTACTGAGCCCACGTGCCACAACTACTGAAGCCCACGCGCCTAGAGCCCGTGCTCCTCAACAAGAGAAGCCACTGCAATGAGAAGCCCACACACTGCAACGAAGAGTAGGCCCTGCTCTCCGTAACTAGAGAAAGCCCACACGCAACAATGAAGACCCAACGCAGCCAAAAAAAACAAAAAACAAAAACAACAGAATGAAGAAGATGAGACAGATCTATGTGAGCTGGTGTGGAAGAGTTTTTAAGGTAAGAGGATAAAATAAGGTACAAGACAGTGTACAGATTAGTTCCTATTTGTGAAAATGAAAGGGAGAAATGTGTGTGTCTATATGTAGAATATATATCTGGAATATTCCTGAAGGAGACAGAAGACAGATTGTGCTTCTTCGGAGGGTGACTGGGAGGTATGGAGGAGAAGTAGTTTTGATTTTTTTATCATGAACATTTATTACTTTTTCAATTAAAAAAACAGTTAACAAAAAAGAGAGCAAGGACATTGGTTTGGGAGAGTTGACAGATTTTATTAGCCTGTCCAAGGCACTCACACATTTTAGTCCTGTCCCCCCAACTCCCGCACTCCCATTACCAAGGCCAAGGTCCTGCCTCCCTCTTCCCCACACACCCTACAGGCTCTCATTGTCCATTCTTGTCTCCTTTCTCCCTACAGGACCGCATGGTTGTCCTCTGAAGTCAAATTACTTTCACCAGTTTACAGATAGGGATGTGGGGGGCAGTTGAGGATGGGGGCGGGAGAACATCAGTAATTTTCCCTGGCCACAAACCAAGGCTGGGGAGGGGTACAGGAAAAGAATCTCAGCCTAGAGTCTACCCAGTCCAGGGTTCAAATCCTGGTTATGTGACCTTGAACAAGTCACGGAACCACTCTGAGCCTCAGTTTCCTCATCTGAAACATAGGAATAACATTATGAGTGCAGGATTGTAGTGAGAATCAAAATAAGAAATGAGGATATTGTGGATGGTGCTTCTCAAGTGGACACCCTTCTTGGGGAGGGTCCTGATCCCACACTCAGACAGCAGAGGGAGGTGGAAGACATAGATCTGAGGAGTGTAGCCCTACCGAGTTAATAATACTGGATCTTGAGAGCATGTGGCAGCTGTGTTACCCAGAATAAAGCACATGGTCTGTGTGCCCGGGTTTCTAGTCCACAAAACAGAGAATTCATAAAACATAAAGTTAATAGACAAAGCAGTACACGGTTTAATCCTGTGGTACATTGAGAACCTTTTAAATTTAAAAAAAAAAAAATCTCTTAGAAACCCATGGCCTCTTGACTGCTTGTACTGAACCAACAGTCCTGCTACAACTCAAACAAAATCGGCCCTTCTCTGCTCACACACCGAAACCACTGGAACACAGTGTTCCCAGAGGCGGAGGGAAAATAAATACAAAAGACAATCGTGAGGTGCAGAAACCAGCCTGGCTGATGGGCCGAGGGGCTGGGGAAGTGAACCGGAGGTAAAGCCACAGCCACGTGAGGCAAACAAGATCTGCCCCGGGCCTGTGGACAGGCTTAGAGCTTCCCAGGCCCGCTGTGGCTGGGCTTGAATCCTCTGAGTGTGGGCCTCACTCGAATGCACGACCTCTCATCACACACAATATTCTGTACTCATCCTGGACACAGTGCCAAGGCACGCGGAGATGTGGCCAGGTTCCAGAGGAGGCCAGCCTCTCTTACAACCTCCCTGCTTCATTGTCCATATCCAATATGACACTCCACCGAATTTTTAAAAAGCTAAATGCGTTGTTTCTTTAAACTAAATCTGAGATGAAGAATTCACTCCCCCTGGAGTTGACATGGCAGTGGTTGTCCTGCACCCAAGTCTCGGGTTTGACATTTACTAACTAGATAACCTTGAGCAAGTTCTTAAACTCTCTAAGACAATTTCCTCATCTACAAAATGGGTATAATACCAACTTTTCTCAATTTCAGGTTGGCACTCTGCAACATTTCTGAAATCATGCTGTGTCTTCTGATTAATGTGATGTTTAATTTGCTACTGTTTCTTTTATTCCCAGACACCTGTAATATCACTGATTTTTTTCAACAGCTTTATTAACATTAGCAGCTTTATTCACATACCAAATAGATCACCAATTTAAATCAAACAGTTCAATGGTTTTTAGTATATTCACAGATGCATGCAACCGTCACCAAAATCAATTTTATCACCCTCAAAGAACACCTGTGCTCTTTAGCTATCATGTCCCTTGTCTCTCTGTCTCTATAGATTTTCCTGTTTGGGAGTCATAGAATTGGTCTTTTATAATTGGCTTTTTTCACTTAGCATGATGTTTTCAAGGTTCATACATGTTGTAGCATATATCAGTCCTTCATTCCTTTTCATTGCCCAATAATATTCCATTGTATGAATATACTACATTTTATTTATCCATTCAGCAGTTGATTTCTACTTTTTGGCTTTTATGTGAATAATACTGCTATGAACATTCATGTATAACTTTTTGTGCAGACATACGTTTTCATTTCTCTTGGGTATGTAGGTAGGAGTAGTGTTGCTGGGTCAATCATACAATGACTCTATGTTTAGCTTTTTAAGGGACTGCCAGACTATCTTCCAAAGGGGCTACACCATTTTATATTCCCACCAGCAGTGCACAAAGTCTCCAATTTCTCCACATGTTTGCCACATTTGTTATTATCTGTCTTTTTTATTATAGCCAGCCCAGTGTGTGGGAAGTGGTATCTGATTGTGGTTTTGATTTGCATTTCCCTGATGACTAATGATGGTAAGCATCTTTGCTTATTGGCCATTTGTACAACTTCCTTGGAGAAATGTCTATTCAGATCCTTTGCCCATTTTTAAATTGGGTTTCTTTTTATTATTAAGTTGTGAGAGTTATTTATATATTTAAAATAGAAGTCCCTTTCCAGATATGTGATTGCAAAATTTTCTCCCATTCTGTGGGGTTTTTTAAAATTTTCTTGGTGATATCCTTTGAGGTAAAAAAGTTTTAAATTTTGATGAACTCCAGTTTATCTTTTTTTCTGTTTGTTGCATGTGGATATCTAGTTGTCCTAGCACCATTTGTTGAAAAGATTACTCTTTCCCCATTGAATTGTCTTTACGCTCTTCTTGAAAATCAATTGATCATACATATGAGGGTTTATTTTTAGACCCTCAGTTCTATTCCATTGGTCTGTATGTCAGTCCTCATGCCAGTACTGCACTGTCTTGATTACTGTAGCCTTGTAATAAGTTTTGACATCAGGAAATGTGAGTCTTCCAGCTTTGTTCTTCTTTTTCAAGATTGTTTTGGCTACCTTAGGTCCCTTGCCTTTCCATATACATTTTAGGATCAACTTGTCAAAATCTACAAAAAGGGCAGCTGGGATTATGATATTGATTGTGTTGAATCTGTAGATTACTTTAGGGACTATTGCCATCTTAACAATATTACGCCTTCCCATCCAAAACTTGGGATGTCTTTCCATTTATTTAGGTCTTCTTCCAACAATGATTTGTTTGTTTGTTTGTTTGTTTGGAGAGTATAAATTTTGCACTGCTTTTAGTAAATTATTCCTAAGTGTTTTATTCTTTTTGATGCTATTGTAAATGGAATTGTTTTCTTAATTTCATTTTTCGATTGTTCATTGCTAGTGAATAGAAATACCATTGGTTTTTGCATATTGATCTTGTACTCTGCAACTTTGCTGAACTTATTTATTAGTGCTAATAGGTTTTCAGTGGATTCCTTAGGATTTTCTGTATAGGAGATCATGTCATATGCATCTTCTTCCTTTCCAATTTGGATGCCTTTCATTTCTTTTTCTTACCTAATTGTCCTCACTAGAATCTGTATCACAGTGTTGAATAGAAGTGGCAAGAGTGAACATACTTCTCTTGTTTCTGATCTTAAGGGGAAAGCTATCACTCTTGTACCATTACATATGATTTTTTTTTCTTTAATAGATGTCCTTTATCAGGTTGAGGAAGTTCCCTTCTATTCCTAGTTTGTTTGTCTGGGGGTTTTTGTTTGTTTATTTTTGTTAGCATTTTTATCATGAAAGCATGTTTGGATTTTATCAAATGCTATTTCTGTAGATACAATGACAGTTTCTTAGAGCTCTCTCTAATATTTTGCCTGGGAATAGATAGGTCTTTGGAATATTTCACTGACTTTTAGTACCAGGCCCAAGCAAGGAACACCTAAGTTCTGCCTATGTGATGGCTTTGAGACATCTGAGAGGAGATGAGGAATCCTTTCTCATTATACTTTAGCTCCAGCTGGTCTTCCACTTAGACCCTACTTGAATTGTCTTCTAGTGGCTTAAAAGAGGTTTGAGGGCTGCCTCCTTTTACTGTGGATGATCAGGGCCTGGAAGATCAAGAGTTGAATTTCATGACAATCAGATCAGGTTCTTTCTTTGTCCTCTGGAGAGGGAAATGGGGTTAGAATGGGAAATTGCTTTTTTTTTTTTTTTTTCATCTTGACCAAGCCTTAATTTCTACTCATAGGCCTTTGAACCTGGGTATAAGACATACTCTCAACTCAGCTGTTTTGTAAGTTTTTCATAGGTTTTTATTTTACTCACGCAGTCAGCTCAGCTCTTTGAGGGCAGAGACCAAGCCTTAAATTTCTCTTGAAGCTTTCATAGAACAAGGTAAAATCTTTGTCACATAGCACAGACTTGATAAACACAGTTTACTAGTAATCTCTGCCTTTTAGCAAAATTGTCAGATGTGAGACTTGGCTTGTCCACCACCGCCTTCCCTAGTGTATGAAGGATGCTGGGCGGCAGAGGAGAGGACACCAGCACTTAGATCACACAAGACACTGAGACGCAGAGCAGTGGGGCGACCTGAGTCACTGGGTCCTGCTATCCCTGTGTGCCCCATAGCTTCCTGTGCACACCATGCTAGGGGGGTTTGAATGAGTGAACTGACTGTGGTGTCAAAAGAGAAGAAACAGCGCTATGCCAACGTTCCTTCAAAACTCCATGAGAAAAGTAAGGCTGATAAAAGAGACTTTGTCAGCATCTGATGTCACAATGCAGATCATTCCACAGAGTACCGCCTGTCACTCCCTCATGCTGTTTGAAAAGAGATATTGACAAAGCATGACATGACGGCATCATTAAATGTCAGTGCCATACATACTCCCCAAGAAGTGACAAATGCCACCCTCGACTCAGAGAAGCTGCACTGCCAGGCGTCCTCTTAGCGGTGACGATAACATGACAAAGCTTTTGAGTTAAGACATCCTATTCTCTCCTCCAAACCTCCCCGGAAAATTCTGATTTGGACATTCACTAACGTAAAAACCAGAGCACCCAGCTACCGAACAAAGAAAAGCAATCGTTCACTCTGTCTGTGAAAATTAAATCCATGTATATCACTTAGCACAGTCCCTGGCACGTGCTAAATGCCCAATACACATTCACTCTTGTTCTATTATTATTATTTTTATGGAGTTTTCAGGGTAGCCATCATCTAAATTCTCAAGGTGGGCGATCCTTTGGGCTGGATTTCTTTGGTAAAGATGAGTGGGGATTTTTGTTGTTTGTTTTCGAAGGCTGGGAAGCATTTGCACAAACTACGCCCTGTGCACACAGCAGAAATGAACTGCTCACCTGAGTTCATGGGAATGTATGTTGCTCAGGGACTGAGCAAGGCAGGTGCTAATCAATATTCATTTCTGAAAAGATTAGGCGCCCATAATGCATCAGGTGCCATTCTAGGTGCTGGGAATACAAATGTGCACAAGCCAGTCTCTGCCTTTGAGGAGCTCGGCAACTAGCAGAGGAGAAGGCAGGATATAAACACCCTTCCACGGTGGTGTGGTGTGGGCTGTGTGGACAGGAGGAGGGCTTCCCAGACAGAGGGCCATCGCTGTGGCTCTAGGAGGATGAATAACTCATTAGACAGGCAGGGAGAGAAACTCTCAGAATCTGTTCCTTTAACTGTAATTTGAGAATAAAAAGAACAGCTTTCTCGCAGGACGCAGTACGGTCTAATGGCCAAAGTTGTGGACTCTGAACGGGCCTGAGGTTGACTCTTGCTCTGCCACCAAGATTTTGGGAGATAATAATAACAACAATGATAATAACAAGTAACATTTAAGCCAAAGTGGGTTTCTTTGTCTGCAAAAAAGGGACAACAACAGAACCTACTTTTAAAAAGACACACGTAAAGCATTTGACACCATACGTAGCACATATAGCTCACCCAGTAAATGGTTCTATTATTACTGTTACAGGGAGCAGGTGAGGATCCCTGTAAATGAGGTGAGACACGGGAGAATAATTTGTGAAGCGAGATCCCTGGGATTATTATTCCAGGCAGAGGGACGATCTCACGCAAAGGCAGGGAAACTAAAGGAGCACTGATTGTTTCTTAAACAGCAGGTCTGTGAGTGTGGCCAGGATGAAGGGTGTGTGGTAGGGAGGATGTGGTATTTGCCTTGAACTGTCAGCCCATCAAAGGCCAAAGGTCTTGCTTTAATCAATCAGGGATGTGATCAAACAAATGAAACAGAAAATCACAGGGGACAAAATTACTGTGGCATGATTTTATTTGAGTTGAGATTTTTAAATAATAAAATATTCACACAATTATAAATAACTTAATATCAATACATAACACATTTAAGAAATGTAAAGAAAAATTTTAAATTACGATACCCACGTACCCCCACACCCAGATTTAACAGATGTTAGCATTGTAGTATTTGCTTCAGACCTTCAGGTTTCTTTTTTAAAGAAATAGAATCTTACGGATTCTGCTGTAGGGTTTGCCACCTCAAAATATGTCTCTTTGGAATGAGGATTAATTTGATTATTTTTAAGGCCCAAAAGACTTAGGAAGAAACTTTGTTTGTCCTTCCCCCTAACTGCCTAAAAAAAATGTAAACAGAGGGCCTGCTTCCAGAATAGAGCTATCACCAGAGAAATCTGCAAAAAGTATGGGTAATGTGTATTGTGGGAAACTCTTTGAGACCAGAGTCCACCCTGTAGCCCATTGTCTCTGCAGGGCCCAGCAAACATTTATGTACCCAGCATTTGCTTTTCCACCTTCATGTGAATTGCCTTCCTCCCCTTTGAAGTCCCAAACCACTACCAACATCCTCTTTTGTCTTTAGCTGAAGGTGAGGGCTTCAGCCATTCTGGTGATTTACTAAGTCTTCCGGGATCTCTCCCATATATACATGTTATTAAACTTTGATTTTCCTCCTGTTAATCTGTCTCAAGTCAACTTAACTCTTAGACCAGCCAGAAGAACCTAGCATTGTAGAGGAAAATCTCTTCCTCCCTGACACTTTTAAAGATTCACACTCATCCTTTATGTGTATGTTTCATGTTGATTTCAGCCGATCAATAACCAATGTCGTGGTTGGACTGGCCCTCCTGGCTCTTATTATGATTGCAAGATGCCCTTCAGCCATAACCATCAGGAAACTTTGAAAACAATAAAGGTTTACTACTTGCAGGACCTGGAAATTACACAACACACCTGAAGCCACACAGAGAAGTCACAGGTCGGGGGGGTGGGGCTCAGGCCTGGGGTTTTAAGGGCTCATTCTTTGTGGGTGAATTTAGAACATAAGAGCAGGACTTTAAAGCACAGGAAGAGAGAAAACAAGTTTCCCAAATGGTTAGTTATCAAAATCAACCAAAAGAAAACTAAATCAACTAAAACAAAAGAGCTTCAGTAGGGGGAGGTGGCCTGGCTCGTTATCTAGTCCTGTGGCTGGCAATGTGTTGATTCGAGGTCACCGTCTTTGAAGTGGACGCCTCAGCAATCAAAGCTTAAGTCAGGCACTTGGGTTACACAAAAAGAAAACCCAAGTGTCAGGGCTTACACTACAGTGGATCACTCCCCTGTATGCTTTCACACTTTCACTACATGTGCGGTTCCATGAACAAAATATTCTTCGGCCCAGCAATGCTGCTTCTAGATGTTTCCCTAGGGAAAAACTTCAGGTATGTGCAGAAAGTGATAGGTCTAGAGAAGTCCACTGCGGAACAGTTCGTAACAGGGCAAAACGTGTAGAGGACCTGGTCCAGGCATTTATTGCTATGTAACAAACCTCTCCAGCTTAATGGCTTAGAACAACAATAATCACTTATTCTACTCATGAATCTTCAATTTGGGCAGAATTTGGTAGGGTCAGCTTATCTTTGTTCCATCAGCTGGGGGAGGCTGGAAAGCTGGGGCTAGAGGCAGCAAGGCAGACACGCGTGGCGTTTTTCTGATCCAGCCTCGAAAAACGTATACCGTCACTTCTGCCACAATTAATTGGTCAAGGTAATCACTAAAATCCACTCAGGTTCAAGAGGAGGGGAGATAGAGAAGTTGGCCCAGGTCTACCCAGGTTCAAGAGGAGTGCCCAGTTACATTTTAAGACCATGTGTGATGGGAAGTATTGGAGTGACCACTTTTGGAAAGTACAGTCTGCCACCTACCCTAACTGTTCCTGGTGTGGTACACAGAAATACACGGAAATTTTGGTTTATTTGATGTTGTTGAAAAAGCTATGAAAGTGTGGGTATTTTTTTTTTTTTAATCAGGACAGCAACATAACTCCATGCAGAATAAAAAGACTGAAGTGTTTGGGAGGTTATAGTAGGAGACTTTGCATTGGTCTCTTACGTTATGTAGGATGAAAAGATATTACTTCCAGGCAGAGAGAATATCTTCCTTCCATAGAGAAATCTCAGGAACAGGCACAAGGGAGAATTCATTTTTAAGATTCTCATTTTTTTTCTCTTGAATGGTATGAACAAAGTCTCTTGGCTCTACAAACAGAGGACTTTGACAGAACATTTGCAAACACTGTATTACCTTGAAGGCACAGCTGTTTTTTCTGGCTCCAGAAAATCCCTACGAGAGGCTCCGGATGTCTTCCACAGCAGCACGGTGGTTGAAGGCGCCGGGAACCAGGAAGGCTGGGTTTGAATTCTGACTCTGCTACTTGCTCTTGGTATGACCCTAGGCAAGAGAGTTAACTTCTCTGGGCCTCAATTTCCTCCTATGGACAAAGAGGCTAATAATACCACTTATAATACTGTCAACACTGCGATAATTCACGGATTCTGTTTAGATTCGACAGGTGCTTTAAAAGCATTAGCTGTTACTAGTAGTCACAAGGGAGAGCAGATTCAGAAAGTTAAGTACATAACTTGCACCAAGTGCAGAGTTAATCATGATCACTATGCCCAGGAGTAACGTCCAGAATCCTTCCAGCAGGCCAAATAATTAACCTCAGGCTTTCAATGGAAACGTCTCTGCTCTATTCCTTCACGTGTGAGAGTTGAAATGGTCAAGATGGACAGCTGTAGGACAGAAGACAGACAGGTGGCAAGACCCCTCCTGCATTTGCATTTTGCAGAAGAAGCAGCTACTCCAGGAGCTTCTGCAGGGGGACATGGGGGCTGCGGGAGTGACAGGAAGACCATTCCTTTCATTAGATGTGAGTTCTCTTCCCAACTCCCCAGGTTTCCCTGATTCGGCTCAATAAAAAGCCCCTCGCCCGCACCCAGGCTGAGGGTGCAGAAGCGAAAGGTGTCTCCTTCGAATGGTGATGGGCTTGGGAGAAAGGTGGACTGACCTGGCGTTTCTTGTCTGTTACTTAAGAACAGGGTGACCTTGGGCAAATGACTTAGTCTCTTTTGGCCTCATATTCCTCAGCTATACTTTGTCAAAAGCCCACAAGATTACTTTCGGAGGGGAATTTAGCACAAGGGCTACGCCCAGGGTGAACCTCGATAAATAAGAGCTTAAAGTGGACGTGGGGGAGAGGGAGCATTCCCACAGTGGTGAGGGGAGCTCGTCGCTGAATTACCTTCCTCTTGCATCATCTCTGAGCTCAAAGGGCAAAGCGCTTGAAAACTCCGCTGTCTGGAGAGTGCGAGCGCTGGGGCGGAGACCCCCTGGATCATTCCTGGAATCGCGGGTCCTGGGACAAGGTGGCACTTGGGACCTGGGAGGCCGCCGTTGCCCAAGGCGAGACCCGGGTTCCCGCAGCTCAGGACGCTCGGGGCTGCCCTTCTCTAACCACATCCATCTGGGCACCCTCCTCGGGAGCTGCCCGTTATTCTTCTTTCCCCTGTGGGATCCAAGAGGAAAAGCAGAACCTGAACCCCGGGGAAGGGGTGATCTGATGCCAGGGAGGGGGAAAGGCAGATGCGTGGCTGGGCCACGAACCCTTGACCCCCACTTTACAAGACCAATGCGCTCGAACCATGAGATACTGAGCAGGCAGCTAGATGCTGGCCTGTGCCGCCAGCTTCCACATCCTTCTTCAGCTGACCCCGGTCGGGAGCGGGACCGTGTCTTCCCAAGGTGCCCTTTGCACCGGCGCCCGCCCCGCCGTACAAGCGCAGGGAGGGGTCAGAGCCCCAGCTCCGGCCACTCTGCATGTGGTGGCGCGAACATTTCCGCAAGGGGGGTGGTGGGATGTGCAAGAAAACTGGGGTGGGGTGTGCAAGACCAGATGCTGCTCTCCCCTTCGCCCTCCCTCGCAGCAAGTCTCCCCGGCGGGGCTCCAGCTGGCAGAGCGGCGGCGCTTTGATGCCACACGACCACACGGTGGCGCTGCCGCACCGCCCGCTGGCGGAGGAGCGGGACCAGGGGCTCCCCGGCGAGGGGATGCTCCCTTCTGCCCCTCCCTAGGGTCTAGTCTGGGAACTCCGGCACCTGCAGGGTCCGGAGGCAAAGGGAGAGTCATTCCACCACCTCCCCTCCCACGCCACATGCACGTGCCTTCTGGACATACCCGCTTACGTGGACCACGGGGCTGAGCCCCTTAGAAGTCTTCCAGGCTAAGGTGCCTTCCTTCACGAATAGGGAAACTGAGACCCAAAGAATTAGGAATCCTGGCTAACTTAGTCTCAGCATAGAAGCCCCAGGCGAGCCACTCTCCCGTCCTAAAAAGAAAGAGGATACGACTAAGAGGAAAGAAGGGTCCGCGAGGGATTTATTTCCGGCCCTGCCCTGGTAACTGCCACAGCCCAGGAGGTTGAAGTTAACCCGTTTTACATGAGGAAATGAGGTTCAATATTGGCCAAAGACCCGCTCTTCAGAGGTGGTATTCAACCTCAGGACTATCTACCACCAAGTCTGTGAACTTCCTGCCACAGACCCTTGCTCCTACGTCTGTGACTTTCAAATACCTTTGTATTTTTTGGCAACGACCTACAGCTACTCATCTATAGGTATCTATAACTGAAAACAACACTCATCCTCGATTAGTGTGATGCACTATATTTTCTTTTTTTATTCTATGTCTTTTCTGCCTTTCTTTCAATGCTGGGTATGATCTGCTAAAATGATATCACTAGTCACTAGTGGGTCCTTAGTTACAGTTTGAGAAACACTGTCATGGGTGCTGCCTGGGCTCTTCCAGCTGTAAAAATCAATGGAAAACTATCTATGTAAGGGGCCAAACTCAAGACCAGGTAAAGGTGCAGGGAGACTGTGCTTCTCCAGGAACCACCTGCGGATGTTGTTAAAGGGCAGCTTCTGACTTACTGGGTCTGGGATGGGACCTGAGTCCTGCATTTCTAACAAGCTCCCAGGTGCTGCTGGTCACCCCACGCTCAGAGCAGCCGGGTTGGCTGCACAACTTCACCATCAAGTATGTTACAGTGAAAGGAATTCTGAGACCAAATCCTGCCACACATACAAATATTTATTAATAAGTAGGCACCAAAACTAGTCAGCCTGTTCTTGTGAGGTCCCAAACCTCTGCCCTTTTAAGCCCTTCAATGAGAACCTTGAGGAAGGGTTCTGTGGCAGAGAGGCCAAAATCCGCTCTCCCTCCTTTCATGGTAATAGAACTGAAAGTACGCAGATGCTGTTGAGCCAAGGACCTCCCTTCTCTCTGGTCCTCCTCCACCCAGGGTGGATCTGTGATGAATTCTGAGCCAACGGGATGTGAGCACAAGGGATGTGTTCTACTCCCAGGCTATCTCCTGCGAGACAGCCCAACTCATCCAACTTAAAAGACAACCTAAAACTTCTACTCCAACTTAAAAGTCAACCAACGTGCCCCGAGTTTCCTTCTTTTCCCTTTCTACAAGTAAGAAAATGGAGATCCCACAACTCAGGTCTAACCCTGCAAGCCAATACCCTAGGGCATGACAGAGCACCAAGATGGAAGGAACCTGGATCCCTGAATCATTGCATGTAGCAGAGCTGCCCTGTCAACCTGGATCTCTCACCTTGATAGAGGTGGTTATTTGAGAGAGCAATCAAATTCTTTAAGCCACTGCATTTGGGGGTGGAGGGAGGGAGCTCTTGGTTACAACAGCATACCCTAATTAACTCAGGTTCATCTGAGGCAAATGCAATATTTGCATGGCAGAACCAACTTTTCCATCTGATTAGGTGACAGAATCCTCTATGTGTGTTTGGGGATGGTGGGAAGGGGGCAGGATAGACCAAAGTTCTAGACCTAAAGCAATAGATTCCAATGCTACCTTCCTACAAGCGTGGAGACATGCCTGTATATATCTTTCTAGCCATCCACATACCATTAACACTGCTTATTTAGCCAAAAAAATTTTTTTTAATATTTCTTAATTAAACTCTGAGGAAGATTTAGGAAGTAATATTTGAAACTTGGGGTCCTTCACATGTTTACTAATTACCTCCCTCCACCTTGGTTAACTTGGTGGAGAAGTTAACTTGCATACACATATACTTCCTATATCCATACTGAAGTGTTTTAAAGAAAATATAGACAATATTTTACCTGTATTTTCTTATTCAAAGTGTTGTTATGGCCTAAGTGGCTATCACCTTCCTGGTCATCATTTTCTTTATTACATTAACGAAATTTGTCTCAAGCCCCATTTCGCACTTGATGAAATCCAGCTCCCCCTGCCCAGGATCTCCAGTAATCCTCTGTAGGGGACCTATCTTTATCCTCATCACCGCATACACCCATTTCTTGCTTCTCCTGACTTCTCTGGATCCTCTCTGGATCTCATGCCTTGTGGTTGTGCCGTGTCTCCGACCCACGTCCACACAGAAGTCATTTTGGTGAGGACTGGTGGGTGATAGGGTTGGGCTGGGGTTACACTGAAGTTTGGCGCTGCTAACTGCTTAAACATTTAATATTGGACATCCCTACTTGCAGAAGTGCTTCAGCCATCCTCACTCCAGGCTATTCCTCACCTCCGTGCCTCCCCCTAGCTGCCCTCTCTCTCCTCCTAGATGGCTTCTGTCACTTCCTAGCTGCCTTCTCTCTGCCTCTGGCTCCTTACATCTCATGGGGTCTCTCTCTCTCCACCATTCCACCCCTCCCACTGTTCCCTGGCCCCTTATCCAAAATAAAACCAAGCGCCTCCAATTTTTTAAAAAATCTTTTATCACCCCACTGCCCTCCTCCCTCATTCTGTACTCTGCCCCAGGGCCTATCTTTTCATATCACCTGTGCCAGGGGGAGTTTTGCTTAACACAATTAAACACACAAACACACAAATAAACCCACAAAAAAAGGTCTCTTCCTATCTGGCCAGCTCACAAAATAACTCTTTTTTCCTCCCAACTACACACAAATCTGATCAAGGTGTTCCTTTGCTTAAATCTCTGCAGTAGCTCTTTGCTAACCTGTGCGCATCACCATTGCCATGGTTACCAGGCCCTTGGTGACCAGGTCCTGCCCCCTCCATTTCAGCCTCCTATTTTACTGCTTGCCCACAAGGCCCCCTGTGCCATTCCTGCCCAGCCACTTAGCGTTCTCCGAATGGCCCAGCTCAGCACTCTCTCGCCTTCACTCCTTTGCTCCTGTGCGCTCCTTGCTGCCTGTGCCTGGATGGCATCTCCCTTAACTCTGCCCAACAGCTGCTGTCTCACCTCCACTGAGAAGCCCTCCCTGACTTCTCGGGCTGGGGACAGAGCTGCTCCTCTGTGGTCCCTGAAACCCCCTTTGGATGGTCTATGCTAGCACTTAAAACTCGTCTCGGGAACGTTAGCCTTACTTGTCTCTCTCCCACCAGATGGAACTCCTTAAGGGCAGGAGTACATGGGCACAATTGTGCATCCTGAAGACAAGCCCACTGAGGTCTTCAATGCCTGTTTGTTAAATGACTGACTGAACACGTGAGACCCGTCACTAAAGGACAGTCTGGAAGGGGTGAGCAAGGGAGGGAGGGCTTGAGAAGCAGCATGGGGGTGCAGTGCTGCAGAAAAAGGGGGACCTTCTGGGCAGCAGGTCCACCACGACCCTCTCTGGCTTTAATCCCTTTGTTTTCTTCCACCCCAGTGGGCCAGCCCCCTGTCCTCTTCTTCTTTCTCTTTCTCTGGGGCAGATCTGGGTGTCTCCTCCCCCGCCCCCCACCCCATATACCCATCATTGAGTGCTGACTATGCCTGTCTTCCGTGGGAGGGCCCAGACAATGGGATGGGCACTGGAAGTGGGTTTGTCTTGATCCTCAGCCTCAGTTTCCTGGAAGGAGCCCCCTAAGGTCTTAGGTGGTCATGGAGGGGGTCCCCCTCAGCAGAGAGGGCAGGGCATTCCAAGGTTTTTGAATGTATATTTAGAGACATTGCTCTCCTGGCCCCTCTTCCAAATCCATGCACCCCAAGAAGACTGTGTCCTCTCTCAATGGGGGGCTGTATCGCTCAGGACAGGCTAGGTCGAATTGTGGCAACAACATCTACGGAATGGAATTGAAAGCCCGCTCAGTGTAGCGCTGTCTCCCATGGCGTGCCCATTAGGAGTCAGCAGAAAGTCTTGAATCGCTGTAGTTTCTGACGGCGCAGCCACCAGCTCAAGCCAGTCCTTCAAAGAATGTTCTGGAGAGCCCCACACTGGCAGTGAACTGCTGTGGCCTGGGAGTGACTCCCTTCACTTCTACTCACAGCTCATTGGCCAGAGTTGGTCACACGGCCGCACCCAACCACATGGGAGCCCGGAAGTACAGTCCTCCCAGAAGATGGGGAACTAGAAATCCCTAGTCCACTGCGCTAATGGCTACATTGCAGGTGAGGAAAGGAGTCTAAAACAGAGGACGAAAAGGGAAATGGAGGCTTTCAGAGAAGTAGGCATATCTGATTGCCCTAGAAGCACAACAACTCCAGTTTTGGGCTGACCTTGAATAGAGCAAGGCAGCTGCAGGCATGAGTCCAGGCTTGATGAACATGGAGGAGGCAGGGTGCTCATTGGGCCTCCATAGTATATTTCCCCTTCCCCAAATGCCTTTCTTCTGGGCCTGCGGGAACCCTAGTCAGCCTTGAAGGACCCTGCCGTTCCCTAGAAATTGTACCTAGTGAATGCAGTCACCCTCTCAGCTCCCAGCCACCTTTCACTTTGGCATTTCATCGTATTTAACCTGACATCAAACTCTATACTGTCTGATGGAATTCTCCCATCATTTTTTTTTAACATCTTTATTGGAGTATAATTGCTCTACAATGGTGTGTTAGTTTCTGCTTTATAAAAAAGTGAATCAGTTATACATATACATATGTCCCCATATCTCTTTCCTCTTGCATCTCCCTCCCTCCCACCCTCCCTATCCCACCCCTCTAGGTGGTCACAAAGCACCGAGCTGATCTCCCTGTGCTATGCGGCTGCTTCCCACTAGCTATCTATTTTACCTTTGGTAGTGTATATATGTCCATGCCACTCTCTTTGTCCCAGCTTACCCTTCCCCCTCCCTGTGTCCTCAAGTCCATTCTCTAGTAGGTCTGCATCTTTATTCCCGTCTTGCCCCTAGGTTCTTCTGACCATCTTTTTTTCTTTTTTTTCTTTTTTTCTTTTTTAGATTCCATATATATGTGTTATCATACGGTATTTGTTTTTCTCTTTCTGACTTACTTCACTCTGTATGACAGACTCTAACTCCATCCACCTCACTACAAATACCTCCATTTCATTTCTTTCTATGGCTGAGTAATATTCCATTGTATATATGTGCCACATCTTCTTTATCCATTCATCCGATGATGGACACTTAGGTTGCTTCCATGTCCTGGCTATTGTAAATAGAGCTGCAATGAACATTGTGGTACATGACTCTTTTTGAATTATGGTTTTCACAGGGTATATGCCCAGTAGTGAGATTGCTGGGTCGTATGGTAGTTCTATTTTTTAGCTTTTTAAGGAACCTCCATACTGTTCTCCATAGTGGCTGTAAAAATTTACATTCCCACCAACAGTGCAAGAGGGTTCCCTTTTCTCCACACCCTCTCCAGCATTTATTGTTTGTAGAGTTTTTGATAATGGCCATACTGACCAGTGTGAGATGATATCTCATTGTAGTTTTGATTTGCATTTCTCTGATTAATGATGTTGAGCATTCTTTCATGTGTTTGCTGGCAATCTGTATATCTTCTTTGGAGAAGTGTCTATTTAGGTCTTCTGCCCAATTTTGGATTGGGGGTTGTTTTTTTGATATTGAGCTGCATGAGTTGCTTATATGTTTTGGAGATTAATCCTTTGTCAGTTGCTTCATTTGCAAATATTTTGGAGATTAATCCTTTGTCAGTTGCTTCATTTGCAAATATTTTCTCCCGTTCTGAGGGTTGTCTTTTTGTCTTGTTCATGGTTTCCTCTGCTGTGCAAAAGCTTTTAAGTTTCATTAGGTCCCATTTGTTTATTTTTGTTTTTACTTCCATTTCTCTAGGAGGTGGGTCAAAAAGGATCTTGCTGTGATTTATGTCATAGAGTGTTCTGCCTAGGTTTTCCTCTAAGAGTTTTATAGTGTCTGGCCTTACATTTGGGTCTTTAATCCATTTTGAGTTTACTTTTGTGTATGGTGTTAGGGAGTGTTCTAATTTCATTCTTTTACATGTAGCTGTCCAGTTTTCCCAGCACCACTTATTAAAGAGGCTGTCTTTTCTCCACTGTATATTCTTGCCTCCTTTATCAAAGATAAGGTGAACATATGTGTGTGGGTTTATCTCTGGGCTTTCTATCCTGTTCCATTGATCTATATTTCTGTTTTTGTGCCAGTACCATACTGTCTTGATTACTGTAACTTTGTAGTATAGTCTGAAGTCAGGGAGCCTGATTCCTCCAGCTCCGTGTTTCTTTCTCAAGATTGCTTTGGCTATTTGGAGTCTTTTGTGTTTCCATACAAATTGTGAAATATTTTGTTCTAGTTCTGTGAAAAATGCCAGTGGTAGTTTTATAGGGATTGCATTGAATCCGTAGATTTGGGTAGTAGAGTCATTTTCACAATGTTGATTCTTCCAATCCAAGAACAAGGTGTATCTCTCCATCTATTTGTATCATCTTTAATTTCTTCCATCAGTGTCTTATAATTTTCTGCATACAGGTCTTTTTTCTCATTAGGTAGGTTTATTCCTAGATATTTTATTCTTTTTGTTGCAATGGTAAATGGGAGTGTTTTCTTAATTTCACTTTCAGATTTTTCATCATTAGCATACAGGAATGCAAGAGATTTCTGTGCATTAATTTTGTATCCTGCTACTTTACCAAATTCATTGATTAGCTCTAGCAGTTTTCTGGTGGCAGTTTTAGGATTCTCTATGTATAGTATCATATCATCTGCAAACAGTGACAGCTTTACTTCTTCTTTTCCGATTTGGATTCCTTTTATTTCTTTTTCTTCTCTGATTGCTGTGGCTAAAACTTCCAAAACTATGTTGAATAATAGTGGTGACAGTGGGCCACCTTGCCTTGTTCCTGATCTCAGTGGAAATGGTTTCAGTTTTTCACCATTGACGATGGTGAAAGGACGATGTTGGCTGTGGGTTTGCCATATATGGCCTTTATTATGTTGAGGAAAGTTCCCTCTATGCTTACTTTCTGGAGGGTTTTTATCATATATGGGTGTTGAATTTTGTCAAAAAGTTTCTCTGCATCTATTGAGATGATCATATGGTTTTTCTCCTTCAATTTGTTAATATGGTGTATCATGTTGATTGATTTGCGTATATTGAAGAATCCTTGCATTCCTGGGATAAACCCCACTTGATCATGGTGTATGATCCTTTTAATGTGCTGCTGGATTCTGTTTGCTAGTATTTTGTTGAGGATTTTTGCATCTATGTCCATCAGTGATATTGGCCTGTAGTTTTCTTTCTTTGTGTGGTTTTGGTATCGGGGTGATGGTGGCCTCATAGAATGAGTTTGGGAGTGTTCCTCCCTCTGCTATATTTTGGAAGAGTTTGAGGATAGGTGTTAGCTCTTCTCTAAATATTTGATAGAATTTGCCTGTGAAGCCATCTGGTCCTGGGCTTTTGTTTGTTGGAAGATTTTTAATCACAGTTTCAATTTCAGTGCTTGTGATTGGTCTGTTCATATTTTCTATCTCTTCCTGGTTCACTCTCGGAAGGTTGTGCATTTCTAAGAATTCGTCCATTTCTTCCAGGTTGTCCATTTTATTGGCATATAGTTGCTTGTAGTAATCTCTCATGATCTTTTGTATTTCTGCAGTGTCAGTTGTTACTTCTCCTTTTTCATTTCTAATTCTATTGATTTGAGTCTTCTCCCTTTTTTTCTTGATAAGTCTGGCTAATGGTTTATCAATTTTGTTTATCTTCTCAAAGAACCAGCTTTTAGTTTTACTGATCTTTGCTATCATTTCCTTCATTTCTTTTTCATTTATTTCTGATCTGATCTTTATGATTTCTTTCCTTCTGCTAACTCTGGGGTTTTTTTTGTTCTTCTTTCTCTAATTGCTTTAGGTGTAAGGTTAGGTTGTTTATTTGAGATGTTTCTTGTTTCTTAAGGTAGGATTGTACTGCTATAAACTTCCCTCTTAGAACTGCTTTTGCTGTATCCCATAGGTTTTGGGTCGTTGTGTTTTCATTGTCATTTGTTTCTAGATATTTTTTGATTTACTCTTTGATTTCTTCAGTGATCTCTTGGTTATTAAGTAGTGTGTTGTTTAGCCTCCATGTGTTTGTATTTCTTACAGATTTTTTCCAGTAATTGATATCTAGTCTCATAGCATTGTGGTCAGAAAAGATACTTGATACAATTTCAATTTTCTTAAATTTACCAAGGCTTGATTTGTGACCCAAGATATGATCTATCCTGGATAATGTTCCATGAGTACTTGAGAAGAATGTGTATTCTGTTGTTTTTGGGTGGAATGTCCTATAAATATCAATTAAGTCCATCTTGTTTAATGTATCATTTAAAGCTTGTGTTTCATTGTTTATTTTCATTTTGGATGATCTGTCCGTTGGTGAAACTGGGATGTTAAAGTCCCCTACTATGATTGTGTTACTGTCGATTTCCCCTTTTATGGCTGTTAGTATTTGCCTTATGTATTGAGGTGCTCCTATGTTGGGTGCATAAATATTTACAATGATTATATCTTCTTCTTGGATTGATCCCTTGATCATTATGTAGTGTCCTTCTTTGTCTCTTGTAATAGTCTTTGTTTTAAAGTCCATTTTGTCTGATATGAGAATTGCTACTCCATCTTTCTTTTGATTTCCATTTGCATGGAATATCTTTTTCCATCCCCTCACTTTCAGTCTGTATGTGTCCCTAGGCCTGAAGTGGGTCTGTTGTAGACAGCATATATATGGGTCTTTTTTTGGTATCCATTCAACCAGGCTATGTCTTTTGGTTGGAACATTTAATCCATTTACATTTAAGGTAATTATCAATATGTATGTTCCTATTACCAGTTTCTTAATTGTTTTGGGTTTATTATTGTAGGTCTTTTCCTTCTCTCGTGTTTCCTGCCTAGAGAAGTTCCTTTAGCATTTGTTGTAAAGCTGGTTTGGTGGTACTGAATTCTCTTAGCTTTTGCTTGTCTGTAAAGCTTTTATTTTCTCTGTCAAATCTGAATGAGATCCTTGCTGGGTAGAGTAATCTTGGTTGTAGGTTTTTCTCCTTCATCACTTTAAATATGTCCTGTCACTCCCTTCTGGCTTGCAGAGTTTCTGCTGAAAGATCAGCTGTTAACCTTATGGGGATTCCCTTATGTGTTATTTGTTGTTTTTCCCTTGCTGCTTTTAATATTTTTTCTTTGTATTTAATTTTTGATAGTTTGATTAACATGTGTCTTGGCGTGTTTCTCCTTGAATTTATCCTGTATGGGACTCTCTGTGCTTCCAGGACTTGATTAACTATTTCCTTTCCCATATTAGGGAAGTTTTCAACTATAATCTCTTCAAATATTTTCTTAGTCCCTTTCTTTTTCTCTTCTTCTTCTGGGACCCCTATAATTCGAATGTTGGTGTGTTTAATGTTGTCTCAGAGGTCTCTGAGACTGTCCTCAATTCTTTTCATTCTTTTTTCTTTATTCTGCTCTGCAGTAGTTATTTCCACTGTTTTATCTTCCAGGTCACTTATCCGTTCTTCTGCCTCAGTTATTCTGCTATTGATCCCTTCTAGAGAATTTTTAATTTCATTTATTGTGTTGTTCATCACTGTTTCTTTGCTCTTTAGTTCTTCGAGGTCCTTGTTAAATGTTTCTTGCATTTTCTGTATTCTATTTCCAAGATTTTGGATTATCTTTACTATCATTATTCTGAAATCTTTTTCAGGTAGACTGCTTATTTCCTCTTCATTTGTTAGGTCTGCTGGGGTTTTGCCTTGCTCCTGCATTTGCTGTGTGTTTCTCTGTCTTCTCATTTTGCTTAACTTACTGTGTTTGGGGTGTCCTTTTTGCAGGCTGCAGGTTCGTAGTTTCCGTTGTTTTTGGTGTCTGTCCCCAGTGGTTAAGGTTGGTTCAGTGGGTTGTGTAGGCTTCCTGGTGGAGGGGACTAGTGCTTGTGTTCTGGTGAATGAGGCTGGATCTTGTCTTTCTGGTGGGCAGGTCCACGTCTGGTGGCGTGTTTTGGGGTGTCTGTGGCCTTATTATTATTTTAAGCAGCCTCTCTGCTAATGGATGGGGTTGTGTTCCTGTCTTGCTAGTTGTTTGGCATAGGGTGTCCAGCACTGGAGCTTGCTGGTCGCTGAGTGGAGCTGGGTCTTGATGTTGAGATGGAGATCTCTGGGAGATTTTCGCCATTTGATATTACGTGGAGCTGGGAGGTCTCTTGTGGACCAGTGTCCTGAACTTGGCTCTCCCACCTCAGAGGCACAGCCCTGATGCCTGGCTGGAGCACCAAGAGCCTGTCCTCCACACAGCTCAGAATAAAAGGGGGAAAAAAAAGAAAGAAAGAAAGAAGAAGATAAAATAAAATAAAGTTATTAAAATAAAAAATAATTTTTAAGAAGAAAATTTTTTAATTAAAAAAAAAAAATGAAAAAAACGGACGGACAGAGCCCTAGGACAAACGGTGAAAGCAAAGCTATACAGACAAAATCTCACACAGAAGCATACACATACACACTCACAAAAAGAGAAAAAGGAAAAAAAAAAAATATATATATCGTTGATCCCAAAGTCCACCTCCTCAATTTGGGATGATTTGTTGTGTATTCAGGTATTCCACAGATGCAGGTACATCAAGTTGATTGTGGAGATTTAATCCGCTGCAACGTTACTGGGTCCTCACAAGGTACTCCACCCTGGGTAGATGAAAATGGACACAAAATGAATGTTAAGGGGAGGTTTAAAGATAAGAAAGATATGAACTCTACCTCAGTCTATCAAGGTGCCCAAGAACAGTTTAAATTGAATCAGATCATCCTTGACACACAAAACAACATTTTCCATTATATATTTCTGTATCAGTGATGGCTTCATAGAGGTGACTCTGTCCAGCATCCTGTGTCTCCGTGTTGGCCAATAGAGCAGGCACCGGTCACATGTAGCTATTGGGTATTTGAAACGTGGCTAGTGAGACTGAGAAACAGAATTTTGAACTAAACTGAGATATGCTACAAGTGCAAAAAGCACATCAGATTTCAAAGACTTCGTATGAAAAAAAGAATGTAATATATCCCATTAATATGTTGTTCTATTGATTATATTTTTAAATGATAGTATTTCACATCTAGTGCATTAAGTAAAATTTATTTTTAAAAAATTTCATTATCTTTTCGCACTTTAAAGAAATGTGGCTCCTCGAAAAGTTAAAATTACATCTGTGTCCTGCAGGATATTTCTACTGAGCATGATGGCTCAGGGTAGCCCAGGGCAGGATTTGTGAAAGATTAACCCCTTTCATGTTGCCATTTCCAAATCTGCAAATTGTAACATTTGATCAAACCCTACTTTGCAAAAGTTCTCACAAGGATGGCATTTGAAGTTTGGGACATTTATTTTTTTTCTCTTTATTTACCTTCCTCCTTTTCTTTCAAACCTATGACTGCAAAGCCAAACTAAAATCATCTTATTTACTCCACAAAGAGATCTCCAGATCTTAGCAAAATAGCAATTACTGATCTGTATTTTACACACACACACATGCACACACACACACACACACACCCCTGCCTCCGGGGACCGACATGTTCCCACGTGTAAAGCGACATGCCTGATGGCTGGATTAAGCAACGGAAATTAATTATTACAGTAATTACTCGGCCACTAAATATTTGAATGCCAGACCTGACATTGCCATCCTGGGAGCCACCTTCAGCTTCCTGAATGCATTAGTATCGACAGGGCAGCTCAAGCCAATGTATTTTAAGAATTCTTTCTTCTGCTGTTCTTTGCAGTGTGATCCAGGAGCATTTGTTTGGGGGAATAGGAGGCTGGACACGTTAGACCACAGAAAAAAAGAAAGACAGCTGGCTTCTGGCACCCATCTTTCCAGGCCAGGAGAATATCAAATGCCTGAAAATGAGAACTTCAGTCTTCAGGGTGGCCATTCAGTAGGGTGTGGACACGTGCAGTGTGAAAACACTAGCAGGGCAATGGGAGAAACTGCAGTGTAGCTGCCAGGACGGCTCATATCCAAGCCACCATACCTGAAGGAAGGGTCTGTCGCCTAAGAATTCTAAAGATGCAGGGAGGAATTCCCTAGTGGTCCAGTGGTTAGGACTCCATGCTTTCACTGCCAAGGGCCAGGGTTCAATCCCTGGTCAGGGAACTAAGATCCCGCAAGCCGCGCAGTGCAGCCAAAAAAAAAAAAAAAAAAAAAAAAGCTGCAGGAAGCCATGCCAAGGTGCCTGTGGACAGTGCCCCTGAATTCCTTCTAAACAATCCTTTTTGTTCTCTCTCTCCATGGTATCCTGGGCACACCAGCCGTCCAGGGATCATCATCTCCCTTCTTCCCTGAGGCCAACTTTGTTCAGGGTGGAGATTTCCTTTAGGGAACAGATCCAGGTCCGGATGGAAGCTTGCAAAAGCAGCTCTGCAGAATGTGGCATCTCTGGCAGTAAAATAAGAAATTCCACCTGTCTCTCCATTTCCTTCTGCAGTGGGGCTCTGCCTTCATTCAGGAGGTGTGTGATGGTTGACGCAGCTGAAGCTGGTCCAGAAAGTTCAGAGCATGGATTTACGGGATAAAAACACTTCAGCCGCTTGTTTGTTTGCACCTTGGGGTAGGGTTTGAGTTCAATGGCACGAGGGTGTCTGCCCAAGTTTTTGTATTTTTTTTTCCACAAGGCATCCATCCGGTTAAACCACTATTTAGTACATCCGGGGTCACCAGGTAATTCTCCCTGACACGATCCTATTATTCCTGCTTTAAAACTGTCAGTTTAACTCAGAAAACTATTAGGCCACACATCAGAGAGTATTAAAGGTGGTGGCTTCACTAAAAGCCAGATGAGAAACTCCAGTGTGCCCCGATCCCTGAAGGGCTGGCCTCACTCCTCTAGAGCTTTCATTCCGTAGGTCAAGGCCAGAACCATTTCCATCTTCTCCAAAACAGTGAGTCCCCCAAGTAAACACTCAAGCCCAAATGTTACAGCGTGACCCCAAAAGATTCCCATTCCTCTTGGAAAGTATCACTGTCTATTAAGAAAAAGAAATGAATAATAACAATAATAGCAACTGGATGCAGCACTTGATTTTTGGGTACTGTGTTGAATATTTTAGAATACTATTTTATTTAATTCTTATATATTAATTCAAAATACATGGATTGAATGACTGTAGTCTTGACAAGTCCCTCTCTCATGGAACTCTCGTTTCATCCTATAACCATGGAAATATTTGTCCACCTCTGACTGCAGCTGCGGCTGGATAGATGGTTCCCCACCTCCAGTGGCATCCGATTTGGGGAAGGAGGAAGGTAGGCCAGTCTTGAAGAGCAGGGGAGTTTTCCTGGAAGGCTGGGGATGGGAGGTGGTGGAGAGATGGCAGGCCTTCTGAGGCAGGAGATAGATGGGTCCCAGGCCAAACAGCTGGAGTTTGTCCCCTGTGGACAGACACTCCAAGATAAAGAGGAGGAGAAGCTTGAGCCCTGTCCAGATAAGAGACCACATATTTCTCATTCTCAAGGTCAAGGAGACCTTCCCAACTACACATGCACAGAAAGGCTGCTCGGAGGTCAAAAAGGAAGGGACGCACCTCATAGTAAGTGATGTCAACCTACCCATAACCCTCTTCGCTAGAATCCATCTTGGCTAAGAGATGCACGTGCACACATGGAAGGACCCTGAGATAAACCAAATACGGACTCAGAACCAGGCAAAGCAAGATGACTGGCTAAAGGAAACCTGGCAGAAATGCCCCATATAAGTGATTCAAACTACCACGAGGGTGTGGCTCTCTCTCTGTACTCTTTTTCCTCCTAAGAAACACTTTACTTGTTTCACTACTTCCTGTTTCTTTGTGGAAATTCATTTTCTGCAAAGCCGTAGGGGCCAGGGCCTTGTCACCGGCCACTGGTCTAGTGGCTAAGATTCAGTGCTCTCACTGCTGTGGCCCGACCTCAATCTCTGGCCGGGAACTGAAATCCTGCTTCAAACTGCTGCAGGCTGAGCCCACCCAAGATCATTTTCACCCGTCAGAGAAATGCATTCCACATAATTCCTCCAAGACTCCCCAATAAGAGTGAGCCCCGCCTGCCAGTCAGGGCTTAATATGGCCCTCTTGGTAGGCTTTACCTGCTTTTCTGTCTGCCTCTCACTGCTGCTTCTCTTGGGTTTCCTAGATCACCTCCAAAATAAATGCCCTGTGCTCACACCCTTGTCTCAGGTTCTTCTTTAAGGGAACCCAAAGTGGGTTATTACCCCCATTTTACAGATGAGGACATTGAAGGCAAACTGCCTTCAAGTCTCACACAGCCACACGTAGCAGAGCCAGGGCTCACACCAGATGTGTCTGACCCCAGAGCCCATGACTCAACATCAGTCTCCCATCACCAAATGCTTTTGTGCTGCTACAGCCTAACTAGAATTTGTACCAATGAGTTGCTGATCCCGACTGGTGCTTTCCAAGGCAGTCCATTCCATCATGGGCAGTTCTAATGACTAGAAAGTTCTGATTGATATTCAGCCCATGTCTACATCCGTGCAACTTCATTCATGTATTTATTCTTCATCAGCAAACATGTCCTCATCCATGTCCAGGGCCGGGCATGGTGCTAGGCACTGGGGCACGGCTCCAGCGAGCCCCTTGTGGTCCCTTTGGCCCCAGAGATTTCGGCCCATGAATGATGAGCACCATGAAAGGGGAGGTCCTGTGGGAGCACGGAGTGAGCACCTCAGCAAGCCAAGCTGCCCTCTGCCGCATCCTAGGAAAGAATGCTCCCTCGTCCACACAACAGTCCTGCAGGGCCTGGCTGCAGATATCACATGCCCTGAGACTTGTCCATGCTGTTTGTGCCCATCAGCCCACCTTTGGACGGGCCTTGATGGCAGAATGGAGCCCACACCCCTGATACAATCAAAGAAAACCTCAATGCAACATGCCCTCCCACAAGGGGAGAAGGGACCCCGCCACTGGCAGGGACTGTGGTAATCATGGCTGAATCCTTGAACTTGTCCCCAGGTGTAGTCTTATGGAAGACCCGTTGGGTTTTTCCTGTTGTTGAGTCACTCACGCCCCATCCCCAAGCTCTCCTGCCACCAAAAATTTGGCAGCGCAGGCCTGAGATGCCTGATTACATCCTAGAGAGCCAAAAACAATATTATATTCCATTTTCCCTTGTGTTGCAGTTGATACACGAAGTAGCAATTTACATGGCCAATTAGTGGGTAGAAGTCTTTGGAGTCTGCCATATGTATGTAAAACTAGGTTGTGAAACTGCTAGGCTCGCCTGCCTGCTTGGACTTCAGAAGGTCCCAGGGCAAAGCAACATATCGTTTGGCAGTTAGGTTGCCGTGGTGCGCTGGAATGGTGCCAAAGCAGCCACACAAGCGCCTTGTTTTCATCCGGCTTTCCCTGCAACATAAATGAATGCTCAAAGTATGATTGCCTTCCCTCTGATCTATTAGGTTCTCACTTGGATTTTTCCTTTTTTAAATAACATTTTAAGGAATGGAATTTTAGACATTCATTTCTGGAGTCTTGGAGAGGCGAAGCTCAGATTGCTGGGAAATGAAGCTACAACCTAGAACTACCCAACCATCCATCCATCCATCCTCTTCTTCCTACACCCACCTTTTCCTGATGATATGAAATCCACAGGCTTTATCTTTTCCATTACGATTAGTGAGGGGTTAAAATCAACTCTAATCTCAGAAAGTCCCAGCCAGCCATCTATCCATACATACATCCATTCATCAGTCTCCCCTTCCATTTATTAATTTATTCAATATGTATTAAGCACCTACTACAGGCCAAGAGCTGTGTTAGGTACTGTGCTAAGACCTTGAGACACTGCAACATATACATGTCAGACCTCTTCTCCCAGGGCTTACAGTCTAGCAAGGAGTAGACATTATGCAAATAACTTTACAAATAACTAGTTACAATTATGATCTATGTCCCTAAGGAGAGTATAAGGTGATTTGTGAAACTATAATAAGTAGGACCTAATCTTGCCTGGGTTCCCCGGGAGGTGATATTCAAGCTGAGAAGGGGTAGGAGGTAGGTGTTAGCAAAGTAAAGAAGGAAAGGAGAGGAAAGGCGGGTGATTTAGGGGAGAAGGGTCTGCATGAGGGCCCCAGGGCAGAAGTAGCACTTCAAGGGGCCACATAAAGGCCAGTGTGGCTGCAGGGTAAGAGTAAAGGGGAGAGGAGCGTAGAGAATATGGGATGGAGAGGGAAGTGTGGCTCCAAGTGTGGGATTCAGGAGAAAAATGGGAAGCCCCAAGGGAAGAATTAAGCACGTGATGATGGAGTCAGAATTGTATATTAAAAGATCACTCCACTAACTATTGTTTGGAGAGAGGACTCCAGAGGAGAGGGGGACCGAGGGGTAGGGGTGGAAGGGTAGGGGGACAGATGCAAGGAGAGCTGTTAGGAGGCCGGTGCACTGTCCAGGGAGAGGTGACCATGGTCAGGACTGGAACAGGGGCAGTGGCGATGAAGAGAAGTGGGAAGTTCAAGGTACATTTTGGGAGGAGCCCACTAGGACTCCGTGGTGCTCCGTGGCCATCTGTGGGGGCCCTCAGGACAGGGTGCATGGCTTCAGGGCTGAGCCAGACTCTCAGCAGCTCTCCTTGTGATCCATGGCTGCATGAGAGTCTACAGGGCTGGAGGGAGATGACGCTGGCTGTTCCACCTTCTGCCCACCTCCCCTTCTTCTGAGATTGTGGTGTGCAGCCAACAGCACTGTTCTCTAATTCCTCTTGTGGGTCAAGTAAATAAGGAGAGTGTAAACTTGGAATATTTTTGTACCCATCTCTCTTTCTCTGCACACCCCTAGCACTTACCAGCCTAGAGGGTAGCTAGTCAACATTCAGTTAGCACTTGGGAACTGAGCCTACACTCTATAATCTCAGGAAAGGTGAGAATCAGATGCATTCTCACCTCCATCCTGTTATTATTCCACATCAACCTTCAAGTCAGCTGAGAAATTAGGCACACTAAGCAGGGATAAGTTGGGAGCAGTAAGTACCCTGCATCCTAGTAGAGGAAGTTAGAAAAACCACACCATCGTGACAATCCCTGAATACAAGAATGACCAAAAACAGCACAAAAAAGTGAGATGGCTTAGATTTCTTAATAATTAATATAATTATAGTTTGTATAGTACATTCTCTTTTCTTCTTGCCTAGCTGCCATGCATACCACCACTCCATCCGGTGCTCATGGCAGACATCACTAATCAATCATGATACTTTTCCTCCAATTGAACCTTCAGGATCACTCTCAATGTAGTGTGTCAGGCTCTTCAGTTGACAAAAGTTAGTACATAATGTTAAACCTATTTCCCATTCCCGTTCTTGACTTTTTAATCAAACTAGTCAACCTGGAAAGATTCTTTAAGCAACCATTTGCTTAAAGCTTCTAGGTAGGTAAGCCTCCTAGTTACCCTGCGGTAGGTGATTGTCACTTCTTCTTTTAATGAATGGTTCTTGATACCCACATAATACTCCAGGGCCCACCTGCGTTGGCTGAGAACAGATTCTTTTTCACATTTACCAAACTCTCTGCTGCAACTTTCAGAGAAAGATCTACGGAATTATGAGGTAAAAGAAATTTGCTGTTCAGATCTCCTCAACCTTCAACAGCTGGTCTGTTGTTTGGGAATCATGGCCCTAGGGTGTCCCTGTACCCAACAGAAACGAGTACACATTTTAACAACTGTAGAAAAACATATGACTTCGGACTTTCAGAGTTTCTTAGAGAAACTATTACATTACTTTCTAATCTTACAACGATTAGGCTTCTGCACATATTAACCACAAGCCAAGGCCACTCTATAGCTTCTCAAGGAGATGAAAGTACTTTGACTGCTTGGTCCTCACTTCCCCTCAGTAATGGAGGCACAAAGAGCCTCTGGCTTCATAGCAAGCAGAAGAGAGATGAGAATAAGAAGAAAACATGGGAGAGAACTCAAGAAGGACAATTTGCTGGGTCATGAACTGAATCAAGAGTGTAAACGTGGTTCCTTCTTACCAGACCCAGATCTCATGGAATTAGACTCTCCCGTCCCAATCACTCATAAATCTCTACAATCCCATTTGCCAGGCCTGGCCTCACCCAGACGCAACTTTGGATGGTGTTGGGCTCCTGTGTACACTAGGGGGTGCAAGCAGGCTTGTTATCCAGCTCGGCCCTCAGAAATTCTCACCAGCGGAGAGGAGAAAAGATGATGATGGCCAGGAACAACTCTTCCGCTCTGGAAAGTGCTGAGAGTGGAAGGGGGTTTTGGGATAGGGTTGAGGAGAGGCACAACATCCTTGTTAATTGCTGTAAGTTGTTTTCTGGTTTTATTTTCAGAGCAGACCTGACTCCTGAGAACTGGGGACGAAGGGAAGGTTACGTAAGGTGGCAGGCGGGCTCCTCGGCGGGGGCTGGCAGCCTTTCAGCTGCCCGGGGTGAGTCAACACCTGGGAAATGGCATCCAAGTGTGGCTCTTTCAAGCTGGCTGGAACTTTCTACCATTACACTGAGACCACTGTTTGACCCATTCCCAGGGCAGGGAGGCAGGAGCTGATCAGGTCCCTGGGTAGTGCCTCTTTCTGGCGCTAGTTCATGAAGGAGGCTCAGAAATTTCTTTCTAAACTTTAGTGCTGGCTCTGGGGCAGTGGCACAGCCCCGGCTCATTTCACATAAGAGACTTTTGCTCCACTGGCCTACTTGTAACGTGGAGGGGACGGAAGCCAGCTCAAGGAGCGAGGAGCCTTCCTCTCCACCCTGTTCTCCACCCCACTCTTCCAGAACCTTCAACAGAGGCCTTGTTCTCCAGGGCTGGGGAACTACTTCTGGTGACCATAGTTTCCCAGCCTATCAAGGGGAAATGAGTTGAGGAAATCAGCACAGGGTTTTTATTGCCAAATATTTCTTTCCCTAGGAGGACAATGCATTCAACTCGCCAAGTGGAGACTGGAGTTGGTCCAGCCATAAACCAACTTAATGAACACTAATAGAGAACTGCAATTATTGTTGACTTCAAAATGCAAACAAGAACTTTAGACACTGATTCCTATCAGCTGGTCAGAGCGGCACAGATGCCGCATGCTGTTTTTGCCGTTGCTTAGCAATGGGAAATGAACTGTTCCTGTCTCTTATCACTGGAGGTAGAGGTAGGAGAAAGCTCTTTATTGGACTGAATAGGTATGAAATCAGTTTATTCTTTCTCACTTGGAGGAGGCAATTGGCAGCAAAGAGAGTCACTTGGACAAGGGGCAGTTTCGAGGTTAGGATGTGGCCTTCCTTTCCTGTTATCTCAGTAAATCCTAACCGTTGTGTTTTTCCCTAGAGATAAAGTTTGAACTTTTGCCGGGAGTGTCCGTCCAAAACTTTCATTAAAGAAAATAGCTTCACATAGAGACCCACAGACTAGAGTGGGTATTAGGGTGAGGACAGTGAAGTCGAGGGTGCAAAATTTAAGGGGGTGCGCCCCCAATCAGTAATCAAGATGAATCATATTTTAATGCAATATTTTTGCTTAGAATTTTTTTTTTTTTTTTTTTTTTTGGCCACGCAGTGCGACTTGCAGGATATTCCCTGACCAGGGATTGAACCCCGGGCCCCTGCAGTGAAAGCGCCAAATCCTAAACACTGAACCATCAGGGAATTCCCTTAATGCAGTGCTTTTTAAAAAGCCAAATTAATGAATAAAGTTCCGTGGTGAATAAAATATCAAAATTCTAAATAAAGACAGAATCAGCATCCCTGATTTTTCCCTTTGGCCTCAAGTTCAAGTTCCACTATGGCATGACTTGGCACTGCCACAGACTTTGGCCCTGCCTCACACATATTTACAACATGGAAGCCTTTGGGAGCTGCTTTTTCCTCAAAAGAATGATTGTGCTGTGCGGTAGAGGATTGTGTAGCCGGGGAGAGGGCTTCCCTTGCTCTGTGGAAAGAGGACCTCTCTGCAGTCCTTTAGCAAGTCCTCTTCCAAGACAGTGGGGAAGCAAGTGGCCTTGGGGAGGGGGGCCTACCAGTGCTTCCAGGGCAGTGACACAGTGACTAAAGATCCAGGGCTCTGCTGCAAGTTGTCCAACTGTTCCTAACGCAACAGGGACAGACCTGGAGCTGACGGTTTATGGTAAAATCATCTCCCCTTTTGTTTTTAGTATTAACAGTAACTCCTTTATATTGAGAGACTTTAGGTTGAATCACATGGAATTGCCAATATTCAACTTTCTTTTTTTCCACCTCAAACACATATGGTTTGGGCTTCCCTGGAGGCGCAGTGGTTAAGAATCCACCTGCCAAGGCAGGGGACACAGGTTCCAGCCCTGGTCTGGGAAGATTCCACATGCCGTGGAGCAACTAAGCCCGTGTGCCACAACTACTGAGCCTGTACTCTAGAGCCCGCGAGCCACAACTGCTGAGCCCATGTGCCACAACTATAGAAGCCCGTGCGCCTAGAGCCCGTGCTCCAAAACAAGAGAAGCCACCGCAATGAGAAGACTGAGCGCTGCAACGAAGAGTAGCCCCTGCTCGCTGCAACTAGAGAAAGCCTGCATGCAGCAACGAAGACCCAATGCAACCAAAAATAAATAAATAAAATAATAAATAAATAAATAAATAAATAACACATATGGTTTAATCAAATACATGCCAAGAATGGTAAACTGAAGAATGGACCCCAAAGATGTCCTAGTCCTAATCTTTGGAACCCACGAATGTTACTTTATATGGCAAAAGGGTCTTTGCAGATGAGAACATGCTCAAGAGAGCACCACCCTGGGACTTCCCTGGTGGTCCAGTGATTAAGACTCAGCACTTCCAAGGCAGGGGGTGTGGGTTCGATCCCCTGGTCAGCGATCCTGCATGCTGCGTGGTGCAGCCAAAAAAAAAAAAAAAAAAAAAAAAAAAATATATATATATATATATACACATACACACATATATGTATATATAAAGAGAGCACCAGCCAGGAGCAGATCTAACAAAAGATGTGTAAGTCTTTTGTGGAAAAATTATAAAATTTTATGGAAACGTATAAATAGTCTACAGACTCAATGCATTTCCTATCAACATCCCAATAGGCTTTTTCATGGAATTTGTCAAGATGCTTCTAAAATTTACATAGAAGAGCAAGGGACCAAGAGAAGTCAACACACAAAAGGGGAGACTTGCCTTACTAGATGCCAGACTTACTTCAAAGTTATAGCAATTAAGACAATGTGGTGTTTTCATAGATCAACAACTAGATCAGTAGAAGGGAATAAAGAGTCTAGAAACAGATGGACCCATTCTAAAGAAGAGGGATTTAAACCCAGCACTGACATTGCTGATCAAACGGGAAGGAATAAATGAATCAATAAGGAAATATTATATACCATATAAATAAACATACATTGATTGATAAAAGACAAAAATGTGAAAGATAAAACTTTTAAAATTGGGGAAAATTTTAGAAAATCTAGAAAAACCTAGTTTTTTAAGCTAGGTTCTACAGACCCCCCAATGCATCTGTAGAATTCAGTAGGTTCATGAACATAGATGGGAAAATAATTGATATTTATTTTCACTAAATCTAACTAAAGTTTAGAGATTCAACTGTGAATGTAAACAACAGACCATAGTAGTCTTTTTGTACCTGTAACTGTGTCACTAATAAGAATACAGATATTTTCATATTATACTACAGTTGTTGCAAGTATCTCAGAATATTACTTATGCTCATCCCTACTTGGAAATTTATAGCAGCTATTAGATTTTGTGCTAACTCTTGTTATTTTATTCATTAAAAAGATGCACATTTATTACATATCATAATATATCATAAATTTTAATTGATAACTGAATTTTAGTATAATTGATTTTCTTTGTAATTCTATAATTTTTATCGTATCTATTTAAAAACACGCCAAAGGGACGATAGCATAACAATGGTTAGAAACTCATACTCTAGAAGTATATCTGTATGACTTCAGTGTGAAGAAGGATTTCTTAAACGAGACAAAAGCGCAAGCCATAAAGAAAAAGAATGATAAATTTGGCTAGATTAGAATTGTAAACTTTTCCCATCGAATATACTACAGATGGTCCTTGAATTACTGACTTATGGTTTTTTTACTTTATAATGATGTCGCCATCTTCATTTTCCAGGAGACTCAGAGAAGGCCACAACATTGCTTATTCACAGAGGCTGGATTTGAACCACATTTTTAATAACACATCTGCCCATTTAATGATGGCAATCAAAGTAATAATATTCATAACACTCACTAAGATTTATGGAGGGCTGACCACATGCCGCCCACTTAACATTCAGGTCCTTATTCAAATGTCACCTTTTCAGAGAGGCCTTCCCCTGACCAGCCAATTTTAAAATAACACGTAGCCCCTTCTCTCCAGCCCTCTCTATACCCTTATTCCATCTTATTTTTCTTCGTAGCACTAATCACTACCTGATCCCACATTATATTTACCTATATTATTTGGTTACTGTCAGAGTCTCCCACCAGAATATAGGCCTGCTGACCCATGAGGCTGGACCCCACGTCAGCCAGCTCTACATGCCACAGTGCTGTTCCAGGCCTTCCAGCTGCTGTGTGCGTGCCCACTGTGTGTAAAGGCAGCACACTTGCCAGTTTCTCTTCTTCAATTTATACATGAAGATGGTGTATTAGTTTCCCAGGGGCTGCTGTAACAAATCATCACCAACATGGTGACTTAAAACAACAGAAATTTATCCTCTCACAGTGTTGGAAGCTAGAGTCTGAAATCAAAGTGTTGGCAGGGCCATGCTCCCTCTGAAGGCAGGATCCCTCTCCAGGGGAGAATCCCTGCTTGCCTCTTCCAGGTTCCGGTGGGAGCCTGAAATCTGTCATGTTCCTTGGCTTGTAGTTGCATCACTCCAAGCTCTGCTGCCTCCATGGTCAAAGGCCTTCTCCCCTGTACGTCGCTGTGTCTGAATTTCCCTCTCCTTTCTCTTGTAAAGACACAAACCATGGATTTAGGGCCCACCCCAATCCAGGATCTGCAAAGACCTCATTTCCAAATAAGGTCATGTGCTGAGGTTCGAGTGGACGTGAATTTGGGGAGGATATTATTCACTCCACTCCAGATACTAAGGTGGGAGAAGTAACCTCTCAAGGTCATGGAGTAAGAAGAGGGACTGGAATTCAAGCCCAGGTCCGCTCTGCCTCCAAGCCGAAGCTCTCTATTACCACCCTTTACTGCCTCTCAGTTGTCTCCATTTGTGGAATTGAATCAGAGTTTTATTACCTTCAATGATTGTTGGGCACAAGCATCCTAACAGCATTTCAGGGACCAGGGCCCTGGAAATCTCATTTCTGCTAGTCCGGGCCCTCCAGGGAGCACTTTTTTTTCACACTCTTCAGATCCTTGGAAATGTGCTTCCAGAGGTGACTCACTGGCTGGCAGGTCTTTCCAGGTCATACCCTCAGTCACTTTCCCTAATTAAACTTCCAGAACCTGGTGTCTATCTTAAACCCCCACATATGAGCAATTGCTTATCATTGGTGTCTAATAGGGAAGTTGGGAACAGAGTCCCAAGGCTCAGTTACAAAATACTGAAAACAAACACACACAGAAATCCGACAAAGTGTCCAACCAACCACATCCCACTTCTTTTATCGGGCCAATTCATTTTCCCTTCACATTTGCTTAAAAACCCACCCCATTTTGTTTTCTGGATTGTGTTATTCAGCTCTGCCTATCACCGTGTGTGTATTTCTTCCTTCCCCAGGAAGAATCCTAAGCAACCCAACAGAGCTTCCCTCTCTTCCTTCGGATGACAATTCACCATCTAATGAGTGTCACTGAGATCTAAAATCACTTGGAAAATTATTCTCTTTTATTTGCATTGTTTCTTTCTCTGTATTGCTAGTCTGTTCACCAGCTAAACTAAGCCAGAAACTATTTTTAATCAGTTTGCCTACTTGCTGTTCCCCAAGCAAGCCAAACTCGCTTCTCTCCAGACCTTTGCACTAGCTTTTTCTTCTGCTGGGAACTCCTTTCCCTAGTGGATTTTTTTGTTTTAATTGAGGTAACATTGGTTTATTAACATTATGTAAGTTACATGTGTACAACTTTATATTTCTACCTCCATATACCCTACGGCGTGGTCACCACCAAAAAGTTAGTTTCCACCCAGCACCATGCAGTTGATCCCCTTTACCCACTTCTCACCACACTCCTTCCCCTCTGGGAACCATTATTCTGTTCTATGTATCTAAGTGTTTGTTTTTGTTTGCTTTGTTCATTTATTTTGTCTTCTGTTTGTTTATTTGTTTTTCGTATTCCACACATGAGTGAAGGCATATGGTTGGTGAGGATATGGGGAAAGGGGAAGCCTCCTGCACCGTCGGTGGGAATGTAAATTGGTGCAGCTACTGTGGAGGTTCCTGAAAAAAGTTAAGAATAGAACTACCATACGATCCAGCAATTCTGGGTATTTATCTGAAGAATATGAAAACACTAATTTGAAAAGACATACGCACTCTTTTTTTTTTTTTTTTTTTATTTATGGCTGTGTTGGGTCTTCATTTCTGTGCGAGGGCTTTCTCTAGTTGTGGCAGGCGGGGGCCACTCTTCATCGCGGTGCGCGGGCCTCTCACTGTCGCGGCCTCTCTTGTTGCGGGGCACAGGCTCCAGACACGCAGGCTCAGTAGTTGTGGCTCACGGGCCCAGTTGTTCCGCGGCATGTGTGATCTTCCCAGACGAGGGCTCAAACCCATGTCCCCTGCATTGGCAGGCAGATTCTCAACCACTGCGCCACCAGGGAAGCCCGACATACTCACTCTTATGTTCATTAGTTACAATAGCCAAGAACTGGAAACAACCTACGTGCCCATCAATAGATGAATGGATAAAGAAGATGTGAGATACATATATAGTGGAATACTGCTCAGCCATAAAACGATGAAAGCTTGCCACTTGCAACACATGGATAAAGCTTGAGGATATTATGCCAAGGGAAATAAGTCAGAAGGAGAAAGATAAATATCCTTGTGGATTTTTATGGCTCATTCCCTCACCTCCTTCAGGTCTCTGTGCCCGTGTCACCTTCACAGAGTCCCGCCCCTACTCTCTCTAAATGAGGCATGCCCCAGTGCCCACCACCAGCTTCTAGCCCCTTAGCCTCCCACTTAACGTCTCCTGAGTCATCACATGTTGATTTGTTTTTGTGTCTGCTCCTCCCAACTAGAATATCAGCTTCATGAGAGCAGGACTGCTCTGATTTGTTTTGTGCTCCCTCGGTGCCCCAGGGCTGAGAGTAGCGACAGGCTCTAAGCTGTTTTAAGGGCTCACTTTAAGCAAAGTGCTCAGTACATATTTGTATAAATTTGATCTCAAATTTTAATATAAACGATAAGAGTCAACATTCAAATTTCTATCTTTTTATCTATTCTCCTAAGGGATGCAAAGGACTCACTTTGCTTTTTTTGTCCTCAAGGTCTCGGGGTGGGGGAAATCATTTAGCCAAGGAAGGAATTTTGACCGTCAACATTTACAGTAAAGCTTTCTTAATTTGGGGGTGGCATGAACCCCTTTCAGAGCCTGACACAAGAGATAAAACTTCTCTTTGGAAAAATGTGCACATTTGGAGCATTTTGCCCATGATCGAGACGGGTGGGATGGAATCATGAGCATCCCCTAGCCCTCTCCCGCCTGCCTCTCTGGTTCAAATGTGCCTGCACCATAGCTAATATTTGTTGAATACATGAATAATGTATATTATCAGTTCTCAGCTATATACCAAATGTATTCATTTCCTAAGGCTGTAACAAATTACCACAAATCTGATGGCTTAAAACACAGAAATTTATTCTCTTGCAACTCTGCAGGATGGAAGTCCAAAGTCAGTATTGTTGGATTGGAACCTGGGTGTTGGCAGGACGCGCTCCCTCTGAAGGCCCTGGGGGAAAACCTGTTCCTTGCTTCTCCAGCTTCTGGAGCCTCCCGGCATTCCTCGGTTTGTGGTTGCATCACCCAGATCTTTCGTCCATGGTCAGGTGACATTCTCTTCCGTGGGAGTCAAACCTCTCTCTGCCTCCCTCTTATAAAAATACATGTTACTGCACTTAGGGTTCACCCTGAAAATGTGGGGTGATAATCTTGCCATCTCAAGATCATTAGCTCGATCACTTTAAAACAAAAAACAAAAAAACTATATAAGGTAACATGTGCAGGTTCCAGGGGTTATTACCTGATATCCATTATTATTATTCACTAAGGGGATCATTCTTCAGCCTACTACACCAAATAAAGAGAATCATAGCATAAATGAAAACACACACGAGTTATTTGGGGATTTTCACTGTGTTCTGAATCTGAGTGTGACTCAATTTCCAGTGTTCACGGTACTTGAAATAAGGAAGCCAGAGGGTGAAAGACAGACTCCGTCCCCATCCACGGCTGGCCCCTGCTTCCTTCTCCACCCCACCCCACAGGGCTTTCTTTAAAAGTCACAGGAGGAACTTCACTTGCCTGGGGACCAAACGCAAATAAGAGAGTGCAGTCAGAATTGTTTAAACCGATCTATAACAGAGTGTGCCCACTACTGTCGATAGGAAGGTGACAGCCAGTTTGTCTTAATGCACCAGGTGCCCAATTCCATTGTGAGTTAACAGTATGTAGAGGGTTCCCCACCTTCCAAGTGCCCCAAAGGCAGCAGCGAAAATAATCTACCTGCAGTAAACCTTGTGACTGTTTAGGAGGAAAAATAGGATTTAAAGCCACAGCTCTGAGGCAGTACCAGGAGCCCAAGCCAACTCATCCGGACTGAGTGGCAAAACTTTTCTGTGAAGGGCAGCTGGAGTTCCCTCAGCTGCCCTCCTGCACTGGCGTGTTAATTAAAATAACCAAGAGAGAATCATCAGGCTGGAGGGTCACAAGTCCCTTTTCCTTCTTGGCAAGTTAATGGGGCCTAATGTTTGTCTAACGTCTACCTGGTTTCTTAAATAAGTGTATTATGCCATTTTATTCTGCAGAGTTCTGACAACTGTCATATATCCCTAATTCCTCTAAGCAATCAAGCAAACATTTTTTTTCTCTTCTGTCATACACGCAAAAGACTTTTCCAGAAGGCTCGCTGGGTCTAGGCGCTGTGCCTGGCACCAATATTTGACAAATGAGAAACAGACCCTGTCCTCAAGGATCTCATAGCCTGGAGCAGGAGGGAAAGCACACACAGCTTTCCCTGTGTCTGGAATGTGACCTTTCCAGATGATTGGAATTCCGGTTACAGCCTTGAAGTTGAGGGCAACAGGCAACCTGTACCCCATATCCTAAGGAGAGCTGTCTCTATACAAGGTGCTGAAATGTGGCAAAACCCATCCTATCACTGTAAATCCCCACTGCCCTTCTCCAGCCTATGTAAGACAAGACTGCAAATTTGAAGGAGGGTTCATGGAAACCATGAGATATGGTAGAACAATGCTCCCACAAAGATGTCCATGTCCTAATCCCCAGAACCTATGCCTATGTTACCTTACGTGGCAAAAAGCACTTGGCAGAGGTGATTAAGGTTAAAGACCTTGGCGTGATGTTATCCTGGATCATTCAGGCGGGCCCAATCTAACACAAAAGTCCTTAAAATTAGAGAACCTTCCCCCGTTGTGTTCAGAGAGGGAGACGTGACTTTGGAACAAGGTCAAAGAGGCAACGTTGCTGGCCTCAAAGATAGATGAGGGGACGTGTCCATCACCAAGGAACGTGGAGGCCTCTAGAAGCTGGAAAAAGCAAGGAAATGGATTTTCCCCTCGAGCCTAAAGGAAAGCAGCTCTGCTCACACCTTGATGTCAGCCCCATGAGACCTGTGTCAGTCGTCTCCCCTCCAGAACTCTAAGAGAATAACTGCGTGTTGTTCTAAGCTACTAAGTGCAATTGTAATTTGTTACAGCACCTATAGAAAACCAACACAGGGGACTGGGGGAAGAAAAGAGCACTTTAGATTTAGGGGGGACCCCTATCCTCAGCCAAGTGGAGACCCCGGGAGAGCTGCTCCTGGAGACTAGGAAAGGCTTCGAGAAAGAACTGAGCCCTCACTCCTCAGCCAGAGGCAGCTCACTGAGCCACAGACATGAAGGCCTGTCTCAGAGAGGCCACAGGGTTCAGGAAGATAGTTCTTTGGAGAAGGCGACATGTCCCCAGGCATCTGGGAGGCATGAACGTGGAGTCCGCTGCCTCTCTATCGGCTGCAGGACAGTGAAGGCAGGAAGCTGTCTGGAAGAGGGAAGGCGGCAGTGGAAGCAGGGCCCAGAGGACCCCATGGAAGAACCTTCTCAAGGGCTGCTGCCAGGTCCAGGACCCTCACCCTAAATATCCTGTGGGCGCAGCAGGAGAGGTGAGCATAAGAACTGCAGGGGGTTGCTGGGGGTCAGAGAGAGAGTGTATCACTATAGCTGGGGAGGTCTTAAGACATTCACCAATGAACGCTTTGAGGGAGGGCCTGCCATGCAGATCTCAAGAGCACCAACCCTGTCCCTGGAGTCCCCTCTCCCCTTCCCAACTCTGGAGGAACCAGCAGGACGGAGGGAAGGAGAAGAAGAGCAACCTGGAGGAAGTGATCCCAGCCCTGTTCCCATCCATTCCCTTCATCCTCCAGCCACTGGCCTGAGCTGGGAGGGATGCGCTGTGGAAGTGGTTGTGAGATGGAAGTTTTGATCTATACTGGGCTGGCCTTTCCACTACCCCCCAAATAAAACTGTTCTCATAGCTGCAGGTGACTGAAAAGCTACGGGGCAGGATAGGGAGAGACCACAGAGCATGTCAGGAGGCAGTGGGCAGAGAAAGTGAAGCTGTTTGCTCTGGTACCCATTGGGCTCAGCCTGTGGGATAACCTGGGTTTGCTGCAACCTAACACAGTAAATCACAACAAATGTATCTCGACTTCTGCAAGAGACCAAGCAGAGACTTACATAGACTTCTCTGCTCTTGGTATATTAAAAAAAAAAAAAAAAGACAAAAATGCCAAAAAAGAGTTATACAATTTGTGAGATGTTTCAAATATTTGCATTTAACAAATTAATGATTTTAACAAAAACATACAATGTAATATAATTGTATCAGTCATTACATAATCACAGTTGGATATTTGAAAATTACCATGAATTTATAGTGCCCAATGGCCAGTGTGGTTGGGTCATGAGACACATTTGAAGGCAAATGGTGAATCTTCTTGTTCTTCAATGTGGTCAGTGTATCATCCTGTGTATGTATGTGCAGACGCATGTGATATCTAAACTAGGTCTTGAGAGAGAAGAATGACTTCTCCAGGTAGAAAAGGGCATTCTGAGACAAAGGATCAGCCCTGCAAATACCGAAGCCTGCAAGAGCCTGGCATGTTTGAAGAGCAGCTGGCATGTTGGCAGTGTCGTGGAGAGCAGCCAGAAGTGAGAGTGAAGCAATGAAGTACGAAATGACCCATGACTGTAAAAAGCCTTCACCATCAAGCTTTGACTTGACCCTGGAACCAGAGGAAGCCAAGTGAGGCTTGAAACAGGGAAGGAGCAGGATCAGACCGGTTTTAGAAAGGAACTCAAGAGTGGGAGGATGCGGGTGGAGAGAGGAGGCCTGACCCCACAGAATGTTGGCGGCTGGAAGAGGAGCAGCCAGATAAGCAAAAGATTTCTGAAATGGAATCAGTCAAGGCACAACGGCCAGGCTGTGCTTAGGGACCAAGAAGGGTCAAGTGTGACCATGAGCTCTCATTTAGGGGCCTGAAAAACACCACTGACCAAGACCTGGACTAAGAATCAAGATGGGATAGGTACAGAATTCGACTGTAGATGCTTTAGATGTTTATAATCAGTGTGAGTTTCCTGAAGAGAACAGCTACCCAGGAGGTCCTCAGTGCCCTAGTCCCTTCTTGTGTCTTGAAATTCCACAGCCTTGGGAACTGGTGGAAGGTTCACCATTTTCTTTTCTACTTAGTCCTGGTGAAGTGTGACTGTGCGTTAGAGATGGTAAGGGGGAGGAAGGAGAAACAGGCTGGGGCTGTTTTCCTCCAAAACATCTAAAATAAAACCAAATTTTATTTTCAAAGAGCACTCAGTTGAATCTATAAGAACACATTGTGCGTGTGTGTCTATTTAATGTATATGGGTATATGTTTATTCTGAAGTGATTCTCTTCTTAGTTCTTTAATAATAATAGTGATCATGGCACCAGGCTCAGGCTAATTCTCCTGACCACAGTGGATCAGGAGGCGGAGGTAGACAGGAAGGAAGATGCTGTGGTCCATCTTACCACCTGCATGTTGTATATATCTGTACGTAACCTGGATGGTGAGATGAGAACATGTTCTCTAGGTGGTAGAACTTCAGGTGGTTTTAACTTTCTCCTTAATATTTCATATGAGATTAGGAGTTTTCTAATGAACACATTTTTCTTAAAAAAAAAAAAAAAAGGTAGGGTAGGTAACAAGGCTCAGGAGCAAGAGGATTACTCTGCTGTCACTGGGAATCCTAGTGAGCAATTTAGCAGAACCAGAGCCGAAAGATAAAACATCCATTTGAACCGCAATTTTGTTTAGTCACTCCCAATGCCTCACCCCCTCCAAATCCCTGGCAACAACTAATCTACTTTACGTCTCTACGGATTTGCCTATTCTGGACATTTCATAGAAATGGACTACAATATGTGCCCTTGTGGATGTATCTAGCTTCTTCCTCTTAGCGTAATGCTTTCGAGTGAACCAACAATTTTACTTCCAAGGATGCATCCTAAGGAAATGCTCTCCATCTTACTACAAAACAGTAATCACATTCCTGAGTTTACAAAAATTGCTTTATTCACAACATTGTAAATCAACTATACTTCAATGTAAAAAATTTGCTTTATTGAAGTTGTTGCAATGATTTAAAAGGAGGTGGGTCGGTACTAAATTCATGTTCACAGGTAAAAAGTTATTATTTTTTCCTGCAGGAATTTGGGTAATAAAATATATTTAACTATATGTGCATTTTTATTATTGCAAAATGAAGCAGTTGATCTAAACTGACCAAAAAAAATCTGAAATCACTGAGTAAATCTAAACAGAACACAGGTGATCAGAATAATTCCTTTCCTAGACTACTTTTGCTTGAACCTGACTGCACACTAGAATCGCTGGGGAGGTTTGTAAAAATACTGGTGGTTGAGCTCTGCCTGCAGAGGTTCTGATTTAGCTGATCTGGAGAGGGGCCTACAGCAGTACTTTAAAGACATGTCCTCAGATGATTCTAATGTGCAACCAGAGTTGAGAACCACCAGACCATTGAAATAAATTGCCACACAGCACATAATTCATAACTGTCTTTAAAAAATGCAGTGCCCACCAAGCAACCAGTACTCAGATTTACTGTGTTCTTCTCCTGCTGGCTTACTAAGTTCTCTCTCTTTTACTTTTTATTGAAATGCACTATCCATACAGAAATGTGTATGTATCATAAGCTCAACGCATTTTCACCAACTGGACACAACCGTGTTACCAGCACCAATACCAAGAAACAGAACATTACCAGCACTCCAGAAGGACCCTTGTTCATTCCAGATTGTCCCATAGTTTTTTCCCTTCCATGTTTGGTGCTAATTCTCACTAGGTATTTGAGTTGTAATCAATAGAGTTCTCTACAATGCAAATAATTTCCCTTAATTCATCTATCACATTCTATCTCATTTGAATTAAGAAAACTTGTGTAAGAGGAAATAATTATGAACATATATTTAGCCACAAGAAGTTTATCACCCAGACTGTTTATAATAGAAAGGACTGGGGGGAAAAGTACAACTAAATATCTAATCACAGGATTCAATTAAAAACCTTAACATCCACATGAGACTGTCCAGTTTGTATGTTATGGCATAAATTAGATAGGATAAAGAGAGGTCTTCTACAAGAAACAGATTATTTTTCCTAGCAGAACCCTAGAATAGCTCTGTTATGGGTGAATTTTGTCCACACCACCCCCCCCAAATTCATATGTTGGAGTCCTAACCCCAGTACCTCAGAATGTTTGGAGATAAGGTCTTTCAAGAGGTGATTAAGTTAAAATGAGGCCGTTAGGGTGGACCTTCATCCAATATGACTGGTGTACTTTTAAGAGGAGATTAGGACACAAACGTGCATAAAGGGAAGACCACGTGAAGACACAGGGAGAAGGTGGCCATCTATAAATCAAGGAGAGAGGTTATAGAAGAAACCAACCCCTGGCACTTTGATCTTGGACTTCTAGCCTCCAGAACTATGAGAAAATAAATTTCTATTGTGTAAGCCACGCAGTCTGTTGTATTTGTGTGTATCATTTGACTCAGCAGTTCCTTCTCCAGGTATAAACTTTAGAGAAACTCTCACACATGCACAAGCAGACAAGCACATTGTGTTCTCTGCAGTGTTGTTTCTCACAGCAAAAACTTAGATACAACTTAAATATCCACCATGAGTGGAATGAATAAATGCATTGCATGTATACAAAGGTCTGTCACACTGTGGTTAAAATGAATGAACTAGGCTTCCCTGGTGGTGCAGTGGTTGAGAATCTGCCTGCCAGTGCAGGGGACATGGGTTAGAGCCCTGGTCTGGGAAGATCCCACATGCCGCAGAGCAACTAGGCCCGTGAGCCACAACTACTGAGCCTGTGCGTCTGGAGCCTGTGCTCCGCAACAAGAGAGGCCGCGATGGTGAGAGGCCCGCACACCGCGATAAAGAGTGGCCCCCACTTGCTGCAACTGGAGAAAGCCCTCGCACAGAAACGAAGACCCAACACAGCCATAAATAAATAAAATAATTTTAAAAAATCAATTATTAAAAAAAAAATGAATGAACTAGATATGCAACAACCTAAATATATTTCCCAAAACTTATTGTTGAGTGAAAAACGGCTAATTACAGAAAGGTAAATCCAGTGATACTATCTACCTTAAAAAGCTAAAAAAACAGACAGAGGGATGGTGGAATTACTGTGGGGAAGATGGAGAAAAACAGTAAAGAGAAGAATAAATTTAGTAAGGAGAGGAATAAACTGCAATTTTATCAGTAATATTTATTTTATCAGAAAGAAACCAAAGCAAGTATGACAAAATGTTAATGTTTGTTATTTCTGAGTGATGGATACATGGATGTTGTCATGTTATCCTCTGCAATCTTCTATGGTTTATAAATTTGCCAAATGAAAAGAATCCCACAGTAGATGGATTGATGAATAAAATGCATACAATGGAAGAGTGCATTACCAAACTGGAATACAGAGAAGAGCAATCTACCCAGACATTAAGCAAAATTCCAGGTGTTGAAAAGTGGGAGATAAAAAAGTGAATTAAAAAAAAAAAAAAACAGAACCATGAGTTCCAATCTCTGTCTCAGAGAATATCCAGAAGGAGAATGGATAGAGAAAATAATAAAATAAATTATACCCCCAAATTTCAAAGCTAAAGAGAGTCTCAAGTCTTCCTACTTTAGTATGAAGCCAAAAACTATTGAAAAGAAACATGAGAGAGGGGTGTGGAGGATTCAGCACTAGACATATTGGTAATATTTCCAAGAATAAAGAAAAAAAATTGCAGACAGGAAAAAAAATCCCAATAGTTTAACTCAAAGGAAGAAGAAACAGATGGAAATCAGACTTCTCAAGTGCAATGAGTATAAAATTCTGTAAGATATAGTGCCATAGAGTTCGGCAGGCAAAAAATTATTTAATAAATTAGTTTTGGGTGGACAAGGACTCAGAAGATTTCTCTCCATGAATACTTTCTGAAAGATTCTTTACAGGATATACTCCAACAATAGGAAAAATGAATCCAAGAAAGAGAGAGATCAGATACAAGCAACAGCGGTGTACAAAGAAACTAGTAAAACTAGTAAAGCCCAGATGATCACCAAAAATATGGCCATGAAGCTTAATGAATAGTTGAGAAAAAAGCCCAACTGTTAAATTCCAAAAGATTTCAGGAAAACTTGGGAATGGGTGAATGGAGAGTTCATGGACAGGGAAGAAGACATGATAAAATGTTGAGGTCTAGCCTTCTTAATGGAGATAGATAATAAATATTGATTATTTTTCAACATCAGTGGAAATATATACATTCAAATATGCTGAGTTAAATGTAAAAAATAAATGCTTGAAGAAAAAAATAAAAACAGAATGTACATTTAGCAAACTATTAATGGATAAAAAGGAAAAAAAAGAAACCAGTCAATCTATTACAGTTTGACTCCTTCTACCCTCTGTCCTCAAAGTGAGAAAGCAAAAGCAAATGCTCAAAACCAGAGTGATTCTGCAAAGATAACTCAGGTTTGATTTTAATCACCCAGCAGCTGTGTCTGTAGTAACTGAGTAAGAGGAAACCCCTACACCAGTGGTTCCCAGAGTTTATAAAAATAGAGATTGCTGGGCCCCACCCTCAGAGTTTCTGATTCAGTGAGTCTGGGTTGGGGGCCAAGAATTTGCATTTCTAACAAGTTCCCAGGTGATGCTGCTGCTGTGGTCCAGAGACCACACTTTGAGAACCACTGCCCACAGTGAACCAATCTGCCCCCATCACACATATCAGTTGTCAGTGATTGCTGATTTTCCTCTTTCCTTTCATGCTTATCGAAGAGCACAGTTCTGGGACCCAGTGAAAGGAAGGCTGGTCCTACCAATTCCTGATTACCAAGAAGAGGTAATTTTTGATTCAGAAGAATATCTTTCAAGAAAGCCTGCTGCTGATGAAGGAACCCCCTAAAGTAATTGTTTTAAATTAAATAAAAGGAAGAGGAGAGCAGTTGCAGAAGCCAGGTCATTCAAGTAGAAATACTGGTTGACCATGCCTGGGAACAACCTTCTCTTACTCCACTTGGGCATAAAACAAACATTCTCTGAGATTCATATGTATATTTGTAAACCACTTTAAAAATTCTGGGATTGCCAAGTGTATTAGACAAAATTCTTTGTTTCAGTTTTCTAAAATCCTAAATTAATAGACTCAAGCAAAAAAAAAAAAAAAAAAAGAGTTCTTGATTCCGGTAACTTAAATCCAAAGGGTTAAGTTGGCTTTAGGCCTAATTGGATACAGGTGTTCAAATGATGCTATCAGAGCACCATCTCTCTCTCTCTCTCTCTCTCTCTCTCTCTCTCTCTGCTCTGTTTTCCTCTATGATGTTTCACTCTTGGTGGGCATTTACCTTTCAGTAGCCCCTGGGAGCTGGAAACTTATAATTGCCTTTATAGCCAAGAATCCTAGTAGGAAGAGAGCTCCTCCTTTCCACATCACCAGCCAGAATCCCAGGTTTGACTCCCATTGGCCTGTCTGCAATCAAGTGCTCATCATCATTGAACCAATCAGTGCCCAGAAGAAAGAGTGCTCTGATTGGCTAGACCAGCTCAAAGAGGTGTGGCCAGCCCCACCCAAATCAGAATTACTGAGAGTGTGGGAGGGGTGGCTCAAACAAAGGAATGTTGACACAAAAAACAAGGGAGGATCCTGAGCAGACAAAAGTAATTTGTGAACCCAGAGCTGTTTTTATCTTGTCAGATTAACAATATGTTAAATAAAATAAGATAAATAAAATTACTATGTAATTTCATGATCATTTCCTGAAGGAAAGCCCATTTTAACCATGAAACAAAAACAGAAAAGAAAATATCCAAGCAAAGAGTTCTCTTTTATTTAAATAAAGGTAGCTTTATGCAAAACACAATACATTTTCCCATTTTTATAAAAATGTCACTTAGGTAGAAAATGCATTTACTTTCCATGCCCTCAACTCCCACCCACCAACAGGCAGTGTGTCTAGAGGTCACAAAAATGTTTTAATTTCTTTTAAAATCAGAATTAAAATAATGATAATTACTATTAATATAGAATAATGAATCCAAGCTATATTATATTCATCATTATACCAATGCAGCCATACAATAAAATTTAATTTTCTTTTTGGAAGAAAAGGCCCATGAAGGCAAATGTGCCTTGAGTCCAGGGAAGTTATAATGTGGTCTTACCTGCACCTCTTTCCCTCAAACCCGTTTCTTAAATTTCTGAAGGTGAGTGTCATGTTCTGCCATCTCCAGAAGAAGTCAGTTCTGCACCTGCGTTAGCACCCGCTGTGTAACCCTCCCTGAGGAACAACTGATTCTTTAAAAGGCTTAATGGGGGGGACTTCCCTGGCGGTCCAGTGGTTGACTCCGTGCTTCCACCACAGGGGGCACGGGTTCAATCTCTGGTCGGGAAACTAAGACCAGAGATTGGTGTGTGCCCACATGACGGCACAGTGCAGCCAAACAAACAAACGACAGACGAACGAACAAACAAAAAAACAAAAAGGCTTAACAGGGACACTGGGGCAGCTACCGGGAGGTGAGGCAGGTGCAAGACATGCTTAGTGTGTGCTGGGAGGAATTCCTTCCCCCAGATCCACAACCCTGTTCATTGCATTCATTTCTCATCCTAATGCCTATATCTCATTCACTGATATTGCCCTCTGTGCCTGGTACAGGCAAGCTAAGAGCTTGTCCATGACTCTTGAGTTGGATCTCCCCAACACCCAACGACCAGCTGAGACACTGGGCAGTGAGCTAACTCCCATGGTCACATAAGAGAGAAGGGAAGCTTGAACCCAAACTTGAACCCAGGACTATCCAAATCCAAAGCCAGGATTTTAAATGCTGCACCACATTGCTTCTGACTTTTCTGAAGTCCTGGCTTCCATGTTCTTCCTAGAGTGGAAGGAGAGGCAATGGTAGGTGGGGTGCAGTGGGGTGGGATGGAAGACCACACTTCCCATGCCCACTGTCCTCTGCCCTCTACCAGATCAATGCATTTCATGGGGAAGAACAAACGTTTTCATAAAGCAATTACTCATAAAGTCGAAATTTCCTACGTTCACAGCCATATGATTTCCAGCCATATTTTTTGTCCTTTCACCTGTGATTTAATTTTTCTGTCTAGTGACTCTACAGCAAGCTCCCATTAGCTCTGAAAGCCACCTAGCCACTCAGTTGAGCTTGATTCATGCACCATATGTTTATCCACGTGGCTCCAGGAACTCACATTTTCCCCAGGATCTCATCGCAGGCCTCTAGGACACCGGCAACGGTATCCTGAATTCCCCTCCCATCAGCACTCCCGCCGCCACCGCCCCCTTCCCTGCTCACAGCACTCAGCCTGCTATAATTAAACAAACAGGGTTATTTGTGACATCCTGGTTTACACATCAACAAGCTATTTTCCCTGATTTTGCTATGGATGGATTTGCTCTGCTTACATCAAACAAAAACAGCCCACCCAAAAATGCAGAATGAGCAAGGCGGAGGAGACGTGGCCAGCAGCTGCCTCTTTCCCTTGAGGCCAGGCTGATCCTTCCCTTTCCCAGACTCCCTGCCTCAAAGGAGCCAAGCCAGGCGACTCTGGAGCAAACAGCCATCAAGGGTCAGAATTCTGAACAGGAAGAGAGGGCTCCAGAAACACGGAAAGGTCAGATGGGAGTTTACTGTGGAGGAGTCCAGACTAAGCAGCATAGGAGAGTAGTAGAAGTACGTGGGATTCCCTAGACAAGTGTGTGCCAGGAAGGACCTCTTGATCTTGGTTTCTGGCAAATCGCTTTGGAGGCTACGCTGTGAGGTCCATGTCAGCTGGCAGGTTTGGGGGTGGGGTTCTGGTCCACGGATCCACCACCTCTTCCATCTGCCTCCAGGAATGCTTCATCCCATCCCCCGCCCAGCAGCCAGGAGGGGCTTCTGAAAGGCTAAGTAGTTCATGCCACTTGTGTATTTAGATGGAGCCTCTTTGTCCTCAAGAAAAGTCCTTAAATGGCTCCTTGGCCCTTCAAACTCCAGCCCCTGTCTACCTCTGCCCTAGATCTCACCCCATTCTCTAGGCCCCAGGAACAGGAACATTCAAGCTTTGCAAATGCACGGTTTGCACAAGCCCCTCCTTCTCCCTCGAACAGACTCTCTCCAGCCCCCTTGACTTGCTTCCCCTCAAGCCCTTCCTTTGCTGGGCTCCTCTCCACCCTTGACCAAGCTCTAACCTCTCTGTGTTCTGTCTGTCCACACACCCATCTGCCTTACAGACGGTCAGCTCCACGAGGACCTTGCTCTCTCTCGGGTCCCAGTCCTCCAAGATGTTGGCTGAATGAATTAATGACTCTCTTTTGTGTTCAGCATCTCCTTCAGAGTAACTGGCCTTTTGCAAAGATCTGGTACAAAAGCAGAGGCCACATTGTTGCTCCATGCCGGAAACAACCCAAATGTCCGTCAACAATAGAATTGATAAATAAATTGTGGCAAACTCACAACTAGAAAGGGGATGAGATACGCATGACTGCATCCCCAAATGTGGATGCATTTCACAAGTAAAATGTTGAACAAAAGATACCAAACACTAAGGAGGATAGCCTACAGGATTCTATTTACATAAAGTACAAAAACAGGTAAAATTAATGTCTGCCGTTAGCAGTCAGGAGAGTGCTTCACCCGGGAGGGGAGTGACGGGAAAGGGGGCTTCTGAGTGCTGGCATGGTCTGATTCTGGGTCCTGGTGCTGGGTACTCAGGCACATTCAGCTGTGAGAATTCACTGAGCTGTGCACTATGAGGTGTACACTTCTCTCTCATACATATAGGAATACATATAACATATATTATATATTGCATATCGTTCAGTGAATATATTATATATAATACTTGTATATATGGATAAGTATTATATGATACATATACACCTATATTTACATATACATACAACATTTGAATAAAAATTAAGCAAACAACTAGAGGCCCCTCTGGTGCTGGAGCGGAGGAACTGGGTTCTGCTTCCCTCTGTCCTTCCTGGGGGCCAGCTTGGGTCTGTCGCTTCTCTTACTGGCTACTTCATTGGTGGTCAGAGGGTATGGTCCCTGCTCTCTCAGCCCCCGTCTCCTCCTCCCAGGACCCCTCCTACTAGAAGCTGCTTCCGTCCTGCCCCTGAAGGCCCCAGCCCCGAGTAACACAGTCGACCTCCTGAAGGCCCTTTGGTCCCACCTGCCCCCGGATGAGTCTGAGCTGCAGAGGGGACTCTGGAACCAAGTGCGGGAAGAGATGTGGGAGAAAGGGATGGCTCTGTAGAAGGAGGGTGAGGCATCTGGATCCCAAGTGACGCTGGATCCCAGGTGATGCAGAAAAGGAATCAAGATTGAGTGAGATGGGATGCGGCCAGGGAACCATGTGGTGACACCTGCAGAGTCAGAGTGGCCGGGAGACTTTGATGCAAACATTCAATTTGACATTGTTGAAGTTTTGCAATGGAAGCCCTTCCTGCCCCCTCCCTCCCAAGCCTCCGATAAAGTCTACTGCTACTACTACTACTACTACTACACACACACACACACACACACACACACACACACACACACACGAGACTTGTCTGAGTGGGATTTGGGGGAATCCAGGAAGAGACTGCGCTCCATGTCTGGTTCATCGAGATAGTGAAGAGGGACAGGTAGGTGGTCCTTACATTGATCCACAGTTGGAGGCAGCGGGGACAGAAAGCCGGCTGGGCGACTGAGAGGCTGTGATCCTCCTCCGGGTTCTCACAAACCCTGGGGATGACTTTGGAGTCGCATGGAATACAGACTGAGAGCTTTAGGCAAATCTTATTTAGATTTTTAAAAGCTACGAGATCACAGCTGACATCAGGGTCAGATATTAGTATATTTAAGTAGCTATGAGAGGTCTTAGCTCCCTTACGTAATTGCAAATCCCTCGAAGGCAGAAACTGCATTTATCTTTGTGTCTCCCAAGAACCCGAGGGCCAGGTCTGGAATGGATACATCTCTTGATGTCCCTAAGAGGGATGGGTTGACTACGCACTCACAATAGTTTACACTGTATCCTTAGAACACACCTGCAAGCTGGTGCTGCCTTGTCACAGGGTTGCCCCAAAGAAATAGCAGCCACAGGTCCTTCCTGTGACTTGAGAGCCCCAGTGTTTTCATACCTGTGATTCCACCCGGTTTTCACAACAAGCCAGGGAATGCCTTTTTTATCATTGAGGAATCAAATTTCAGGGAGGGGATGGAACTTCTTCCAGGCACCCTGTTAGTAAATGGGGGCAAATGGGATTCGAATTCAGACCATCTGAGACCATCCTTTTCATGTCATTCAGGACTGCAGGGCTGGGCTCCTTCTCCCAGGAATTATTCTTTCTGTTGGCAATATCACATTTCTAAATTACTTCCCAGTCACTGAAACACCCTTGAGATGAGTGCACCCACCCCCATCCGTGGCAAGGCTTAACTCAGTGACAAGGGCAGCTGACAGGGGGAGGCATGCCTCTGCCTTCTTCCCCCCGTCACCTGGCGGGGGGTCAGCAGGGCCGAGAAGGGACAACCAGCCCACAGCTCTCTTAGGGTGTGACTGTCCCCACAATGACCCTGTTGGGGAGCACCCTGGGGCCCCCATTCATCCATTCATTGAGTAAATGCTGTAGAATGAGAGAAACCCTGTGAAGGGTTCTGAGGGGAAGAGGTGAACTAGACTGTCACTTCGGGAGTTCTTGGGCTGAACTGGGAAGGCTCGAGTGCTAGTGAGCCCAGGAGGGAAAACTGACTCGGCTTTTGGGATCCCAGGGAAAGTGCCACCTCAACCCACGTTGCAGGGCCGGTTTGGGTTGGCCGGGAGAAGGGGTGAGGTAGGGCGTTCCAGGCTGGGTGCTGCCCCCCTATGAACAGCAGAGTGGGGGGGCAGAGAGAACCCAGGGCGCCTAGTGAATTACAGCTAGTTCAATCTGACTCAGAGTGAGGAGACGGGAGAGTGGAGAGCATGGCCCACCTCAGGTGGCCCACCTGTGTGGTCCATGGGCCACCTGCACCTTGGTCAGATGAGAACACAGCTACTTCCCTTGTATAGCTCTCACTCCCTGGCTCACTTCATCCACTGTGTCCCCCCAGTTCCAAGAGGCACATCCCAAGCCCTCCCAGTACACATTGGAGCCTCTTTCACCATATGGGAGACAAGGGTAGAAATCTCCTCCTCCTCATCTCCATGGGGACAGTGCTCTCCGAAGAAATCCTATCCCCAAAGCCAGCCAGCCCCTCTTTTGCCGGTGATGGTCATCAAAGTGTCGCAAACTGGTTTCTCATCAGCCTTTATGAATCCTCTGTAGTGGCCCTGGAATGTGGTATCTGTTGTCTGTGGTACGATTTCCATGTGAGACTGTCCAGGGGGACCCACAGAAAGGATGGATAAGAGCTGATGGGGCCAGGAGGCCAAGGGATGAGCCTGAGCTCGGGGAGGCCCGGCAGGCAGGGCATCCAAGCGCTCTGGGCGGGACTGCGTGGTGTGCTGGGAACATACCAGCCTTCGGAGTCTGCAGGGCTGGTTCAAATCCCCACCCCCATCAACTTGCACGATCTCTTGAGTCTCAGTTTTCTCACCTGTGATATGGGAATAGTAAGACTTAACTCATAGGGCAGGACCAATGACAAAAGGCACGTTTAGCCCTTTGCACGGGGCCTGGCACACAGTAGGTGCCCCATAAATGGTAGTTCCCACTGTAGGTGTCCAGGGAGAAATGTTCCAGTATTTCAAACCCTTAATTTTTTTTAGCTTCCCTTCTGAGTTGGGTATCCCAAGGTTGGTTTGAAAATTAGAAATATAAACCCCTTATAAAGATAATGTGATTCAAACCCAGCAGCCAGCCCTCTGTGCAAACTGAGGCTCCCAGGGCCTGTGGTTTAGGCCTCAACCACGAAAATCTCCCTTTGTACAGCACAACGAGGCTCTGAGATTACATCTCAAGGCTGACATTGCAGCCAGCCAGGACTCCAGTGCTTCCTCTCCTGAAAAGATTTCAGCCATTTCCAGGCCAGGAGCATTCATTTTCTACTTATTGCTCCCGATTTACCAGGAATCCGAGAAGCTGGCTCAGAACACTCTGAAATTTGAGTGATGAAGAGAAGAATCATGATATAGCACAGGAAAGAGCACAGAAGGACCTGCCTCTGCCCCAAACTACCTGGCTGTGCAGCCTTGGACAGGACAGTCTAACCTCTGGGCCTCAGCTTCCTCCTGTTATGAAGCCAGGAGGAACACTGGGATGTCAGGCAGGCCGTATGCTAAGCAGACAGCAGGTGTCATGGCAGGTACGGGCCCTGCCCTCACAGACAAGACTTAGACTCAGAGGCACCTGGCAGCTCTCTGCTTCATAACCTTGTTGTGTTAATTTGCTGGGGCTGCCAGACAAGGTACCACAGTCTGGGGGGCTGAAACCACAGCATTTATTGTCTCACAGTTGTGGAGGTTAGAAGTCCAAGATCAAAGTGTCAGCTGGGTTAGATCCTTCTGAGGACTGCGAGGAAGAATCTATCCCAGGCCTCTCCCCGAGCCTCTGGGAGTGGGTCGCTGGCCACCTTAGGCATTCCTTGGTTTGTAGAAGCATCGCCCCGATCCCTGCTTTTCTGTGCACGTGACATTCTCCCTGAGTGTGTGTCTGTGTCCAAATTTCCCCTTTTTATTAAGACACCAGTCATATTGCATCTGGGGCCCACCCTACTCTAGTATGGCCCCATCTTAACTAATTACATCTTCAAGGACCCTCTTCCTAAGTAAAGTCACAGTCTGAGATGACCAGGAATTCAACGTATGAATTTGGAGGGGACACCATTCAACCTGGGACAAGGTAATCAACCCCTCTGACCTCAGTTTCTCTGCCTCTAAAATTATTGATAATCTTGAGGGATAAATGGGACAAGGGGTGCGAAAGTCCCTCACACATAAGAGGTGCCTGCACAGAGTAGGAGCTCAGCCATCAGCAGAGGTGGCCAAAGGCCAATCCTGGTTCCTTTCCTCCCTCCCCACCTTCCCCTTGCCCGGTGGAGCTGACAAAGTGATTAAGCTTAAACGCAAGAGTTGAATCTATTCTCTAAAAGGAAGTTGGCTGCTGAAGTCTGTTTGGGGCATTGCTTTTGTACTCCTGAAACCGTGACACACGTGTGACCCGCAAAGCCCTGCCTCGCCATAAAGATAAAGGATGTGACAGCTGCGCGGAGTGTGACCGCTCTTCAAGCGCCGATCAGGACCATCGGCAGTGTACAGTGTGAATAACGGCACCCACCTTTCTCCCCTGCCCTCCCCCTCTTGTCGGCTTCGATTCACAGGCTGTATAATTCAAGTCATTAATGTTTTACATTCAGCACGCTGCCAGTTTCTTCTCATTTTGGAAATCTCTTGTGTGTGTTTCCTAAATTTAAAATAAATACACTGTACATAATTGGATGCGAACCAGACAACACAGCAATCATACGTTTCCATTGATTCCGCAGATGTATTCGCCTCAGACATGAGTGGGAAAGGTCTCTGTGTGTTCCGATGGGAATATTAAACGGGACAAGTTGCTCTTCTGTTCTTCGATATCAGTATCAGCCTTTAGAATGTTTCCTGTCGTGATCTTTCTTGAGCAATGAAAGGTTCTTGCGCCAAAAATAGACATCCAAATTGCTCCAGTTGCTACCATTTTTGTGCTCACAGGGTGGAGTGGAAAGAGCTTAAGTATAGGCCTCAAGAGACCAGAGATCTGGCCGCAGATCCACCACGAGGAAGGTATGGAATAGCAAATTAGCCCTTACATTGTGGACTTCAGTTATGCAATGAAGAGATTGGCCCAGATATTTTATTTTTTTCCAAAGCATGGAATGAGATACCCTTGAGATACACTCAGGATGATTTTTTAAGCACAGGAAGATGACATTAAGTAGCATCAGATCTTGGGGAAGAGACAAAAAGACACTCTAAAGAATCCATTTGCTTGCTTATGTTTCCTGGCCCTCTTGCTCTTAGGTGGGGTCATGTGACTAGTCCTGGCCAATGAGATGTGAGCAGCAATGACGATGTGTGTCACTTCACACATGAGAAGTGCGAGAAGCCCATGCACAAGTCTCCAAACTCTCTTCTCCACACGTGGTGGGAGGCCACTGTGTACCCAGGTGATGCAGCTCCAGGATGGCGGAGCCTGCATCAGCCTAAGGTCCTGAGTGACTGGGGGGAGGAGAGCCCCTGGGGACCTGTGTGGGAGGTGGAGCGTGAGTGAGAAGTTAACTTTCATTATATTAAGACACTGAGATTTAAAAAAAAACCACACAGCATATTCCAGCCTGACTGATATAAATCTTATAGTGAAAAAGTCATTTCCTTTTAAAGTCTACTTAATTCTTCTGATCTGTTGTCAAGGAGAAAGTCTCTGCTGGGGATCGTAGGTCTTTAATACTCCCCTCACTCTTATAATCTCAGTTTTCAACTAAACGAGAGTAGACTTTGGGCTCAGCATCTTTAGCCAGCAATAATACCCAGTATATTAGTCTGCTCGGGCTGCCATAACAAAACACCATAGGCTGGGGGGCTTAAACAACTGAAATATATTTTCTCATAGTTCTGGAGGCTGGAAGTCCAAGATCAAGGAGTCGGCAGTGTTGGTTTCTTCTGAGGCCTCTCTCATGGCTTGTAGATGACTTCTCTTCTCGCTGTGTGTTCAGTTGGTCATCTCTTTGTGTGTCTGCTGTTTCTCTCTCTCTGTCCTAACCTCTTCTTCTTATAAGGATGACAGTCAGATTGGATTAGGGCTGAATTTAATTTAATTACCTCTAAGGTCCTATCTCAAAATACAGTCACATTCTGAAGTACTGGGGGGTTAAGGCTTCAACATAGGAAAATGAGGGGGGGACACAATTCAGCAAATACTACCCAGCTAGATTTTAAGGATAATATTTAGTATTAACTGGTTTTTGGAAGGGTGGGGATTGCTTTTTTACTTAGAGCAAGCCATGCCAGTTTACCATTTATGATTATATACACATTTTTCTTAAAATATAAACATAGTAGAAAGGCTGATTTAAAGAAACCTGTAAGAATTAATAGTATGCTAAACCTTGTGATGGGAGATACAAATGATTGAATTTTGAACATTCAGTCAATGTTTTTTGAACATTGCCTAGGTGATTTCTAAAGCCTGTCCCAATTCTGACAGTTTTGTTTTTCTTGTGTAATTTGGATTGTAATCATTTATGCATCAATTTAATTGAATGCCTATTGTGTCTCATTGGTGTTGGACACCAGGGTGATTAGAGAGTCAAGTGAATAGTGATATGAGAGCAGAGAAAGATAAAATTCATTTCTGCCTGGAAGAATCAGAAAGGCTTCCCAGAGGTGGTGACAAACATTATATTTTGGACTTCTCAGCCACACCCAAACCCACAGATTGCAAACACCTTCTCCTCATCCTTGACCTGTATTTTCTGAATTTTGAATGTGTGCATAACCTTGTGATAGACCCTATCAAGAAGATACTGTAACTTTAAGAAGAGGGAAAAAGCTAATTAGTAGCAGAGAAGACCATGCATAAAATTCATGACTTGCATTTCAGGTTATAATTCCCCCAGAGGTGATTCTAAACATGTTTGGGTTTTTTTCCCCCTTGATTAGGAACCTTACATTTTCCTAGAGTCTAGCTGTCTGATATGAAATACAGATTGGAAACATTCAGTCATAATTGTGAAAATATATTTCTTAATCAAATGTAACCACAGGGGGAAAAATATTTCTTTGAATAATCTCCTCTGAGGACAGAGAATGTATTTGGGGGGTAATTCATTCAATGTTTTCATCATTGGTCCCTGATTTGGTCATCCAATGAAGTATAAATATTTATCCAGCTCCTACTAAATGGAAGACTCTTCTAGATGCTGCAGACACTGTGGGGAATCAGACTGGCTGGGTACTCTCTCAGGGGGCTTACATTCTAGCAGGAGAGACGGACAATAAGCAAACAAGTAGATAAAGGAGAGGACAGCAGATAGAAATAAATGCTCTGACAGGATTACAATGAAATACGGGACAATGGGTGGGGGAGGTGTCTGGTTTGGATTGGGTTGTCGGGAAATCCTCTCCAAGGGGCAATTTAAGGTGAAATGTAAATGGCAAGAAAAAGCCAGTGGGAAGAGTGTTCCAGACCGAGGGAGGGGTGGCTAAGGAAGCTAAGGGAGGGATGCGCATGTGCGTTTGCGGAACAGAAAGCAGACCTGTTTCTGCAGTTGGCAGGGCAGAGTGGTGGTAGCAGAGGTCAGGGAGGAGGATGGGGCCAGCATTCAGTCTGATTGTTACTCCCGCAAAACGCATACAGATGCTACTTTCCAAAGCTCCCCAAAAACATTTTCAGGTATTCTCTCCTCTCATGCTAATCTCCTAGCCTTTAGCTTATTTTCTTTTCCTTAAAAATGCATTTACATAATTTTCCCTTCCAACTAAGATGTGCAATCCTTTCTAGAGAGTAGTCAGCTATGAAATATGAGTTTGGAAAGTGGTTCATTTGTCTCATTTCTGTTAGTGAAGCAATTACTCCTTTTTCCTTATGACCACTCTTTAAAATACAGTACCATAAGTTCAATGTCTGTATTGTTATTTTTGCAGGGCAGACGGTGCTGAGGGAACCATAGCGGTGAACTGGTATATGGGACCTCTGAGATTTGGTAAGAGCAACTGATGAGCTGGAAACAGTGGTTGAGGGCTGCTCTTTTATTTCTTCAGCCTCACCTAGTCGCCTGTTTCTCTCCATTCCTCCTGGCACCATCCCAAGCCAGGCCTCTTTATTTCACAACCGGATTATTGCAAGAGTTGGCCCCTATGTCTCTGAGCTATTTTCTTTCTCATTTCTTCTCTGTGCTACAATCAGATTCATCTTTCTACAGCATCTCTTCAGGTATATCATTCCCCTACTAGCCAACCTAAAATGGTTCTCCACTGGCTCCCAAATCAGGCTTCTCTGTCTGGCACCCACCATCGCAAATATGGCCTTTCAGATTTATGTGAGTAAATATGATATTTCTTTCAAGGCAATGTGTCTCAGGTTCCAGCAGAACACCTCTGATTTGTGTAGAACAGTCCCCATCCTGAAAATGCCAGCAGCACCCATAAGAATCCATGAAAGTGGAGAAGCCAACAAAATTAATAGTATATAAAATCGAGCTGTTCCACCAAACTCACCAATCAGTTGAGACACGCGGGACCCACACAACAAAGGTCCTACCAGGTGGATGGGGGTGGGGGTGGAGGGGTGAAACTTGAACCTAAAGTTCAATTCACACAAAGCAAATATTCCACCCAGTTAAAAGGTTAACTGTGTGCATGTGTGAATCAGGAAAATACTGAATTCACTTTAAAAATATATGTTCTATTAATCAGCGTAACACAGTTGTTATAACAAATATATCTCCAGATTTCAGCAGCTTGACCTAATAGTTTATTTTATGTTCACATAACAGTGAGCGGTTGTCCCAAGGCAGGTGATTTTGGTTGGTGGACAGCTTTCTTCCACGGGGTCATTCAGGGTCCCATTGCTGTCAGCTTCATCTGCTGGGGGAGAGGAAAGAGCCAGCGGGGGGAAGGCACATCTGCTTCTTAACAGTCCTGGCCCAGAAGTGATACCCATCATTTGGGCTCAATCCCACTGGCAAAAACTATGGCAACTGAACGCAGCTGGGGGGCAGGGAAATGATTCCCTGGCAAGGTGGCCACGTCCTAACAACAGCCCAAACTATGAGAGAAGATCGGGGTTTTTTGACGGACAGCTAGGTGCTCCTGCATATAGCTCTAGGCTGTTAATATTAAGCTCATAGGTAATTTGGTCCTCAGGCTAAATATTACCTCTTATTGTAATGGCAGTCAGGCAGAACCAGAGAAATTTTTAAAAAGTTATTATTACTAAAAGTTTTTTTTTTTCTTATCACACCCCTTCATCTGGTTAACTCCTACTTATTCTCCAGATCTCAGCTCAATTGTCACATCCTCTGTGAAGCCTTTCCTGGCATTTCTTTTTTTTTTTGGTATATCTTTTTTTTTTCGTTATATACTCTTTTTTAACTTTTAAACTATGTCAATATAGTACCTTTCAAAATTTTTAATTAGAAATCAAATGAAGCTAGAAAATGTTTTTTTAAAGCTTTTTTTTTATTGGGGTATAGTTGTTTTACAATGTTGTGTTAGTTTCTACTGTACAACGAAGTGGAGTTCCCTGTGCTATAAAGCAGGTTCTTATTAGTTATCTATTTTATACATATTAGTGTATATATGTCAATCCCAATCTCCCAGTTCATTCCCCTGCCCCCTGCTTTCCTCCTTTGGTGTTCATACATTTGTTCTCTTCATCTGTGTCTCTATTTCTGCCTTGCAAACTGGTTCATCTGTACCATTTTTCTGGACACCACATATATTAGTTAATATACGATATTTTTCTCTTTCTGACTTACTTCACTCTGTATGACAGTCTCTAGGTCCATCCACATCTCTACAAATGACCCAATTTTGTTCCTTTTTATGGCTGAGTAATATCGCATTGTATATATGTACCATGTCTTCTTTATCCATTCATCTGTCAATGGACATTTAGGTGGCTTCCATGACCTGGCTATTGTAAATAGTGCTGCCATGAACATTGGGGTGCATGTGTCTTTTTGAATTATGGTTTTCTCTGGGTATATGCCCAGTAGTGGGATTGCTGGGTCATATGGTAATTCTATTTTTCGTTTTTTAAGGAAACTCCATACTGTTCTCCATTGTGGCTATACCAATTTACATTCCCACCAACAGTGCAAGAGGGTTCCCTTTTCTCCACACCCTGTCCAGCATTTATTGTTTGTAGATTTTCTGTTGATGCCCATTCTAACAGGTGTGAGGTGATACCTCATTGTAGTTTTGATTTGCATTTCTCTAATAATTAGTGATGTTGAGCAGCTTTTCATGTGCCTCCTGGCCATCTGTATGTCTTCTTTGGAGAAATGTCTATTTAGGTCTTCCACCCATTTTTGTATTGGGTTGTTTATTTTTTTGATATTGAGCTACATGAGTTGCTTGTATGTTTTGGAGATTAATGCTTTGTCAGTTGATTTGTTTACAAATATTTTCTCCCATTCTGAGGGTTGTCTTTTGGTCTTGTTTATGGTTTCCTTTGCTGTGCAAAAGCTTTTAAGTTTCACTAGGTCCCATTTGTTTATTTTTGTTTTTATTTCCATTACTCTAGGAGGTGTGTCAAAAAAAGATCTTGCTGTGATTTATGTCAAAGAGTGTTCTTCCTATGTTTTCCTCTAAGAGTTTGATAGTGTCTGGCCTTACATTTAGGTCTTTAATCCATTTTGAGTTTATTTTTGTGTCTGGTGTTAGGGAGTGTTCTAATTTCATTCTTTTACATGTAGCTGTCTAGTTTTCCCAGCACCATTTATTGAAGAGGCTGTCTTTTCTCCACTGTATGTCCTTGCCTCCTTTGTCATAGATTAGTTGACCATAGGTGTATGGGTTTATCTTGGGGCTTTCTATCCTGTTCCATTGATCTACATTTCTGTTTTTGAACCAGCACCATATTGTCTTGATTACTGTCGCTTTGTAGTATAGCCTGAAGTCAGGGAGTCTGATTACTCCACCTCCTTTTTTTTTTTCCTCAAGGTTTCTTTAGCTACTTGGGGTCTTTTGTGTCTCCAAACAAATTTTAAGATTTTGTGTTCTAGTTTTGTAAAAAATGCCATTGGTAGTTTGATAGGGATTGCATTAAATCTGTAGATTGCTTTGGGTAGTATAATGAGTTTCACAATATTGATTCTTCCAAGCCAAGAACATGGTATATCTCTCCATCTGTTTGTGTCATCTTTGATTTCTTTCATCAGTGTCTTAGAGTTTTCTGAGTACAGGTCTTTTATCTCCTCAGGTAGGTTTATTCCTAGGTATTTTATTCTTTTTGTGGCAGTGGTGAATGGGATTGTTTCCTTAATTTCTCTTTCTGATCTTTCATTGTTAGTGTATAGGAAAGCAAGAGATTTCTGTGCATTAATTTTGTATCCTGCAACTTTACCAAATTCATTGATTAGCTCTAGTAGTTTTCTGGTGGCATCTTTAGGATTTTCCATGTGTAGTATCATGTCATCAAGTAAAACAGTGACAGTTTTACTTCTTCTTTTCCAATTTGTATTCCTTTTATTTAGTTTTCTTCTCTGATTGCTGTGGCTAAGACTTCCAAAGCTATGTTGAATAATAGTGGTGAGAGTGGACATCCTTGTCTTGTTCCTGATCTTAGAGGAAATGTTTTCAGTTTTTCACCATTGAGAATGATGTTTGCTGTGGGTTTGTCATATATGGCCTTTATTATGTTGAGGTATGTTCCCTCTATGCCCATTTTCTGGAGAGTTTTTATCATAAATGGGTGTTGAATTTTGTCAAAAGCATTTCCTGCATCTATTGAGATGATCATATGGTTTTTATTCTTCAATTGTTAATATGGTGTATCACATTGATTGATTTGTGTATATTGAAGAATCCTTGCATCCCTGGGATAAATCCCACTTGATCATGGTGTATGATACTTTTAATGTGCTGTTGGATTCTGTTTGCTAGTATTTTGTTCAGGATTTTTGCATCCATATTCATCAGTGATATTGGTCTGTAATTTTCTTTTTTTGTGATATCTTTTTCTGGTTTTGGTATAAGGGTGATGGTAACATCATGGAATGAGTTTGGGAGTGTTCCTTCCTCTGCAATTTTTTGGAAGAGTTTGAATAGGGTGCATGTTAGCTCTTCTCTAAATGTTTGATAGAATTCACCTGTGAAGCCATCTGGTCCTGGACTTTTGTTTGTTGGAAGATTTTTAATCACAGTTTCAATTTCATTCCTTGTGATTGGCCTGTTCATATTTTCTATTTCTTCCTGGTTCAGTCTTGGAAGGTTATACCTTTCTAAGAATTTGTCCATTTCTTCTAGGTTGTCCATTTTATTGACATATAGTTGCTTGTAGTAGTCTCTTAGGATGCTTTGTATTTCTGAGGTATGAGTTGTAACTTCTCCTTTTTCATTTCTAATTTTACTGATATGAGTCTCTTTCTTGATGAGTCTGACTAAAGGTTTATCAATTTTGTTTATCTTCTCAAAGAACCAGCTTTTAGTTTTATTGATCTTTGCTATTGTTTTCTTTGTTTCTATTTCATTTATTTCTGCTCTGATCTTTATGATTTCTTTTCTTCTACTAACTGTGAGTTTTGTTTGTTCTTCTTTCTCTAGTTCCTTTAGGTGTAAGGTTAAATTGTTTATTTGAGATTTTTCTTGTTTCTTGAGGTAGGCTTGTATTGCTATAAACTTCCCTCTTAGAACTGCTTTTGCTGCATCCCATAGGTTTTGGATCATCGTATTTTCATTGTCATTTATCTCTAGGTATTTTTTGATTTCCTCTTTGATTTCTTCAGTGATCTCTTGGTTATTTAGTAGCATATTGTTTAGCCTCCATGTGTTTGTGTTTTTACGGTTTTTTTCCTTTATTTCTAATCTCATAGTGTTATCGTCAGAAAAGATGCTTGATATAATTTCAGTTTTCTTAAATTTACTGAGACTTGATTTGTGACCCAAGATGTGATCTATCCTGGAGAATGTTTCGTGTGCACTTGAGAAGAAAGTGTTATCTGCTGTTTTCAGATGGAATGTCCTATGAATATCAATTAAGTCCATCTAGTCTATTGTGTCATTTAAATCTTTTGTTTCCTTATTAATTCTCTGTCTGGATGATTTGTCCATTGGCATAAGTGAGGTGTTAAAGCCCCCCACTATTATTGTGTTACTGTCGATTTCCTCTTTTATAGCTGTTAGCAGCTGCCTTATGTATTGAGGTGCTCCTATGTTGGGTGCATATATATTTATAATTGTTATATCTTCTTCTTGGATTGATCCCTTGATCATTACGTGGTGTCCTTCCTTGTCTCTTGTAACATTCTTTGTTTTAAAGTCTATTTTATCTGATGTGAGTATAGCTATCCAGCTTTCTTGTGATTTCCATTTGCATGGAATATCTTTTTTGATCCCCTCACTTTCAGTCTCTGTGTGTCCCTAGGTCTGAAGTGGGTGTCTTGTAGACAGCATATATATGGGTCTTGTTGTTGTATCCATTCAGCCAGTTTGTGTCTTTTGGTTGGAGTATTTAATCCATTCACATTTAAGGTAATTATCGATATGTATGTTCCTATTACCAGTTTCTTAATTGTTTGGTTTTTTTTTTAGACACCAGTTGTACTTGAACATTTGTTATTTTATTATTATTTTTTAAATTTATTTATCTATTTTTGGCTGTGTTGGGTCTTCGTTTCTGTGCGAGGGCTTTCTCTAGTTGCGGCAAGCAGGGGCCACTCTTCACTGCGGTGCGTGGGCCTCTCACTATCGCAGCCTCTCTTGTTGCGGAGCACAGGCTCCAGACGCACAGGCTCAGTAATTGTGGCTCACGGGCCTAGTTGCTCCGCGGCATGTGGGATCTTCCCAGACCAGGGCTCGAACCCGTGTCCCCTGCATTAGCAGGCAGATTCTCAACCACTGTGCCACCAGGGAAGCCCTTCTTAATTGTTTTGGGTTTGTTTTTGTAGGTCTTTTTCTTCTCTTGTTTTCCCACTTAGAGAAGTTCCTTTAGCATTTGTTGTAGAGCTGATTTAGTGATGCTGAATTCTCTTAGCTTTTGCTTGTCTGTAAAGCTTTTGATATCTCCATTGAATCTGAATGAGATCCTTGCTGGGTAGAGTACTCTTGGCTGTAGGTTCCTTCCCTTTCATCACTTTAAATATATTGTGCCATTCCCTTGTGGCTTGCAGGGTTTCTGCTGAGAAATCAGCTGTTAACATTATGGGAGTTCCCTTGTATGTTATTTGTTGTTTTTCCCTTGTTGCTTTTAATAATTTTTCTTTGTGTTTAATTTTTGTCACTTTGATTACCATGTGTCTCAGCATGTTTCTCCTGGGTTTATCCTGCCTGGGACTCTGCACTTCCTGGACTTCAGCAACTATTTCCTTTCCCATGTTAGGGAAGTTTTTGACTATAATCTCTTCAAATATTTTCTCAGGTCCTTTCTCTCTCTCTTCTCCTTCTGGGACCCCTATAATGTGAATGTTATTGTGTTTAATGTTGTCCCAGAGGTCTCTTAGGCTGTTTTCATTTCTTTTCATTCTTTTTTATTTGTCCTGTTCTGCAGCAGTGAATTCCACCATTCTGTCTTCCAGGTCACATATCCGTTCTCCTGCCTCAGTTATTCTGCTATTGATTCCTTCTAGTGTATTTTTCATTCCAGTTATTGTCTTGTTCATTTCTATTTGTTTGTTCTTTAATTCTTCTAGGTCTTTGTTAAACATTTCTTGCATCTTCTCAATCTTTGCCTCCATTCTTTTTCCGAGGTCCTGGATCATCTTCACTATCATTATTCTGAATTCTTTTTCTGGAAGGTTGCCTATCTCCACTTCATTTAGTTGTTTTTCCAGGGTTTTATCTTGTTCCTTCATCTGGGACATAGTTCTCTGCCTTTTCATTTTTTCTGTCTTTCTGTGATTGTGGTTTTCGTCCTGCAGGCTGCAGGACTGTAGTTCTTCTTGCTTCTGCTGCCTTTTTCCTGGCATTTGTGCCTGTCACATTTCTATTTTCTATGTGTTTCTAACCCCACACACTTCCCATTTGTAGCACTTATCACATTGCCGTTTTACATTTATGTGTGTGATGATTAGATGAGTACCTGTCTCCCCCATTAGACTATAAGTTCCTTGAGGACAGGTATATCCACTGTTTTTTCATCACCTGTTTTTTTCCCAGTATCTAGCACCAGGGCAGCATGCAGTAGGTGATCAAAATATAACTATTGACTGAATGAATTAAATAACTTTTTTTCATTGTAGAAAACCTGGAATTACAGATATATAACAAGAAAACAAATTTTAAAAATCATCTGAAACCTCCTATATTAGTTAGCTATTGCTGAGGTAATGTGTGTAAGAAACAATTCCAAAAATCTCAGTGACTTGCAACAACAAATGTTTATTTCCTACTCAGAGGTTTGTGGGTTGGTTGTTGTGGCTTGGCTCAGGCTTCATGTCAAATCCAAGCCTAAGATTAGCCACTACCTGGCCACTTCTCATGGTGCCAGATAGGAGTGCAAGTGGTCAAGCCAATCCACATAAGCAACATTTAAAACTTTTTGTTTGATGTGGTCTATGTTTTGACTTCACATTTTATTAGCCAAAGCAATATGGCCATGTGTGAAAAGGAAAGACTGCTTCAGGGAACTTTGGTGAGAATGGAGAGAAATGGAAGAATTATGAAAAAATAGGGTAATCTACCACATCCACCTCTTTTTTTTTTTAAAGGGGAAGAGGAGGAAATGAGGAGCTGTTTTTTTTTTTTTTTTTGATTGATTGATTGATTGCTATGTTGGGTCTTCGTTTCTGTGCAAGGGCTTTCTCTAGTTGTGGCAAGTGGGGGCCACTCTTCATCGCGGTGCGTGGGCCTCTCACTATCGTGGCTTCTCTTATTGCAGAGCACAGGCTCCAGACGCGCAGGCTCAGTAGTTGTGGCTCACGGGCCTAGTTGCTCCATGGCATGTGGGATCTTCCCAGACCAGGGCTCGAACCCATGTCCCCTGCATTGGCAGGCAGATTCTCAACCACTGCGCCACCAGGGAAGCCCCCCACATCCACCTCTTGACTTTTTTCTCCATATATATTTAAATATTATGTGTATATATATTTCAGACCAACATAATTTCTTCTAAAGACAGAATATTTAAACTTAGAGAAATCCTGAGGGGAGGGGCATTATCAACATACAAACTCCAGTAAATAAAAAGTATTTTATTAATTGCTCTAGTGATTTTCCCCCCAAAATTGCAAAAAAAAAAAAGACAGAAAAAACCCCCAAACCTTTCAATCTAAACAGTACTGGAACCATGCCCTGGCTTTATTTGTAACTCCTTTTAAAAATAAATGAAATGTGACTTGTTAATAAGTGTAGCAGGAATAAGAAAGCTGTGACTGACTTCCCACCTTCAAATATTGCCATTCCAAACCATTCTAGAAAACACGCATACACAAAAGCATTTCATCACCACTCAAGCCGGTTCTGGTGTTTAACAATTCTCAGTGATGAGAAGTCCTTTCATCTCTCAGCAGTTAGTCTTTTTCAGTAGACATGGAAAACAACAGGTCATCCCTACCATGAACCCTTTTTTCGAATCACCTTTATGTGCCTCGTGAGTGACAGTAGCTGAGTTCTTCCACAGATCAACAATAACCAAGTACTTAAAAGTCACTCTCTCTCTCTGCAAGCTCTTGGTGTATTCAAATACAATTGATGCCTTAATTCCTGACTTCTTATTAAATAAGAAGGAAATGGTTTACTGTGATCTTATGTTGAAGCTGCTCGGATGTTGGGGTGAAATGTGAATTACAAAATCAAGGAGGAAGGACTTTTAAAATACCTCTTGGCGTGTTTATATTTGAAGAGGGAAGATGTACTTGTTCAAACATTTATGTTGCTACATTTCCACTTCTATCAAAGGTAATAGATACTGCAATTGGGTTCTTTGACCCTAAGTTGCCTTTGTATTATTTTGGACCATATTCTATCTTTAATTAAAAAGGGGCTAAGTTAAAATAAATATAACAAAAGACTCAAGGCTCAAGTTGATAACTATATATATAAATTACGGATTTCAAGCAACCAAAGGCCAGCCTGGGTGACCCAGTCTCCGTAGAAATGTGGGAGGTGGTGTGTGGGAGAGTGCCTGGCCCAGTGCTTAGCATTTAAGTCCCTGCTCCATAAATATTAGTCCAAGCCATTCCCCTTTCCTGCCAGAGAGGGACTGGCGTTAGGGTCACATAATTCTGTTTGGAGACACTGACCAAAATGATGGTGTAAAGACAATAACAATCACCTGTCTTCTCAGATACTCTTTGGGCCGTCTTTAATCCCACCAGAGGTAAGATTTGGAAGGACTCATTTTTAATGCATTTCCTCAGTGAATTTCACTTAGTCCTGGTCCTTCGTGCTTGGGCACCATTTTCTTGAGTGTACTCTGATTCTTGGCTTGATATTCTTCAGTATGTCGACATCACTGAGCGCTTGGCCTTGTTAACCGTCTTCACTACTCCATGCTTTCAGTTCATCAGCTGATATTCCTTTTCCTTGAAAGACGGCAAGACCATGTGCACATGTTGAGTGTGTACACATGCTGGTGCATGCATGTGCATGTGTGCTCATGTGTGTGTGTACAGTCACTAGGGAACAAGCATCATAAATGTATCAGGAGAGCAAAGCAGTTAGGTGACACGTGGTCCTATTTGATGCTGCAAACTCTGGGATTTCAAGCTGTTTTCAGAGATAATGTTTGTTAGGTCCATAAGAAAAAAAAAAACAACTTGAGAGATATACTGGGGCATTTTAGTCAGTAACTAAAATGGCCCACTGTTTTCAGGAACTGTTTTGAGTGGAGAACATATTGCAAGAGGAAATTCCCATCTTGCCACTCTTTTCATCAAGCCTATTAAGCTAATGATTTTATTTTAACAATGGCTTTCCCCACAGCCAGCCTGTCTGGGGTATAGACTCTGCCAGACACGGTTACTAAACACCCAGAGACTCAAGCAATTAGAGAAGATGCTATTTTTAAGTTCTCTTGTAGAGTCTCCTGGGCAATAAGCCGGCTAACATCAGCCCCAAGTGTTCTGGAAGCTTCTGCTCTCACCATTGTGAGCTTTGACTTCCTTCAGGTACCTCTGGTCATTTCTGCCCAGGACTTATCCAAGAACTGGATGCCTGGGGGGCAAGGGGCATTGCTAATCCAGGTAGGACTCTCAAGAATCTGCAGTAATGCAATAGTGCTCATAAGAGATGCTGTTTCTTTTCCCCAGTAGCTGTTGGGCTATTTACCGACATTCCCTTCCCTTGCCTGGTCCTGCTTGTGACCAAAGGTACACGTGTGTGAAGCATCTGAGTTTAAAGCTTCCGTCTGCGCCAGGTGGCAGCCAATGCCCTCGGGCAAATTTTCAGAGTAGATCAGCATAGTCGTTGGTGGCATCGCCCCCCTTTTGGACGTCTTTTCTCCTCCGGACCTTCTCTCCCCAGAACCCTACTCGTTACCCCCAAACCTCCCCCACCCCCATTTTACTATGAGGTTGCACAGCCCTCAAATGCTGTCTGATCATTTTGTCACAGCACACCCCCCTCCCTGTCCTTGTACCCTATCCCTGCTTCTCTGCTCTCCGTGGGCATTTGAATGTGCAACTGGAGTTCAAGGCCAGCCTTCTGCCATCCTTCTCCAATCCTACTTATACACAGGTCATTGGCTGGTTACAAGATTCCAGGGGCAGACTTACAGGGTGAAAATTTTAAAGGGGGCAATCTGGGTGGGAGGAGAGAATGCTTCACCTGCTTCCCCCACCCTGGGACCAGGCCCACCTGGCTTCCACCCTAGGAACACTGACCACAATTCCAGTGGTAGGTAGTTATCCCAATCAACCCCGTCTTAGCAAATGGTGATGGAGAAATTCCCCTTGGGAAGGAGTCAGATCCACCTTCTCTTGGTCACACACTGAGACAGATGCTGGAACTTATTTCTTACAGAATTTGAATTCTCTACACCTCCTTGCTCCCACCCATAAATACAGTGTCTATAAGGGCAGCTACTAGTCCAAAGGATGCCTTTCTTTGACATCTTCAAGATGAGGGCGTTTCTTTGGGGCAGGCTCACCCCAAACCCAGGAGCATGAGCTCCAACCCTCAGCACACCTCCAACCCTCCGGTGGTACCCTCATGCGGAGAGTATTCTCCCCGCTGAAATCACACAGCTCTGGGCTGATTGTTATATGGTTTGAACACAAGTTTATCACTTTTGTCTACATTTTATCTTGTTCCAGAGAGGACTTGTGGCAATTTACAAACACACGAAATCAAATTGAAAAATTACACATAAATAAAAATCAAATCCAAGGACAGTGTCGATAAATGTAAGCAATTTTTTTAACAAGGGAAAATCAGAATTCAGACACACAAGCTGGGGCAGTGCTCTTAAGCACAGCTGCACATCCTTTAAAAATAGGATGTCTGGGCCCCACCCCCAGAGGTTCTGACTTAATTGCTCTGGGAAGTGACCTGGGCATTGGAATTTTTTTTAATCTTTTTTTTGAAAGTCAAATTTTAAAAAATACACCTTTATTTTATTTTTTGGCCGTGCCATGCAGCATGCAGGATCTTAGTTCCCTGACCAGTGATCGAACCCACGCCCCCTGCAATGGGAGCATGGAGTCTTAACCACGGGACCACCAGGGAAGTCCTGGGCATTGGAATTTTTAAAAGCTGCCCAAGTGAGTCTAACTGCAGCCAAGGTTGCGAATCACTCTTCTCAAGTGGAGCCTACCATGATTAAAATGATAATACAAGCTTAAATTTGAGCTCTCCAAGAGGTGAAGCCAAAAGGGAAATCTGATAAGTTTCATAATACGCATTATCTCAAAGATAAGAGAGCTTTTTCTGCCTCTGAAGTCTGAAGGAAATCGCTGAAATGAGAGTTCTTCCAACATTTGCTGCACAGTTGCGTGTGTGTGTGTGTGTGTGTGTGTGTGCACATATTCCTTGTGTGGTTTATATGCATTTGTACATACCTTCCTTTTTATGCAAATGAGTCATATGCTCTCCTGCAACCTGCTCTCCTGTTTACAAGCCTGTCGGAACATTCGGTTGTTCAGGAAACGTTTGGCAAACTTGATCTAAGAGTAACCCAGAAGAGCATAGATGACATCTATCCTCTCCTTTGGTAATTAAAATAATAATATTAATAATAATAGTAATGGTAATAATAATGCTTCTATCTTTGTAAATGGTAGACTGCACTCTCACTCTCTCTTGGCTTTTCTCTGCATTTCTGTCTTCTCGGTAGCATTTGCAATCCTCGGAAGAGAGGGTGCCCAGACCAAGGGCAATGAATGGATGATGCTAGCAAAACCCCTTTTTATGGACAAGGGATACCAACAGTAACTATGTTACGGTTCTTCCTTTCCAGAGACAAAGCTGGACACGTAATCTGTGACCATAATTCCAAAGTAGGAACCAGACCAGAAAGAGATCTAGTAGAAAAAACCAGCCCCTCAGTGTGCAAATTATGGCAGGCAGTTGTAGTTAGGGCCACCATAGCCCATCATTTTGGCCCTAAGAGAGGCAGCAAGAGGGGACAGAACCCGTCTCCTTTTAAGCAGTTGCCTGTGTACCTGGTTATGTGCGCAGGCTTCGCTCACCTCTTTGGGTGTGGTGCCTATGACAGCGGTCTAGATGCACCTCTAGCAGAAACAGTGAGGACACATTCCAGTGTCACTCAGTCTTGCCTTAAGGACTGAATGGTTCTCCTGAGCAACCCCTGTGTCTTCGTGGCCTGAAACTTTTATCTCATCATTTTAAAAAGAGTCTCCATATGCCTGGCACAGAAAACGGAGCTGCCCCTACTTTTGGCAAGATTTTAAAACAACACCCCGGCAGTAAGCATGGAAAAGACAAGCTAACTGCTTCTTGATGCTTGTAAGAAAGTAAACTCCATATGGGAGAGATTGTTGTGTTTTTTTTTTTCAGCTGCCACGTACCGGTGGGACTAAGGCAATTGGAAGATGTTGAAATACTTCCAGACCAATTGACAGTCCCTGTTCTGAGACTCAAGTGCCCCCTACTGCCTATGATTCAACACCTAAGGGTGAGCGCCTGGCCCACCAGGCCTCCAGGACCCTGTTCCAGACCCCGTTCTTGTTGGTCATCACTGGGGCTTTGCCAGCTGTTACTATGCTGCAGACCTTCCCTGCAGCAACTCCAGCATCTGGAGCCATGCTTGGCACCTGGTAGACCCTGCATAAGTATTTGTTGAGTGAATAAATGAAGGTACAACTGTATTCTGCCTGCCTTTTAGTAAATGGACCACAGGTATGAGCATGGGCCCTGGCTGGAGAACTGGCTCTTCTGCGGAGTGAAGGAGCTGAACTGAGAAGGGTCATTTACTCATGAAGACATCGTTCGGGACCAATGGGCAGACCAGGCATGACCCACCCCAAAGAGATACAGAGCTCTGCCTGTGCTGTATCTCAGGGTCCAGGGGGCAGCCCAGATTCATCTCCAAGTTGCCCTCACCCACAACTCCAGGCTGAGCTCAGGATAAATGGTGGGCACTGACAATGCACGAATAACCACAAACACGCTGATATTAAAATCCCATCTGATTAAAGTTCACTCTGTGAACATTGATTTTTGCCAGGAAATAGGGAGGACTCCTGTCCCTCCCCCTCCTTTCTCTCTTCTTTTTCTTTTTTAAAACACATTTAAAAGTGTTTTAATGGCTGTTGAAGGAAATTGCTGCTGCCGCAATCACTGCTCTCTGTGTGAAACGCCTTCAGTAGTCCGCAGCCTCCCTCCTGAGGGCGGGGGGGACATTTGTATGTGAAAATGCCACTGAGCTGCATCTGCCAACAAGCAGCCACTAATCATCTCTTAAGGCAGCGGGGGCAGCCAGATGGTGGTTTCTAAGGCAAGGACAGCAGAGAACAAGGAATAAAGAGGTGGAAAAGGACCTGGCAAGAGGCCAGCACAGAAAGAATCATTTGCTCATCCTTTCTGCTGGAGGTGAGAGCAGACCTGCACGCCTGGTGTCTGGAGGTCCAATTTTCAGTTAAGTGGTGCCTCGGAAGAAACAAGAGGACTTCTCATTTGCAGTTACATCTACAGACTATAAATTCTTTTTTTCTTTATTTCTTTTCTTTGTTTGTTTGTTTGTTTGTTTTTGGTGCTGCTGTAAGTTGGGCAGCTTCATCCACTGGATTGGGGGCATATAGTCACTGGACCCATGGGCTCCCCTCTCCTGCTTCTCCATCCTCTGCATCAAGGGCCCTCTTTTCCTCTGCCTTCCTCTGGAGTCTGGAAGTGGGAGGCAACGGCAGGAGTTAGGAGAGTGGGAAGAGAGTAGGGTCGGGATCTATATTACCTAACTCACTCCCTGCAGAGACTCCACTGGTCCGCGTCATCTGTCTGAGAACCGGCCGCCATTCCTGTTGGATGGCCCTCTCCGTCATGCCACCTGGATGTAGCATGGCTTCTGGATTCTGATAACGGCTCCCTTCTCTCCCCTTCAGGCCCAGGGGCAATAACAGCTACTCCCCAACCCCATATACACCATTGCTGCCCCGGGACTCACTGCCCCTTGTTAGTCTCCCCGTCCCAGCCACACCTTTGTAAATTGCCCTTTATTACACTCTTCCAAATCACCCAGGTTGATATGCCATCTGTCTCCTGCCGGGCCCTGGTTGGCACTTGGTGCACTCAAGTCTTTATGTACCTTCTCACAGACCTTCATACCAATCCCACAAGGTCATCATAACAATCTTTCCTCACAGAGAGGATGCTTCGTGACTCCCCCAAGGCCACTCAGCTGGAATTTGTGACTCTAGGCATCAAATGCATTTTGGTCTCACTTCCAGGTTTAGGTCTTGCTCACTGCCCCATAGGGTCCCTCAGACTTCATGGGGCTCTGCCTGTGACTCCCTAAATCCTTCCCTCAGTCTCCTCTCATCTCCAGCTGCTTTATGAACTAAAATTTGCTTACCATCTTTTTTTCAAAGCACTTCAACACCTATACTTTCGTTTGAGTCTCAGAACATGGATTTTCTTGGATCCAAATCATTCCAAGGCATATGAAGAACCTACAAGTTATAAGGCATCCAGCAAGGGATGCCCTTGTATCATCTTTCAGTATCTGGGACACAGTGGGTGCTCAGGAATGTCATGTGGAGGTGTGGCACTGTCCCAGCAAGTGGAGTTGACACATCTACACAGGTAGTTTGAGAAGCACTGCACTAGGGCTCTGCCACCCTGTCTGATCAATTCTTCAAGCAAGAAATGGGAAAAGAGCACGGAAGAGGCACATCCCAAGTTTTAAGATGTCAGCCAGGGAAGGGAACACTTTTTTCTACTCACATTCCATTGATGAGGACTTTCCAATATGGCTGCCACCCCGGCAACAAGGCAAGTTGGGAAATGTAGTCCCTAACTGGGTAGCATGTGTCCAGCTACAACAGTATCACCATGCAAGATGAGGAGAGTGGATTTGGGTGGACTATTAGTTTTCTTGTTTTTTGTTTTTTGTTATCACATCAGCTTTCCTAAATACAATCTACTCCATCTCAAATCAGTCCCACCTTTTCTATAAGCTTGCTTAGTAGTCTTTCCTGCCCTCTCAAGTCTCAGTTGGAACATATGGGAACAATACCAGACCAGCATCCAAAGACCTGCATTCTATCCCTGCCTCTGCCAAAAATAGCTCATGATGTGAAAGAGGCTGCTTCAACTTCCTCCCCTGTCAACAAGGGATAGTGATATTTATCACAGAAAATCATTGCTGGCCAAGCACACCATGCATTATTTAACAACAATAGCTAACATTTATTGAGTGTTTGCTGTGTGCCAGGCACTGTTCTAAGTATGTTACGTGTATTAGTTCATTTAACTTTCAGTAAGCCTATACAGAAGGTGCTATTATTATCTTCATTTTGCAACTGAAAAAAAAATGAGGCACAGAGCAGGTAAGTAACTTGACAGAGTTTCATAATCAAGTTCATAACGACTGCTATCCTGCTTCTTTAATAGACAGGTAAAGGATTTTTGGAGTATTTTATCCTGTTTTCCTTGAACCTCCTGAATTTTCACTTTAATTCATGGGCCATCTGGCTTATCTCCCTGTGAGATGAAGAATTACTTTTATGAAGGGACCATTTATTCTTCATCCTCATGCCCCTCATCAACTTTCCCAGCCTGATGCTTTCACAGAGGAAACACTCTGTGAATGTGTGTGGATAATCTATGTAAATATAACAATGCAAGTTTTATTGAATTCATGATCCCCTAGTGGAAATGGTATAAATTTGCCATCATCACACCTGGATTCAAATCCCCTCTCTCCTGGGTACTAGCTGTGCTAGATTGGGATAGTTCTTTATCCACCTAACCTCACATAGCATCCATTTTCTCACCATTAAAATGGGTGTAATGAAGAGAAGTTTAGTTCTTGAAACCGAGGCTGGCTATGGTAGCTTCTGCCTCCTGTGGGTGGTAGAATCATTCATAATAACACTGGGGAATAGATCATTAATCCATGCTTCCCCCAGCAGAGATGGGGGTGGCTGGGAGACAGGCAAGACAAAGTGCAAAGCCAAGCTGATTCCTCTGTGCCGCTCAAAAGAGGGACCCAGAGTGACTGTCCCACTGATGACAAACATGTTCACCAGCCTTTGGATAAGCCCAGAACTTGAGTAGGGGTGAAAAACTAACTCCTTTTTTTGCAGAAGTGACTGGGAATCGAGTTGGAAAGGGGAGAAAGAGAATGAGAGGGAAAGGTAGAAAGGGGGATGAACCTGGAGAAGTGAGTAATGAGGGATTTGGAAGAAGAGAGAGGGCTTAGCAACATGGCTGGGATGAGAAACCGCACAAAGGAGAGAGTCTTCTTGTTGGAAATGGCCAAATAAATAAGTGCAGAAGGATGCATATTTGATTTCTTTTCTTACCCAGTCTATAATGTAATCCCCCTCCATCTCTCTAAATCTTCAGTAAAGTCTTCTTGTGTTAATATGAATTGTTAATAATATGGGGGGGGGGCCACACCTGGGCAAGGTGATCAGTAACTCAAAGGAGCTTGAAGCCAGGGGAGAATAAGAAAACTGTGTAAGTCGCCATTTCCACTCTCCACAAAATCCCAGAGAGATTAACACTGGCTGGCTGTGACCACACACAGAGTAGCATTGAATCAATTTAATTTGGATCTTAAAGGGCAGGGAGACTCTGCTGACACCTGGAATACAAGGAGATGATAATATCCAGGAGTCATATCTAAAAACTTTAGCAGCCTATATGGCATGGGCACCGGCCAACAGAATTGGATGCTGGTCTGTGCACCATCATGGTAATATTGGGTGAATATCAGAACTCACAGAGGTGCAATAACGTATGTAAAAACGCAACATATGTAAAATCTGGCACATACTAGGTCCTTAATTAATGCTAATGTCCTCTCCTACTTTAGGAAGGAAAAGGTCAACAGGGTCAAACAATTTGGGGGAGATGGAGTGGGAGGGAGTAGAATGGAATTTGGAAAGGGGTTCAGAGTTCTGCCACTCCTAATCCCTGTTAGCCCAGGTGAGTTCTAGAGGCAGAGAGGGGAAAAAGAAGGGAGCAGGACAAGGCCTTAGGGATAGGCGATGTCCTCTCTTAGTCCCATGGCAAGGAGTCACAAAGGACCTTCTAAGAAGAGATGAGAGTCAGACCAGGCTTCCAGAATGATAAAGAGAGAAAATGATGCTTGGGTTATATGTTCTACCTTTGAAGTTAGTATCAAGAAGTAGGACCCTTATGGCTGCAAGATTTATTTAGAAAAAACAATTCAAAATAGTTTAAGCAAAAAGGAGGATTTATTGGCTCCCATAAACTGAAAAATCTAGGTGTTGTAAAGTTTTCGGGATGAGTAGGATTAAGAGACTCAAACAATGTCACCCATCTCTGAACTCCACTGTGGTCCATTTTGGCTTTATGCTCTGGTTCCATGAGGGGAAAGGATGGTTGCTGACTACTCAGCCCATATCTTTATAGCCCATCCCTGAACCAATAACTGTGCCAAGGGAACTAAATATACCGGTTGACTTTGCCTTGCATCTGGCCCTTGACGTCATGGCATCCTACCTTTCCCCTTGCCTACTCTGTTTCAGCCACATTGGCCTCCTTGTTGCCACTCAGACGCTTCAGATATGCTCTACCTCAGGGCCTTTTTACATGCTCTTTCTTCTGCCTGCAGCACCCTTCCCCCAGAAGTCTATGGTGGCTCCCTCCTACATCTCCTTCAGGTCTTTACTCAGATGTCACCTTCCCAATTAGGGCCACTGGATTTAAAATTCACACTGTTACACCACCTACGCATACATACTCCCTTCCCTGTTTCCTGTCTTACTTTCCCTCGGGTACGTTTTCACATCAGCCTATCACCAAATCAGTAAGTAAAAAGACAACATGTCAGTTTTCTCCCACCCACCCCAGTGGAAAGTGAATACCATGAAGCCATGGATTTTTGTGCATCCCATTCATGGCTGTGTCCCCAGGACCTAGAATAATGTCGGGCACATAGCAAGTTCTCAATAACTTGTTGAATGAATGAGTAACAAGGTCAGAAACTCCAGATCTGAAGGCAGGATTGAGGTCAGGAGAAGTAGTTCCCTGATTAAATTGGTGGGAGGGGTATCTACTAGCAGGAGGGTGACCGGCAGCTTGGCCTCCAGAACAGCAGATGTCCAGTTTCCCTCCCTCTCCGCAACACACACGTGCGTGCGCGCGCGCACACACACACACACACACAGGTGCGCACGCGCACACACACACGCGCGCACCATACCTCTGGCTTCCGCTCAGAGTCACAGTTGTAGCATCCTGCAGCAATTCCACCTGTTAATGTAGTACCTCTGCACACAGACCCTGGCTCCTCTCAATCCCATCCCAGAAACTAGCCCTGGGAGCCAGGGGCAGAGCCGTGAGGGCCCTCAGATGGCAGGGACGGGGATGTTTCAGTCCTACTCAATCAAACTCAATCCCTTTGTTCCCTCTTCCCCTGCACCCCAGTCCCCTTTGTGTCTTTTTACATGACAATTAATAGATGCTGGGCTTTGGGGATATTATCAGAGCCCTGATTGCAACCTCTAACATTATAATCCACAGGGTTGCGGGGTGCATTAGTACATCATGGATAAATTAATTCAGTGTAAGTAAGCACTTTGAAGCCGGGCACATCATTCGGCTTTTGAAGCTTAAGCCCTGTTTAGATTACTTGATTAAAGTGGGTCCAAAGCTTTGGCGATCAATATATTTTGCTTAAGAGCAGTGTTGCTACAGAAGCAGATTTAATTGCATCCGTGGTGCCCTGCTTCGTGCATAGCTCTTTAGAATATAATGAGATGTCACCGAGCAAAAAATCAGGGCTGAGAGGGAGCAGGGAGGGACACTCATTCAAGTCACCACCCTGAGAATGCACGGGGATACATATTTGCAGGACATGAGCATAAATAATCCCTGAAAATGAGAAGCTGGAAAAAATAACGATGATAATCACTGCTCATAAAATCTTGGTGCACGAGACACAAGAGGAAAAGCTTGGTTATCTGGCTCTTTTGAGGATAGTTTTCTGGATTGTGATTGGGGATTCTATTAGGTCTCAATAATGGGACATTTTTAGGATTACAAGCTGACACTTAAAGTCATTGTGGTCGATGAGGGGGTTGGCCTACCCCACCCCCGCAAGGCAGGAGACGGAAGGTGTCTCGAATATCAGGGACAGTCACGTCAAATCAGCAGCAGGAACACTGGACTAGGAGTCCAGACGGGATGGGAAGAGAGGAACTAGCACGTACTGCATGCCTACTACGCACTAGCCGCTGCTCTACACGCCTGCTGCGTGCTAGCCGCTGCTCTACGTGCCCGTTGCGCGCTAGCCGCTGCTCTACACGCATGCTATGTGCTAGCTACTGCTCTAAGGGTTTAACGTTTTTATTCATTCAGCTGCTAAAGCAGTGCTACGAAATGGAGGCGACTGTGCCCAGAGGTGGGCCGTGTCAACTACGAATTGTCACTTGCCACCTACCTCCACAAAGATTAAATCATGAGCTACTGCAGCTGCTGACTTTCAACACCCCCTGAAAGGAGTTCAGGTGGAGAGCAGAAATGAAGCACTCTGTGCTCTGGGAAAAACTGGCAGAACAGGTCTTCAGACAGTTAGATACTTTCAGGAGCCAATTTTATGACCCCAATTCTTATATCTCCTCGTATCTAGAAAAGCACTAAAATCCTTCATGGTGACGTCTGCTCCTCGTGACTAGCAGTAATCTGCACGAGACTAGCAGAAACCTTCTGTAAAAAATATGTGCTTGATCGCATGTATTCCCCCTTCACCAAAATCACATGTATACTGACCTTCCCCCCTGCCTCTTTGGAGCAGTTTCTCAGAGCTATCTGGGATGCCGTCTCCCGGGCTGCAGTCCTCATTTTGCCCCAAATAAAACTTAACTCGCAACTCTCACGTTGTGCTTTTTTTTTTAAGTCAACAGCTGGTTGGCAATGAAGCAAAGGCAGAATTTGAACTTGGTTTGTTTGATTCTCAAAGCCATAGTCTCTGCCAGTTCTGGTCTCCATTGGGCCACTAACCAGCTGTGCCAATGTTTACCAAGTCATTTAACCAAACTTGGCCATGGTGTTCTCACCTATAAAATGAGAGGGATTCTAAGATTCCTTCTGACTCAAAGTCTTTAGTCTAGAATAACTCTGCTTGGGAGTCAGGAAACTTGGGCACCAGTCTTTGACCATCAAGAACTAGCCACGTGATGGGCCGGTGGTCATTTCCCCACTTTGCTGAGTTTACCCATTTACAATTCCGGGTAATAACTTGGTGACAATGAGATGTCAGATGAAGGAGGCCTCTGACACATCATAAATACTACACAAGTGAACCTATTTAAAATATTGAAATCAGATACCCAAAAGCCCATCTCTTTAATGGAGCAGGAAACTCCCTGTGCTATCACAGACTGTCAGCCCAGGACGTGAGCCATGGCAGAGTCAATAGAGCCATCGACCAACTAACCAACTAACCAACAGGCGTGGTTTTCTCCATCCTAAGTGTTCTCTCTCCTACTAACATCCTGGAAAATTCACACCTCAAACCAGGCGTTACCGAACCAAATTTGGGTCTCCTTGGCCTCGCACAGTAAAGCCAGTTTACTGACACCAGGCTGTGGTGAAGGAAAGTGCAGCATTTATTTCAGGCACCAAGCAAGGGGGCCAGGCAGCGAGTGCTCAGAAGACCTGAACTCCCCGATGACTTCCAGGGAAAGGCTTTTAAAGACAAGCGGTGAGGGAGGGGGTTTGTGGGATGCACGATTGGCTCATGGACATTCTTCTCATTGGTTGGTGGTGAGGTGATTGGGAGTCAACATCATCAACCTTCTGGTTCCATCCAGTCTGGGGTCTAAGTGCTCGTGGTCGGCATGTAGTTAACTTCTTCCACCTGGTGTGGGTTTCAGCATCTGCAAAACAACCCAAAGGACATGGCTCAGGATGTTATCTATAGCCCTTGAGGAGGAACTAAAAGTCCTTGACTTTGTTTAATGGCTAAACCATTATTATTTTGTCTTGCCTGACTGTTTTCCTTCCTGCATTTTCTCACTTCTCTGATTCAATTTGTTTTGAAATTTTTTTCTGGATTTTTTGAAACTCAGGGAAGGCATAGGAGGCTGAAGTTTTTCTACAGACAAGAGGCAGGCGGAGAATATGGGGTGGGAGTGGGGGGTTCCTGTCTTGGGAAGGCCCCATAGGGTCCTGCTCAGTTACACAGGCAGCCTCTGCCTTTCCAAGCCATGCCCAGTTAATTGCCTTGGGGGTCAGGGCAGGGGAGGACATGAGGAGAGAGATTCAAAACAGGCAGCAGGAGAGAGTCAGCCTGCCCCCAGCATCTTCCCACAGAGGCAGTGTGGACACCAAACCCACTCTTCCCTTTATAGCTTGAGGTCGCTAGTAGAGCGTGGGGCTCCAAGAGGCCTCCATCCCTTAAGTTTTAATGTAAAACCTTTTTATTTATGTTACAACAACATGATACAGTGCCATATGCCCATGAAGCAGACCCAGTATAGAGGCTGCTGAGAGCTGAGAACGGCAGGCTTCGGAAAGCTCAGTAGAGGGCACAAGCTCTCAGAAGCAGGAAAGGGGAACAGATGGGATTTGCTTTTGAGTCCTAGGGTGAGGGCTGGGGAACAAGTCAACAGTTCCTGAGACAGCATTTACTCCCATTCAGAATTTCAAAAACATTAGTTCTGGCCATCAAATACCTGAATCCCCTTTCGAGGTCTGGGAAACTCACCACCTTTTCGAGTATTGGTGGGTGGCACGGGTGCATCTCACTCTAAAAGCTAAAATTGCCAGATCCTTACTTTCAGCCTCCCTTGCAGCTAGGACATGGGTGCATGACATAGGCTCCACCAATCACATGTACCCAACCAGACTTTGAATGCAGGGTTAGCAAGATAAGAGGCAGGAACCATAGCACGTGTAGGAAAATGGAGTTACAGTGTGTGCGTGCACACGTGTGTGCGTATGACATCGGCCAGTGGCTAGGGGTGGCATCCGGTGCTGGTAGTTTTGGTGGTGCCAACTGCTGTGTCTGGTGCTGGGCAGTGGTGGAGGGGGTGTCCTGCCAGCAAGTTCTGCAGCAATTCGTGCATTGCTCCTGCCACATAACCCCCGCCTGGTTCTCCAGCCTCTCCAGAAATTCTGTAAGCTCTCCTTTCATTCATTCCTTTGGTTTGCATTTCTGTGGCTTCCTCTTAGAATCTCTGGCAGATGCAGAATGGAAATCAGAAAGCTGGGGCCTAGTCTTGGCTCCACTGGGCCTCAGTAAGATGGGGCAGTGGGACCCTACACTTGCTGAGTCCCATCCAGCTCTACCATGCCATGACAGGCAAGGAGAACATGGAGAACAAAAGCAGCATCCCCAGGTGTGACACATGCAGGATGCTCAGACAGACCTGAGTATTAATCCCCTGCCTCCATTACCTACTATCTGTGTTCTTTGGCAGAGTAACTTGCATTGCATGCCTGAAGCCTCAGTTTCCTCATCTTTAAAATGTAACTAATAGTAGTGCCTACCACCTAGAGTTAGGTAATAATTAAATAAGATAATCCAGGTAAAGTATTCAATAAATACTAGATATAAGTCAGCACAGGAATAGACTTACTTAAAGAGGTGTCTGGAACATGCTTTGAAAAATGAATTCCTGCAAAATAAATTAGGCTTTTATGTTTACTTAAACCAAAGATAATATACATGCCACTCAACTTGCATTTAAATTACTTTTTAAGGCTAGTAGAAACTTCCACATTCTTACCTCTTTTGAGCTTTTCAATCACCCTATGCAGAGCAAATATTCTCATCTCCATCTTAGAGAGTTGAAAGCCAGGACTTGGAAAAAAGTGATTCACCCAAGGTCAATTACCTCGGAGGGGGAGGGCAGGATGAGAAATCCAGGTGTCTTTTTTTTTTTTTTTTTTTTTTTAAAGAGCTCCTGACTTATTTATTTATTTACTTAATTTTTTTGGCTGTGTTGGGTCTTCGTTTCTATGCTAGGACTTCCTCTAGTTGCGGCAAGCGGGGGCCCCTCTTCATCGCGGTGCACGGGCCTCTCACTATCGCAGCCTCTCTTGTTATGGAGCACAGGCTCCAGACGAGCAGGCTCAGTAGTTGTGGCTCACGGGCCTAGTTGCTCCGTGGCATGTGGGATCTTCCCAGACCAGGGCTCGAACCCGTGTCCCCTGCAATGGCAGGCAGATTCTCAACCACTGCACCACCAGGGAAGCCCCCAGGTGTCTTTTGACACAGAAACTTACTTCCTTTCTGTGCCTGCAGAGGTGTGGACCCCAAACAAGAAGCATAATTTTTTGCTCCAATGGTTTATGCTCTCATGGTTTCCTAGAGACCCTGGAATCTAGTCATGGCTAAAACCAACTCCACCACTGGACTGCTGGGTTATATGAGCTAGAAACTCCCTGTGTCTGTTTAAACTAGTTTGACTTGGTTTCTGTTGTTTGCCACCAAGAGTTCCCACTGGTACAGAAGTATCACCACTAATGTTGTTTCCTTTTATCTCTTCCATTTGACAGCTATTCACTGAATTTTTGTGATGTGTCAGGGACCATGTTGGGCTCTGGGGATGCAACGATGAATAGGGTACAGTTCCTGCCCTCAAAATACAACCACCCTATGAGCTAGGGCTTGTCAGATGCTCCTACTTTTGTTTTCTAGAACAAGAAACCTAGTCTCAGAGAGATGGAAGGACTTCGCTCACAGTCATAGTTTTTTGGGGCAGAGCCAAGGAAAGAACCCCAGCAGAGAATTTTCTACAGAGAACATTACTTCACAATTGGAGTCCACAGCTGATGGATGAGGGCACAACTCAACCACAAGTCTCAGGGGTTGCCTCTATCATTGGGAATCCAATAAAAGCTGAAAGAATAAATAAGTTTCAGAAGGGCTTAGAGGAGCTCACATGAATGATAGAGCCAGAATGAGTTATTAAGGGCGAGTCAAAGAGGCTCACATCCCTAACCTTTGGAAATTGACTTCACTGAAGGCAACTACTGTGTCTTTCCCATAAAGCATCTCTTGCTACTACTGCCAGAGACAGAACAAAGGGACAGAGCAAACTTTATTCTGTTCTCGCTTAGTGGGTTTTATATTTCAGATTTTGTCCTCTGCTTCCCTCAAGAAATAGGATCCAAGTGCCTCAGAACTTCTAATCAGGAAATGGAATTCCTTGGAGGAGAGAAGCAATGGCAGGAGAGAAATAGATTTGCTCCTGAGGTGAGGCAAACAAGCACAGAAATTCCCTACTTGGGCCCTTTCTTAGAGCCCCAGACGTGGCACTTACAGTCGGGATGAGAACAAAGAAGGAGGTAGTCACAGCACAAAGCTACACATCGCACTGCCTAGCTATCGCCATGGTAACAGCAAGTCCCCTCCAAGCTGGGAAGAGGAAGTGGGTACTGTGGCCATTTTCTGCCTCATGGTCTGAGTGGTAGCCTCTAGGTCATAGGGAAAACTGGGGACAGAGCTACCAAGAACCCAGGCTCACTTCTGTCTCAAGGTCCCTGATTTCCCTGTCATCTGACCTCCCCTGTTCCCTCTCCAAATCCTCCCAAGGATTATTCCCTCAATAGGGCTCTCCTTACTTCTCCCTCCCAACAGCCAATCAGCAAGCTACTTTTCAAAGGTATCATTTCCCAGAATATCTGAGCTGGACGGAGCCTCAGGCGTCATCTATTTCAGAACCCTTCCCCATTTTTCATGGGAGGAGATGAAAGTCAGCACATCATGTCCTACTCCGCCTTGTCGCTGGAGCGCCATGACCAGAGCACACTTCCTGGCTTCTGTCACGCTGTGATCAGGACCTGTAACCTACATGCCTCCCAGTTTTCACACCCCCACAGGTTCCTGTCTGCAGAGTTATCCTTTTTCTTCTTCTTCCCCCAGCAGGTCTCCTCAATGAGCAAAGCCGGGAACGATGGTCCAACGACCTCATCCTCCCACACATGTCCCTGTGCCCTGCACCGGCCATGAGAGACTTGACTCCTGCTTCCTTCCTAGGTTTTTCCATGGCAGTGATTTTAGAAAAGAAGCCCCCTGAGGGGAGTCAGCTGGACCACAGCACAGAATCACATTTTCAGAGTCTCTAAAAGAACTCTCTAAAAAGAAATGCAACTGTGAATTTTTAAATGTTGATTTACTAGAATCAACTTTAAAGCATTTCAACATTTAAAAACTCTCCCTATATTCTCCGCTGTTTAACAGAACAACTATTTACATCAATTTCATCTCTTCTGCATTATCCATAGAAGGCCCTGTAAGCAGATGATGTGGCAAATGAGAGCGTAATAAATCTCAGTCTGGTGACAAGCCCTCTCCACTGAAGGATCCTAAGAACCCATACAGAACAGAGAGATGGGCTTCCACGGCCCCTTGCTAAGGAGGGGCCCCTCCCTTACTTATAATTTGTGATGATAAACACCTGTCAGAGCTTGAGGCTGAGAGTGCCCTGGACCAGCGGTTCTCCACCTTGACGGCACCTGTGAATCAGCTGGACATTAGTATTTTTTAAAGCTCCCCAGGTGATCTCATGTGCAGCTGAGGTTGAGTGCTCCAGGGGTTAGAAATGGTTCCACCAATTCCCGATCCGCAGGTGATGGGGGAACTTGAGGGCCACCCATCGCTTGTCAGACACCGCCCCCCCTTGTTTGTTACTCAACCCTTGCAAAGACTCTGCCTGCAGCGGGAAGGATGTTTATGAATACAACTTGTTATGTGGGAAGATTACAATGTGGCATATGTTTTTATTAGTTTTTAAATTATATTCTATTTTTTAATAAAGATTTTTTTAATTAATTTATTTTATTTTATTTATTTTTGGCTGTGTCAGGTCTTCCTTGCTGCGCACAGGCTTTCTCTAGTTGTGGCGAGCGGGAGCTACTCTTCGTTGCGGGCTTCTCATTGCAGTGGCTTCTCTTGTTGTGGAGCACGAGCTCTAGGCGCATGGGCTTCAGTAGTTGTGGCCCACGGGCTCAATAGTTGTGGTGCCTGGGCTTAGTTGCTCCGCAGAATGTGTGATCTTCCAGGACCAGGGCTTGAACCCGTGTCCCCTGCATGGGCAGGTGGATTCTTAACCACTGCGCCACCAGGGAAGTCCCTATGTTCTATTGTTATAGACTACAATAAATATATATTTTAAAGTATAACAAATAAATTATAAAATAAATACATTTATTGTATTTTAAATTTTTGTGTTTTTGTTATTTTCTTTCCTTTATTACACCCACATCTATAAATAAGTTCATGTTTGTAAGCTGCCCCCCTATGGGCCCTGCTATTTAAAATGTTGGCATAAGGCCCTGTCCTGACATTTGAGTTGCTGCGTGAGACTCCTGTGTGTCCTTCAAATCGTGGTAATCTGCACAGAACTGTTGTCTGAGAAGACACAGGATGTTAGCTGGAGCTCTACTGACTTTGGTGTTCCACTGGAAGTTTCCTTTTTTTCCCATATCCCGTACATCTGCATAGTTTGTTACGTATGTCTTTCGCTTGAAAGAGGAAGACTGAGGGAAATGTTTGTAGCTGAAAGTTCAGGTGCAACCTGTCTTTGCACCAAAGACACAGAGATGAATCATGGTCTACACACTCAGTCTAGAGGGAAAAACAGACACGTTCATTCAACATTCAACACATAATTATTGAGCACATATTAGCTCACTTTATTCACACAACAGTAAGTAGTAGTATTATCCCTATTTAATAGATAAGGAAACTGAGGCAGAGGGATTTAATAATTTGCCCAAGGTTACAAAGATGGTAAGTGGAGAAGCTGGGAGAAACTTGGAGGTCAGGCAGCCTTGGTGATACCTCACAGAAACAGTGTTTTGAGCTAACAGGGTCAGTGGTCCAATGGCTTCCAAGGTGGCATTTTGAGGGGAGGGGGACACAGAGCCTCGAGTTTGGAAGGGACCTTTGAGAACATCTGATCCAATTTCCCACTGGGGCTCAAAATTCCTGCTCAGATGCCTTTACAAGTCAGGAAGTTCTGCTTTCTATTGAGTGAAAAGAGCGTCTCCCACAGAGGGATATATCCTTGGGACCCAAAACTCTGCCAAAGCAGGAAAGCACCCAGAGTAGCAGGCCCAAGGCCAACCTCCCAATGAAAGCTTTGTATTTTTCTATTCCTCTTTTCTCACCCTTGCTGGGAGGGCAGGTGTCTCTGGGTCAAGGTTCCATACTCCCTGGCATGGGGGAGTCTAATCCAACACCAGTTACCACATACTGAAGGGATTCTATTACCACCAACAGCTTACCCAGTCCCCCATCCCTAAACTTTTGCCTTTCACGCCGGTCTAAGACTAGAGAGGACCCAGCAAGGCAGCCGATATCCATCCCTATGCACAACCAGCGCTCCTCTGCCAGCCTGGAAAGCTCAGATGCAGGCAGGTGGGACAGGTGAGGCACAACTGCATTGCATGCAGGACGGGCTGGGAGCCAGTTACACAGTCAGCTGGGGTGCCTGCCTCCTCTGCATGGTGATCTTTCTTTCCAGAGCTCCTGGGGCCCTGCATCCCTGTCTTTTTCCTTTGGATGAACTCCTTAGCCATCACTAGGCTGAGTCACCTTTACAATCCAAGAAAAAATTTCCGTGAAATGTAGTCCTTGGACTCCGTTCTCCAGCATCCCTAAAATTGGGGGTTCCTCAAGAGCATGGACCAAAACCTATTTACATTTACATTTCCTACAGCAAATTAAATATCTGATTTTCTTTTAAAAGTGAGGCATTTAAAAAGGGAAAAGTTAATTTGGAAAGGCAAGATGAATGAAGAAGCACAAGAAAGTAGCATTTAAGACGCAGAAGGGGTCTTAGAGATGCTTGATCCGGGTACAGGCAACTAAGTTGCAAGAGACTGGAGGATTTGGGCTCTTATTCCTACGACAGACATCAGTAGTCAATCACTGCATTTCTTCCCATGGTAGATGTTACTAGTCAATCACCGAAGTCTTCCCAACTTTTCAGATTCAATTTTGAATTAAGATTCCAACATTTTCTCAACACAGTTCCCCAGTCCAGCAAAGTTAATACTTGAGTTGAAATCTAATGCCATCTCTGATTTCTCATTACAAAAATGAACAAACGGGGACCCAGAGATTTGCTTCAGATGGTTATTTGCAGACTGATCCCAGGACTTGCCTCTTCCAATGATTGAGCTCCCGACTCCCCACACTGGTTTTCAAACATAACAACCATGTGGGGTGAAAGGAATGGTTGAACAATAGCAGGGCAATACATATTGGCCAGAACACCAGGATGAATTTTGTTTGCTTAGAAAAAAATCACATATATTGTTTGGGTGTGTGTGTGTTTAAAAGTAATGGATGATTCTTGCAGAAAATTTGGAAACATCATAAGTAAAAGGAAAAATAATAAAAGTCATCTCTAATCCCACCTCTCAAAGGTAACTGCTATTAACATTTTGGTTTATAATTGTTATGTCTTACGGGAGCATGTATGTATGAGTATATAAACATTAAATATTTTAACAAAATTGGGCTGTAGTTATACATGTATATGTATATGTGTGTGTATATATACAGGTATATATCTTTGTTATCTGGCTTTTTTTGCTGTTATCCCAGCAACCCTGCTGTTCAAACAGTGGTAGAATGAGATGCAGGTTAGGGATCCAGCTTCAAGCGTCAGGGAACAAGATAGATGCATGCTACTGCCTTGTACTTTGATAGTGTTCGAATTCCCCATTCTAGGACTGTTGAGTCAGAACCACATATTAACATATCAATGTTTTAGCGCATTAGCCAAAGACATTTTAAAATATTGGCATCCCAATATAGGGGTGTGTGGGGTGGGGGGAAGCCAGTGCTCTCACATTTGGCTTGAAGAAGTGTACATTAGTACAACTTGTCCAGGTGGATATTTGTCAATATGTATCAAAAAACTTGAAAATGCACATTTCCTTAGCTTTAGAAATCCCACTTTAAGAAAAATAATTTAGAGGAAACAGGGAATATACAACTGAATATTAAATACATAAATATATATGAACATAAAATATATAAATGTACACTGAAGCAGTCATTCTGATAACAAAGAGTTAGAAATAATTTAAATATCCAACAATATGCTAGAGTACAATGCAGCCATTAGGAAGATGTTAACTACCAACAAATGCAGCAGAAATTAGCACAACATTGTAAATCAACTATACTTCAATAAAAAAATAAATAAAATTTTTTAAAAATAAAATAAATTACTAACAAATGTTGGAGAGGATGTGAAGAAAAGGGGGCCCTTGTGCACAGTTGGTAAGAATGAAAATTGGTGTAGCCACTGTGGAAAACAGTATGGCAGTTTCTCAAGAAACTAAGAATAGAACTACCATAGAACCCAGCAATTCCACTCCTAGGTATTTACCCAAGAAAACCCCCAAAACACTAATTCGAAAAAGATACATGCACCCAATGTCCATAGTGGCATTGTTTACAATTGCCAAGATATGGAAACAACCTAAGTGTCCATCGACAGATCAATGGATAAAGAAGATGTGGTATCTATATACAATGGACTACTACTCAGCCATAAAAAAGGATGAAATTTTGCCATTTGCAACATGGGTGGACTTGGAGGGTAGTATGCTACGTGACATAAGTCAGAGAAAGACAAATACTGTGTGATATCACTTATATGTGGAATCTAAAAAATAAAACAAACTAGTAAATATAACAGAAAAGAAACAGACTCACAGATATAGAGAACAAAATAGTGGTTACCAGTGGGGAGAGGAAAGAGGGGAGGGGCAAGATAGGGGTAGGGAATTAAGAAGTACAAACTATTATATATAAAATAAGCTACAAGGATATATTGTACAACACAGGGAATACAGCCAATATTTGATAATAACTATAAATGGGTAGTTTTTCCATTGAAACCTCTAAAAATTGTGAATCACTATGTCATACACCTGAAACATAAAATATTGTACAACAACTATACCTAAATGAAAAAACACAAAAGACATTAGCTAAGAATATCTAAAGTGTTTATAACATATTGCTGAGTTACGGCAAGCAGATTATAAAGCAGTGTGCCCAGGCTGATCGTGTTATTGTATACATGTGAATGTGTCTGGGTAGGTGTGGTCACATGTAATTATGTCTGTATGTGTATATGGGGGTGTGTGTGTGTGTGTGTGTGTGTGTGTTAGGCTGGAAGTAAATACCTCAAATGAGCAGCTTTTTCATGAACAGCATGGCAAAATGATGGATGATTGTTTTTCTTTGGGCTCTTCTGTATTTATCATATTTTCATCAATGAATATGTATTACTTTGGTAATTTGAAATAAAAAAGTGTTTAAAAAAGCACCAGCCCGTTTGCCACCTGACAGATGGGAAACTGTTCAAGCACAGAGAAAAACAATTGCTTTAAAGTTTTAAAATGAAAATTAATATTTTTTTAAAAATCAGATTTGAGTCCAAAGAGTGAGCTACGGACAAGATAATCGAGGTGCCCCTGTGGTTTCCAAACTCGTGTAGTTTTAAATAAACATCAGACTCATTTCAGCTCACTATTTGCTAAAATGAATGTTTTTTGAAACAAACTCTTCCGATTCCAAATCACATTGATTTAAATGAACATCTTTGCTTTTCAGTCTGCTCTCTTTACCAGGCTTTTCTCTGTGATCAGATGGGCCCCATCTGCCATTTTGCATCAGGCCAGCTTAGGACAATTGTCTATAAAACTTGTAAAATACCTAATAAAATCTGATTAACAGAAAACCTTAATTAATCAGACATGTGGGGCTTTGTTTTTAGGAGAAAGATCAAGGGAAGAGAAAATAAATTATTAGGGCCTTAAAGCCAACAAAAAGCCCCTAAAGCTCAGCTTTGCACATGTGCTTTTTACCTTCTCCACTTTCAGACGAATCTTAAAAATCCAAGCAAAAAGAAACCCCCAAAAGCAAATAAAAGAAAATTAACATAGCCTACGATCTCTTCACTCTGATTCAGCCACCATTTGTGATTCTGCACGTTACCCATGTTACCAGTCTTCAATGCATATGCAGAGCACATGCGTGCACACGCAAACTGTCGACTGAAAAGAAATGCACAACATGAGAGTTGTGAGTTAAGTTTTATTTGGGGCAAAATGAGGACTACAGCCCGGGAGACAGAGACTCAGATAGCTCTGAGGAACTGCTCCAAAGAGGTGGGGGGAAGGTCAGTATTATCTGTGATTTTAGTGAAGGGGGTATGTTCAGTCAAGCACACATGTGGGCAGAGGCTTGGTGCTGGTCACGAGAAGCAGGTGCCACCGTTAATGATTTTAGTGCTCTTCTAGATACGAGGAGATGCAAGAATTTGGGCTCATAAAATCTTCTCCTGAAAATATCTGACTGTCTGGAAGGCCTGTCCTGCCAGTTTTTCCCTGAGCACAGAGCACCTCATTCCTGATCTCCGCCCTGAACTTCTTCCAGGGTGTGTTGAAGGTCAGCTGCTGCAGTGTCTAGTGACTTAATCCTTGCAGAGGCAGATGGCAAGTGCTAATTTTTAGTTGGCAACACACACACACACACACACACACACACACTCACACATCTGGCAGTAGGGTGATGGCCGGGGGCGCTCCCTTCCTGGTGGAAGGTTTTAACTGGAGTATTATATTTGAAATGTGTTGATAATTTTTAGTTTCTGGAGGTGGACACATCGTTTCTCCTTTGGAGCAGACTTCTAATATTTTCAGAAAATGTCCCAGTCTGGGCTCTTCAGTTACACAGATGTAAAGAACTCACCTAGGATACTGAGAGAAAATGGCAAGGTCACCATATGTGACCGCAGCTGTGTAGTGCGACATGGCTACTGATGGAAACAAGGCCATTCTTTAGCCCTTAATGCATCGGAGAAACGATTTTTATTTAAATGACAGTTTGGGTTGCACTGTTGGTGTTCCTTTCATTGTGTTATTTATAGTTATATAGCTGGCTTTAGGAGTTGTGCTGACAACCGCTGTTTTTGCTTTTTCTGGGTCAGAGAGGTCAGAACAATCCCTGTGTGCCCATAGACATGCGGAGTGTGAGTCTGTGGGTGTGTGTGGGGGGGGGGGTGGAACCCCAGAAGGAAAGAGATCCCTTCTCTTTCAGTCATCTGGGGTGGGTGTGAGAGTCAGCTCTAGCACCAGGGAGAGGCCGCCTTACCTCGTTAGGGCTGGAGAAGGGCTGAGCTGGTGTCCGCCCTGGGCTGGTGCCTGTGGGGCCTCCCAGGCTCTAAGCACAGACCCTGAGGGGGGGCTTTGGGCCAGTGAATCCCAGTGGGCTGTAGCGCCCTTAGCTGCCAAGGCTTTTGCTGCGCTTGACTCTGGGTTATTCCCCCAAGCATTCAGCAAAAGACTTGCTGAACACCTGAGCTTGGGTTTAGGCAGATGGAGCAGCTAAGGGAGGGGCCCTGCTTGGAGCTAGTGGCTTAGAAAAGAGAGCTACTTCCCCAAACAGCTGCCAGAGGTGACCTACCGGGCTTCGAAGCTGTACTTACTGCAGCAAAGCAAGGCTGCTGGAGGAGGAGCAGGCAGGTCGGATTTGTGAAACTGCCAGTCATTCCCTAGCTCTTGAGAGTGACCTTGGAAGGGAACAGGAAAAAGAATGGATTTCCTGTGATCTTTGGGGTGGGGAGTCTGGGATCATTATAATTTGGATATAAAAGGAAATGTAAACGACTTTTGTGCTCCAGCTGGGAAGTGGGTGGCATGTACTAATAATATGCATATTCTTATAAAAAAAAAAAAGAGGGAAATACATTACATTGTATTTTATAACCTGATTGTTTTGCTTACGACTATGTTATAAAAAATTTCCCAGAACATTAAATATTTTTACATGACATTTTATAAAATGGCTGCCACGTATTTGAATGCATGGATGTACCATGATTTATTCAAACAATTTATTTCCAGTGTCATTATTATAAGTGATACTGCGATAAATATCTTTGCTGCTAAATCTTTAAATACACCCATGACTAGCTATTTAGATTAAAACCTTTGAAGCAGGATTTCTAAGTCAAAGGATATGCACTTTCAACATTTGGCCATGTTGTCCTGCCCAAAGACTGTATTTCCACTGGCAGCCCTGAACCCTTAGCAATTCTGGCTATTGTTTCATTAAAAAATTTTGTGACTTTTGATGGCAAAATAAAAAGGGCATCTCCTGGCAGTGGTGTATGTCTTCCCAGATGCAGGCAATTGGGGGTGCATCCTCTGTGGAGAATTTAAAAACAATAATGAAATATGCTTTTTATTAGCACCATACGTCAGCAATACTAAACATTATCATTGATAAATACTCCTCAAAGACAGTTTTTTGGGTTCTAATTTCTAAACAATTTCTATGGTTATTGTTGTTTCAATACCTTATATGTTACCTTAAAATTAGTGCATTTTTATTACTTATCCTTTAATATAAATTGCATTCTACACACCATTGTAAAGCAATTGTACTCCAATAAAGATGTTTAAAAAAAAAAGAAGAAGAATAACAATCAGCTTGAAGCCTGGATACCAGTGAGAAAAAAAAAAAAAATTGCATTCTATATGGGAGTTAATTTGGAGAACTCCTGGTTATGTGACTGTTCCCAGTTTGGGACACATGTCGGGCAGCTACTCAGGTTCCTTTCAAGATTAAATTCACAATGGCTTGCAGTCCTTCGAGTGTACTTGGGGCCCAGTTCCTATCCCCAGCCAGATGGCTGGGTTTGAACAGAAGTTTGAAATAATGATTTGAAATAAATAATGATAGCACAGAACTTGAATGACTTCATTCTGCTGTGACCACTTGGAATTTGCATTTGTGTCTAAATTTAAAAGGAAACAAAGTACAGTGTAGTAGTTTAATTTTGCAAGTGCAAATTTTAGTTCGTGCCTGAACTATTTCACTGAATTTAAATACGATCTTTAAAATCTTTGAAATCTGTTCTCCTTTGTACCTTGTTCATTGTTTAGAAATGAAAAAACAGGTCAAGAAAATAAAACATTCCTGAACAATTAGTTACTAGACACTTATTTTCATAAAACATTATTAGTTCAAACTGTTAGATAAATGTAAAAACTGTTGAATAAACAGTTGAGCTTTTTTCCGTCTTTGTGCTGTAATACTTACTTTAAAATTTTTTATTTATATATTCTACGTACAAAGTTCAATAAAAGAAAAATGTCAATGTCTACATTTCTCTTCTGGACATTATTATTCATTTTATTTCATGACTGTTACTGAAAAGAATTTTGCCCTGTCAAGGGGGTTTAAGCAGTGGCCTGCTTCAAGCAGGACTGGCTATACCACTTCAATGGCCTAGTGCAAGATCCTTTGCTCAAAAAATGATTAAGAATTTCAAGATGGAAACAGTAGTAGAGCATTAAACCAAGTTTGCAGCCCTTCTGAACATGGGCGCTGTGTGACTCAAAGACCACACACCCACAAAGCTGGCCCTGACTCTGAGTGTCCAGTATGCCTGGAATGCCATTGCCCCCAGGTTGGTTCCCATCCTTGACTACAGGTGAGGCCCCCATATTTGCTGCCCCTCCTCCCAGCCATCAGAGCAGAGCTGCAGCTCAGGAGGGTGGCTCCAGCACCCTTCACATTCTCCATCATCCTGAACTTGAACAGGACTCTGGGGGGCTCCTAGGCATGGACTCGTTTCTGTGTCCCCTGTTTCTTGTTTGTAGGGAATAGACTCCAGCCTCCATGACCTTCCCTGAATTCCAAAGGGTAAGTTCAAACAGTTACTAATCAGGGAAGGGAGGGGATGCACAGACAAGGGAGGAGCAGTCAAGAAACAATAGTGCACCATATGGTCACCTAATCTATGACAAAGGAGGCAAGAACATACAACGGAGAAAAGACAACCTCTTCAATAAGTGGTGCTGGGAAAACTGGACAGCTACATGTAAAAGAATGAAATTAGAACACTCCCTAACACCAGACACAAAAATAAACTCAAAATGGATTAAAGACCCAAATGTAAGGCCAGACACTATAAAACTCTCAGAGGAAAACATAGGCAGAACACTCTATGACATAAATCACAGCAAGATTCTTTTTGACCAACCTCCTAGAGTAATGAAAATAAAACCAGAAATAAACAAATGGGACCTAATTAAGCTTAAAAACTTTTGCACGGCAAAGGAAACCATAAACAAGACAAAAAGACAACCCTCAGAATGGAAGAAAATATTTGCAAATGAAACAATGGACAAAGGATTAATCTCCAAAATATACAAACAGCTCATGGAGCTCAATATCAAAAAAACAAACAATCCAATTAAAAAATGGGCAGAAGACCTAAATAGACATTTCACTAAAGAAGACATAGAGATGGCCAACAAACACATGAAAGGATGCTCAACATCACTAATTATTAGAGAAATGCAAATCAAAACTACAATGAGGTATCAACTCACACCGGTCAGAATGGCCATTAACAAAAAATCTACAAATAATAAATGCTGGAAAAGGTGTGGTGAAAAGGGACCCCTCCTGCACTGTTGGTGGGAATGTAAATTGATACAACCACTATGGAGAACAGTTTGGAGGTTCCTTAAAAAACTAAAAATAGAACTACCATATGACCCAGCAATCCCACTAGTGGGCATATACCCTGAGAAAACCATAATTCCAAAAGTCATGTACCACAATGTTCATTGCAGCTCTATTTACAATAGCCAGGACATGGAAGCAACCTAAGTCTCCATCGACAGATGAATGGATAAAGAAGATGTGGCACATGTATACAATGGAATATTACTCAGCCATAAAAAGAAATGAAATTGAGTTATTTGTAGTGAGGTGGGTGGACCTAGAGTCTGTCATACAGAGTGAAGTCAGAAAGAGGAAAAACAAATATGCTAATGCATATATATGGAATCTAAAGAAATAAGTGGTACTGATGAACCTAGTGGCAGGGCAAGAATAAAGACGTAGACATAGAGAATGGTCTTGAGGACATGGGGAGGGGGAAGGGTAAGCTGGGACAAAGTGAGAGAGTGACATGGACATATATACACTACCAAATGTAAAATAGATAGCTAGTGGGAAGCAGCCGCATAGCACAGGGAGATCAGCTCGATGCTTTGCGACCACCTAGAGGGGTGGGATAGGGAGGGTGGGAGGGAGGCTCAAGAGGGAGGGGATATGGGGATATATGTATGCATATGGGTGATTCACTTTGTTGTACAATGGAAACCAACACAGTATTGTGAAGCAATTATACTCCAGGAAAGATCTATTAAAAAAAAAAAAAAAGAACAGAAAAGAAACAATAGTGCAGCCTTGGGACAGGATCCTGGTTCTACCTCAAGGGATACACATAACAATATCTTTGATCTCTTCTGCAGAACTAAAACCCCCAACAAATGGAAGATGTCAGCATTCTTCATTCCAGAGAAGACCACCTGAGGCCAGATTAAAGGAATCAAAGAAGCTCAACAAGAGATTACCTGAGGGACTTCCCAGGCGGTCTAGTGGTTAAGACTCCATGCTTCCACTGCAGGGGGCACAGGTTCGATCCCTTGTTAGGGAACTAAGATCTTGCATGCTGTGCAGCATGGCCAAAAAAAAAGAGAGAGAGAGTACCTGAGACCAGATTAAGGAGTGCCGGCCCTGCACATACCTTAATCTTATCAGCAACTCTGCCCTTGAACTACTGCTATAAAACTCCTCAACAAATCCTCCCGGGTTGGGACACACAGTTTTCGAGGGCAGGAGCCCACTGCGTCTCCCTTTGCCTAGCAAAGCAATAAAGCTATCCTTTTCTACTTCACCCAAAACTCTGAGATTTGATTCGGCACCAGTGCACAGAGGCCGAGTTTTCGGCATCAATCCCCCACTGGTGAAATCAGCTCATCCTTCTCAGCCCCAGCTGCAACCAAAGTGCAGAGACAACCGTGAAACTTTTGAAAAGTTGATTTCCCAGAACTGCCCACTCCCAGATCTTTTTGAAAAAAAATTATTATTTTACCAAATGAATAGTTCTTACTCTATTGCATCTCTGGAAAAACTGTTGGGTAGTTGGTTCCTTGTCTGTGATCTCTTTGGGGATGAGTTTTATGCCAAATCTGTGCTGGGTAGAGAGAGGTAAAATTTGACCTACTCATTCCTTGGCATACCATTGTAAGAAAACACTACGACGGTTTGGATGCCACAAAACTGCGACTGTTTGAAGATAAAGCAATGGTGATGAAGGTAAGAAATTTTTATTTAAGTGCATATTGGGGTCCAAGTCCCAGATGTAGGAGGGAAACAAAGACAAATTAGCACAGTCCAGCCCTCCAAGGCGGAGAGGGCTCCTTACACAGTGGAGGGATAGCCCTCCTCAGAAGCAAGCAGAGACTCACGGGAGAAGGGGCAAGGGGGAGGTGGTAGCTTCTCTGCTGCCCCGATTTGATGGAAGAGGCTGTGAGACAGTAAATGTCTCTTGGCCTTGATATTCCTGTCTGTAAAAGAAACATCTATAAAATGCTCCAAACTTCATAGGTCGCTAGCGAGAAATAACTAATAAAAACCCACTTGTGGGGGCTTCCCTGGTGGCGCAGTGGTTGAGAGTCTGCCTGCCAATGCAGGGGACACGGGTTCGAGCCCTGGTCCGGGAGGATCCCACATGCCGCCGAGCAACTAGGCCCGTGAGCCACAACTACTGAGCTTGCGCGTCTGGAGCCTGTGCTCCGCAACGAGAGGCTGCGATAGTGAGAGGCCCGCGCGCCGCGATGAAGAGTGGCCCCCGCTTGCCGCAACTGGAGAAAGCCCTCGCACAGAAACGAAGACCCAACACAGCCAATAAGTAAGTAAATAAATAAATAAATAAAGTGAAATTCTTTAAAAAACAAACAAACAAAAAAAAACCCACTTGTGATTCTTAAAGTGCATTTGACACAAACTGAAACTATACAAAGGAATGTGCTTCTTGGGTTTTCTTGTGAAAGGCTGGGAGTAAGTGAACCGTACCCTTTGCAAAGAGGCCACAAGAGTATTTCTGAGACAAGAGTCTTGTTTTCATGTAGGTAAAGGGATCATCTCCTTGAAGTCAAGAATCCCTGATGTGCTGGATCAAGTGCTGCTGATATGCCCATTTGGAGCTGGTAAGAAAGTTAAACAGGGATTTCAGAAGATTTGTCATTGTAATTTAAGATAAGCCAGTGACGCAAATGAAGCCTCCATTTAACTCCAAGCGCCGATTGTGTATTGTGGTCTCGGGGTTCCACCCCTGCCCTGCGTATCCTTGAGAATGGAGCCCCTCCCTGGATCCAGCTCACAGGTGACAGAGACTCTGCCACTCAGACACTGGTCTGTCCCCGAGCCCAGTGTGCCTCTGGTATATGCGTGAATGGGCCCCTGCAGCCATGGAGTGGGAGTTGATTTCAGTGATGTCTGCTCCAGGCCAAGAAATACCCTTCTAGTGGAAGCCCTTACAGACAGGTGAAGTCTGTGTGATTTGGGGATGCTTCATCAATGAAGCTCAGAGCCTGGCCCCATGGGACTAAACCCTGAGCTCACCACCATACTACCCTGAGACCATGGGCAAGTTACATTCTAAATTTCACATTCCTTGCCTGCAAAATGGGTGTAATCATAATATCTACTTCAACACCTGACATGTAGTAAGTGCTTAATAATTATTAGAAGAAAAGTAAAGATTTTTTTCACTTAAAACTAAGGCAGAGGAAGTGCACTTAATGCCACTGAACTGTACACTTAAAAAATAAGTAAAGTGATAAATGTTACGTACATGTTACCACAATAAAAATTGTTTTTAATTAAAATTTTATGGGAACTGATGCTTTCAGCTATGATAGTGTAACAAGGATTGGATTTGCTCTCCTTCCTTAACTAAAAATGTGGATAAAACATATGATAAAACACTTTTCAGATGTTAGACAATAGGCAGTACAGAAAGTGATCCCTGAGAGAAGAGAAATAAATAAGGGGAATGAATTTCAAGGTACAGCCAGGGAGGGAAGCCCAAACAGAGCCTGATGGTCTTTCTGAGTTGGGAGACAGAGTTGAGAATTCAAGGCTATTAATAGCCTCTAGAATTCACAAGGCAGAATACCTGAGAGAAGAGAGCTGCATGGAGAGGAGAGAGCTACAAAGAGAAGGAGTGTTGAGGACCTGCAGTGGTTCTCCTGGAATGGCTGCTGATCATTGTATGATGTGAGGAGACTACCTGAGGCTGGAAAAAGAACCAACAAACAGAGCAGACCAAACAGTCCATGGGGCTCACTCAGGGCTAAGTAGTGCATGTTCCCATGAGCCAGAATGGAAAAAAAATGTCACAATACACAGGGTGAAGATAGAGGTGCTCAGAGGGCCTGTTTCAGTAGTGGGAAAAAATTTCCCTAGTCTAAAGCATGTTCTGGTCTCACCTAACAAAGCTTAAAAGCAAGACTCAAAAGGATTAAAGTAACTTAACTACATCCCAGAACAAAGTTCGAGAATATTTAAGGAGACATAAAAATATCCTGCACCCAACGACATAGCATCTGGCATTCAATATAAAAAAAAATTACTAGGCTTGTAAAGAAGCAGGAAAATATATACAACCCAAAATGAGATGAAAAATAATTCAATAGAAACAGACATGACACAGATGATATAATTAGTAAACAAGGACCTTAAAACAGTCATTTAAACTGTATTTCATATGTTTAAGAAGGTAGAGGAAAGCATGAGCATGCCAAGGAGAGACACAGAAGATAGAAAAAAAAGACCCAAATAGAACTACAAGAAATGAAAAATACAATGTCAGCAATAAGAAATACACTGGGTGAGAGTTACAACAGATGAAACACTGCAGAGTAAGATATTAATAAACTTGAAGACATCGCAATAGAAATCATCCAAAATGAAACAGAAAAAAAAAAAAACAAATGGGAAAAAACCAGCAGAGCATCAGTGATCAATGGAACAATTTCAAGCAGTGTAATATGCATGTAATTGAAGTCTCTGAAGGAGGGTGGGAGGAATGGAAAGAAATATTTGAAGAAATGATGACTAAAATTTTTCCAAATTTGAAGAAAAGTATAAACTCATGCATCCAAGAAGCTCAGTGACTCCCAAGCACAAGAAACATGAAGAAAACCATACCAATGTAAACAAAAATGGAATTGTTTAGAACCAGTGATAAAGAGAAAACTTTAAAAGCAGCCAAAGGAAAAAAGTACACATTACATATAGAGGAAGAAAGATAAGGATGGCTGTAGTTTTCTCACCAGAAATAATGTAAGTAAGTCAGGAGACCATGGAGACATATTTTTAAAATAGTGAAGGGAAAAAAAAAACAAACCTGTCAACCTAGAATTCTATACCCAGCAGAAGTATCTTTCAAGAAACAAAAGCTGACATACTAAAGCTGAAAGAATTTATTCCAAGCAGACGTGCACTACAAGAAATGTTAAAGGAAGTCCTTTGGAAATACCTTAGCAGTTCAGTGGTTAGGGCTCAGCACTCTCACTGCTGGAGCCCAGGTTCGATCCCTGGTCAGGAAACTAAGATCCCGCAAGCTGTGCAGCTCAGCCAAAAAATAAAGGAAGGAAGGAAGGAAGGATGGATGGAAGGAAGGATGGATGGAAAGAAGGAAGGAAGAAAGGAAGTCCTTTGGGCAGAAGGAAAATGAGACGAGATGGAAATATATATATTCACACAAAGGAATGAAGAGCACTGGAAATGGCATCTGTGTGAGTGAATATAAAAGACTTTCCCCCTTACTTTGAAAATATCTTTAAAAATTAAAGCAGATGCTCTCCTCTTGCCATTTAAATTGTCCATTTTCTGGACCAGATAGTTTACAGGATTGGGACCCACAACGTGAGACTCTTCCTGCTTTTTCCTCTAGCAAATGAGGTGACAAGTGGCCTCTTTGGACCTTAGTTTCCCTCACTTGTCAAATAGGGGATCCTTTGTCTCAGCCTGTTTTACAAGTGGTTGTGAAGATAAAATAAGCTAATGTCATAAACTTTTGTAAAATTAAAGCAGCCTACAACATGACTGGTCTTGTTTTAATTTTGCAGCCCCTTCCAAGAAAACAGCTTCTCATGGTAAATCTGCCCAGCTGAAGCTGAAAGCTATTTCTAGGGCAGCAGATCTGTGTCTCCACTCTCTCTCCATGGAGATTCCTCCTCCATCGTTTGGGGTAGGTGAGATGCCTCGAGAACACACCTTCCCTCATTCTGGTCAAGCCCACCCAAGAGTCCTGCCCTGTCCACTCACAAAGAACAGCAGCGGCCTAGCGGTTCTTGCTGGCCCTGCCTGGTCAGGCTCATGGAATAATACTGTTTCCTGGCTGGGCACGGTGCAAGGAATAGAACCTCATTGGAGTGGCAAGAAGCCAGGTCTTTCTGACGGTGGACTCTTCCTGCTTGCTCAGGCCAAGGTGGCACTGGGCTGACCTATGCAGGGGCTGCACCGGTGGGCAACGGATCAGGCCCATGCTGAGGTTTGAGAGCGATGAGTCATGCTGGGATCGTGCCCTGGGCAGGGAGAGCTTCCTCTATCCCAGCAGATTGTTCAGAATGCTGTCCCTCCTGCTTTTGCTTCAACAAGCATTTGCCGAACACCCGCCACGTACCAGATTCACGGCCACAGGCAGTCTACACGTCATTTAATTTCTTCACAACAGCCCTGGGACGTTGGTACTTACATCCCCATTTCACAGATGAGCAAACTAAGGTTCATTTTCCTTAGCTGGTGGCACAGCCGAATCCAGCCCTTTTCGCCCATCTCAAGTCCAAAGCTCTGGTCACCTTCCTGCATGACCTGTATGTTGGGGGCTCACAGAGCACAGGGGACTGAGCAGGCTTCAGAAGAAGGAGCACGAGAGTAATATTGGCTAACATTTATGAAAAGGCTAGTCTGTGCGAGCCACTGTACAAACTCTTCACAAGAACCATCTCATTTAATCCTCACAGGCATTCTAAGAACTAAATACTAGTTTTCTCCCCATTTCACTTGCCCAGCTTGGAAGGGGTCGACTGGGCTTTGCAGGACTTCCATTATTTTGTTCCAAAGAGTCCATGCGCCTTAGGTTGGTTCCGGCAGGAGCAGATCCGGAGACAACATAGTTTACTTGGGAAGGGGTCCCAGGAAGCAGTGGGGGCAGGGAGAGTGAGACATGAAAGTGTAGGAAACCATAAAGGTATGGTATGGAGAAGGCAAACTCTATGGGCAACCAGGCCTTCAACCCCAGGGAGAACTTTGAAACAGCAAAGGACAGTGCTTTCCAAACTTTAAGAAGCACACAGATCTCGTGGGACCCTGAAAAATATGCAGATTCTGATACAGACGTTTGGGGTGGGGCCCAAGAGTCTGCACGGCTCACAAGCTGCCAGCGATGTGGATGCCGCTGGGCCCTGGACCACACTTTGAGTAGCAAGGGTGTAGCACACACATTAGAATGACCCCATACCAGAAGGCTGAGAATGCTGGGATATTTAACTCCATTTCCCATCGGGCATTGGCTGAGGGCTGCTGGGGCCCTTCTGACCAGCCCTGGAAGGGCGTTGTGCTGCTTGAGGCCCTGCTGGCGGGGACTGGAGCCTGCATGTTAAGGGGGCCCCGGCAGGGGACACCAACAGCTTCATGACATACTGGGATTGTCCTGATCACACGTCCTCCCCACCCAGGTTCCTGCCTGCTGTCTGTGGGAGGCAAGCCTAATTGTGCCCATGTGTATAGGTGCCGAGAGCAGCTGAGGCATCAGACAGAGCCACTCTCCAGCAGGGGCCCTGGGCTGCTCCTAGCCAGTCCGGACCCCAGAATTCCTTATGGGAGTTCCTCCCCACTCCCTCAGTCACTCTGGGGCTCCAAAATAGGGGGCCAGCTTTAAAAGACCCTCCACTGATGTGTGGGGGGCTTGGGAGGGACTCAGGCCAGGATCCCTGAACACAGTCCTGCTTGGCCTGGCCTTTGTCTTGGGCCTGGCCTCCCCGCTTCTGGTAACATTGTGACCCCAGGGACTGGGCATGGTGGCCCCTCCCCACAGGGACCCAAGACCAGTCCCAGACGCGCACAGCACACGGTGTTAATCGGGATGCCGGGGACGGAAGCTGGTTACTTGCAGAGCTCCTGGAGCAGGCTTGCTGTTTACTCCAGATGCAGAAAGGAGTACGTAAGATGATTAAATTCGGTCGTTGCAGAGCTGCTTGGTTCCACATTTAGCAGAGACACGAAACAATTGTAGAAAAGTTGTAGGGCAGCAGGGTCCCGTGTCAGGTCGCAGCTCTTGATGGGTTACTGAGAACCTTCCCCTCCGTTCTTTAATTCATCTCCACCTTCTGCCACATGCCTGCAGTACATGTCAGGTGGCTGAGGATTGTTCTTGTTTTTGTTTTGCTTGTGTTTGGGTGTTTTAAGACTAAGCTTCTGGTATAATTACTCCTCCTTCTCATCTCCCCAAATGTCATTGCTTTGAGTCTTTTATCTTAATTGCAATTTGTTGATTCATATCTTGCTTGGTTCCAAAAGGGAATTGAGGTAGTTTATTTCCATACTAAAGGAACAATAAAACAAGCCATCATGAAGCATAAGAGAAGAGGAAAATGTAAAAAAGAGAAAGGGGAAAAAGTGTACCAAAAACCCTTGGCTGAGGGAAGTTACAGTAGTGAAACCCAAGCTTCCTTGCTGTCTGAAAAAAAGTGAAGGAAAATATATACCACGTATATTTCATTGTATACAAGTTCATGGTGGGGGGAATAAACAAACACTCAACTGATTCTTGGCTCTGAGCTTTGAGAAGATTTTATCATCATGGAGGTTTTGGCCAAGGTCCTTGAGTAACTTAAGGAACAATACCTTAAATGTCATTCTCAAACACAGAAGAGTTCCTTTTATTGACAGTTTCTTATAACACTTCTTAAAACAAGATGACTGCACAATAAAGCAAGGTTTCCTTAAAGGAATTTATGAAGCTATCTTATAATAAATAAAGCCAAGGATTTAAATGTTTTATTTAAAAATATTTTGTTCATAATACTAATAATGTGATTAGTACATATGTGTGATAGCCAGATAATCCCCAAAGACTTATTAAGTTTTTTTTCAAGAGTGAAATTAGGAAGCATTTACACACAATGGCAGCAAGATAGGCCACCAGTAAAGAGGCAGCCCAAGTGGTTGATGGCTGTGTTGGTTTCCTAGGGCTGCCACTACAAAGCACCAGTGGCTTAAACAACAGAAGTGTATTGTCTCACAATTTCAGAGGCTAGAAGTTCAAGATCAAGGTGTCACTAGGGCCATGATCCCTCTGAAGGCTCTAGGGAAGGATGTGCTCCAGGCCTCTCCCCAGCTTCTGGTACTTCCTTGGCTTACGGCAACATAACTCCAGTCTCCACATGGCGTTCTCCCTCTGTGTCTATCTCCACATTTTCCCTTTTTATAAAGACACCAGTCATATTGGATTAGGGGCCCACCCTACTCCAGTAGGACTTCACCTTAATGAATTCCATCTGCAATGACCCTATGTCCAAACAAGGTCACATTCTGAAGTGCTGGGAGTTAGGACTGCAACATATGAATTTTCGTAACTGTGGCCAAGGACATGGGTGACCCTGAAATCAAGTCACAGGGACCGGGCTGTTCTCTTGGATGGAAAAGCTGACATGTTACTGAGCTGAAACCGAACTGAACGTCTCATGTCGAGGCTGGAGGGAAACCTTATAATCGAAACTGCAAGATTTCTCCTGGAGCCTGGAAAAAGAGAAAGCCAAACAGCAAGAATCTGTCCGTGTTTAACCAGCCCCAGCCGAGAGGGAGAGTCAGCAAACCTGGGGACTCCAGCAACCTGGCCTCCAGAGTGCCCACCAGGTTTTTCCTTGGCTTTGATGAAATCTCTCCCAAGATCTTCTTGGTTCTAGTTTTGACCTCATCAAATTCACTACTTCACTTTCTCGGGGACCCTAATACACGACCTACAATATGGATCTGGGGTCAGGGTTCTTTGGACTGCAGAGGGAGTATACAGTCTCCCCCCTCCCCCCACCCCAAAAAAGACTCTGTTGTCAATTCACCTTTTGACAGTATGGTTTATCCATCAGTCTTTTGTGACCTTAGTTAATGATAGTCTGTCCTGCCCCACCCTGTCCCTTGGGTGCAGCTGCCAAATCCAGAGACCAGTTCCCTGGGGATGCTAATTCAGAGAATAGAAAGGAAAAAGCAAGGCTTGAGAGGAGGGGGGAGGAGTGGAAGGACATAGAGAGAGGGCACTGGAGTAGAGCTGATGGAACAGGTGGAGAGAAAACAAACGTCCTGTGGGCTGAAGTGGAGAGATCGTTCATGTGTACGTGGCAGTGGGGGGCAGGGACGTGGCAAATTAAAGGCTTTAAAACAGCACTAGGTGCAAGAAAACTGGGGGGAGAGGAAAGGTGTTATGAAAAGCATTAATGCTGCATATATTTTGCTTGTTTGTTGTTGTTTTTTAAAGAGATACAAATTAAAAATTGGAATTCCTAGGGGTGTTGTTCGTCGCTTGCTTTTTGTTGTTGTTACTGTTGATGACTTTTGGCTATTTGACAGGACTTCTTTGAAAGCAACTCATAGGACAGCACTGTGCAAGAGAAATAGAACCTGAGCCACATGTGTAATTTAAAATTTTCTAGTAATAGCCACTTAAAAAAAGGAAAAAAAGGTGCAAGGAATTTTAATAATATATTTTATTTAATACAATATATCCAAATATTGCTGCAAAATATAATCAATATTTTATAAGATATTAATGAGATATTTTACATCCTCTTTTTCATATTGAGTCTTTGAAATCCAGTGTACTTAGAGCACATCTCAATTTGGATTCCACATTTCAACTGCTCTAGAGTGGCCACACATGGCTTGTGGCTCTTATATTTGTCAGTGCTAGCACAGATATAGAGGCTAGACTGTGTAGTGCTGGGATTCCTAATGATAACATAATAATAATAGCAATAATAAGTCACTTTTTGAGCCTCTTAGATGTGACACATGCTATATTAATCCTCTTTGTCATGCATCATCTCACGTAATCCTTTTAACAACCCTACATGGTGGTACTGTTATCATCCCATTCTACGGATGCAGAAACAGAGCCTCAGAGAGGGTGAGTGATTTGCCCAAAGTCACACAGCCGGTAAACAGCAGAGCTGGAACGGGAAACCTAGTTGGCTTGACACCAGCCACTTTACCTCATTTGCTCAGGGTCAGCAAAGAGGCCAGCCAGCGGCCAGGTTGCCTCAGCCCTTCCTTTAGAGCCTGGGCACAAGGGTTGACTTCCTTTTCTGATTAGTGGAGCTGCCACGTTGACTAAAAAAGACCAGAAAGAACATTAATTGTACAGCAGAGTGTTCTGTGTGACTGACTGAGAACAGAGCAGTAACAAGATGTCCTGACTCTCATCAGCTGGAGGAAGCTGCAACTTCAAGGCCTGTGACCAGGTTCACACAATGCAATTGTTCTCAATGACACTTGCTTAGCAAAGAGCCAGAGAGAGAATTGATTGTCATTAAAAGCCGGACAAGAGCGTTGATTGTCCCCCCAGTGATGATTTGAGGATTCTGACTTAGCGATGCCAAGAGCATCGGTGCAGAGACATTTGTGATGTGATTTCCCCCATGGAAACGGGCTCTGGCGTGGCCAGTCAGTGTAAAAGAAGCAGGAAACCGAGGCCAGGGCAAAGGACGGGTGCCCACGTCTCCCTCCTCCATCCCATCCCCCACAGGGAGCAGGAGATGACTGGCGGGTCTGGTCTGGGAGGTGGGTGATCCTATGGGGTCTGGGAGAGGGGCCGTCCCTTTCCCACTGGTCCTGTTTGCCTGGATGCTCTAGGAGCCCTTCGAGATGTGACATTTCTGGGTCTGGGGCTCCATGGGAAGACAATGGTCCCCTCACCCTGTTGGCCACAGGGGCAGCACCATCTGAAGATGGAGGACCTGGCCATGGATGTGGTCAGGACAAGCCAAGCCAAAGCACCCTCTATTTACCCCTGAAACCCCAGGCAGGGTGGCCTCACGCCCAGGAGCTCTCCTAGGCGGGAGGCGATACTGTGTTCTCAAGTGCTCCTGAATGCATTTCCAGCTCCCCTTCATCCTGCTTCTTGCTGCAGTTGGAAGAGCACATGCAAGGCTCTCCCACAGAGCATCTGGGCTAAGATCCCAGTGACATGTGCTCCTCTACCCATCCATCCATCCATCCATCCATCCAAGAAACACGGACTAAGTGACCACTGCATGCCAGATGATTTGGTAGACCTTGGGGATAAAGAAATGTGCAGGGTGAAAGGCTTGTCCTTTAGGAGAACATGGCACAGACAGACCTGGAAATCAATAGCTACAAGGAAACATGGCAAGCGCTAGAATAAGGGAATTTTAACCACAAATACCTTGGTTGCAGAGACTATGGAAGTTGAATGCCTAGAGAAGACAGGGGAAGGGAGTTTTGCAGGATGAGAGGCCATCCCAGAAAGGCAGAGAGGACAGTCTGTGCAAAGGGACAGGGGACACCAGGAGACATTCTAGAAATTGCAACTTACCGAGCAGCAGCTGGAGCTCAGAGTGGGCATGGGAGGGGTCGGGAGATCAGTCTGGGGGCCGGTAGGGGCCAGGCGTGCAGGGCTCACATGCCATACTCGGAATCCGGACCTTAGTCAGAGCTCAGGGTACATGGGGGGATTTTAGGCAGGTGAAGTGTCAGATGGGTGCTCAGGACGGCCAGCCTGCCTGTTGCTGTGCAGGGGACAGACAAAAGGGGCAGGACCAGAGTGCGGCCCGGGGCCTGTTGCCCCCCGTTTCATTGCTTGACCTTCTTCTGCTCAGCTCTGCTCAGCTCGGCTAGGCATTGCAGCAGGGCGGACCCTGGAGGCGGTGTTTCCTGCTCTCACGCCAGTTGGCTTCCCTCAGGGTTTGTCCAGTGGGAAGCAGTGACAGGTGGGTGGAGGAAAGGGCTTTTCTTTCCAAACTTCTCTGCCCAGGTGGTCTGTTCACGGCTTTGACTCCATGGCCCCTTCCAGCTAGACAGACCTGTGCGGCTGTGCTTTCTAGTACCCCTGCCTCCCCCCCGGTCCCTCTCGATTCAAGGGTGGCGATGGCTCTCTGCTCTTGCTGGGCTGCCCCACTGTCTCCTGCGCTTGGCTCCTCAGCCCCTCCATCACCAGTACAGCCAGCTCCCCCCGTGGTCTCTCCCTGGCTGGGCTTGATTGACACAGTGAGGAAGGGGGCTGGTGGGCGCCAATTATACAAATTCTCTCACCACAAAAGTCTGAAGGAGTGATGACAAAGGTCTGAACAGAGGTTACGACCGTAGTTGGAATAGAACTTAGAGACACCTGAGAGGTAGAATTGATAGGGCTTCTTGACACAATGTGGGAAGCGAGGGCTAAAAGAAATTGTGGACCGCTTCAGGGTAATACCAGGGATCAGCAAACTTTTTCTGTAAAAGGCTGGATAGTAAATATTTTAGACATTATAAGTCATTGGTCTCTGTCTCGAACATTCAGTTTTTGCTGTTATTGTGCAAAAGCAGCCATAGACAATGTATAAAAGAATGGGTAAGGCTGTGTCTCCCAAAAACTTCATTTATAAAAACAGAGGGAGGCTGCAATTGGCCCGTGGGATGTAGTTTGCCGACTCCTAAGCTCGGGCCTTAGGTGGCTGACGGAAGGACTGTAGTGTTGGGAACACAATAGGGCATCCAGGAAGATGGACTGATGTGGGACAGGAGTCAGGAGGAGAGTTGGGAGATGTATAATGGTGTGTCCTGCATCCATTAGGAACTGTGTTTCGCTGCAAGTAACAGATCTGAAATAATCATGTTTTAAAGAAGACTGGGTTGTATTTTCTCTCCTGGGAAAGAAGTCTGGAGGTTGGGAGTACAGGGCTGCTATGGCAATTCCATGGTGTCAGTGTTGTCCCAGGCTCCTTATAACTTTCTTCTCCACCATCCTTAGCACCTGGTTTTCATTTTCAAGGTCATCTCAGAGTTGCCTCATGGTCACCAAATGGCCTCTGCTCTCCGGCTATCACATTATTATTTTTTTAAAGATTTATTATTTATTTATTTATGGCTGCATCAGGTCTTAGCTGTGGTACGCGGGATATTCATTGTGGTACGTGGGCTCCTCTCTAGTTGTAGTGTGGGTTTTTTCTTTTTTAGTTGTGGCACGCAGGCACCAGGCACGTGGGCTCCGTAGTTTGTGGCACACGAGCTCTAGTTGATGTGTGCAAGCTCAGTAGTTGTGGCTCGCGGGTTTATTTGCCCTGCGGTATGTGCGATCTTAGTTCCCTGACCAGAAACTGAATCCACATCCCCTGCATTGTAAGGCGGATTCTTTACCATTGGACCACCAGGGAAGTTCCCAGCTACCACATTAGAATTCCAGCTTTCACAGTGGAGTTTCATGTTGTAGGAAGGAGGGTGGGGAGGAGGATCAGTAATGGTAAGAGATGTGTTAGTCCTCTTTTAAAGAGCTTTCCAGAAGCCCCACCCAATACTTCCCCTTACATCCCACTGGCATCAATCTGCAAGGGAAGCTGGGGTACGTATAACAGCTTTTCAGATGGGCACACAGCCACTCCCATTGAAATCACCGTTCTGCTGGTGAGTGGTGAAGGGTGAATGGACGTTGGATGGGTAACTAGAGGTCTCTGTCAACAGTGCTGGTTTGGCTGTGTTGAGTTGGAGGTCCTTGTGGTCTGGCCATACAGGTCTGGATCTTGGGCAAGGGGGTTGGGTCTAAGAGGTGATGTGGAATCACTCTCAAATGGCTGGAGCCAAATGTGAAGATGGAAGCTCCCTGGGAAAGGGCTTACTCTTCCCTCTCTGGACCCCAGTGTCCCACCTGGGGAGATTCGGTGCAATGATACACAGGTGGCTTCCTATTTGGGAATTCTATCTTACTATACTGTGACATTGCAATGCCTTGCAAGCTTCCTATGGGCGTGCATCTTGTCTTAGTCATTCTGTATGCCCAGGGCCTAGCATGCATCTGACCCTAGAGTCCATGCTTAGTATGTGTTCGCTGAATGAATAAATGAGTCTTTTTAAGCTCATGCAGATCCTTGGGGATAGGAGGTCTTAGGGGACCCAGGGGAGAGAATTTTCAGATGTAGATGGTAATCTAATTTGCAGATCTATGACCAAGAACATACCTTATCCCAATTTCTGGTCTGGAACTGACACAACACCTGCTTTGGATCCCTGACTACATTGACTACAGAACCACTTTCCCACAGACTCATTCTACCTTTGTTTCACAGCTTGGCTGAGGATGAATATTAGGCAAGTTCCTTGTGGAAAAGAGACAGAGATGCAGCCCTGGCTCAGGATCAAAGGAAAATTTGGGTGGACTGACATCATTGCCAACTATTGGTTTAGTCAAATGAGGACATTAAAAACTAACATCTCCATCTATGATCACCATAATTTTATAGAAGACAGGACATTCTAACACCAATAGAGTGGAAGAGATGTAATTTTAGACTAAAGGATAGTCTTTTGAATGGAATAATTTGAACTTTTTGAAAAATTCCCTCCATCATTCAACTATTCTCGTCTTGCCAACCGCCAAGAACTTTGTCAGGAGCTGATGCTGATTCACCAACCAGCAATCAGAACTGATGACCAAGGCCACCCCAGACAAGTTAAGTGACGTTCCCAAAGCTGGTAGAGATGGAATCAAAACTTCGTTTCCTGCCTCACTGAGTAAGACACTCTCACAAAATAAACTGGCTGAGTGTCAGTGAGTTCTCAGTTTTATTAATCATCATATGGCAAAATATCATGACAGAGTTTAGCTTTTGATTTTGAATACTGTACAGATCATTGTAGACCAGCAAATAAGAACTTCCAGCTATTCTGGTAGTCTCAAGTGGGGAGAAGTTACTCTCATTCCGGGTCCAAATTTCCATTGAATGGAGTGTGCCAAGTGAATTTACCAACCTATAAGTTCTGAGAACAGTGGGACATTGGAACCATCAAGTAGATAAAATGGGATGAGGCTGAATTAAATAAAAATGTTTAAAGTATCCAAGTGGCAGCGACTGTCTTGGGGGTTCAGCGTAGAACAAGATCTGATGCCTGCCTGCATCCAAGGAGCTCCCCTCTAGGGAGGGAGCTGACAGGTAGATGAAGAATCTTACTTTCGTGTGATGGAAGCCACCATACAGGCAGGACTTTGGTGCTATGGGGACATGGGGAGAGAATAATTTGATTTAGGTCTTAAAGGATTGACAGGGATTTTTCTGGAGGAAAGAGGCAGGGAGGGGAGAGAGCATACATTCCAGGGAGAGAGAAGGAATATGAGGAAGCCCAAGCCAGGAAAAACCTGAGGAATTTGGAGGCTGGGGTCATCGAGGGTGGCCACAATCCACGTGGGTGGAGGGGCTCAAGATTAAGTTGGAAATTTGGGCTGGGGCTCCTTTTGAAGGGCCACCTTGTGGGATTTGGCCATTCTCCTGCAGGCAGTGAAGCCAGGTGTGAAGATCTGAAGCAGATGATACAATCAGAAGTGACTGGGAGGGACTTCCCTGGTGGTCCAGTGGTTAGCACTCGGCGCTTCCACTGCAGGGGGCACGGGTTCAATCCCTGGTGGGGTAACTAAGATCCCTCATGTTGTGAGGCACAACAACAACAAAAAAAGTGACTGGGAAAGATGATTCTCGTGGTTCTGTGGGGAATGTGTGGTCAGGGGAGGCTCATGGTTATGGCTGACGTCCAGACGAGAAGCAACAGAGCTTGACCAGGAGGTTGTTCATGAAGGTGGAGGACAAGGAACAAGCAAAGGTGAGTATGAGGTACAACTGACCAAATATGGTGCTGGATCCCCTGGAGGAGCTGACAGAGCAGAAGGGATTCAGGACGACTTGGGGGCTCTTAGAGAGGTTGGTTTGGGATGGGTGGGTTGCGTTCTTGATAGCACCTTGTAAACACTAAGGACCAATTTCATGTGCAGCGTGTTTATGTTATTATTAAGTTATGAGTTCTTAGATATATGAAATGACTTCCACCCTCAAAGTGTAAGAATGTTAACTTAAGCGTGAGTATAACCTCCTTCTGAATTTTCTTAATTGGCGCTTGAACTTTTCACTCCAAAGGGGCTAGTTATTGCCAATAAAGATGAGAAAATATTGAGTAGTTTCCCTGCCAATGGGTCAGGATGGGTTAGATGACATTTTCAGTCTGAAAGAAATGGTCTAGTAGAAAGGATTAAGCATCAAAAAGTCATGGCTTTTGTATTGTGTGACTAGAGCCCCTGATAATCAGTGTGCATGGCATGCCCCCTCTGAGCTCTGAGCGGAGTTTGCTGCCATGGTCCACCTGTGGGCAGGAGGCTGAACACGATGAACCTTCTCAGGTCTATGGGTCCATGTTCCATGAGTAAGAGTTTCAGGGAAAGGACTAGACTGATAATCAACTGAATGCTTCATGCATCTTTCTGCACATCCTTGTTCTCCCATAATGGTGGCAGAATTACTAAAATAAAGCCAGAGGATGCTGTGCCGCTTGGATTCTCCAATCTTCGCTCTTACAGCAATTTTGAGAAGGGAGTGATGAAGGCTAGGTGGTGGGAGAGAAAGCAGGGAGGGGGGCAGGGTGAGGTTGAATGCTTGCTTATAAATCGAGAACTTGAAGCATTGTGTGGAAGAGAAGGACACACCCAATTATTTTATCATAGAGCTGGTAACCAGTAGCAAGGATCAATTCAGTAAGAAATCATTCCCCCATGGGAGGGATGGCCATGTCTGCAAATGGCAAACAGGCTCTTATCTAATTCCTCACCAGCCAACAGAGGTGAGAAGAGGAGAGATGAGAGAAAGAGGAAGACAAAAGCTGTATTGATCTTCGCAACAAGTATTATTATGTCTTGAAAAGGCCACCCACTACTGAGAAGTTTGGGGACCAATATACCAGCCGCCAGTGAGATACCCATTACTGGATACAGCTGCATTTTTGGAAGTGATCATTTTTGAAGATAGGAGCCAGATTTTTCGTCTTCATCCCCAGAGCCATCAGGATTGGCAAATAGTTGCTGAAAAACAAGGGTGGGTTGACTATGACTGTGAAGGAGAGAATCTATTTTAAAATTTCCTTAATCTATTTCTTCTTTAATTTCTTCTCTATTCTTTCATGTTTTGGGTAGCCTTCTCAGACTCCTGAAGTTCTGGATGCTTAACTATATATGCCATGCTGGATAGTATCAAATATTTAAAAAGAAATAGGTGCCAGAAGTAACCAAACTCAAGTTCTGAGTTTTGTTTTAAAAAGGAAGACCATTATTTTGGATGCATTTGACTATATTTAGAGACTCACTACTGGCTAGATATGGCAGTGCTCTAAATGGGCTTGCACATGGAGTGAAGAAATACCACCCAGCATTATGTTGAAACTTCTTGATTGTAAACAGGAGAAGACTGTCTGCAAACTTCAGATCTATAGTCTCCATGCTGTCCTTGGGCAAAATTCTGAGACGGATTATTACAAGAATGGTTTGTAAGCTCTTGGCAAGGAAGCGAACTTGAGCTCACTAAGATATAGTAAGTGAACGGATGGATGAAGATGTGGATGAGTAAATTGTGGCTGCTTTTCATATGAGGGGTATGCTCCTTAAAATCTCATATTATTTAATCCATGCATAAATCAATTCCCCCCATAGGAATAAAGTAGGATTTACATTATTTCAAGGTTTGGGCATTAAGTGAAACTTTATTCTTCTCCGTTGCCTTATTTCAAATTTGCGTAATTCACATTAGCGTAGAGTAGGACTTTACTTCCTTTTTTATAAAGGAAGACTATGGACTTATACTTGGAGATCAAGGGTGTACTTGACAAACTTTTGACTGGATGGAGACATGTAGGCTTCATATATCTTCATAAAGCCAGGTGTACATATAACTAGTTGAATGATTGCCCTCTAAGGGGGATGACTGAAATGAAAGTTGACTTACAAGGGGGTCTCCAGAACCATGCTACATGGCTCCAGCTTTGTCCTAATCAGCAAACAAAAGACATTTTCAAATTTGTGATCCAATGACGCCTGGAGGGAAAGCAAGTTTTTCCGATGGACCCTCATACCCCCACCCCACTGCTAATCTCAACTGGCCTTGAACAATGGACCAAATCTCAGGAGGTGACATTTAATAGAGATAAATATAAAGTCCAGCACTTTGATCCAAAATGAACATCTGGAGAAGCACACCAACAGCTGGGACTTAGTTGGTTTAGTTAATAGCAAGTTCAACGTGAATCCACGGTGTGATACTGACTTCTGAAAAGAAAAAGAGTTTAGCCTTTGGTTACATTAATAGAGGATCTAGAATGAAGAAAGTGATAGCTTCTCATCATCAAACTGTACTCAGTTCTGACTACAAACTGGAACATGTCCAGAAGAGAGAAAGAATAGACAGAACTTGGAATATTTATTCTGGAAAAGACTTTGGGAAGAAATTATTCAAACATATAAATGGTTGCCATGTAGAAGATGAGTTAGGTTTGCATCTTTGTGGCTTTCCAGGCTAGTCCAAGGAACTTCAGCCAAACGTTTTAGGGGGTGGAATTTGTCTCACTATAAGGACAATTAGAGTGTCTGAAGACAAGAGGACCATCTGGGGACAGCTGATGTGTTTGATCATCACGGCACCATTTAATGGCTAATCAGGAACACTGCTAGAAAAGAGACTACGAATCTCATTTCTTTCTCCTCAACTCTTGAAGAGTCAGTTACAGATGATTCAGAAAGAAGAAAATAAACGGCCAGGAAATGATGGGAAATCATGTGACTTCGCTAGTAATTAAATGAAAACTCAAACAGTAATAAATAGTCAATTAAACCTCAATTTTTAAAAAAAAGCAATAAAATACTACTTTTGTCTGGTAGCAAAAATTAAAGAGAAAAATAAATTCCAATGTTGGTAAGGGTGCAATGAAATTGGGGTTTTCGTTCATTGCTGTTGGCACTGATGCCTTTTGGAAAGCCTGTATATAAAGCATTGTAACATTGATAATACTTTTGCTCCAATAGTCCAACAGGCTATCTAACCAAAAGACAAGTTGAAAATACGCAAATAGCCACTTGCCTGAAGATCTTCATTGTGGTATTACTTAAAATAGAAAGAAACTGTAAGCAATTTAAACAACGAAAAGGAAGGTAACAGTTGAAGATGACAGGCCACCTACTCAATAGAGTGTTATATATCATTTACAAAGATAGTCATTTTCACTACAGCTGTAGGCAAAATGCATAGGACACGATATTAAGTGTGTATGTGTGGGGAATTGCCAGCTATGAAATTCTAGAGATGTGATGATTATAATTACATACCAAATAGATGGATATAACAAAAGATAAGAAGGAAAATTTCCTCTTGAGTCCAGGTCTGCCACTAGCCAGTTGTGTCATCTTGGGTAAATCCCTCAACTTTTTTGTGCTTCAGCTGCCAGGTCTATAAAACAGGGTGTTTGGACTCAACAGTCCCCAATGTCCCTTCCAGTTTTATGATGTGACTAGAATGGACCCATTTAATGAAGAAACTGCATCCCAGTGGGATTAAGACATCAGCCACTGTCTTGTTTTCAGACTTCCCTCATCATATAGTGTTTCATCCATATTACGTATTTTTAGAAATCAGTTTTGAGATGAGTAACAGATGAGAAAAAATAGAATTCCTTGATTCTTCTCAAATAAATTGCTGCCATTTTGAAGGAGATTTAGCCATATGTTCCATAAGTATTATACTATGGAGTAATATAAAACATTAGGAAACTTTATCCCAAAATGCCCCAGAATGATCGCAACTCAAGATACCGTTGTTTGAGTATTATTTAAAGCACTGTTCTGGGTTTATTCACACGAAACAAAGGGAAGAGGTAGACGTTCAATAAGCTGATTTATTCACTTATATTTGAGTCTTTTAAAAAATGGTCCTCTAGGTGGTCACAAAGCACCGAGCTGATCTCCCTGTGCTACGCGGCTGCTTCACTTTGTTACAAAGCAGATACTAACACACCATTATAAAGCAATTATACTCCAATAAAGATGTTAAAAAAAAAAAAAAAAGCGGTCCTTACCAAGTTCCTGAACCTCTGGTTTTGTATCCCAATCGATTTTAAAATGGTCAAAACACATTTATGTTTGTGTACTTACAAGACCATTTGATTCCTAGGGGATCTGAGAAGCAGGGTGACAGACATGAGCTTTCCGGTGATAAACAAAAGTCTCCTAGTCATGCCAGACTCCCTCTGAAATTGCCCTCATCTGTTCAGAACTTTCTAGAAGGATGGTGACTTCTTAGTTCAGAACACTTCCTTTCATCAGGCAGAGCAGTCAAGAGGCGAAGAGAAACTGGTCAGGGGCAGCAGCACTGATCACCTTCACTCATGCCACCAGTGCAGCGTCAACACGCCAAATGGCCTCTGTGGTCCCGGAGGTACCGGGGCGCGGGTGGTGGGTGGGTAGTTTCACTGCTCTGAGGATTCGTACAACTTTGCAGACAGTGTTGTCTGATCTTTTCAGAAAATATTCCATTTTCAATTGTCCAGGAAGAATTTTTAAGTAGCAGAGAGAGCCCACATCTAGATTACCTAAACATTAGAGGAGAGCTTGCATGTTACTTAAATATGCAAATGAGGCATCTATCCAGCGCATAATTACATCAAGGCAGAGTCTAGAATCTTGTAGTTTTGCTCAAAGGAAACACAAAACATTAGACATACAGTTCTGCAGCCAAATGCACGGCACAGAATCGCAAACGCTGCTGTTAAACCACGGAATAAAAGTCACTTATGAGTGTGAGCTTTATTAGTACTTTTGATTTCCTCTTTCTTTGCATTTATACCAAGCTGCTTTTAATAAAATGAAGACACTGGTCATTCCTTTGTTTACTTCTTTTGGAGGAATTGGAGAGTGAGTTGAAGAGGGAGGCTCTGGCCCCATTTTGATGAGCGCAGAGGACACAGATGGAGAGGCACATGAATACAAGGTAAGGAAGTAAAGCTGCTTGAACACACGTAGAAGCAGCTCAGAGACATGCGAGTGCTGTCCTTTTAAATCAGTCACCTGACAATACTCAACTTATTTCAACAAGATCGCCACTGCTTAACCCTTGGGAAGCTCTGCTCCAGAAAGACTGGCCCCAACCCCTCTGGGGCATCATCTAAGCACCTGAGCATATGCTTTCCCAGCAACTCAGCTCCTCTTCCATTAGCTTTCAAGTCCCTTGCAGACTGGCTCACCTTGTCCCTGTGGCCCATTGGTCACTGGGATAGAGTGGGTGCTAAAGGAATGCTTCTTGAATTAGAAAAGAACAAAAATAATGTGCAATACCTAATATAGTGAATTTGACTTAGGTGGCAGTTTTATTCTATTGTCACACAGTGTGATTTCAATTCCACCTTTTTCACCTGTCTCCTTTCCCATTTATACCATCTTATAGCCCAGAGGCCCCCCATTGTGGTCTTCACTGCAGGTAACGAACAACTACCAGATTTTTTCCCTCTCTTCTATGGAATGGTCAATGTCCCCCAGAGGTCAGATCCGAATTTTGGAGGTGTTATCATCTTGACAGAGTTCCCTCAGATATTCTGATAATCTAACTGGCTGTCTTGTCTTCAGACACCTTGAGAATCACTTACGAAATATGTGTGATATGGGCTTTTTATGGCGGGTGGCCACACTTTATATTTGGTATTGTCATACCCAACTTGGTCAACTACCCGATTCATCAGATTTGACCCAAATGACTTTCTGCTATTCCTCCCAATCAATTCCCCTGAAATACTGAAGATCTGTCAACCAGGAGGGAGCATCACAGCTTTGAAGGTGAATCCAGCAGTGCAAATGGACATGGCTGCAACCCTAGCAAACACACTGGATCCTGGAGCGACCACTCTGAGAAGCCTTGCTGGGAATCCATTCCAGCAGGCCCACTAGAAGTGATTTTGCAGTACCACCTTGACCACAGGAGGTACAGCCTGGGCACCTAGAAGACACCCGTGAGTATGGGGGTCCAGCAGAAGGGTATCGGTGGAGACCAGGTCTACGAGGGTTGCTGCTGCTACTGTGAGATCTACAGATGGACATAGTACACTAGAACAACCATCACAAAAGGAACCAGAACTCTGAAAGAACATCCTTTCTACTCCTGCAGCATGGTGACTGGTGCCCTGGGACCTATTACTTGTCCCAACCACTCCTCTTCCAACCAGCTCCTTCGTGGCTCTTAGGGCATGTGTGTGGCCCTTGAGTGATGATGGATTAAATCCTGGAAGGTAAGAGTCTCAGGGTTAGGAAAGTTATCCTAAGAAGCCCTCGGGACCTGAGATAGGCTGGCAGTCTCCAGCCCCATTGTATAATTTTAGTATATTGTTTGACAACTTCCAAATGAAAGGCACAATCTTTCTTAACCACAAGCTCTAAGGTTCGTGGCAGGAGGCCTACTGTCCAACAATTCTTCAGGTCAGAGTTGGAATTCTCCCGGGATCCACAGGTGAGCCCACCCTTAGGCTGTGAATCTGTGTATTTGCAAAAGGTGTGTGATTTGCTACTGAAAAAGAAGCATGCATGAGGATAGGCACAGATAAGTACAGTGGAGACTCTAACACCAGACCGTAAAAAACAGAACACATACCCTAGTGCAGGTAAGAAATATAAATGATTTTACTGCCCAGCGTTTGCATATGGAGACGCAGTGCACACAATACTACTTGGCATTTTTCTTCAATTGATGCAACTCAGTAATTTTTATTGCAACTGGAAGACAATACATCACAGAAACTTTATGGTAGGTCTGGGGAAAAGTGTTATTTACAATAAATGATGAAATAGTTTGTCTTTGGCAATATGATTACATATGAAGAATGCGAAATGCAAGTATGGATGCCTCCAAAGCAACACCATCAGGTCCCTAAACTTCGGCGGACTGTGCCTGCTTCCACACTGCTCCTCTAGGTAACACAAACGCAGCTGAATATCACTGTCTCCTCTACGGTTCTCCCTTTCTGTTCATGATATTGGCAGTTTCATACAGAAAAAACACCGAAAAAAATTGGCTTTTGAAACCTTATTACTCTAGTAAATGAATTTGGCCATCGAGGTCTATTGGCCAGAGGTCACATGACCCTAAGTATTGAGAGTAAACCTCTTGTCTTCTGATTGCTTTATCACTTATTTATTTATTTTTCTGTAAAACAAAAGCAGAACTCAGAAATGTTACAGAATCAGAGTATAAAAAAATGTACAAGTGTATAATGCTTCCCAGACACACACGGATACTTGTTTCTTCCACATTGTTACCATGGCAGTATAAGTAGTGAGTGTGAATGACAGCAGGAAACTGGTTACTGAATCAGCTGTGAGCGTCGATGTCTCAACATACATACTCAAGAAATGCTGAATGTTTAAATAACTGAAATTGTGCTAAGAGTTTCATCTAAAAAAAAAAAGGGAGGGGTTGGGAACTCAGGCCACAGTCATGAAAGGATGAAAGACAATTTCTAGGTTTGATAGATTCACCATATCGAAGTCTTTGAGAATCCAATATGGAATATTAACTCTTTGCAAAAAGTAGGGAAGGCTATTCTCAACTTTTGCAAATGAAATACAGTGGAAAACACTGTTGCATCTATTCCAAATAAATAGTCTTGATTTCAACACTAACAAAACGAACAGGAAGGGTACTTGTGAGCATGATCACAGTAAGTCAGAAGTGATCTTTCACCCAAGTCTGATTTCAAAAGTCGGACAGACAGCAAAATGCAGCACCATAGACACATTGGTTTCGGCTGTTAAAAGACGGATCATTTTAAAAATCGGATTTTCCTTCCTTAATTTTTGGTCAGTGAAGCTAGCACTTGTTTGCTGAACTGTGGAAGAATTGCAAGGTCACACGCAATATTCATGATAAAGCAACGGAGCTGATCAGTCTGTGCTTAATTCAAGAATAACCAGTAGGGGAGAGAGAGAGAGAACAGGAGTTTACCATCGTCACCGGCTCTCTCTCAAAGGAAGAGGGGTTGACAGATGAATTCACAAAGGCAGGCGGGACTATACAGAACACTGAATGCCATGTGTAAATCCTCATGGGATTCCAGAAGGGGGAACACCACACAACGTATATACTTTGATTTACACATTCCGTTACAAAGAAAAGAAAAAAAAAGACACCATTACAACTTTGTAACTGTGTTAACTGCGATATAAACCAAAGTCCCGAGTTTTGGCAGGTAACTAAAAAGAGGGTTATCACTTAGGTTATATAGCAAAAGTGTTGATGTATATTATATATAGTAGTATAAATAATAAAAAAGTATTATTTAAATTAGATCACAGTGCTGCATTATGTGCATAACAGTGTTTGATATAGTATTCGAGCTGGGACCTACGACACAAAGGATTTAACTGTCAACACTGGTTAAGTCACAATCAAGAGGGGACACAGAGTTCAAATGCGTTCTTTTGGTGGCAAAAAAAATAAAATAAAATAAAAAAATCCTGAAGATGAAAGAAAAATACTCCTCTACAGAAACATAAAAAAGAAAAAGGCAACATCTGGGCAGCTGTGATCCACCAGAAAGATACGAGTCCCAACCTGAATCAAGTTTAAAAGGGAAAGAGAAGTCACATTGAGTTGAATCCAATCCCATATGGAAAACCCTCCCATGTAGGTCACTTGTACATAACTCTGATTCCTTCTCCAAGAGCCCTTTGATGACAGAGGCCAAGGGCCCGCACACGGGGAGTGGCGGTCACTGAAAGGAGGACCTGGTCGAGCAGTCTTGCTGCGTCCCAGGACTGAGTTGGGCACAAAAGCCATCCGGACAGTTTTCACTCTACAGAGCTCACAGCCTGAAGCCGTCCGGGGTGAGACCACCATTCAGTGCGACAACCTTCTCCAGTGGCCCCGTGGTATTCACAGCCATGCCTAGCAAGGGCTAGACATGCTGAAAATCAGCTCTTAGGACAAGCCTCCCACACATCCCTTCTAAAAACTCAGCCCCAAGACTAAAACCTGCTACAGTTGTCTTGGCCAGGGTTTTCTCACACCACCATCTCGATGTGGGTTGGGTTCATCTTAGCTTCAGATAGACAGTTTTACCAAAGAACTCTTGAACGTATATATACTGCTTAGAGAGGGGGAAGGGAAGTAGGAGCTTAGGGTATATCATAAGGCTGGGAAAAAATCTATGATGCAAACCTTTTCCACATAATACTAGGTAAAGATAAAAGACAACTGTAGAAGCATAAAAATAACTGTCTACGTGTATATCATTTAAGAAAAAAAGAGCTTACAATCTCTTTCTCTTAAATGTGTCCGAGGACCAACAGCAAGTAACTGTAGATGTCATGGTGCCGACGGATGTGTTCACGTTTGTTTTCCGAAAGCATCTTCAAATATTGCTATAGTTCCCCACTTTCCCCTCCCCCCTGCCCCACGTGAGTATGTGAGATATTGGAATGACACATGAAACGCCACTTCTCCCAGCAGGAGAAATGAAAGCAAAAACACCACACCCCTGGAACGGTGCTCAGGCAATTTTTTGTCAGACTAATGAGTACATAGGCTAGTTTGGAAGCTAAAAGAACACCTGACGTTTGGGAAGAAATTCCAAGACTAAAGTGATTACACTTGAGCAAAATATTCTTTCACAAATAGGCTTGTGCTTAAATTCTCTACTGCTCTTGGAGGAGGGGCTGAGAGAGGGTGCCTCCTGCCCCTTGGCTTGGCAAGGACATGGACAACCTGATTCTGCAATGAATTCACTACAAACGGCCACATACACATCGATACTTTTTTTTTCTCAACAACCAAAATACAAAGTTAAACACAATTGAGCCATTGTTTTGGTTATGCATAATGTGTATGCCTCCAAAAACAGAAGAAAAATAGAAAAAAGTACCCTCACTAAAGTTTCCCCTAGGTCTCCCAGCGGCTCCTACGAAGGGACTGAGGGAGACTCAGGAAAAATAACACTTAGAAAGCTGCCCGATGAGGTATTTATGCAAAAAGAGTGGTTCTGGAGTTAAGAACACACTTTTATAAGATATTTATCTATTTCTCAAAGAGATCAGAAAAGTAAATCACACACATTGCATTTTATTATTTTCTAAAAGAGGCCTTTGCTCCTTTAGAAAAAGGAAATGAGGGGAGACAGCCCACGGTGGGGTTTGAATTGGAAGAAATCCCCTGCCAGAAACAGTCCTGGATGTTTACCTCTGTCTTTCAGGAGGGAAGTCTGAATTTGACCTTGGGAGTGGGGTGAGGGTGGGGGACTGAGGTGGGCTCAGTCAGGTGACAACACAAAAAGTGTCGCCCAGGTTCCGCAGCTGTGGATGGCTTTTGGGGTGTCAGATGTTTGGGCAGACAGAGGGAACAGAGCACTTCAAAAAGACATCCTTATTCCCATCTACACCCTGAACAAGTGTGCTGGAAGTTTTCAGGTTCAGGTAATGAATCTGACCTGTGCGGGGATGTAGATCTTTTTTTTTTTTTTCCCCCCTCAGGTTCTCTCATCAGCAACCCGGAGGAAGATAATGCACCAGTTAATTTCCACCATCCTGGCTGATGGAGCTTCTGGCAGTGCCTGGTGCTGGCAGATAGATGGGCTCCACAATGGCCCACCCTGTCCTATTTTAAAAATCAAGATCACCCCATTTCCCTCCCTCTCCCTCAACCATCGTATCTTGAGCCATGGGAGTGGGCATTTTTGTTTATGTTTTAAAATTCCCTTCCATGTGGGTGGAAGATCAAATTCTCTTAGAGGGTTCTCTGGATCTCCCCAAATCATTTCTTTTAGGCAAAGATAACAGGAGTTTCTGGTCTGCGTGGCATCATCTGGTTGTCTAGATTCAGCGCTCACAATCTAGGTGGGCTTCATTTCAGGTTGGTTCGTGTGCCCGGGTGGTAGAGATGGCCAGCCCCTCCTTCCCACCATGAGATGGCGTCACGGGAAAACATCTGGGGCTGGTCCTTCCAACACCCGTGTCACTTCCTCCTTCACGTGTACCCTAACTCACACCCTCATCCAATAAGGCCCATTAGTGTGTTTCCCCTTCTCCTGGTGAATTTGCATAATTATTCACTGCCTTTTTCCTCGAAACCAAATCACGGTCATGGTTTTCTCAAGTCAGCGTCCCATAATTCTCTTGATTCTATCATACACACTCACTACTAAGTTTGCCCTCAAATTATTGCGTCATGGTAAACATGTACAGACAAAGAAAAAGGACACACTTTTCAACAGAGAATCAGAGGGGGTTGGGGCTGAAGTGCAGACAAGGCAGTGCAGAGCTCCACCATCCAGGCCCTACCAGAACATGAAGAGATTTTGTATTGCAGAGTAAGCTCCCCAACAGTCAGAATTTGTCCCTGAAGAAGGTTAAACCTTAAACACCTGCTTCAAAAAACAAAAACAAAATAATTGGAAAAAGGGGGGGGGGGGTGGAAAACAACGAAAAAAATTAAAGGAAAGGAAAATAAAAGGAAAAAAAGAAGAAAACCAAAAGAACCTCTAAGCCTAAGGGCTTAAAAATTAGAGGCATAGCCTTTTCTCTATTTTCTATATTTATATGAAAATAATTCATGCTTCATGCTAAATACATTGTTTACCTTACAAGAACTTTATTTTTGAATAAAAAAAGTTTGTGTTTTTGTGATTTTTTATTTTCTTTTTTCAAAGGAATTCCATGCATTGTGGATCAGAAATTTCTGCTGGCTACACTGGCTGAATGTGGAAATCATTGATTTTCGCAAAGATGAATCCTGACTGACATTAATTGCAAACTCCATTTTGAGGGCAGTATAGGAATTTGTTTTCCTTTCTTTTTTGCCATGTTTTACTTTAGTTTGTCCATCAATGTGCCTTTCATCTTTTAAAAGTACACCACAATACTAATGGCAGGTTCTGTAGCTTTTTGTTTTGTTTTGTTTTCACTTGGATCAAATGGTTTTGACAGACAGAAAAAGATTTGTACCATGATTTCCTTCGTTAACAGCTACTGTAATTTCTTGGAACTTGATTTTCACTTGGGCAGTTAAGAAGACATAGCTTGTTTTTTGCATCAGTTTTTTTCTCTCTTTCTCTGTGTGTGTGTGTGTGTGTGTGTGGTGTGTCTGTGTGTGTGTGGTGTGTCTGTGTGTGTGTGCAGGCATGCGTGTGCAAGACCAACCTTCAGGCTTATGGCTTGTGGAACCTTCTCTTCATTTAATGTAGAACAGAATTCAGTGATTAGCAACATCACTAAAAACTGACCCAGTTTCTTCTCATGAGTCACTGACACCTGTTGAACATGAACGGTCCAGTGTCCACCCCGGAAGATGCTATTAGGCTTCACGGTTAAGAAGCACAGAGGACTGGTGACCGCCTCCCCACCCCTGCATCGCACGCCTGGGGCAATGCAAGGGGTTTTCCTGGCACAATTTGATGCCCAGTGCCGCGAGCTTGGGTCTGCTCCTAGGGAGACCAGGGGTCCTTCCTTCTCCTCAGTTGCCTTATGTGCATTCACTCAGCGAACCCAACTGGGTGCACATCCTGACCTTTTAAACCTAAAGGTTGGGCCTGATCGATGGTTACTTTGCACACGTGCCTTCTAAGTGCCAGATGTGTATCCCCGTGGCATTATCGTTGCCATCCCTGTGGATTCAGCCACGGGTTTCTGACAAGCTGGAGGAAGCAATGGTAATTTTGGCTTTTTCGGTTTTGTCTTCAGATAATGAAAAGCTTTTGTAAAACAGCTGAGTGTCAATATGAGTTCTATGGCTTCAATCTCCTTTAAACATAAAATTCTTAAGGGTCCAAAACAAAGGAGGGGGGCAAATTAAAAAAAAAAAAAAAAAGAAAAAGAAAGAAAGAAAACCAAACCAAAACAAAAAACAAAAAGAAAAAAAAATAATAAATTGCTGATATTGCCACAAATCATTAGAAATCTCCTGACATGCTGAAACCAAATGGCCGTTAAGTTCAAAACAAATCAGTGACTTGTTTTTAATTTTTTGTGGTTTCCTTTTGTTCTTTCTGCCCCTTTGCCGTCCGATTGGTGATGTTATTCAAACAGGACCGAATCCCCGCCAAGTGCAGGAGTGACCCCGCCGCCTCTTTCATCTCCTCGTCATCGCTCTCGGGGGGCTTTTCCGTGCGTCTCTTTTTGAGGGGCAGCGTGTCGCTGGGGACCTTCCTCGCCTTGGCGAAGTGCTGGCGCTTCTTGTGCTGGGACGCGTAGCCGCTGTCCCCCAGGGCATCCTTGGCCTCCTTCGGGCTGCGCCTCCTGCCATCCTCCTCCGTCTCGCTGTGGCTCTCGTGGCTCTGGAAGCTGCCCTCGCTGCCCTCCTGGCTCCCCTTGGTGGCAAACTCGTAGTGGTCGTCGGCCGAGGAGGAGGAGACGGAGTCGCTGGCGGGCGAGGTGCTCCTGGCGCTGGCGGCCTTGGCACTGCTGTAGTTGTGGTCCTCCTTGGGGTCTCCGCTGACCACCGGGGAGCCGCACGACGGCTCGCTCTCAGTCCGCATCCGGCAGCTGGTGAGGCCATTCCTGCGGGGACGGGGACAGCGGTGGGGGGGAGGGCCGGGGGGCGGGAGACAAGAGAGGACACGGATTAAACCCCTGTGATGAGACACCCAGCGGCCCCCTGAGTTCCCACAGCAGATGCTCTGACATCCAATCCGGCGATACGCCAACAGGTGGGGCTGCTTTGAAGACAGGGTCCTAAATCCTGACACCTCCGTCTCCCCTGCTTATCTCCTATCATTGACATTTTCACTCAAGTTGTGCAGCTGAGACATCAAAACAACACTCTTTTGAAGTGACAGCGGTGGAAGCGCCATCCCTTCTATTAAACCATAAAAATCAAGCTGTGCTTGGTTTCACATACCCGTCAACACCGCGGAGGAGACACCACCGGGCGATGTTGGCTGGGTACTTCAGAGAAAAAAGCCCGCTCTGTTCTAAAGCGGCTCTGGTAGGAGCCTTTTGTTGGAAGACTAAATCTGATGTTCAGGAAAAAGAGGTACCTGCCATGTGGTGACAGCTACTCACTCCTGTGTCCCTTCCCTCATTCATTCATTCCACAAATATTCACTGCACACCTAATATAAATGCACGGCCTTAGGGAGGGTCCCGGGGGGAGGCATCCGAGGTGGAATCAAATCCAGACTGTCACAAAGATGTGCACAGATGAACAGAGAAGCGAGTCACGGTTAGATCACAGACGAGACAGCAATAAGCTACCATCTACTAAACTTACCACCTGCCAGGCGCCCTGCTGCGTCTGCACAGACGATTGCGTTTAACTCTATATAAAGTGGTTATATTAGCATCCTTATTTTACGGATGCTGGCAGTGAGGTCTGGAGACGTCTGGTAATTTACTTAAAGCCACACAGCTAATGAGTAGCAGAGTTGGGATGAGAACCAAAGTCTTAAGCCTGAGCTCTTTGTAACATCATCAGACCGACTCTCACTCTTTTCTGATTCCCCTATAACTAGGTCACCTGCTATATATTCCCATCGGGACCTGATAGCACCCATCACACCTCTGATCATGTTATCGTGTCCATATGTCTGAGCAGTGAACTGACCTCCCTTGTGCTTCCCTATTGGCAAAGTGGGTATAGTATCTGCCTCCTGCTTCACAGGGTTGTTGGGCTGAGGATGTGGGTGAACGCCTGCCAGCACCTGCACCAGCGCCTGGCATAGCAGCAAGGACTGTCATGCTTATTCCTGGTTCGGCCATACACTCTGTGGAATGAGCACCAATCCTGCCTGCACGGCAGCTGTAGTTCCGATGGTGCCTGGCACACAGAAGGTGTTCATGAGAGGCAGGGATCAGAGATGAACACCCACAGGTGGGGAGGGTTACTTACAGCTGGAGGGGGCAGAGGGAGGGCACAAGGAGGTTTGTGGAAGACGTGGCATCTGGCCTTGGATGTGAGGGCCGGAGGTTCTGGGCAGGGAGGAAAATGTTCCACTGTACCATGTTGGCTCCATTTCCCATAGACTCATCCACTGGTGATATATTTCTAGATCTTGGGAAGATGGGCACACTTTTCCTTCCTACACAGCCCCAACTGTAAGCACCCTACGTTCCCTCCATAGATAGCACTTCCCACCATCATTATGATCGTGGGGTGATGTCCAGTGTCGGTGGTTCCCATTAGAGAGTTAGCGCCACAAGGCAGGGTCCAGTCATTGGTCTGTCCTCAGGGGCTAGCACTGTGCCAGGCACGGAGTGGACCCACAACACATACACCGAGCAAGTGTCGGAGCAGACGGGATTGTTTGGCAGAGAGTAGGAAGTCTGGGGAGATGGCTGTGGGTCTCCACCAGCACGTCTTCCCAGACACTCCCTGAGGGAGTGGCCCCGGCAGAAAGGCTATGGGGTGGGCCCTCCAATGAGAGTCAGTCTGGAGCCCCTTCCCTTTCTCTCCTGCCACCCCTGTGGGCCTCGAGGCTCAGGGAGATCCTGCTGCAGGCCAAAGAGAAAGGAAGAGGCGAGGAGAGTCCTTGGTGTAAACGGTGTAGCAGGCGTCTCCTTCCTTCTGGTGCTCCGTTAAATTTAAGCTGGTGCTGAGGAACCCCCCGCCCCCCGTAATGTGCACCAGCAAAATTCATGAAGGCCGTTACCAAAATTCCATCCTTGCCAGATGCCTTAAGATCATCACGATAAACCGTGACAATGACAATGTGTGCATTTGTATGATAAAGTCCTAGCAGGTTCCAGAAGGGTCCCAGCATCTGTCTTGCACTCTGTGATCCCAGATCGGCACCCCCTCCCCAAAGTCCTTATAGAAACAGCCTGCCTTTCAAGACAGACGGACTTTGGGGTTCACATCCCATCACTGTTTATTAGCGAGACCTTCTACAGGCGCCTCATCTGCCTTATGGGGCTATGTGACGATAAAATGAAAAGTTCCAAGCACAGAAGACGGCTCTTAGGGGTGCCTGAGAATTCTGACATGGTCTCCTCTCTTGCTGCCTGCCTGCCCAGAGCTCTCTCTGTTGCCCCAAGCAGTTCCATTTTCTTCCTAGGCCAGGTCAGCAAGCTGATGGGAACGCAGCATAAAGTAAGAGGGAAGAGGCTCGGAGACAGAAATTCCTCACGGGCTTGCCTGTAAAGACGGCCCCTGTGCTTTGGGGTATGGTCTCTGCGATATGTTTTCTGCAGACTTCCTGTTTTTTGGCTGTGTCTTGGATGCACAAAAGTGGCTAGGGCAAGATTCCTGTGAGGTATTACCAAACATGAAACTGGGTAAATGTAATGAATTGTACAGGTAGCTATGAAGAGGTATTAAAGCAAAGGAAAATGAAAGTCCCGTACGATGGTTCTCAGGATTGCTGCTGTTGCAGGTGACTCCTGTGAAATCCCCAAATAATTAGTCTACTGAACTAACCTAAAAGGGTTCTGAACGAACCCAACTATACTTGGATGAGTTGACTGGGCGATGGTTGGCTTTTAGAAAATCAATTCAGTTCTGAATCCTTATTTTTTTTTTTTTAACAACATGGGCCTTATGATTCACTTCACTACCACAGTTAAGCAGAATTTGATACCCCTCTGAGCACGTATGAGAGGGAGATGGAGAGGGAGAGAACTCCAGGAGCAAAAGAGTAAGAAAAAGGCAAGTGTTGCAAAAATCTAATTCTTAGTGAATCTGGGTGAAAGGCATATATGGTGTTCATTGTGCTTCTCTTTCTTTTTTTTCCACAGGTGAAACATATTTTTAAGTAAAACGTTTGGGGTGCAGGGTGGAGGAGTGGGAGAAATACACCAGAATGAAAGCAATGGTACATTTCAGTTCCATGCTATTATAAGAGGGAAGGTTCTGAGCCTGAGAACTTCTTTTTCTCTCTTTCTCTTTCAAGGATATAAGCAAGCATAAACTATAATGGAAAAGAATATTTAAAAATATGTATATATGAGTATAACTGAATCACTTTGCTGTACAGCAGTAATTAACACAACATTGTGAATCAAGTATACTTAAAAAAAATACAACAAGGATATAAGCAAGCATGAGAGAAGCACTCAAGACACACCAGAATCACACTGAGACCTTCTTCTTAAAGGCATCATAGGAATTGAAGGAGAAGAGAAAAGCAAATCACTTCCTTAGCTCATGAATTCAAGGTTGTGTAGTGCAGGGTCTCTGGTTCCTCCTGGAAACACACTGCACATCAACAGGGATTCCACAACCCACACCTTGCAACGCTGGCCCCACTCAACCACCTCACAGACAGACAAACAGAATAAACACAGGGAGCCCCGTGACTCGTCTGAGGTGGCCCTGCTAGTTCTCAAAGACGGCTCAAGCAGGAAATTTAAATGTCTCCCTGTCCTCCCCAGGAAGGAAGCTTACTGTGATGAAGACAGGAAACAATTTACCATTGACAATATTTCTGGATGAAAACAGGTACACAGACGTAACGTCACGGAGTTAGAATTAAAATATAAATACATCTCTCTCACACTTGATAGTGATACAATTAGCTTTCCCTGAGATTTTAGCATGGGCTCATAATCCATAAATTACACACAAACTCAGCAGGAAGCGACAAGCTCCTTCAATTATTAATCACTCGATGCAATGTTGTTCGTGGTGGGACATGCTGGCTGCACTGGCTTGGTGTCAGAGACCTCCTGCTGCAGGGGCTGTCATTCCGGGGAGCCAACTACTTTAAAAGAAGAAACCAGGCATCCTGGACATATTGGAAGGGGGATTTCTAACCACCTCCTTAAAAATCATTCATTAAAATGAACACTCGATACATCTGAAATGCCTGCCATTTTTCAGTTTTAGCTGAGTTTCTATGTAACTATACTCACAACACTCATGTTAGCATAAATTAAAGCCACCTGATTCTACTAGGACGCCACAGAACCACATGTTATTCATCTCAAATAAAAACCTGGTATTCCTTCTCTCGTCAAATCGGCGGTGGTGGGGGGGGGGATACTGAACATAAAAGGTGAGAAATCACATTACTTCAGGCCGACAATGAGCAACGCTTGCAACTAACAAGTTAAGGTATAGCTTCTGATCAGACATGGCCATTTTGCTGGTTTTTGTACGGGTTCATGATTTGTTCCATTATCGTATCATCAGTATTGATCTCATCAGTGTTGTCTCCACCTTTCACTTGTGTACTAGGGTTCTCTCTGGAGCTGGTGGTTTTAAACCTAGCTAGCATTGAGGGTGAAGTTGTCCTCCTTAGGGATTTACTTGAGAACACTGGTCTTTTGCCAGCTGTGAAAAGAAGAAGGTGCAATTAATGGGATTATAGAAGCAGCACTCGAAGTGCGGCGCTTCTGTCCAAAACCGACTGTAGGTAGAAAGACACAGAGGACAAGAGATGACCTGAAGCTTCCATTTCCAGCCAGTTGGCAGAGGAGATATTTAGAAGGCATTCTTCCAACTATCATACAAAAGATCCTGGATAAAGGGCAGCAACATATTTCTGAGTCATTGCTGGGTTCCCTGGAAAATAAGGGGACTCTTAGAGCTCTACATAAATGCACATGTACCGAAAGAACTTCACACACACACAGACGAAAATCTAAAAAAAAACGGGACAGAATCTGAAATGTAAGCAGTAGGCAACCAAGAAAGGCAGGGTTTTCATGAAGCAAATGCCTCCTCTAGCCCTGGGACAAGAGCCCAATCTTAGGGGGAGGGAGCGGCAGGAGGGTTGATTTTGGCAGCTCCTGGGTTTCTGTGGCCCCTTGAGGGGGTTAAAGTGGCCTTGGATGCATTGGTCCCCAGGCTACCAGCAGAAGTTTTAAAAGCAAATGCTCTCTTGAAGAAAGCAAGCCACATTGAGGCCATCAGGATTCCTGTATATCAAGTTTAATCAAACATTTAAGTAGAAGCTCATAACCTAAAATCACCAAACAGGCCACTAGGAACGTATAAATGTAAAAATGCCACATAAAAAGCTAGGACCCTTGAATGATGACGCCTTCAATGAGATCCTAGGGAAAAATAACTGCCCCTCACAGGCAGACAATGGGGATAAAAGCCAGCCTTGACCTCAGCTCCAGATGGAACTGGAGACAAGAAAAGCCTCCCTTGAGAATTTTTAACCACAAGCCTGAAGTCTTGTGGGTATGAGGCCAGAATTCTACTGTGTGGACCAAAAGACCTTAAGCTAAATTTAGTTTCAAGTGCCCAGTTGTGCCTACTAGAAGAAAATACAAACCCTTTTTGGAAGAACATACTTTAAACCCAGGCCACAAAGAATTCCCACAGATAAGATTTTAAGGAACACAGGTTCACAATTAAAAAAAAAAATCATTAAACACAAAAGACATAAGCCACCATAAAGAGACAACAGAAAAAACATCTTATAGAATCTGAACTGCAAAGTCTGAATATATTGCAATAATTAGGCACAGAATGTAAACTATGTATAAAAAAATAAAAGAGGGAATTGACAAATATTAGAAAGAAAGACTGGATTATTAAAAACCAAGCAGACAGGTTTTGGAATGCATCAAATAGAATTTCTAGAGCTGAAAAAATATAATCCCTGAAATTAAAAAACTCAATGTAATTGAGTTGTAAAAAAAAAAAAAAAAAAAAGTAAAAAAAATTAGTGAATTGAAAGATGGAGCTAAAGATATGATAGAAAATGCAGCAGAGAGAGATGAAGAGATTGAAAATACGGAAGAGAGATTGGGTAATATGGCACATAGTAAGAAGATCCAATACGAATCTAACTGGAGTTCCAGGGTGAAAGGAAAAATGGGGAAGATCCAATCCCAGAATAGAAAATGGCTGAGAATTTTCCAGTTTTGATGAAAGTTACCAATCTTCAGATTCAGAAAGCCAACAAGTCCCATGGAGGATAAATAAAAAGAAATGCATATCTAGATACATCAGAGTCACCACAGACAATACAAAAAAAAAAAAAAAGGAGTAGAAAGGAAACACATTACCTAAGGAGAAGTAGCAATTAAGATAAAACCAATGACACAGATGAAGGTGGAACAATATTCCCAAAGTGAAAGAGAAAAAAATAACTGTCAAACTACAAAACTATTGTCTAAGAATGAAGGCAAAATAAATACATTTTCAGACAAAAATTCAAGACTTTAATTAAAAGCAGATACTCATCTATAGGAACTTCTTAAGAATATTTTTCAGGAAAAAAAAGAAAATGATCCAAAAAGAAAGGTCTGACTTAGAAAACAAACATATGGTTACAAAAGAGGAAAAGGTGGAGGGGAGAGATAAATTAGGAGGCTGGGATTAACATATACACACTACTATATATAAAATAGATAATCAACAAGGACCTGCTATATAGCATAGGGAACTTTACTCAGTACTCTGCAATAACCTACAAGGGAAAAGAATCTGAAAAAGAATAGATATATGTGTATGTATAACTGAATCACTTCGCTGTACACCTGAAACTAACAACATTGTAAATCTACTATACTCCAATATAAAATAAAAATGAAAAACAAAAACAAATAGAAAGGTCTCAGATGCAAGAAAAAAAATGATAAGCAAAGAAAACGTAATCAAGTATTGACCAGACAATACAATAGAGTCGTCCCTTGGTGTCTGTGGGGTTTTGGTTCCAGGACCCCCACAGGTACCCAAATCTGCAAACGCTCAAGTCCCTTATATAAAATGGTATAGTATTTGCTTATAACCTACGCACATCCTCCCATACACTGCAAATCATCTCTAGATTACTGATAATGCCTAATACAATGTAAATGCGATGTAAATAGCTGCTGGTGCACAGGGCAAACAAATTTTGATTTTTGGAACTTTCTGGAATTCTTTTTTTCCCCCGAATATTTTCTATCAGCAGTTGATTGAATCTATGGATGCAGAATCTGTGGATACGGAGGGCTGACTATAATAACAACTGACTTAAAGAAAACAAACAAACAAGAAACTGAAATAGAACTAAAGCCCTAGACAAATGTAGCATATCATCTGGGAGGTGGAGAGAACAGAACTTAAAGCATTCCAGGGGCCTTGTATTGATCAGGAGGTTAAAGATACTGATTAACTCTACACATTTTAAAATATTCATGTTAAAAGTTCTAGGATCAACACTAAAAGAAGAGAAAAATATATATAATTTCTAAACCATCAGAAGAGGGGAAAAAGGAATGAGGAGTGGAAGAATCATTATCAATTTAAAACGATGTTAGAAAGGAATCTGGAAAAGGGGGGACAAACAAATGCAAACTAAGATGGTAGAAATAAATCCAAATATGTCATTTAAAATGGGCTAAAAATCTTCATTAAAAGGTAAAGATCATTTACACAGATTTTTTAAAAAGCCATATGCTGCTTATAAGAGATGAACCAAAAACATAAGGATTAAGAAAGGTTAAAAGTAAAAGGAGGAAAAACACTGTGCCATGCTGGTGTAGCTACATTAAAACCAGATAAGATAGATTTTTAAGGTAAAAACCATTATTACAGATAAAGAGAGTCATTAAACATTCATAAAGGTTCAATTCACCAGGAAGATATAACTGTTCTAAACATGGAGACCTCCAATAAGATAGCTTCAAAATACACCCCAAATTGGAAGAGCTATAAGGAGAAATGATCAAACCCACATCTCCTTCCCTCCCTCCTTCCTTCCCTCCACCACCCCCCTCCCAAGACACACACAGACATGGTTAATAGGTAGATTTGATCTAATAGACACACATAGAACATGTGCTCATAATGGAGAAGGTATATTATTTTGAAGCACACACAAAATATTTATAAAAACTGATATACACTACTAGACCACATAGCAAGTCTCCACAAATATCAAAAAAGCAGTACCTTACAGGTCAATTCTCTGACTACAATGCATTATAATTAATAATCAATGTTGAAGAGGTAACTAAAAGCAAAAATAAGAAATAACCACCTCCTCCTAGGTTTGAAAATTTAAAGACACACTTCTAAAAACATGTATGGGTCAAAGAAGGAATCAAAATGGAAATCAGAAAATACTTTGAACCTGTAACAATAATGAAAATAAAAGGTATCAAAACTTACAGATGCAACTAAGCAGTAGTTTGAAGGAAATTATAACCTTAAACTTTTATATAAAAAGAAGAAAAGTTTAAAATAAAAATATCCAATCCAGACCACAACAACAAAAAAGAATAAGCTCAAAGAAAGAAAGGAAATTATAAAGTAGCAGAAATCGATGAAATAGAGAATAGATACAACCTTATGCCAACATCTTTGAAAACAGGTGAAATGGACAAATCCCTACAGTTACCAAAATGAATTTAAAAAGAAATTAAAAATAAGTTATACTATAATCATTAAAAAAATTAAATCAATAGTTAAAAATCACCCCACAAAGAAAACACCAGCTCCACAGTGTTTTGCAAGTAAGTCCCATCAAACATTAAGCAATAGATAATTCCAATCTTACCTAATCTCAGAGAATCTAATAGCGAATACTCTTTAACTCATTATATGAGAATAATGAAATCCTGACACGAAAACTAGATAAAAATAGCACTAGAGAAACATGGACATGGACAAATATGCAAAATTCATACATAAGATGTTAGTGTACCAACACTAGCAATATGTAAAAAATATAATGTATCATAAGCATATCAGAAATGCAGATTTTACTCAAAATTGGGAATTTATAATGTAATTCACCAAGTAAAAAACAATGAGAGAAAAAATTTATAGCTATCTTAAATGATGTAAACATTTCATTGATGAAATTCAACAACCATTTATGATAAAGTATCATAGCAAGCCAAAAATAGAAGGAATTTTTTTTGTTATGATAAAGTATATTTCCTAAAAAAACCTATAAGAAACATTCTATCAATTGTTCATCAATAACATAGCTCCCTTTAAAATAAGACACAATATAAAGATGTCTATTACCATTACTTTTACTCAGAGGTCCTAAGTGCAATGGGACAGGAAAAATAAAAGATGTAAGAATTAGAAAAATCCACACCATTATTTATATAAGATATAATTTTATACATAGAAGAATCTACAGATAAATTATTAAAGTTACTAAGGTGGTTTATTTTATTTAGCAAGGTTGCTGGAAAAAATCAATATACAAATAATTAATTCCAGATGGATTATAGATTTAAATGAGTAGGAAAAACTTTTAAAATCTTTTAGAAAAAAACTATAGAAGACCATACGATCTTGGAACAGGGACTTTTTAAAGACACTAGATTTCATTACAAAATGATTACTAAGCATGAAAATTAAGAGCTTCTGTTCATCAAAAGACATTATTATGGACTGTGAAATGACCATCCACAAACTTAGAAGAGTTATTAGCAACACATATAGTCAATAAAGGATTAATATCCAGAATATACAAAGAACTCCTACAAAGATAAGAAAAAGAGAAACAACCTGATAGAAAAATGAATAAAAATGTTGAGCAGGCAATCCATCAAAGAGCACATTCAAGCAGCCAATTAAATATATGAAGAACTGTGCAATATCTTTAGTAAGAAGGGAAATGGAAATTAAAATGCAATGAGATACTGTCACATAGTCACTAGATTGGTTGAAATTGCAAAGTATGACAATTCCAAATGTCTGTGAAGATGAAGAGGAATGGGAAGTATCATACTCTGCTGGTAGGAGTGTAAATGGATACAAGCACTTTAGAAAACAATTTGTCATCGCCTGGTAAAGCTGAGCATGTTCATACCTTACAAACCAACAATTCCCACACCTGGACACGCATCTTAAATGAAACTGGAGACATGTATAGGAATTTCCATAGCAGCTTTGCTTGTAACAGCCAAGAACTATAAACAATTCAAATGTCTTTAAAAAAAATGTGGTATACCCACATAGTGGAATATTATACAGCCATGAAAATCATCATCAGTTACAACTATATGCAGCAAACCAAATAAACTTAATAATGAATAAAAAGAGCAAGTTGGAAAGAAGACACATAGTATCATTCTAGTTATATAAAACTCAAAACCAAGCAAAACTAAATATAGTATTTACAGATATCAAAAATACTTTTAGAAACCTAGGAATAGTAAATACAAAATTTGGGATTATGGTTATCTTTCAGATAGCAGGTGCAGGGGCCTCTGATGCTTGCTCCAGCTGGGTAGCCCTTGCCAGGAAGCATATGGGTTCAACTCCAGAACTTCTGTCTCAGTGGTCACCTCCAGGGCGGGGGCAGGAAGGAGCACAATTTTCTCCCATGAGCTGCAAATTGTCCCCTTAAAAGACTGAGGTAAATGTGACTCCCTCTCTGTACTAGATCGCAGAACACAACAGGAATGATCCTAAAACTCTCCTCTATGAACCGTTTTGCATTTGGCACAGTTCTGCATACCGGGAGAGCAGAGGATTCTTAGATACAATAGGAAAAGCCGCCTGGACTTTCATACTAATGCCATTGATTTGAAAACATGAGGAGCAGCTCCAGAACGCTGATCAAATTTTAAACAGGGAACTTGCTGGTCATTGTTTAGATTTCTGGACCAGAAGAGACAGAAGTCAAGACAAAAAGCCGAGCCGGCAGCCGAGTAGGAACTCCTGTGCATCCTTTGTCCTCCTGGTATTGTTTTTTCCTTTTCCCTTTAACCGCTCCCTGTAGTAATATTTCCTCCTCTCCTTCCCACCACTAAGCATAACCTAATACTGAGTTTTAGAATTGCTTTCAAAGACCATGGTTTCAGAAGATAAAATCTGACAGGTACTTGGTTTTTAAAAAACAAAACAAAATACAATACAAAAGAAAAAGATCAGTGGCAAACTTTCCCTCCAGTTGTATAACTGGTCCCCACCCTATCTTAAAACTGAAGGTTGCAGGCTTCCTAAACTCCTGTGACAAACATCTTCTCCAAGGGAAAGACAAAGAGAATGATGAGGAGTAGATCTAAAGCTGATACACAGGTTTTCCTGGTGACTCTATATTGACAGGACCTTACGTATTAATCTTTTGTATGTATAGAACCATTAATTTCTGACTTGCTTCCTGTTCCACGGGAAGTAGAGTTTTCACTTGAGGCTCTTAGAGATCCAAATAAAATTAAGCAGTCTTAGGTGGTGATCAAATGGAACTTCCTTATAATTTTACAACATGCTATGGTTTAGACTACTGTCATGACTCCTCAAAACCATGGCCTTGCCACAAATGTGCACTGTCCTCAAGGTGGCACAGAAGCCCAATCTAAAGCCTTTTCTGGGGTTTGGGACTGAGCTTCAGGTACCCAGAAAGGGGACCTGGGAAGGTCTGTGGAGGGCAGGTTGGATGAATCCATAAGGCTCTCCCCATTACTCATTTCATTTTTTTTCCTTTTTAAAAGTTTGTGATAAAATACACAAACAAAAAACCTTACCATCTTAACCTTTTTGAAGCATACAGTTCAGTGGCATTAAATAAACTCATAACATTGTGCAGGCATCCCCACCATCCGTCTCCAGAACCCTTCATCTTGTAAGATTGTAACTCTGTCCCCATTGAACAATTTACCCCCCCATTCCCTCTCCCCATAGTTACTGGCAACTACCATTCTACATTCTTTCTCTATGAATCGGACTACTCTAGGTACCTCATATAGGTGGAATCATACAGTATTTGTCTTTGTGAGTGTCTTATTTCACTGAACATAAATGTCTTCAAGGTTCATCCATATTGCAGCATGTATCAGAACTTCCTTCCATTTTAAGGTTGAATATTCTATTGTGTGTATATATACCACATTTTGCTTGTTTGTTCATCTGCTGATGGACTCTTTGAGTTGCTTACACGTTTTAGCTACTGTGTGAATAATGCTGCTACAAACACGGATGTACAAATATCTCTTTGAGAACCTGCTTTCAGTTCTTTTGGGTATATACTCAGGAGTGGAATTGATGGATCATATGTTAGTTACTATTTTTAATTTTTGGAGGCCTGCCATCCTGTTTTCCACAGTGGCTGCACCATTTTACAACCCTACCAACAGTGCTCAAGGGTTCCAATTTTTCCACACCCTTGGCAACACTTGTTATTTTCTGTTTTCTTGATAGTGCCATCCTAATGGGGGTTAAGTGGTATCTCACTGTAGTTTTGATTTGCATTTCCCTAATGATTAGTGATGTTGAGCATTTTTCTATGTGCTTATTGATTACTTGTGTATCTTCTTTGGACATAAGTCTGTTCAAGTCCTTTCCCATTTATGAATAGGGTTGTTTGTTTTTCTGATTATTTATTTATTGAACACCTGTATAATGTTTACTGTGCGCCAGGCATGTAACTGTGTGTTAATCCTAGTAACTCATGAGGCAGGTGCTGGTTCTCTCGTGAGAAGCCCAGGTACACCTGGCCCAAGGTCACATAGCTGCAGGCTATGGACCCAGGAAACTTGGTTCCCAAGTTCATGCATGCGATTTCTGGGCTCTCTTGACATACGAAGGATGGCCCTCCCACCAGTTCTCTCTCAATCCTCTGGCAAGCCCTGGACATTTAATTTTTCTCTGCCACCTGAGAGGTCACTTGGGGTCAAAAAGTCTTAAGAGTTGAAAACAAGGTGTCTCAGACCCAGGAGATTGCTATGGCCTGTACCTGGGAAGCAGCCCATAATTCTATGAATGTAAGAAATCTTATGCTCCCATTTCCCAAGAGTTCCAGAAACAGTTCTTCTTGGACTAGAATTGTTTGTCCCATTCAGTGTATTCTCTGCAAGGAATTTCACTGGAGAAGCAGCAGAAGACACGGGCATAAAACTATGAGACGTGGGAGCAGTTATTTTGAGGATAATGTGTCTTGAGGACTCTCTGCCCAAGCAAATTTAAAAATAAGCAGGTTTCCAATGTCTAAGGATGGGCCGATCCCTGAGGTTATTGAGTAAAAAGTCAACACTGTAAAGTCAATTATACTATTGACAGATACTCTTACAAGGAGATTACACATCATAATTATATGCAAAGGAACCCAGCAAATACAAGCTGTGTAATGATCAGCTAATAAAAGTAACACTTCATCTATGTCAATAACAGTTTCAGAGTTAAGACAAACAAACATGGCCTTTGCCACTCAGTGGAGGAAAAAAAAAATCCCTGAAAGACAAATATTTTCACTTAAGGAGAAGTTGCTTAGACTCACACAGAAAACCTGTCACACAAAGCAGAGTAGGAAACAGGTCTTCAGGGGGTGCTAATGACTTTCTGGCCCTCCCGTCAGCCCCAGCTGAACTGATGGGGGGGCAGCAACCCCTGTAAACATGTGAACACCCCCAGGGACCCTTGGTCACTGCCACATGGTCTGGCAGATGACGTTTGCTGTTGTTCTATTCTCTGCTGGACTGTTTTCCCTTTAACCTTAGTTGAATTTAGGTTCAACTGACACTTGGCCAAATTAAAAAAAATTGCAATTGCAATGAATGTGAAAAAGCAAAACAAGATCCCCCCTCCCCTCCAAACACTTCTTAATGGGTTTTACACAGTCTCCCGCAAATACCCACCTAGCTATGTTTATGTTCATTTTTCCTGAAAGTGTCGCACTGCCTCCTATTTGGGCCATAAAGAGGGCAAAGGTATTATAAGCAAGGGTCCCTGATCTTCCAGAGCCTGTGACATTCCTCTCCCTAATGTCTCTTAAACTGAGGTGGAAAGTGCAGAATTGGTATTTGGATAATGGACTGCTAATGCACAATGGTTTTCTTTATCTCTATTTATGCAAATGGAAACTTGTCTAGTTTCTGCAAACTGCGGTTGTACATTTCACTGAAATGATTCTGCTTAAACCTCCTGTGATGTTGAGGAAGGTCACCCTTCGACTATGAGTGCTTTTGTAGGGGGACAGAAATTATGAAGCTATTGTCACTCAGCCCCAATCCCAGCCTACTGTAGTGTGTCGTAAGCTGGGGCAGGCTGGGCTGGGCGAGCCACGTTTCTGCAGCACTCCTGGCTCTGTCTTCGAGAGACTGGGAAGGGGGTGGAGGAAGAGGGGACACGCTCCTTCCTGTTCCTGCATCACCCCAGCAATGCCCCTTCCCCTCTGCAGCGCCAGTTCATTCCTATAGTAGCTGCTGAATCCAGTTTGTGATTCTTCCAATACTGGAGACCCAGCTTCTTCACGTTCCCTGAGAGGTACGTGTACCAGCAGGAGCTTTCTCCTTAGAGATGCCTCTGGTCCTTCCACGGGCCCCTCCTCTGAGCTCAGAGATTCCAGCCCAGCTCAGTGGTACCTCCTAAGAGGTCTGGATCCCAGCCCCAGCCCCTCCTCTGAGGTCTGAGGTCCAGCTTTGAGGGGCAGGCATTCCAACCTCACCCGAGGGCACGTGGCTGCTTCCTACAACTGTTTCCTCCGTGACACCCTGAGGTCTCTGTTACCCTTCCAGTTGCCTGGTTAATAACTCTCTACCTGGTTAACGGTTCTTTATTTTGAAGTCTCTCTGTTCGAGTACCTAGTGTGGATTCTGTCTCCCAACTGGATCTGACTGATGCATAGGTCTAGCCCTGAACCTGTTTGTGGTCTTTTACTGTGGAAGGAGTCTAGGTGAGGCTCTGGCTGGACTGCATGAGTAGCAACTCTTTTACCAGAGACAAGACATCATTGTTTTGCTGTAGTGCTATGTTCTCTTCTAACCAGAACATAACCAGTTAAAAAAATTATATTTTACATAATGCTTCTAGAGGCTAATCAGTAAATTTTTGCAATAATATATGCCATGAGGGTAATAATTAAAATTAGGAATTAAAATTAGGAGCAGCTCCTGCTGAAGGGCCAGCCCGGTCTCAGGCCTCCCTTCGCTCTGCCTGGCTCTTCCCCTCTCTGAGGGAATGGCTTGCATGGAGAGCTTCTTTTGCTTTCAAAGGCACTGAAAAGATGCTAAAGACGACTAACTGAAAGTCTGTACCTAGCATCTGCTCAGGAAAGTAGATTGTTACTCCCCGTGAGAACAGTCTACGGTCTCAAAGTCTTCTCAATCAAAAAGGTAAACTAGGAGGTTAGGCAGAAACAATTTTAAGCAAGAATGGAAAACAGAATGTCTCTCTCATAATGTGAGGCCAAGGCATGGATATCTTGGCTTCATGGAAGAGGCTTACCATTTATGAATTCAATTACTGATCTCAGGGTATCTAAGAAAAATATGGGAGAAGTATAAGAAAAAGAACCTTCCCATACACTTTTGGAAGGTATCACCATGTCTGGTTAATAGAAATGATAAGTGGTTTTTATCATTCTATGACTATTCTAATTCCTACCAACTTTCCTCCTTAGCAGGTTCCAAATGCCAGCGTCTGCCCTGAAGATTAAGGACTTCCATCCTGGCAAACGTACTTGGTTTGCTGGGAGGATTAAAAGACACAAGTGAGTGGAGAATCTCCACATGGTTGATTCACATCAGGGAGCTCGACCCTGCATGTCCCTCAGGGCCCAGTTAACAGACTTCCTGGGATGGTTTCCTCTGGGACATGAAACACTATGAAAGCACAATGGCCATTAGGTGTGAACCTGATCCAAAAGTTCAGGAAAGACGCTAGAAGGTGATGCCGTGAAGGGATGCAGCTCAGCGTGGCGGGCCTTTTCTAAACAAGCAGCTGTGCAACACGCAATGAAACATCAGCCAAGTGAGTGAGACCCAGCCGCTGTCCTCAGCCAGCAAACCACAGAGGACAGGGGGACACACACACATAGGGTCACTCATCAAAGGGTCACAAACAAAGCATGGGCTTATGGGTTCCAAGAAAAGAGAAATTAATCTGATGCTGGCTCAGAGGCCTGTGCAGAAAAGCTTTGTGAAGGAATCATTTTTGTGGTGGGCCATGAAGGATACGCTGCCGTGTATATGGAGTCTGAGGGAAATCGACAGAGAGGAAACTGTATGAATAAGATGGGCAAACACTGGATGTGTGTGGAGAACAAATTTGGCTCAAGGAGATGGGAGGACCAGGGGGACATCAGGGTGATGTGGTGGGAGCCAAGGAGGATGCTTTTGCAGACAGCTGGAGAGGCACATTTTAGGAAATCAGTCTGGCGATGGTTGATGGGTGGGCGAGGGCGGGCAGAGAAGCAGCAAGGAATAGGAGGAAGGCATTCAAACTGGTGCGTGCGAGGCTTCCAAGCTAGCGACAGACCCTACTCTGGGGCTGGCAGAGGAGGTGAGAAGGATGGAGGAAAGAAATTTCCCAAGGAAGAGTTCATGTGGTTTGGCAACTGACTGGATTCTCAGAAGCAGGGGACTGATGCCACCTGGTATTTATACATCACTTACCACAGCACTTTTCACACATGATTTTTTGCATGTGAGTTTCATTGCAACCCTTCCCAGGACTCAGAGGATTTCATGGATGAGGGAACTGAGGCCCAGAGAGGTCAGACATCCACCCAAAGTCAAAGGACTGGGAAGTGACAGGGCTAAGTCTAGAGGTCGACCAGCTAGTCTAGAATCTAATGACTAACTTGCCCACCATTTCCTTCTGTTCACCTTACCCCACCTTTTTAGAATAAAGCAACTTAGTTTCATCTGTCTTCATTTCATCTGCAAAGAGACCAGGATAATTTGACGGCCCAAGAAGGAGAAGTTGGCACTTGGATTGGGGTCCCTAGGAGCTATTTAACTTTTTCGAACACCCAAGCTATTTCTGTCTTTACTACTTACAGGCTGGTCTTCTCCATGCCCTTGAGTAGCCCCGTGGGACACACAATGTCCTTCCCACTCCTCAGGTGGGCTTTTTTTGCCCAGCAAGTTTCTCCCTTACCTCACGGCTGCTGTCATTCCAATGGGAGTGATTGGCAACGGCCGGACTCCGGGAAACAGGCCTCGGCTCAGAACCCGTGTTCCATTTTGTATCACTCCTGGAGGAACTGAAAGAGCAAAAAGGGAAAAGACACCACACATGAATCCAACTGTGAGGATTTCTGTTCTGAGTCAGAAATTTTGGATACACCAGAGAACGAGAGAGAGAGAGAAAGAGAGAGAGAGAGAAGGGAGAAAGAGATAGTCATAGGTACCTAGAGCAAGCAGAGACAGAGAAACACATACACACACACACACACACACAGGGAGATAGATACAGAAAAAAATACCATGAGAGCGAGACAGAAAGAGAGAAAGACACCACACCTCAAGAAAGAGATCTAGTCAGCCAAGTCAGACCAATAGCTTATTATTGATGCCTTGGTGGGGAAAAAAAAACAAAGATATGTTTTAAAAAGTGGGCTTCAAATATTATTTTCTTGCATTTATTAAATATAATCTTTTATCTCTAGTCAGACCCTAAAAAGATCTTAAGAACCTGACACCATCTGACAGCAGATGACCAAACAAAAGCATTTCCTCATGCTTCACTGTTCATGGTCAGAATTGGGAGCATCTTTCCAAGTGTCCTTAATCCAACAAGGGAAAAAGACCGCCAGAAGAACAGCAGAGCTGATTTTACAAACTACTCAGCACCTCAGCGCTCACAACACCATCTCATCATCTCATAACCCTCACAACCATCTCTGTTGGGAGTGAAGGGCTGTCAGTGGCGTGGATCTGGCTTCTGCCTCAGAATCACACAGCCCACTCTGGAGGGCCTGCCTTCCTCCGTCCCAGAAGCTTCCTCTAAGCAAATCTCCTGCGAGCTCTCTCATCACCCCATGGTCTCCTAAATGCACTCATCCCTGGATTAATCCTAAGCCAACCTTTCACGCCAGTGACCATCAGATACTGCCCATGCTGCATACAAACTCACGGTGGCCTTACATGAATCTGAGGGTTTACAGAAGAGGGGAACCATAGGAAATCCCTGATATTCGATCGTTTTTGACCTCCCAAACAGCCGTGTCTTCTGGTTCAAGCTAATATTCTTATTGCACCATCAACACTCCTCCATGCGTCTGTCTATGGGGCCAGGCATGCATCCTGTGTGAGCACACTGATGGAGGGCTTGTACACCTGGGGTTTTTTTTTTTTTCTAATCTTTTTTTTTTTAAATTTATTTATTTATGGCTGTGTTGGGTCTTTGTTTCTGCGCGAGGGCTTTCTCTAGTTGTGGCAAGCGGGGGCCACTCTTCATCGCGGTGCGCGGGCCTCTCACTGTCGCGGCCTCTCCTGTTGCGGAGCACAGGCTCCAGACGCGCAGGCTCAGTTAATTGTGGCTCACGGGCCCAGTTGCTCCGCGGCATGTGGGATCCTCCCAGACCAGGGCTCGAACCCGTGTCCCCTGCATTAGCAGGCAGATTCTCAACCACTGCGCCACCAGGGAAGCCCTACACCTGGGTTTTAATCTTAGTTCTTCTGGCAGGACTCCATGCAAGCTCACGGAATCTCTGTGTCCCTCTTTGAACGGTGTTCTCTAAGACCCCGTCCGCTGCCAGCATCCGAAAGAGTCCCCGGAGTTCTGGCTGTGTTCACGTAGCCCCTGGCACAGTCTCAACCGGGGGCAAGGTGGACAAATTGTGCTTTCTCAAACAAACACCTTACCAAAAAGACTCTAGAAAATCATACCTTCAAAAATAAAAACCACTCTGGATATTAAGTTTTTAAAGCTGATATTATTTGTGTAGAATAACTACTTTTCCCAAAATTCGCAGTATATACTTTTTACTCCTATCATTTTCAGGTCTCTAAGAGCACATTTACTTAAATATTCTGAACCTTTAATCAGGTCTTTCACATAGGATGAATGTCCACTCTGGAATATGGGATTAAGTTATAGACCGATTTCTTGGGCATTCTGTAGCTCCTCCTAATATTTTTTGCCATGTCTCATCCAGGTTTGTGTAAGGCCCTAGTTACTAGGTTTTATAAAAGGTGGGATGGGAGACAAAATTGAAACCAGTGCCTGAAGTCAGTACTACTATTGCAGTCGGGGTTCCAGAATCCCCTGTCTCTTCCCATATTTAATTATGAAGGTAGGTTGAACTAGATCAGGAATTCCTACCCATCCCATACTATCAGCCTGATTTCAGATATTAGATCATCTGAGGCAGGGGACTCACCAGGTATCTTAAAAGCATGAAACCTGTTATGATGTGACATTGCAGCTAATTATCATAGTTTGCCCAGTTGATGAGTTTTCTAGAACTCTAGAAGAGTGTCTAGAAATTATATTTACCTGAATTATTTCTATAAAGCTACAAGACAGTGTGGTATTGGTGTAAGTGCAGAAATATAGATCAATGGAACAAAACAGAGTCCAGAAATAGACTCGTGTGCGTGGTCAACTGATTCTTTGACAAAAAATATGCAGACAACACAATGGGGGAAAAGAGAGAACAATCAGAGATCCATTTGGAAAAAAATGAACCTCGGTCCTAACCTCATACCATTAGGAAAATTAATTAGAAATGGATCATAGACCTAAATGTAAGCACTAAAACTACGAAACTTCTAGAAGAAAATGCCAATAATTTCTGTGGACAGACATATGTAAAAACCAGTAGAACTATGGAGTTTGTAGACAGATGCTTCAGGTTGCTTGAAAAGATAGGTGTTTTTGGCTTGTCTCTCTGTTTTGGGGATCGTGGGAAAGGGTTTTTCAATTATTTTGCTGTACGGTACTCTCCTCAAAATGGTCAGATGACCACAGGTTCAGTTTAATTCTGATAATACTACTTAATATATCAGTCACTAGGGATCTCATCTAGAACAGCAAGCAAATCTGATAGAATGGCCTTACGCACAAGAAGCAGACAATAAATGTTAGTTATTATTGTTGATGTGGTTGTTGAGATAGGTGCTGAGCGCACAGAGGAAGGAGGTCACCTTTACTTAGCACCTACTGTGCACATAGTAGGACTGAGTATTAAAGGGACAGGACTTCACTTTGTTATTTTTATGTTACTGAATAAAAACATCTCATGTTGGCAGAAAAAAAAAAAAAAAAAATCTGATAGAATGGTACCCCCCCCAAAACTGAAATATTTATTTATACCATGGTTATAATTCTCACCAGTAAAAATTATTACAGTCCCATATACAGATTGTATCAATTAATGGATTAAATTACCAACTACCTGCCTATGTATGAGATGAAGGGGACACAGGGTCCCCACAGTTAAGTGGGACAGATAGAAAACCGAAGAGGCAATGAAAATATACTATGGCGAGTGCTAGGGCAGGGGGCCTATAGGCATGAAAGATGGAGACACCTAACCCAAAGAAAAGCTATCTGGGAAGCCTTCCTGTAGGAAGTGCCATCTAAGTTGGGATTCAAAGGCACAAACCAGGCCTAGAAGTGATAAAAATCACAATGTGCACAAGAACTAAAAAGTAATTTTGATAAAGCACATAATCCTAGCAGGAATGAGATGCCTTTGGACTTCATCCCATGGATATTGGGAAAATCATTAAAGGGTTTTGAGCAAGGAAGTGGTCTGCAGCACAGTGGCTGAGAGTCAGACTCTGGTGTTTCCCATCTGTGTCCTTTACTGCCTGTGTCCCCTGACAAGCTACTTAAGTAAGAAGGGGACAAATGGTATTTATCACACAGAGTATTTAGAGATTTCACTGACTTAATATAGGCATTGCTATTTTGAAAATACACGTTAGTCATCAATGCCCTCATCATCATCATCATCATCATCATCAACACGCTCACCATTCCCAGAGCAATCCTGGGGTGGCCTGTGCTGTCTCCAGTCCAGGTGAGATGAAAGCCCATAAGAATGGGTAAAGACAAAACCAGACCGTATTGGAAGACCTTGACCATCTTTCTGGTCACAGACTTAGCCGGAAGAGCAACCACTGCTCTCACGGCGCTTCCATTCTCCTTGAACAAATCATGTCAGAGTCACCATTTTGGCAAAAACACCGGAACCACCTAAAATCCTGGGACAAAGACTAGGGAGCCCTGGAAAGTGAAGAGGGCGGATGAGAGTCATGGGGCACGCATTCCCCTGGCCTCTGGTGCGGCCACGGAATCACCTGCCAGTCAAAGGAGAAATGCAGTCCCACTTTTTCTTTTGCCCAGAGTCCTCTGCCCAAGTGCCTAGAACCTCTAAGCACCAGGGGCGCACCTGGCATGAAGGGAAACAGAGAAAGGAAGCCAGCCCTCACTGAGCACCTACTGGAGACTGGGTTCTTTTGACTCTCTTGTCTCGTTTAAGCTTCAGGGAAGAAGCCTCCTGCATGGTTACAAGTCATGGGGCCACATGGCCTCTGTTCAAAGTCTTGCCCCACCACTAGCTCTGTGGCTTTGGGCAAGTGCCTTACCCTTTCTGTGCCTCAGTTTCCTCACCTGTAAAGTAGGCATAAACATACCTCAGAGGATCATTTTGAAGATTAAACAAGACAAAGTACACAAATTGCTAGCTCAGTGGCTGGCCCATTATATAAGCTCATCATCACCGTCATCACCATGTTCATCCCTCCACCATCCCATCTCACCGCAATGGCATCTTCTTACTAATTACCTCTGAGGCATAGGACCTAACGGGGTCAGGACATGGGGAAATTCTTTCAGCCTATTATTGTGCTTTTTGTAGCTCTCCCTAACTCTGCACTCACCCCTGAAAACATCTTCTTGGTTAATGAACTGTATTCACTTCAAAGAGAATCTCACGGACGGAGCTATCCCGCAGCATTAAAAGGTTTTCCCTGAGCTATTTTCTGAACCTCGCAAGACTTCCGGTGTGCAAACTAGGCTCTTCTCCTGAATCCTGGAGCTTGTTCTCAAATGAGCTGCCACTGAACGCTGCCTCGGCCAAACCCGGCATTTCCCAGTCCTCACCACCGGCAGTGCTCCTCACGTGGGGCGGGCGGGTGTGCTCCTCTCTGCTCACAGGCTGCCAGGAGCCGGCTGTGACACTTAACTGCCCTCCCATCTTTTCTCCTTTCTGTCTCCATCCCCAAGTGTCAAGAATGTGGCTTTTGAAAGATGAATCACAGCCAGTCTAAAATGTCTGAGAAAGGTATTCTGAGGTCCCTACTGCATGGCTTTTTTGAGTCTGGGATCTGGAGGAACACGAGTCCACCACTCCTCAGTCCTTTCCCTATCAGCACATCGACTTCCTTTCATTTCCTTTGCATTTCCCTCAACGTATTTCAAAGCACGTAAACCCCAGTGCACCCCACCCAATGTGCTGAAAGTATACCTGGGCTCCAGCTAGAGAAGAGATGTCATAAGAAACTGGACATTCAAAATCAACCTTAAACTCAGATTTGTGGCTCTCACTAAATCAACTATACTCCAACAAAAATTAAAAAAAAAAAAAAGCACAGGCCTCCAGCATCATCCCTTTCTGTTAGATCAGTTAAATATTTGGCTCTTCACAGGAAACTCTGCCCAATAGTCTGTAACAACCTAAAGGGGAAAAGAATTCGAAAAAGAATAGATACACGTATATGTATAACTGAACCACTTTGCTGTACACCTGAAACTAACACAACATTGTTAATCAACTCTACTCCAATATAAAATAAAAATTTTTTTAAATGGCTTTTATAGGAGAGAAGACATACATCTGAGACTCTCAAATCCTGGGATGAGGGGCTAAGGACATCAGCACCAGGGCTCCCAGCTGATCGACCACTTTATCTTAAGTTATACAATGACCCTAAACTTTCTTACTTTTAACCAGCAAGAAAGCAACCCCCCCCCACACACACACAGAGTCCAAGCAAGCAGCACCGCTCACTGTGATCTAAATGTGATCGTCTCCAGAACCTAAAAAAAAAAAGTTGAAGACACAAGAGAAACTTTCCTGCACGCTCCGCCCCCCCTCAGCTCTGCCCCATCCTGGCTTCCCCAGCTTCCCTCCTGATGCTCAGTTTCCTTGATTTTCGCAGCTTGTGAAAGTAACCCCTGCGCTCCTGCTGCTGCCTTTGGAGAGCAGCCCTGGCTAAGCTACCAGAGGCCATAAGCTGAGCAGCAGGTGATTCCGATAATCCTTCCCTTTCCTAAAATTGGCCTTTCCACCTGCTTACTTGGAAAGGCGCTGGGGAGGGGGCTGAGAAAGAGGAGCCTGATTCCTGGTTGCCCTTCTTCGCCGGTGGCTGGTGCATCCATACATATCCTAGTTCTGGGGGGGGTGGGGATGCAGAACTCCGCCTCCCCCCTCCATCCCAGTTTGTTGTTTTGTTTATTACCTAGAGTTCCTCTCTGGAACATTCCAACCAGGGGTCATGCAAGCCTTTGAAGATGAGTAATGGTGATCTGACTTCTCCTGACTTAATAACAATTCCTCCACTGGGGTTAAAGAGGACTCACAGGGCTTGTCGAAGGGGAACTGCAAAGCAGGTATTTAAGTAGACTCTAGAAGCTGGAATTAGTCTACACAGCCACTTTTTATTGGGGGGGGGGAGGGTAGGTGGATGGACTTGACTAGAAGCATAATCCAAAGTTCAAGAGATAAGGAGGAAGCAGTGTCCTGCTTGGATTTTTCTGGAAGTCCTGTTTTACAGAGCACCTGAGACACGATGGTACACCTTGTAGAATGTTCCCCATACTGCAATCTGGGAAAGTCTGAGAAAGATAACATTACCGCTGGTGCTACCAGAGGAGACAAAATGCGGTGGCCTGAGGTTTTGATTAGATGTGCACTGCTGCCTCACCGAAAGAGAAGCATTAGAGTACAGGGAGGGGCTGAGGGGACCCACAGGGAGTCCAGCTCAAGCAACACAGGGTGCAGTGGGCACCCCTGGGGCAGGACCGGGTCCCCCCAAGATAAGGGTCTTGGCTGACTGGGGTTCTTGTCAACTTCTGGAGAAGTTTCCTCTGTATGACCTACTCAGCTCAGACCCGGACTGAGGCCAGTCTGCACCGAGCTAGCTGTGCAGATGCTGAGCAGGGAGGATGAGTGGAAAAGACCTAAGCGGCTGCCACCTGGTGACCTGAAGTGGACTGGCTACGAAGGGTGATGACAAAGGAAAAGGCTTTCAAACCATCCAGGACAGCCTCGGACTGCTGGGAGTGCCGGTGGCAGACAGACTAGGTTGGTGGCCGGTGGCCCCCATTCAAAGACGGGCATCACACAGCCCGGGAGGTGAAAACAAGGGGCTATAAATAGCAGCACACGAGAAAGCTCTATAAACAGAGCCCAGCCACGGAGCAGCACGGGGGAGGACACAGGCAGGCTCCGTGCAGACAGCAACCCACGCTCCCCACGCGTGGGCAGTGGCAGGACCCCCGAACCTGGGTGATGCACGTACACCTCCTCACCGGGACACGTGCTCACAAACACCCCTCGGCAGGCTGCCCACACTCCATCACCGCCTGGGCGTCTGCTGCCTTTGAACCTTTCGGTCGAGGGGTCACCTCTCACTTTTTCCAGGCTTTGCACAAAGCCAGCAGCGTAGGGCGTGGTGGCTTCGCCACCGTATGTATGGAATGCTTCTCCCTTCAGGAGGAGAGGTACTGCATCACAGCCCAGGACGAGAAGCATCAGGCAGGGAGGGGAAGGGAGAGTGGGCAGAGAAGAGCTAAGTGAAAAGAGAGGCCTGGCGCCGGAGACACAAACCTCTGACTGCGTTTCTCAGAAGGCCGAGGAGGGACCCCCTGGTTCCCCCAAGCGCCTGCAGCGGACGCTCAAAGGACACTCACTCCCTTCCGACGGTACTGGTCCAACTTTGGGGGGCTTTACATCCGGCCCACTGAGTATGCCCTAGCTTGGCCTCAAGGGGATTTTACGAGGCTTGGGGTCAGACAGGAAGGTGAATGTAAAGGTGATGTTCTACCCTCTGCCCAGTCCTTAAATTTACTTCTCTGCTGCTCCTGCCAATGTGTCTCCTTCCACGACTTTCAAGGGCTTCCTGGTTCCTTCCTTCCAGGACCCTGGAACCCCCTCTTGGCAGGGGCCTTCATGAAGGCTATAGCCGGGTTTCTCACAGTGGTGAGAGCGAGGTAGGAAAGCCCTACACGACTCTACAGCTTCAAGACATGAACGCGCTTTGAAAACTCAAATTCAGCATTTCAATGTAAATAAGACTATGGATACCTCGAAAAAAATAATTATTACAGTTTGTGTTACAGTAAGGGAGAGAAGAAGTTCATTTAGCCATGAGAACATTAAAACAATTAACTTCTCAGCTAATCAGGATCAACCCTTTTCCTCTTCTATCTGTGGTCAAGAATCTAGTGATAATGGATTTCTATAAAGCTGATGTTAATGACCAATCCCTTTGCCTTTTTCTGCTTAACTCCATTACTCCAGTTCATCAAGTTATTTCTTTAAATCAGTGATCACTGCGGGCAGCGGCTGGGTGCAAAGGAAGGTGCCTGAACCTTACATAGCTCTGATAAAATCAGTACGCTCGCCTCATGATGAATTACGCAACTTGATTTCAGAAACCATTTCAGACTGTAACTGAATTACAGTCTGGTCTATACTCTTCCTGCAAGAGTCATCTGAGAACGGAGGTTTTGGTTTTTTTTTTTCTGATTTTGTTTTTTTCATTTTCTTGTAACTTCAAACATCATTTAAAACCCACACTACAGGTTAACCGCTAGTTACAGGACTGCACCGGTACACATCTGCTTATAGTGGTGTTTCCTTCTCGGAGGTGTGGGCAGCCGTTATTTCAACTGCTGGCAAGCTGAGTTTAGCAAAGAGAGAATGAGAATTCTGTGCCTTCAGGATCAGGTAATGGCAGCCCACGGCACAGGGATGAGTCTCTCCCGAGAATGCTTGGCTGCATCTCTTGGGTCCTTTAAAAAAAGGACCAGGTAAGGAAGGATGGAGCCAAATGTCCTAAAGCTGTTGGAAGGCTGTGACGAGTAGAAGGCAAGGAGGGATGGTCTGGAACCCCACATCAAAAGACACCTGGGTAGGGTCTGGGAACAGATGTTCTCCTGTGGGAAACCCTATCAGCTCCAGATGTGGGGGATTCCCTTTGCTCAGGAGGCCATGCAGCGCTCAGAATGAGGCAGGTGGGCGCCAGCCCTGGTGGGCGTCGTGGCGGGGTGTGCCGCTTCACGCCGCTGTCTTCACGCCGTGAGTTTCATGCACAGGAGGCGGCGATGCCATTGTCCTGCCAGCGAGCTGAGCGGCCCGTGGTGGACGAGCTGGCTATCTGCTCAACAGGCTTCTGGTGGGGGGTGGAATGTGCCAGAGAAACTAGCCTCAAGTTGGGAGGAGGAGGGGACAGATGTCTGCGTTTGGGTCATTTGTCATCACTTGGGAAGGAGACCTTTCTAACAATGTTGTAGCTCCAGAGGTGGGGAGAAACAGCCGATGGTGGAGAGAAGAGAAGTTCAAGTTAGGAAAAGAGTTGTCTCAAGCTTGACATTGCTCAAGGACCAACAGAAGATGAAGATAGGAGCACTGCTTCGCTAAACCAGCCCTGCCCTCCTGTCTGTGGCACCCTGGAAAGCTGGTGGGGAAGACGCAGGGCGGGGGGCACCACAGTGTTTCCATTTTAAGGCTGTTCCAAACTCCTGCATCCCCGCCTCGCCAGATTTTCCTCTCCTCTCTCTAAAATGGTAGCCTGTTATTAATGAGGTCCCCAAGGGGAGAGGGATGTCTGAAAACGGGCACTGCTGAGTTCCATGACTGTCAGGCTGGCCCCCTGTAGCCTCTTCGAGCAGAAACTACAAACTCACAGGAACAATTCCTGCAGGACAAAGGGTCTCTCCTCTGGGACTCATTACAGGGTCCACTTCCCTGCCCCCAAGTCTTAAGCCCTGAAATTATATTAGAACTTTCTCATCTTGGAAACACACCTATGCATTCATTCATACATATGCGTAGCTGCATCTTTTATGAGCACATGTATGTAATCATGCACCGAGGTAGTTTAAAGTGATTCTATAAGGGAAGGTTGGCTTGAGCATTAGTTCTTCCTATGGCCTGGTATATAAAGGAGAAGGTTAAGTTAACAAACTATGGTGCTGTAGGCTATAGAAATATCTACTCACAACCTGCTTGTATCTCAGGGGGAGTATTCAAAAGCATCATGGCACTGGCAGCATCAATGTCAGGATCTGGAAAAATCAACCAATAAACAACATTATTTACAACGGGGCCGGCGTGTGTGGGTGTTCTTCCCCCTGCACGTTACAGTTTATGAATGCAACAGAGAAAAAAAATTCCAGGAACTAGAGGAGCTAACCCAAAGGTGACTTTTCTTCCCATTTGGATTTGCAAGGAAGAATGGTATTCTAGAATGAGATTTAAGGGGCATGTTAGCAAGTTTTTCAGATAAAGCACGGGTTTTTTTTCGCATTTTGCTAATTTCATAATTTGCACTGTATGTTTGTGATAAGTTGCTGATCTTTTCACCCGCACAGCTTTGTCCCCTGGGGTGGAGGAGTAGGAGAGTGGGGTGACAATAGCAAGTTCAGCCACCGGAATCTTTTAATGAACCAGGGAAGCTCACAGCACCAAGAAGAGAAAGCACTAAATACACCTGCATCTAGTGAGATACAAATAAGATATTCGGTCATTTCCATTTGTCAGCAGAATGTCAACTGTATTTCATGAGGTTGTCACCGCAGTGGTGGAGGCGGTGAAGGCATTAAACACACACACACACATCAAATATAAAGAAAAAAATTAAAGTTCTGATGTTGAGGGTACAACATTTGTTTCCACATCTATTATTGCTTTTAATATGGGACCAAAAAAAAAGAAATACTCATCACTTCATTGCTGTCAGTCTTAATAGGTTTCTGAATCCTTTCTGATCCACCGGTTGACAGATGGCAGGTTATATACAGACAGAAAAATATTATCCTTTTATAACTAAATTCATTTTCCTCTGAGAAACAGCAGCTCTGCTGCTATGGAAATGAAAGTCACCATGGCAACAGTAAACAACCCCCAAGAATGGTCACTGAATAGGCTGAAAAGAACATCTGCCCCAGCGCAGCGTCCCAGCTGCCCTGGGGTAAAATTCGCTAATAGTGCAGCAAGGCCGAGTGACAGGAGCTGCCGCTTGAGCCCGGTCCAAATAAAGGAAGTCTACATCCAAATGCCTGCCCTTGAAGATTACTACCTCCGCGTCCACTAAACCGATGACTAATGACGGGGTGCGGGGTGGCGGGGTCGCACTTGTCAGTTTTCATATAAATTACCTAGCAAAAAATTCAATTTACTGCTCATGGCTCCATGGCACTTTATCTGGGGTTTTATGTTAGAAAATAACTTTTTTACCGTTTAAAAAAGTACATGTTTCATAACTTTATATGTGCAGTTTAATTCCAGGGGAGTAATGTGATACAGTATAAAGCCCTACCAGTGATTAATAATACGGTTGACTCTGGTTTCAGAAGACAGTGTCTCAAAACAGAAAAAAACCCAAACAACAAACAAAGGCAAAGGAACTTGACTCTTCAGGTCTCTTTCTATTTTGCCTGCAGGAGGTCCGTTACTTACACTTCATAATGGAGTGAAAATTTATTTTAAGAAGTATATTGTATGAGAAACAGGTAGATTAACTTATTTGACAACTCCTGGGGTGAAACTCCTAAAACAGTCATCAATTCCCACTGATGTTAAAATATACATATTAGTTGAATGATGAACAAAAAAACTTAAAGTTCCACTCAGTGCTCCCAGGGTTGCCGCTGCCCCTGCCCTCTCATGTCCCCACCAGGACAAAGGGCTCGCAGTGTCAGGCTACTGCTGGTACCCCACAAGCCATGGGCAGCAAGCAGCTCCTGGGAGGTGCCATGGGGGGTGCTGAGGCCTTCCTCTCCTACTCCCTCTTTTTGGAAAGGGCCTTTCCTTTCTCAGGAACGAGAAAATTTGCGTGTTTCCCCTCGCCAAGCAAACGTTCTTTGCCATCTTCGAGAATGCAAGTGCTGCAGGCAGCCCAGGTCTGGCCTGGCTGGACGGTCCCCACTTCCCCAGGCCACTCTCACTGGAGTTTTCCTGAGTGACCAGGAGGTTTGATGGGGGCAGAACAAGAGGAAATATAGTTAAGAAGTCTGGAGTCTTTTCCTACTTATTTTGCCAGAAAACTAAAGAAAGTAGTTCCGTACTCTTCAAAAACACATCCGACCTCAGGAGGAAGGTGTAAAGGGCCACAGATAGAAAGATGTAATGAAAGAAAGAAAAAGAAGGAAGAGAAAGAGAACTTTAAAGGGGAAGAGTGTCAACATCACATGGATTTCACAGAACCTAAGTGGGGCAGCCCCAAGGGCAACAGGGGGAATGCTTCAGACCCTCGTAACATCCACCCATGACCCCTGCCCCCACCCCACCCAGCCAAGCCAAATAAACATATAATCTGAGTAAAAGTAGGATGCTTTAGGACAAGTCCTCCAATCCTTCCTTCCAACCAGATTTGCCATGCCTGAGGCCTCCACAGATAAAAATTCTGTTGCTATCTTGGCACTCCTGCTGGTCTCCAGGCATTTGGGGCAAATGTAACACCCAGTCTTCTCATTATTTCATTCATAATCAATTCCTAAGCCCCACCCTCCATTCTGAATGGGTCAGTTCCTGCTCATGAAGCCCTATGAGCAGAATGGAATGGAGGGCAAGGCATGGGATTCCTCCCTCATGATATCTTGGTAGGTGAACTGGCAAACATGAGAACTGTAAATGGTATGAGAAAACGTGATGATGAGTTTGTGCAGGTGTGTACAGCCTGGCACGACAGTGCCAGCCCTTCCCTGGGGGATACAATGAGTGTCATCCTTGGTGTATTGTTTGATGAGTCTGACAAATTTTATACCAGTGCTACCACCACCATAATCAAGATAAAGAGCAGAGTGAAGATACAGATTTCCATCACCCCAAAGTTTCCTTGTGCCCCTTTGCTGTCATCCCTACCCTTGCTCTGGGCAACTACTGATTTGCTTTCTGTTATTCATCCAGGCTGTGGTGTCAGCAGTTCATTCCTATTACTGTTATTGTCAAGTAGTACCCCATTGTATGGATACACTACAATTTGTTTATCCATCTACCTGTAGGTGGACATTTGGTTTGATTCCAGTTTGGGAACTTACAAAAAAAGCTGCTGTGAACTTTTCTACCAGTCTTCTGAGAACAGCTTTTCATTCCCTTGGGTAACCGCTGGTAAGTGTATGTTTAACCTTACAGAGGATTGATTCTCTTTTCCAAAGAGACTGTACCACGTATGAGTTCCAGTTGCTCCACATTTTTGTCAGCACTTGAAATTGTCAATCTTTTAAAACTTGAGCCTTTCTAGATGTGTCGTGGTATTTCCTCGTGGTTTTAACTTGTATTTCCCTACTGACAAATGATGTTGAACATCTTTTCATGTGCACAGTGGCCATGTGTAGATCTTCTTTTGTGGAAAGCCTGTTCAAGTTTGTGCCTGTTTTTTCATTGGGTCGTTAAATTTCTTACTATTGAATTGTAAGGTTTCTTTAAACGTTCTAGATAGAAGTCCTTTGCAAGATATATTTTTCTGAGTCCACAGCCTGTCTGTTCAGCTTCTTAATAGTGTCTTTTAATAAGTAGAAGTTTGAAATGTTTGTAAATCCAATTTATCGATTTCTTTTATAAAGCTCAATGCTTTTTGTGTCCCAACTAAGAAATCTCTGCCTGCCCCAAAATTGCACAGAATTGTCTCCTGAGTGGCATCTTTTTGTCTCCTTTGTTAGTGTGTCAAATATAACATTATCTGGGTTCAATACTCAGATACAGATAAATGAAAACGGAAGTAATCAACCAGACCTCTTTCTTGATCCAGTAAGCTGCTTAAGCACAGATCTCCCAGAACTGTACCGATCAATGCTAGAAGGGCCTGCTTTGGCTCCAGGTGTGTTGAAGAAACACCAGACAGCCTGAAAGAAGCCTCAGTCAGCCATGTTTCTATGTCAAAAAGTCTCTCGGATCCTCTACTAAACATCTGACACACCTTTACGCTCGTCACACCCAGGCATCCTGTGCGTGTTTCAGTCTTCAGAGCCGAAAACCACCCATCTGTCCTCTCTAAAGAGATGCTACAATATTATTAAAATGTCTAAGATTTTTTCCCTTAAAAAAAAAATCAAGAAAGTAATGCATGCCCACTGTGAACAAAAAACATACACTAGGTGGATATAATTTGAGAAATAAATGCCTTCCCCACAGACCCACTCCCAGATTCACATTTTCTTGTACATATGTCCAGAAACTGTCTATACAAATGCAGGTGTTTATGTATATTCACTGAAATACCAGCACACATACACTTACACATGCACACATATCTATTCTTTAAAAATTGGTTCATGTGGAAATACTCTTCTGAAGATAACTCTGTCCCCCTATTTTTCACTTAATGACAGATCTTGGCACACGGTCATATTAGTATACATAAGCCGAAGTTTTTTTATGGTGACTTTTTCATGCATAAAAATCACACCACAGGGCTTCCCTGGTGGCGCAGTGGTTGAGAATCTGCCTGCCAATGCAGGGACACGGGTTCGAGCCCTGGTCTGGGAAGATCCCACATGCCGCGGAGCAGCTGGGCCCGTGAGCCACAATTACTGAGCCTGCGCATCTGGAGCCTGTGCTCCGCAACAAGAGAGGCCACGATAGTGAGAGGCCCGCGCACCGCGATGAAGAGTGGCCCCCGCTTGCCGCAACTAAAGAAAGCCCTCGCACAGAAACGAAGACCCAACACAGCCATAAGTAAGTAAATAAATAAACAGAGCAGCTCTAAACTTTATAAAAAAACCAAAAAAACTTGACTTAAAAAAAAAAAAAACAAAAACACACCACAGTGTTCATACCGACATTCCCTCTCCTTTAGACTGCAGACTCTCAGAAGGCAGAAACAAAGCGTTTGTAACCGGAAACCTGCGCCCAGCACACTGTTTTCTCCCTACAGATCCTGAGCCCCTGAACACACCGCCTTGGCACAACCATCCCCTCCTCCTCTCCTGGCCCCCCTCCCTATGAGGACCCAGCACAGCCCCCATCTCCCCCTCCTCTGCCACCTCTCTCTGGGGCTCAGCCCCAGCTGCCACCTTGGTGACCTGTTCGTTTTCATGAGCACACTCTGGGTGTCCCTAAAAGACTCTCAATCTCAATCCCTGTGCTCAGGAGAGACGTGGCAGTGGTCTGTATCCTTAGGTAGCCAAGGGGCTTTCTGATGGAAGCACATCTTCCTGGTGGGATGCTTTTGACCAAGGATGCTTGTTTTGGAGCTTGTTGGCTGGAGCTGTTTTAGGGGGACTGGGCAGCTGTTTTGGAGCCAGGGATGCTTTGCTTTGGAGGCGTGGTTGATTCTGACAGATGAAAGGTCCACGACTAGATTCGGGGGAGGAAGAGCAGCATGTTGGCTGTGTCAAATTTTTCCCTGGGCTTCAAAGAAAGGAATTCTACCCCCAAGATGGTTCAATCCAGCTTACCAGCATAAGAAGATAAGAGGAAGATATTTTGGCCAGGAACTCTTTTTAGGAATGAAGATCCACCTGGCAGAAGTATCCTTTACGTTGTATCTCTGGGGAATGTGGGTGAGGCAGAGGGGGACAGGAGATCAGAGCCGCACGCCCCCCTTTATTTCTGGAGGGGGTGGGGGCGTGTTTCACAGCAGTTCCGAGCTCAGCGTCCTAATACCAGAGGCCATATCATTTACCACTCGGTTAATTCAGTAAAACATCAGGAGTGCCTTCATGGATGCTTAATGACCATCCTTAAAACCCAGCCAGTCTCAAATCCCATATTTAAAAAAAATTCCTCCTTTCTAATGCTTCAGTAACAAATGTTACTTCTCCTCTGGCCTGGTTCCCAGCGGCCCATTTCAATTTTCATCTTTAATACAGTTGTCTTATCACACTGCTTCTTCTCTGTACTATGAGACTGAAAAACGGTCACACATCTTAAAGATGTTTTCAAGTCCTCTTGCTCCTGAAGGTATATACACAATTATGTTATCCTACAGTGAAGTAACAGGTAACAAAGTTTCCAGAACCAACGGTTCAGCTATTTGGATTTAAAAAAAAAAAGATTGTGCTTCATTTTACCAAAATGTGGAGACAGTTTCTTCTGGGCACCGGGAGGAGGCTTTTTCCTTGTGAGTATGATGGGAAGCGCACAAGGCAAGGCACGAGGATTCTTGGGTTTGGGTCCTGGGGCTGCTGCTGATTAACATGTGACTTTCATTTTGTTGGGTCTGAGTTCATTCCTTTTAAAAGGGTGATGGGTGGCTACAGACATGGGAGGGGCTGAACTGGTTTTAAATCTCATTCCACAGAGTTCCTGGCTCCCCCCATAATGTCCCATAATATCCCCTGACGTTTTCCTCCCTTTCCAGCTCATGGCTGCCAGAACTATGGACTCCAAGGAGTATCTACCAAATGGGGCATCTGCTCCAAGGCCTTTGGAGGCAGTTAACACTCTTAGCAAGGCTGGAGGACTATCCTAATGTCCCTGGAGTGTGCTGGGCTGTCATTCTGGGCATCTGCTGGGTCCACTTCAGAGCAATCCATTCGGCCTGGCATGGGTATGTTGTGGGTTCTTGGTGTGGCTTCTGTTTATATCCATGCTCCTTCCTCTAGGATCTGGGGCCATAGGGAAGTGACTGCCGAGACCATCTGTTTTAACAAACTAAGAATACAAAAGATGGCCAGAAATCCCTGGTTCAATCCTCACTGCTATAGAAAGGCTGCAAAAATGTGAGTACCATCCTTAGCATCTCTGAGTTGACCAACCTAACAAAACAGCGATAAGGAAACTTTTCCCGTATATAAAGCCTGAGAACAACGAACAATCATAACTCTCTTAGAAATCACTGTTTCTCTATTTCTCCCTGCTCCCTTTCATATCTGAAATGTTTTACAGGATGATAAAAGGTCTTTATGTAACTGAATAAAAGAGATTCAAGAAGCATTAAAAAAAAAAGCCAAACAGGGGCTTCCCTGGTGGTGCAGTGGTTGAGAATCCGCCTGCCAGTGCAGGGGACATGGGTTCGAGCCCTGGTCTGGGAAGACCCCACATGCCACAGAGCAACTGGGCCCGTGAGCCACAATTACTGAGCCTGCGCGTCTGGAGCCTGTGCTCCGCAACAAGAGAGGCCGCGATAGTGAGAGGTCGGCGCACCGCGATGAAGAGTGGCCCCTGCTCACCACAACTAGAGAAAGCCCTGGCACAGAAACAAAGACCCAACACAGCCCAAAATAAATTAATTAATAATAAAAAAAAAGCGCCAATGGATGACACACAGTCGGACAAAAAATTACTGGACATATGGACACAGTATACATTCAATCAGATGCACACACCAAGGTGCTCATATTCTCTCTGACATTCTTCACAAGAAAGTGAGCCCTGCTACAAGGGCTCCTCCTTGTCTGCCTTTACACTGCTGTATCCCCAGCACCTAGAACAGTGCCTGGAGCACAGGGGTTGCTAGAAAAATAGATGTTGAGCATTTGAATGCACACCTCATCCAATGCCGATGCTCCCAGGGCATAAGCCTCTGCATGTGCAGTGGAATCCCCAGGAAACTCCAGAAAACCAAACGTCAGGCCCCATCCCAGATGACACTGAGTTTTGTAAAAATTTATCAGGGGGTTCTTCTGATGTGCAGGAAAGGGAAACAGCCTCCTTTAGTAGGGTATTTGAATGCCATCCAAAGAAGCCCATTGAGGATGGCAAGTGCTCCCTAGAAATCCTTTATCATCTATAACTTTCCTAGATCTCTTTGCTTTGAAATATCTTTATCCATTTTCCTGTAACTCTGCATGAGAGTGACATCTCAAAGTATTTAATTAATCCCTGAAAACGGAGGAAAAAAATACGTGGATAACTTTTAGGGCTAAGGGAACAAGAAATGGATGAAAGCAAATACACAAGCAAGAAAAGAAATAAAAATCGCAATAAGGTGTACACTGCCTGGGCCATTCTGAGTAGATACGCGTGGTTTCATTACGTATGTTCCATATACTCCATGAGTCAGTGGTTCTCAATCAGGGATGATTTTGCACCCCTTCCCTCGTATGGTAATGTTGTCTGCCCCTTGTATGGCAACGTCTGGAGGTCGTTTTCATTGTCATGACCGGGTGGGATGGGGAGGGCGCTACTGGCACCTAGTGGCAACACTTAACCCAGAGATGCTACCCAACATTCTGCAGGGTACCGACAGGCCCCCAAAACAAAGAGTTATTGGATTCAGAATGTGAATAGTGCTGAGGTTGAGAAACTCTGTATTAAGCTTACATGTGCATGTGCTACGGTCAGGAAAAACAGTTCTTCGAGCCAAAGGACCTCAAATAGAATACATCAAAAGTAAACAAACAGACATAAAATTCACTCTGTTGTTGATGTCTCTTTTTCTCCCCTTTTTGCAAAACCCCTAGGTGTCGGTTAACAGAGATGGGATATCTACATTTGTGGCTTTGAAACCACTGAAGTAGGAGTCACACGCTTTGGCTGCTGTTGCAATCGATCAAGACATCTGCACCAGCCGCCTCTGATCTCGAAGGCAACAGAACGGGCTGGGGCGGGCGGCGGTGCTGTCAGATCTACTGAGGTCATTTACCAGGAATATTTTTTCCACCTCCCTTCTGGCTGGAGGTGATTAAGATGGTATTCACCATGGCTACATATCTGAGAGGCTCTCACAGCCAGACGAGAGAAAGTGACACCGATGAGCCTGGTGGATGATCTTCACGATGGATGGGGTTTTAGGGAATAACGGCCTCACACAAAAACTGACTCCAAGTTGTGACTTTTAAAAACTATCTTTAGGATGAGAGTTGGAGCTAGAGGACACCAAGAGCAGTCCTGCTTCTCCAAAAGATTAAGTCAAAAAAAAAAAAAAAAACAACCTCCAAACTCTTGCTACACTGAAGAAATGAACTGAATTTAAAACTAACAATTAGGGGCTTCCCTGGTGGCGCAGTGGTTGAGAATCTGCCTGCCAATGCAGGGGGCATGGGTTTGAGCCCTGGTCTGGGAAGATCCCACATGCCACGGAGCAGCTAAGCCCGTGAGCCACAAGTACTGAGCCTGCGCGTCTGGAGCCTGTGTTCCGCAACAAGAGAGGCCGCAACAGTGAGAGGCCCGCGCACTGCGATGAAGAGTGGCCCCCGCTCGCCGCAACTAGAGAAAGCCCTCGTACAGAAACGAAGACCCAACAGAGCCATAAATAAATAAATAAATAATAATTTTTTAAAAACCCCAAAAACAACAAAAAAACCTAACAATTAAACAAGTTGAAACTAACAGTTGTTTGTTGTCACAAAAGAGAATCTAAATCAGATCGGGGCGAACTACAGGATGAATAAATTCTACATGCATTTTAGGATTATGAGGCTCCCATTCACACATCTTCTTCCTCAGCTTAAACCCAGTGACTGGTGAGCTGTAAATGAGGGATTTACTGGCTCTGGGGAGCAGCATCATGGTCAACTCTGCAAATCAGGAACACGGTTCTACAAGTCAGCTTCCCAACCAGGGACATCCTTAGGAAAACTCCTGTAAATTGCCCATTTATTACCCTGATTCTATTTCATGCAGAAGGGATTGGAGGGAAAGCATCTGGAAGGTAAGTGCTGAGCTCAGGGTGCACCCTGGGCTGGGAGTCAGGTGACATGGGCTGTCACCTCTGTAAGTCTCAGATGCCCTGTTTCTAATGTGGTGTTAGGGAGGCCGAGCCGTGGGCCCTCCGGGGCCTCGAACTCTCTGCGAGTCGCTCACTTTTGCTGCTGCTTCCCTCCCTGCTTGAGAAGTAAAAGAAAGCTCCTCGACACTCCTCAGGGCAGATGCTTCCATCCTTCTGTTTTTCTCTGGAGAACAAGAAACGCTTTAACTTTGTTGTGTTCTGAGTCGCTTAATTCTGAAGTCTCCTTTGCTTCTTCAGAGGGCTGCGTTTCATTCCCTACTTTTCCAAGTCTGTGCTTCCAATGCAAGCAATGCCACCACCCTCTCCCGGCTCACTTCAGGTTCACCCCTCTCCTCTCAGCCAAGACACTGTCACACCAACACCTCTAATATCGGTGCTCTGAATTTTCCCCACGATGAATGTCTGCCTCTTTAATATCTTTGACCAGTTGATGGAAATCTTTCTAGCAGCTGCCTGGGAGCGAAAGGAAAGGAACCATGTGGACCAAGATGGACAGTACAAAGGGTCCAAAATTCTAGAACTGGAGCATGTGGGCAAAGGTGACAGGAAACCCAGAACAGGTTATGACTTCTGTCCCGTGAGACGTAACCATTACTTAAGAGGCAAGCAGTTCTGGTTTGGTTCTGTTTGGCTTGTTAAACTGTTCTACAGCTGCTTGTCTGCGGGGAGTTTCTAAAAAAATCTCTTTTTAAACTTCTTGTAGGTGAATGAGAAACTACATATTTGTTGGAAGTGCCTTCCCCTTTGCACCTCATTCAGTTGTAAATCTCTGCTTACTGCATTCTCTGACTTTTGCCTCTCTGGGGACGCTGTACATGAAAACCATGAGAAGAGGAGACATCTGGGGATTTTGTAGAGGGGCTTCTGATGCTGGGAGGGAGGACTGAAGGGGATACACGCTGAAGCCTTTTAGACTCTGGAATTCTTTGTTTTGAAAACCTCGTGTTTGCTCCTGGCTTCTTCAACCAATGATAGAGCAAAAGCCCACCACCCAGCTGGGACCAGGAAGCCAGCCCTGAGTATGGAAGGCTTCCAGGGGCAGGAACGGGAATGGGGGGCTCCCAAAAGAGCCCTGAGAACCGGAAGGCCTGGCCACACTGATGTCTTGGAGGAAGGATGCACCAAGTCCAGAAGCCAGAGACAGAACCAGGCTGGGGACCCCTGAGACAGGAGCTAAAGGCCCAGTGGGACAGCAAGAGCACCAGAGGGCTGGATGCATCAGGCGGGAGGTGGTAGGGGAACTCCAGGGCATCTATCTTAGTCGGTTTCCCCCCTCTCCATGCTGTGACCTTGTCTTCCCCAGCTATCACTTCTTCCCACCTACTGGAAAATCAGCTCCTGCCCAGTCTCCACCCCGGAAACCACTTCCACCTCTAGGAAAGGTCACAGGATTTCTGGCAACTCCTGCACAAACTTCCATAGCTCCAGCCGTTCTCATGGTGGCCTGGTCCCCACCAGGCATGCAATGCTTGTTGTTGATGACAATTGAATATTTCCATTTGCACGGCATCTCCAATTAGCTCTGTCTTAAACTGGGTAGATGTGCAAAGCCTCTTTTCCAGAAGCAAAGATTCCATCTCAGAGTGACACCGGCAGGTGTGTTAGTGAAAGTAAATATCACACAGAAGGCTGACATCAGTGTTCCAAGGCACAAAGCGACTGCCTGCCCAGCTTTCAACTGTCTTCCTCCCTAATGTTCAAGGGATGAAGAACTGGAGGAAGTAACTCTAAACACAAGGTTCACTTTGTCTGGGAATGTATGTATTATGCTGACTCAAAAGAATTTCAAAAGGAACAGGGCACCATTGATTTTCCCAGATCTGACAGGCGACTGTCATCAGATAGGACACGTCACAACTAAACCTTACCCCTCAGGAATTCCCTGGCGGTCCAGTGGTTAGGACTCTGTGCTATTACTGCCGAGGGCCTGGGTTCAATCCCTGGTCGGGGAACTAAGATCCCACAAGCAGCGCGGTGTGGCCAAAAAAAATAAATAAAATAAATAAACCTTGCCCCGTGCTTTCCACATCAAGTCTACCATATTGAATTGCACACACCATCCCATGCAATGCGTTACGATCTATGTGTTCCTGTGCCATAAACCAGTGGTCCCCAACCTTTCTGGCACCAGGGACGGGTTTCGTGGAAGACAATTTTTCCACGGACTGGGGGTGGGGGGGATGGTTCAGGAGGTGATGCGAGCAATGGGGGGGATGGTTCAGGAGGTAATGCGAGCGATGGAGGGTGGCACATGAAGCTTTGCTCGCTCGCTCACCTGCCGCTCACCTCCTGCTGTGCAGCCCGGTTCCTAATAGGCACTGGTCTGTGGCCCGGGGGTTGGGGACCCCTGCCATAAACGATCATTCAGTTGAGTTGAAAAAGGTTTTTCCCATGCTGAAATCAACTTCCTTACCAGAGAGCTGCTCCTCAAGAACCTGGAAGAGGAGACCACTGCCACGCTGGACCCTTTTCTCCACCATCAGTTTAACTCCACAGCTGGGCAACGGTTATGCTCTACATCTGGGAGCGATGCCCAGCATTTCCCTTTCTTTTACTTCAAGACAAGTCAGAGGTGTTCTAAGAACCCATCTGCAGTCAGAGGATGTGGGTAGGGGTGAGGGGAACAAATTAAAAATAAAATGATTCACCTGCTACAGCCCATTGGTTACACCATCCCCAGAGAGGGATTCCCTGGGAGGCTGGAACAGAGCCTGCAGTAAGTAGTGATGGATGGCTGGACGAATGTGGTGGCGAAGGGCCTTCAGAGGGACACGCAGTTCCCCACTGTGACTCTCTGTGTCTGCACCCCAGGGGTTGAGTTCAAGTGCACATCGCAGAATTCTTTCACTTTGGTACAGTGGATTTCCAAATGAACGTTTAGGGTATTCTCTGGGGAGAGGCCTATCTATCCACCAAGGCCAGAGCACTCTCCCTTCCACTGTGCCCTGTGTCCACGGCAACTGAGGGAGGCCAGCCTGCCAGGCCCGGGTGTGTAGGAGCACTTGCCCTCTTCTGGGGGGAGGATGGAGGGCAGGAGAACCAGCACCCAGCCCACAACCTCAAGTGAGAAAACTGAGCAGACAAAGCCAACCTACAGGAAGTAAGGCAGTGGGGAGGCGGAGTGGGATTGGGAAGGGCTACCGAGTGTGGTTCAGACGCTCGGGTTGCAGCATGGGGCAGGCAGACGGCAGACACGCGGATGGGGCCAGGGCTGGGCTGCAGGGGGCGGGACAGGTCAGTGGAGGGCAAGCAGAATCACCGCAGGCTCATGTAACCGTCTATGGTTTTCTTCTAGCTAGTCTGGAGGGCTCTGTCCATCCACAGTGCCCCAGAGCTGGGCAGCTGACCAGCAGTGGGCCAGCAAATCAGGGACTTCTGCACGCTTTCAGCTCCAAGAAAGGAAATATGTTAGTACTCTTTGGCCACCCTGTTTCCATATGGAAAGTCATAAGAATTTACTACTAAAACCCAGTTACTTAAATCCTGTTTGGGGCATCTTAATAAAAGACCCGAAGGAAGCAAACAGGTTCCCTCCCTGACACACACACACCCACACAACAATCACCGGCTGACACCATCCTGCTTCCACTGGGGAGTGGGTCCTGGGAAACCCGTCTCTTTCTCCCTTAGAGACCTGAGCTTCAGATACAAAGAGGAACCAGAACAGGGGAAGCACATTTCCCATCAAAGACCCTGAAGTCCTTATTCCTGCTTTCGTCTGTACACACTAAACTGAAGACTCCACATCACTCTTGGGAGACTGGAGCGCATTCTTCACCAGGACTGATGCTGAATGCTGCCCAGCCATCTCCTCCGCTATTTTTCCAAAGTGAATCAGGGCTGCTGATTCTCGCAACAGGATTACTGGTCACTGAGCTCTGTCTGGGCCTCAGTTTTAATGCTTCGCCTTTTATGCTTTCTAGTCTAATCCTCACCCCCAAATACATTATAAAAAAAAAAGATAAAAGCACATCTGTTGCTTGGTATTTTGTGTGTGTGTAGTTCTCCGAAACATGTTTATTCAGAAACAACTTACACTATGAAATATATCGATTGAAAAATAAAAACAAAGCACCAACAAAGCACTTGTTTTCCTTTATCCTACAGGGGAACTTTACCTAATGTCTGTCTCAAAGCTGGCTCCTGGGATGTCCTGCACCTTTTAGGGGTTGCAGAGAAGGTGGATACAATGAGGAGGCTATAATAATGTAATTGTCATTGATTCCATTTTCACTGCATAGTGTCTACTCAGTTGCATACAAAGAGACTGGCCCCATCCATTCATTACTGAGAACAAAAAATATCGTGAGGCTGTTAAGAAGTAATTCATTTTAGACACAACTAAATATGGAAATATATGGAAATGTAGATTCAAGATTAAGACTACAAATGAAAGTATCATGGAAATAAAAGGACTTACGTTTTCTACCCAGCAAGATTTACATATAACGCTATGCTACTGGGAGAGAAATCCTGAAGGAGATACCAACCAGCTGAGAAGGCTACAGACCCTAAAAGGGTGGAAGATCCCTGCACTCTGAGAGCCCATGGGTGGGGAGGGTGGGAATGATTCGCGTGGGTTTAGACTTTAGTCTAACCGTGACGCAATGAGCTGATCTTCTGGTGGGAAAATGGGAAACTGGTTCTAAAGACAACCTCCACAGAAGTTTCCAGAACAATTTTTGGGAACGTCTTCATCCCTGGAACAAATATTTTGCCTTGAGTCTACTTTGAAGGATCCTTCTTTTTTTGGATGTGCTTGAAAAAAAAATTTGAGCTCCTTACTTCCCAGCCACATAGCGTACATGAGTAAAACAACCAGCACATAAAAACACTAAGTAAATATACTGTGGAATAAAGTAGGCCAAGTGCTGAGGGCAAGAGCTTGGTTAGGGAAGCATGCTTTTAAAGGAGGTGAGTTCAGGCCAGAGCTGATTTCCTTTTGCAGATGCTATGTATTCATTCCAGAACTATAAATGCTAAGCCAAAGAAAGGTTTTCAGCTTGTGTCTGGGGCACACTTGTTTTTGGAAAAACCAAGAGAGATGACGATCATCAGACAATATGATGAACAGAACCAGGTAGACTCTGAAGGTAAAATGGACAGAAGGTGACAGTGCGGATGGGGTAAGGTCTGTTCCCACTGGGGCTGCGTAAGGACAAAACCATCTGGAGACAGCTTTGCAGGCCAGCCCAGCAAGCAGGTCGATCAGGTGACTTCATGACAGCAACTGCATCCCTTCTCTTACCGTGAAGGGCACATTTCATCTTTCAAAAGGAAAAAAAAGTTACAGCAAGTATTATATGAGCAAAACCAAACAAAGAATACTGGAAAACAGAGAAGGGAAAACCAGAGCAACTGCCACCATGCTGGCACCTGTGGTTTTCTCTTCCAAGATTCTTCTAGGAAGGCTTTTGGTATATTTTTCACTGAGCTGGAGCCCTCAGACCTGCCTGTGCCTCAGGTCAGTGTGGCAGCTGACCCCCAAAACCCTGCTGCTGCAAGCTCTGACCACCAAGGTGCTTAGGCATTCAGCCCATCCTGTGAGGCTAGGCAGGTACGAGCTGACCTACTGCCCCCAGCCTCCTGTCCCCACAAATGATTACTGCTTCAGAGAATGTGTATGTGTGTGATGGGGGCACGTTGGGTGTGGAAGGGAGAGGTAAGGACAAAACTTACACTCTAGAAACCTGGGCTTCGGCTTGACTTACGATAGAGAGAAAATGCTGAGCAGCCTAAGTGTTCCCTCCTTCCATCCCCCACTTAGTATTTATGTCTTACTGTTTCTCTCTTTTTTTTTTTTGGCCGCACCTCACGGCTTGCAGGATCCTAGTTCCCCAACCAGGGATCGAACCCGGAGCCTTGGCAGTGAAAGTGCCAAGTCCTAACCACTGGACCACCAGGGAAGTTTGACTGTTTCTCTCTAGATAAGACAAAGAATTTGTTTTAAAAAGGTGTTTCTGCTTTTTATTAAAAAAAGTACTTCACAGAGCCAATCTCACCTAAAATTGAACCCACATATTCAACACAGTATTCCCTGAATCCTGCCAACTAAGCTGACAAAAGGAAACACCAAAAAACACAATGAAACAAAAACAAACAAAATACACGGTAGTCCCTCAAAGTTACATTTCACACAGTCTGCTGTAATGTGCATGTAGACTGATGGAATTGATGGCAAAAATGGAAAGAATGAACCCAGATACCAGTGCATCCGCATTCTGAGGAATGCTCCTCTGAGATCACCAACCTGTTGTCTCCTGCCAAAGAAGGCTCCCGAGTCACTTTTAGAACTTGTCACCTGGTGCCTTAATAGCCAGGTGAGGGTTCATCGGATGCTAGCAGTAGAGGGATGACTGGCCATGTCTGAACGCATGGAGGCAAGTAGTACCTGGAACTGCCAAGTACAGCTCTGCCACTAAGCCTCCTCTGAAACTCCCACCCACAGTGGCCTCTCCCTTCCCAGACACCTAGAGCTCTCCTTACCATTTCCTGTCATCTGTCTCGGGTTATCTTCTCATCATTTCTTGTACACTATATACCTAGGGTCTTACCCAAAAAGATGCAAAGAGGGTCTTCCCAAAGCTAGTGAGCATTCACCTTCTGGACAGTATCTCACTTCTAACACACTTGCCTTCTTTGCATTATGGGAAAAACAAGGAATTCTTTCTGCCATGGAATTCTTGGGAAGGATGCTTGCTTCAAGAGCAGAAGACACGCTGAGGCCCACAGGTAGCCAGCCCATACCTTCTGACAGTGAGCCACAACTTCAGGTGTCTGAGTAGCATGAAGAGGAACCAGGAAGAACCTGTTCTTGAACTGCCAGGCAGGGTGTGCAAATTGCAAACACTGTGACTCTCCTAGGTTGCTAAGACCTGATCAAGAGCTTGCAATCAAGGGTCTTCTGGTCCTCAAGAGATGGACTTTGAAGGATGTCCCATTCATTCCTAAGTAACTGATCAGTTTCTAGGCTCTGCTACTTCTAGAACCTACTACATGACTCAACCACAAAGGCCTCCTTGGGCTTGACCTTTCCATATACTGTGATCTCACCTGTAACAGTGATTTCAAAGGCAAAAGAAACATTAGTCTTATTGGTCTCAGAGGGGCTTATATGCAAACAAGAGGTGCTTCTAAGCAGTTTATAACAACCCATCCAAAGAAGCTATACAGATTATCAAGGTGCTGAGAACTTAATTGGGTAGAGTCCGAGATCCATAACAAATAGAAGAACTACATGGTTAAAATTACCGGTGGCAATGAACTGTAGTCTCTACCATTTCCCGGGAAAAGAAACCAGGGTTTCTTAGAGAAATGGCTGACTCCTGGTCTGGAGCAGGAAATATACACAATGAGCTCAGAGTGCCCTGTCATATCAGAAGAAGACACTATTGAAGTCTATGGTCTTCATGTCAAAAAGACTCAGAAACCTACTTGAAGCCTCTCCCATTGGCCAAAGATGGGACAATTTGAGCGCCCATAAAGCTAATAACTGCGTTAAACTGAAACACATCAAATACGCTTAAACCCAATAGTTCATAATGATATTTTTAAAAAACTGAAACTCATTGGTCGACTTTGGGAAGTGCTGGGGAACTGACTCATTCTTTGAGAGCTAATAAAAGAATCCAGTGGCTGCTGTTCCTTTCTTATATGCAGCATACCCAGATTAGCTAAGGGATTGATGAGGAGATGTTTCTCCTAAAGAAATATTCAAGATTATACATGAAAAAGGAAAGATGAGAGTTTCTATCTACAAAATTTTGCAAGCCTCTGATGAATAACTTTATCTAAGCAGTGATAATCAATGGCTGCTAACAACACAGAAAAGAAACAACCAGACACAATATATTACCTGACAGAGGAATAACACCCCACTTAGAAGTCGTCCTACCAAAACAAATCAGTGTTCAGTCTGAATCTCTTCAAGCCTCCATAGTGGTGGTTCTCAACCAGGGCGTGACTGTGGCCCCTTGGGGATACTTGGCAATGTCTGGAGACATTTTGATTGTTGTAACTGGTGTGTGTGTGTGTGTGTGTACTGACATCTAGTGTGTAGAGCCCAGGGATGCTGCTTAACATCCTACAATGCAAAGGATGGCCCCTCACGGCAAAGAATTATCTGGCCCCAAACATCAAGTGCCAAGGTTGAAAAACCCAGCTCTCAACTGAGCCACCAATTTATAGAAAATTCAGGGGACAAAGTTAAAAGACAACACAAGATGAATCCATAGAATCCAGACTGTGGAAGACAAACAACCCAACCTCTTAAACAACAACAGCTGCAGCAAGAAAAAGAGATAGATAATTATGGAAGGGAACCTACAGATTGAAAGAGACTTAATCGATTACAATGTATGACCTTTATTTGCTTCCTGATTTGAAAAACAAACGGTTAAATAAAAACCCTACAAGCAATTGGGGAAAAGTAACACTGATGAATTACTAAGGAATTATCCTTTCCCCCGGTTTTACTGAGATATAATTGACACACAACATTGTGTAAATTTAAGGTGTACAACATGATTTGAGATATGTATATACTGCAAAATGACAATTAAAAATAAACTTACCACAATAAATTTAGTTAAATCCACCACTTCACACAGTTACAACTGTTTTTCCTCGTGTTGAGAACTTTTAAGATCAAAGGAATTATCATTAAAAATTTTAAGGTGTACTATTGATATTATGGTTGTGCTTTAAACGTTTCTACATTTTTGAGATGTACATAGAAGAAATTACATGATATCCAGGGATTTGCTCCAGAATTCCCATTACTTGGGGGTGGAAGTGAGAGAGGTATAGATGGAACAAACCTGGCCAGGATTTGATGACCATTGGGTGAAAGGTAATAGGAGTTTATTATTCTATTCTTTGCAATATATCGAAATATACTCTAATAAAAATTTCTAATAGTTAGAAAAAAATGGTGGCAAAATACACCAGCCCAACTGTACCAGATGTGGAATATGCTCTTAATTAACAAAAATAGGGCCCATGACATGAAGCTCCAGGTGATGCTGGATTCTGAGAAGGCCATCATGGAAGACAGACTAAGGTCTAGACTCACTGAAGTTTTATTTCCCTCTTGAACATGAGTTAAATTTGACCTTCCACTAGAATAACTGTTAAACAGTGGTTAAACCCAACACTTAAACAGCATGATAAAGCACAGCAGGCCCAATTTAGTTTCGTCTTACGGTGTATGCCTGGTTGAGGCTGGGGGGAAAGAGAGAGGGGTCAGCACCCTCCTGACCCCTGTAGGCAATTAACTTATACTTCCAAGCAGGAGGTGCTATTATCTTTAACTCAGCAGGCATAACTGTACATAATTAGAGGTCATAATTACGGTTCTCTTTTTAAAATGTGACCATAGTATCCAAATTGACCTCCTGTGGCAGCGCTGCCTACATGCTGGGAAGAACATAAAAGGCGGTACAGGCGGCCCAGTGATGGGCAGCCAGAGTCCCCGCGCAGTTTCTGAGGTCAGGAGACCGTACTTATTCCCCATGGAACTTCGATCTGTTTGGGGTTTATGAATTATCCTTTTTCACTGAGACACATTTTATTTCTTTAAATAGACACAGACGAGCCAGAGCATTCCACTGTCTTTCTGACCATGGGAAAAACGCAAAAGCAACCATGCAAATTAATATGCCAGTAATTATGTGTATCGACTGCGTAATTATCCATGTAATGACAAAGTTGAAAAGATCAATTCTGGATCATTTTTCCACTGTAGTGTTTTGTAAAGTTGCTACAGAGACCCCACTTCACTTTAAAAATTCTGATTTATTGTTATTTTATTACACCTGATAATCGGCCCCACCTAGCAATATTTCTGGCTTAGGTAGCCTGAATCATCATAGAGAACAAATCATTTTGTGGAGAAATAAAACCTACCTGGATTTTCATATAGCCAGACTTCTCTCAGTTCTAAGCAGAGAATAATAGAATTTCTGAGCTCAAAGAGACCCTGTGAAATCACCTAGGGTCTTCAGATTTCTGGATTAAAAAGCCCGAGGCAGGTCCAGAAAGAAGGGGGAGCAAATGTGACGGCAGAAAACGATGGGCTGAGGAACTCACAGGAACATTTCAGGACCAACCGGTGGTCAGCATATTATTTAGTGGTCAAGTTAATTCCAATTCCTGCTTCCAACACAAAATCTAAGCAGCTATTCTGTCTCATATTCCTTTCCTCAGGAGCCTCTGATTCTTCACCCTTCACCAGAAGCCACTAAATAACCCTGACAAATAGCTAACTTCTTTCCAACAGTATTTGAAATGCTCAGTCAGTGCTTGAAAAATTGGAAAGAGAGACGCAGTAGCACCAGCTAATCTCTTGCTGGCTGAAAAAAGGGATCAAAAAATTCCCAAGTTTGATACCACTGGTTTCAAAAAGGATAAGACAATGTCAATTCACAACATTTACAGCCAAGTGACAATTCCCGCTTGGAGGCCTGAGAAATGTACTTTTTCACCAATATGTTTTTCTTGAATAGAACAGCCTGGGAGTGAATGATGGTTCTCTATATTTGTAAAAGCTCCTCTATTCAGAAAAGAAAAACTTAACTGCTATTCAGAAGTGTCCAAAACTAGAGTTTAAATAAAAGAATGATTGCCTTACTGCTTTTATAGGCATGTCACTATGAAGAAATACTACTTTACTACTATTTTCTCTTGGTTCAGTAAAAGAAGTCAAAGGAACAAGTCTAAATACATCACAACAAAGGTATTTAATTGAGACTAGTTCATTTGCATCTCAATGTAAAATCACTGCATGATATACTAATGCAAACACATTGATAAAGTTCACTCTACCATTGCAATGAAAAAGGGGAAATGGTTCAGTGGTAAATTCTTCAAGTTTACGTTATTTATTGGAACATTTCATGTAGTTATTCGGTCCAGAAACTCCACTTCCATGCTTCACAAGGATTTTGCAAATTACGTGCCCCTGTGTCACAGTTCCAGAACTGTGGTTTGTCACAGCACCCAGTATGCTGTTGTCACTCAAACATCCTATTAAAATAAAAGGCTTGGTTCCTTAGAGTTTTGCTTTACTGCTTAGTAAATTAGCATCCACCATATTTATCCCTAAGTGCTATTTGCTGCATTAATTGACACATACAAGCGACAAATTAAATACCATCATTTCCTATGTCAATTAAATTTTGAATCTGGACTGCACACTTCATTTAGCTATTTGTTGGCCCCGGCAGTGGGGCAGCCTCAGCACCTAGTGACTGAAAGGGTTAAAAACACGGCCCAGTTAGGTCAGCCCCTTCCTGTGGGGGTCATCAGACTGTGCATGTTTCAAAGTAAAACATTCCTTCCACACTGTAAAATCCTGGCATCTGCTGAGTAGCAAATCCAGCTCATTCCGTTTTGCTTTATCTTATTCTCAAAAGAAACTATACAGTTTGGACTAAAGAACACAAGTTCTACATTTCTTCCCACTCTCTAGCTGCCTATTTTCTCCATCGAAGTACTTTGCAAAAACCCAAATAGACTAGCTAATGAATCCAAAGTGGATTTAATTTTATTGATTCCATTTCACATAAAATTGTTCATTTTTCCGATTCTTTTTTAAATTTCATTACCTCTCATCTGGAATATACTGTGTCCCTCCAAACCAGCTGATGTCATGCTATATTCTCTCTGCGGTTTTCAGTGCTAGAGGGAGGAGAACCCAAACCTGAAGCAATTTTGGCGATTAAGCTTCCCAAGTAAATTCATTTTTATCACAATCTTCATGTTCCAAAGTGGCCAAGTCATCCTGGTCGTGTTTATTAACTAAAGGTAACAGGAAAGATCCTCATCAGAGCCTCGGTGTATGCAGCTGCACAAACCAATTCCCCCTCTGTGAATGTGAACAGATGGTTCTCAACTCCAACCACTGGATCCCATTAGTGCCCTGGGACTGAACGGCAGCACCTCGGATTCTTGACAACCACTCAAAGAAAAGCAGTTTCCAAGGAAGGAAAGAGCTGCTTGCCCTGAAGACAGAGCAGGAAACCCCAGGGGGAGGGGCGAGGGTAGGTGGTCCTTCCATAGGAAGACTTATATGGAACCTGTGGAAAGTGCATGCAAACACTGGGATTCTGTGCATGTTTCTGGAGAGGGTCCATAGCTTTTATCCAGTTGTCTCAGGGATGGATTATACAGAAAAGGGTAAGAATCATCAGCTTTACACTCGCTCATCAGAGATTTCAGTCTCACCCTGGAGTGCATCACTAGGACAGGACTAAATGCTCTCCTCTTGCTGAAAGGAAGCATTACGAGTCTTTGCTCTGGAATGATCCTGAAATCTTTGCAATGCCAACAAAGATGTATTCTGTTAAGAACTGAACATTTGTGTCCCCCCCCAAGATTCATATATTGAAGCCCTTACCCTCAATGTGATGGTATCTGGACATGGGGCCTTTGGGAAGGAATCAGGGTTAGATTTAGGCATGAGGGTGGCGCCCTCATGATGGGATTAGTGGCCTTATAGAGAAAAATCTCCCTCTCTCTCTCTCCCTCTTTCTCTCTCTCTCTCTCTCTCTCTCTCTCTCTCTCTCTCTCTCGTGTGAAAGGATGCAGGGAGAAGGTGGCCATCTGCAAGCCAGTAAGCTAGCTCTCACTAGACACCAAATCCCGCTGGACCTTGATCTTGGACTTTCCAGTTTCCAGACTGAGAAAATATATTTCTGTTAAGGCCACCCAATCTGTGGGTTTTGTTATGGCAGCTGGAGTAGACTAAGACATATTCCTTGGGGGTGTTGTATTATCAGAATTCAACAATAAGATTGTGTGCAGCCGACACTGGATTGCTCAGCCTGTAGTCCATTAGCCGTCTAGCTGGAGAGGTTGGGAAGCTAAAGTTCTTCATTTTTCAGACTCCCTTGCAGCTAGTGTTCTGGGTGTGAATTAATTCTGCCAATTAGACACAGTCAGGTTGACTGAAGGTACAGGTGAGGTGAGGCCCTTTGGCTGTCCGAGTGGGCACACAGGGATGCACAGACACTGGGTCTTCCTGCAGTGGCCATCAAGGTCCATTCTCCAGCACCCTCCCTGGGTGTTGAGTGGCAGCCGCAGGAGTTGCAGTGGTCCCTGGGTCACAGACGTGAGGCGTGTTCCTGCCCTCATGCTGCGGTAAAGGCGGCCTCTCTGGTGGTTGGTTCTATAGGATTCTGGAAATCATGCCTGAAGGGCCAGTCAGGATTCCCCTCGTCTGGCTCTTTCAACAATTTGGTAAGCACCTAATGCCCTGTATGGCCTCCCTTTCTGTTTCAACCACTTAGAACACTTGCCATTCCCTGCTCCGTCTCCCAGACCACAGAACCGGGACATCACTGATGAGAACCCAGAGAGCTGTTTGCCTCTAGTAGGGCAATGGGAGGACAGCTCAGTTGGTTAAATTAGGACCAGTTTGAAGCAGTTACCTTCTGTAGCTCTCTGTTTTCTAAAGAGATAAATGAATAAACTCAGATCTTTTTAACTGATATAATTTCAAGAAGATACTCAAAGGTGGCTCAGGCTTCTCCAGTTCTATGAGGCTGACAGAGGGAGGGGGAACTTCCTCACTAACTTTTTTTTCTGGGCATGGGGTACGTCCTGGGCATGCTCCTGGCTACCCAGGTAAGTCACTCAGTATCCTCCACATGCACAGTTTCTTCTGAGGCTCAGAAAGTGTCAGAGCAGATTAACAAAATGTGAGTATACAACTGTCACCCTGTCTCCCTACCTCCTTGCACATAGTATGGCCTTGAGACAACCTCAGCCAGCACTGAATCCTTGCTTCTCATCAAGGGCCTTATAGGAAAAGGGTACACACGCGTGGAAACTTTGAATCTGGCATTCAATTCTGTTTAAGGCAGGGGTCTGCAGCCTGTAAGGAACCGGGCCGCACAGCAGGAGGTGAGCGGCGGGCAAGCGAGCGAAGCTTCATCTGCCGCCCCCCATCGCTCCCCATCACTCGCATTACTGCCTGAACCATCCCTCCCCCTCCCTCCATGGACAAATTGTCTTCCCCGTAACCTGTCCCTGGTGCCAAAAAGGTTGGGGACCGCTGGTTTAAGGCACTATTTCTTACCCCTCTCATAAGAAGCCATTATAGATCACCCTCGTTCTCAGAGTCAGGGACCTCACTGGTACGTGTGCTTGTCCTAGAAATGAGAACTGTGTGTACCACCACATCTCCCTCTTTGCTCTTGCTGTTGTCAGAGCTGGGTTTTGTTGTCATTTTCGTGGTCTAGGCTCTTGAAGTACAGCCCCTAGGATTGACCCTCCCTCCCTTTCCTTCCCATACAGCTACTCTTAACAAAATCCTACATTAGGGACTGCTGATATTATTGCCTTTTGTGCTTTTATGATCATAAGTCACCTCCCTTCTTTTTTTGGAGATAGGTGAGATATAGATAACTAAAATATTTGCTTTGGGCAAGCCACTGGTCTGAGGATATGACCCTGCCGGCTGACCTAAGTGAGGAATACTGAAGAAGGATAATAAATAAGACCCTTTCCCTTTTGCTCTGGAGGAGACAGGAAGACTGCCACCCAGAGGAAACTGGACAACTAACTGTGTTTCTAGAAAAGAAGCAGGCAATTACCAAAACTTGTGATGCAGCTGCTCAAGGGCATACCTAATAATTTATTAGGCTATTGCTTCCAATTTTACACTCGCTTCGACAGTATTGAAGTAGATGCTACTATCACTGCACTCTCCTAACTTATGGGTCTTTCCTCAATGAGCTTTCTCACGGATCCTTGAAAGCTGAAAAAACTAAGGCTTTCGGGGCAACAGGCAAGCACAAAAGGAGCAAAACATTCTGGAAGAATTTAGAAAATCCCTAAAGATAACAAGTCAGCGTGGTTGCTCTCCCAACTCTGATGAGGTGTCTTCTCTTTATTATGTCCCAACCAGTCTGGGGCAGGTTACTTAGCACAAATGCCTTGTCTTCTTATCTGTTAATGAGGGAGTTTCCTTATCTGTGAACTAAGGAGGTTGGACTCAATCTCTAAATTCTATCACTGGTGAAGCAGGCTCAGTCCTATTTTCCCCACTGGGATGTTGAGAAAGGACAAGGTTTGTCTGTGGAAGTCTCTACCAGAGCCCAGGCCCTGTGCCTTTTCCACCCCTCGGCCGGCCCCGCTGGCTGCACTTTCCAGGCTGGACAGAAAGGGCCGCCCGTGCTGGGCTTTCTTGTTTGGTTAATCTCTTCACATCTATTTGCTCGGCTGCCCGGACAACTCAACAGCAAACAAAGGCCTGGGCTTCATGCCGCCGGCTCCAAATTGGGAACCTGCCTATTTTGTTTGCTTTGGGGCACAAGGAGGGAGCAAGCGGCAGCTTTTGTAAGTCAAGCTGGTGATATTCTTCACTCAATTACGGCTGTGAAAAGATGGAGAGATGCAAAGGCCCCCTTCCAGGGCAGGCGCTTCACACTGACCCCCGCCCCCTCCCCGCAGCTCCTTCCCTGGATTCGCCCCTGAAGGTGGTTCAACTCTGATGGCAACTGACCATAGTTTCTGCATTTTGTCAGATTTTTTTTTTTTTTTTCTCAGCCCATTGGGGATCAAGTAATGTGAACGCCTTCTAGCTAAGCAGAATATTTTCTTAAAAGAAAAAACACAGGCTACAACCAGCTTGGGAGTAACCCGATTCCATTTTCTGATCTGTATCAGAGGGCCAGACGCTGCTTCTGACTGTTAAACTGTTTATCGGGTAAGGTGAGCCTGGCCAAGCCCTTTAAAAAAGCAAGAGAATTAAAAGAATTTGCCTTCAGATGGTTAACAAAAACGGGAGAAAGGACGTGAGGTTGAGGGTTAGTGGGGCTTATGGAAAATTATTTTGCGAGGCGTCTACACCAGAGAAAAACAGGATTGGTTGGTTAATTATGTAATTAAACTGCAGTCAGCAATGGGCTGGGTCTTCTATCTTTCAAAATCCAAACCAGTTATTCAAGCTTTCATTGGGTACAGTTTAGAGATTCTATCTGGGGAAGGCACCCAATTTTTCTTGTCTGGATTAGTGTTAAAAAAAAAAGTGCTGCTTTGCAAATCTGGCTTCCAGTCTCGAGGATAAAACAATCACTACCCCCTCCCCATTCCTCAAATACCTTTTTTTTTGCTTCAGTTCTTCAGAGTTAGAAGAATAGAGGTTTGTTTTGTTTTGTTTTGTTTTTTGGCAGAAAGCCAAAGTAATATCCCAGCAAGATATCTGACTTCTTTACAGAGACACATACTGTTTAATGTTTGATTTTGGTTTTCAAAAGCAGAACAATTTTCACATCACTATATAAAAGGCTTCCACTATTTAAAATGTCGGTTCTAAATTAATTTTATACTCCCGAGGCAGAACGCACCTGACCACACTGAATTCTATCCATTTAATAAGGTGAGAAAAGTTCTCGGACAAGAATTTAGTGAAAGCGACAGTAAAAACTTTCAGTCTAGAAAAAGAAGTTAAAGTCAATTGTTTCTGGAGGCTTGGTTTTGTTTTTTCATAGGGCATGCCTCCAGCTGTTTATCCCTGTCAGCCCAAATGCAGAAGGGAGGTAGCTTCTGTTGTAGGACAGTCAAGAGAATTTGCTGGACCAAGAGACCTATAGTGACATCCGATACATGGTTTGGGTGGTGGTGGTGAGACAGCTGAAAAATTCGATGACTTTCTGTCTTAAAATTTTAACAGCTGGGCAGATGCTGAGGGCATAATGAAATGGGTCCCTGTAGCTAAAACTCTTCATTCACCTTGAAGATAGACCAGGATCTTCTTAAGAAAGTAACCTCAGTTCCTCTTGAAAAAGTTTATTAACTTGCTGAGAGTTGCCAAGGTGACGAGTGGGGTATTTTTGACAATGAGCAAAAAGATTAGGTGGACAGCACGATGCCTTACCGGCTGGGGCACTAGGAACAGGTCGGGCTCACATCACCAGAGGCACCTAGGCTGACACACTTCCGTTGATACGAAAGTTGGTTAACAGCCATTTACATAGGACTTAGTGCGAACAGACGCACAAGCAGTTTATAAGTGATGTGTGTTTGTTGGGGGGTGGGGAAGTGTTGTGTGTGGGTAGAACACTTGAGTAATAAAAGGCATTATGTCTTGATGGGGTATAAACGTTTCATCCTCCCTACTGGATAAAAAACAAAACGAAAATCTTTAAAACCCCAGCATTTTACCCAAGGCAAAATAATCTATGAGATAGGTCAAGGGGTGGGGGAAATGTCTTGGCAGATAAGGCGTTTCTAACATACTCATATTGCAAATGCATTTAGAATGCATCCGGGCCACGACCCCGCACCCCTAACCCAGTGTTCACCAGCTTGTGCCAGAACCCCAGTAACCACCTTCCACCAGGTCTTGCCGCCTCGAGCTCTCCCCTTGCTAAACCACTGTCCACGTGGCACCAGTCCCAAGAACCCCTTTCCTTCTAAACCTCTGCCAGCTTTTCTCCATCTTGTAAGACATGGTCCAACCCTCCTGCCTGGTGCTCAAAGCCAAGTGAATTGTCACCCTCACAGAGCAGCCCTGTTCCTCCAGCCAGCCTTGGCGCTCCTCGCGGGTGTTCTTATTCATGTCGCCGCCGACCCGAAAACCCTTCCCCATCCTTTCTTCCTAGGAAAACTGTACCCACCCCTTAATGAAAATCCAACTTCTGCACATTTATCCCCTGTCATGTAGAACGGTCAGTAAGGACTTCTACCCATTTGATTTTCAATCTTCATGACCCTGCAACCAAGCTAGATGCTTCTTGAGGGCCAGGACTGCTGAAGTAGCATCTTACTATCCTTTGTATCTATCCTTCTCCAGCTTGGACCTTTTCTGTGCTGGTTTTGTTTAAGAGAACACCTTCATTTATCTTTTTATGAGGCTCCTGAGAAAATAAGATGTACAAGTCCTGGAAACTGCTCAGAGGGAGATCTCTAGATGCGCTCTCTTCCTTAGCCCCAATTGCTAGTGAGAAGGGCACCCAGAAGTCTGAGTTCTGGAGCCAGACACACGTGGGTTCTAATACATCATTTCGTTGCTGTGTGACTTTGGGCAAGTCACTTCACCTCTCTGAGCCTCACTTTCCTTTACAAAGGGAACCATATACCCTAGTTCATAGGGTGGTTGTTAAGAATTAAATGAAAAAATATATAATAAAAAATACATTAAAATTTTTTGGTTAGTTGCTTTAGAAATCTTAGTTTCCCTCTTCTACCAATCAGTCCCAACAAATTATTGCTGGAAAAAAAGCCCAGCCCTGTAAGCTCTGAAGTGACCTGTATCCCCTCCCCTCTGCGGACCCCTCCCTTGCGCCAGGCCGGCAGCATCACTGTGGGTCTGGCTCACTAAGCTGGCGGCTCCCCAAGGTGCCAATGCACTCAGGCAAAATGAAGCTAACATCTGTATTCTATTTGCTAATGAGCAATCATCATTTGTACCTTTCTCCAGCCTGGGATTCAGCTGCCTGGAATACTAATGCCATTAAAAATTGGAGTCTTTTTTTGAAACACACACACTCATTTAGCAAAACCCGGTTTAACCCATTGACATGTGTATGGTTCCTGGGATTCGTAAACAATATCTGGCTGGTTACGAAGCTCTCGATCCCCCTCTACCCCACCTCTCCATGCTTGAATATTTGGGTGTTTGAGTGGGGTTTGGAAGCCAGGAAACTTGAGTGGTCCTAGACTTGCCTTTTCAACTAACTCAACATATGCAATCAGACAAGTCAATAGACCTTTCTTTTTTGACTGAATTTTTAATCACATGATTAATACAAGAATGTAGTTGCTTACTTTTAAAATTAGGCCACTACTAAAAAGATCACCTAATCCTATGGCCTTGCCCCTTCACTGAAGGTGACATTCCGTCGGTGTGTATCTGACCAGAGCATTTCCTCTGCAGACAAGCAGACAAGAATCTGTATCTTTCACAACAATATAGTGTTGCTGTCTTAGATGAATGGAGACAGACTTACACATCGCTTTGCAATGTGTTTCTTTCATTCATTCAACAGTAAGTCTTGGCCTCTCTCCATCTGGGGTACAGAGGGATGGAGTGCGTGTCTTTCATTGCTGCGTAGCTTATTTCAACATCTCCCTGGACATGGACATTTATTTAGGTTGTTTCTAATTTTTGGCTTTTATAAAGAAAGCTGCAGCAAAAACATGTGGACAGCTCTTCTAGGAAATTCTTCCTAAAGAAATTTTCAAGGGCCTCACTTTCCTGTCTGCAAAACGAGAAGGTTGGACTGAACAGTCTGTTGTGACTGTACTTCCAATCAATGTTGTGTGCCATTAGAGGCAACTGTAAGAAGGCTGCGTTTCTACACACAACTCAATCCAGCCCCCAGCTAAGACTCTCCTATGTTTCCAAGGTCTTCCACAATCTGAACTCATTTATCCTTATTTTCTGCTTTTATCTAACACACCCAGTTGCTCCTGACCCATCTTTGTAAAGTCCTTCTCACCCCTAAGAAATTCCTGCGCCTCCTTAGTACTCAACAGGCATCATCGGAGGTGCTCAGAGCTTATAACGCGTGTGCATGCATGCACACCTGTGTGAAGGCCAGCCCCTCAGGGAAAGGTCTTGCCTGCTTGCTCATCACCATACCCCAGGAGCCAGGAGCAGTGCCCCTTACCCAGTGGGCTCTCATCAAATATCTGGTGAACGGATGACTGTTATCAATACCTTGGCCATGAGCTAGGAGTGAAGTCTGGGGCAAGTTGACTTAATCTTTCTTTGCCCTTGTTTCCTCACCTGGAAAATGCAAAATAGCACCTCCCTCCCTTACAGGGCTGCTGGGCGGATCAAACAAGTTGATACATGCAAAGCCCTAAGAACAACGCCTGGTACATAGACACAGTCAAGTAATATTAGCTGTTATTGCAGTTATCACTGTAACTTGGGTAGGTTTGATATTCCACTTGATCAATGGGATATTGTATTCAGGCCGCCCTTTAAATGCTGGAGGTGCGGTGTTAAGATATCTGAGCCAGATATGCCAGAGCTGTGAGTGAGACAGAAGTATGGGGTAGCGTCCTTGTCACTCACGGTACTAGTATCCTGCTTACAGTTTACTATCCTTTTCTTTATAATGATGTATAATTCCATATTGATAACAGTTTAATGAACAGAACTTTGTGTTTTATTTTGCTTTTTGCAAGCGAGGCTTTCTCATCTATGTTTCAAAGTCCCCTCCTCCTCTTTTCTTAGCACCACATTTTTCTTCTTCATTTTAACACCATTGATTCCAGCAGTTCCCCCAGGAGGGGCCCAGTTCTCTGGATGTATTTAGGGCCTTCCTTGGTTCCACTCTGGATCACAGAAGTGGCAGCGCAGTTGGGAACACAGGCTCTGGGGCCAGCCCCAGCATTTACCAGCAGTGTGATCTCAGTCAAGATACTTAATAACCTCTGTGTGCGTCAGGTTCCTTATCTGTCAACCGGGCCGCGGTGAGGACTAGATGAGCTGACGTGCACAAATCATGGAGGAGAGGACCTGGCACTCGGGAGTGCTGCACCATCGTCATCAGACCAAAAGGATGCAACCCAAATACCATCGCCTTGAGGTCCTGCTGTGCGAGCTGTGCTTGCAGGTGGTGTGATGGATTCTTCTGGACTGTGTACACACACACAACTCTTTCCACACTACCTACTCCATACCTCGCTGGGTGAAGAATGTGGATTCATGGGCTGGATGATGAAGAGGATACAGCCATGATGTGGCAAAGACGACCGATCTGGACTCAATGGTTCTCTTGGCCTTGGCTCCCTTTGAAACCCACCCAGGCAACTGAACATCAGTAGTCATATCAGAGGAATTTCCATCAATTTCATCCAATATACACTTTGAAAGATGGGACAGACACATCAGAGACTCCGCCCTGAGAACCACCAGAAAGCAAAGATTAGCCTCAGTTCAGATGCTTCTTTCAGAGGGCTGTTCACTCAGGGTCTAACAAAATATAACAATGACTGAAATGTGACCGAGGGGAGGCAATCCTGACAGCAAGGAGAACCACTGAAATTTATCACAGGCACTACAGAGAAGGTATTCAAACCCTGAAGCTTAGTGAGTTGGGTCAGTGGCTGGAAGATAGTTCAGGGAGGCATTCATAACATAACCTATTTTTACACCAGCAATAGGTACAAAACTCTCAAATGAAGGCAGAAGCCTGTGCATGTAATACAAGCCCTGGGATGGTATCAGGGCTACTCAGCATTATCACGAAGAAAGAAAAAGACTAGCATGGATTTTACTATTTGACAACAAATACGGAGCTAACAATGATGGTTTTGTTAGAACTGTAGTTCTATTCCAGCGAAGCGTCTTATGCCAGCATTTCCTCCTTTCTCCAGGATGGTGTTCTATTGCTATGACAACCAGTAACACTTTGCACACCACAGAGCACTATATCATGTATCACCATGGCAGAAAGGAAATGCCATACTGTACTTAAAAGCCACCTTTTCTCTTTCTCTCTCTCTCTCTTTTAAAGTCCATTATCACTCCCCATGCATTATTCACTGCACCACATTATATATAACCTTTGGTTACAGTCAGGTTCGTGATACATGTAGCAAAGGCCAGGAAGTCTTGCAAATCCCTTCACACTTTAAATGATAACCAAACTGTATTATTCTGGTTTTTCTTCAACACAGTTATAAAGAACTTGCTTTTACCAACTTTCTCATTGGCTCAAGAACCTTTGTCAGACTTTTACAAATGTTTGTTTCATGAAGCAAGAACTCACTTAGCCACATTGTTGGGAAATACAGCACTCTCTTTAAGAGAATTTTCCAATACATGAAGCACTGCCTCTGGGTGAAATATCTTTTTTTTTTTTTTCCATTTTAACTAGTTTAACAAAATTAAAAAATTGTATCATATACTTCCCTGTCTACACAATATTTTCTTGAGGACTGAGTTGTCACCATGGAAACCCATCACTGGGCATTGCTATAACACATGATGCTCTCCAGGACTGATGTCACTTGTGGAGTGGCTGGCTGGGGGGCTGGGAGCTCTGGCAGCCAAAGATGAGGATCCACAGGCCCACGTTAGCATTTAGCATTACAGGCATACCTCGTTTTACTGCTCTCCGCAGATGCTGCGTTCTTCACACATTGAAGGTTTGTGGCAACCCTGCACCAAGCAAGTCTATCAGCACTGTTTTTTCCAAAAGCATTTGCTCACTTCATGTCCCTTTGTCACAGTTTGGTAATTCTTACAATATTTCAAACTTTGTCATTATTATTATATTTGTTATGGTGACCTGTGATCTTGGATGTTACTACTACAACTCCCTGCAGGCTCAGAGGATGGTTAGCATTTTTTAGCAATAAAGTATTTTGAAGTTAAAATATGTACATTGTTTTTTATTAGACACAATGCTACTACACATTTAACAGACTACAGTATAGTGTAAACATAACTTTCATATGCACTAGGAAACCAAATGTGACTCACTTTATAGCGATATTCACTTTATTGCGGTGGTCTGGAACCAAACCCATGATACTGTATCTCAGGTATGTCTGTATATGAAGATCGTGCACAACCCCATAGAGTTTCAAGGTCTTTGGACACTCATGGAAAGACATCTGCATATATTACAATTTAGAAAATGTAAAATCCTTTCTGGTGACAACCAGAGGGTAGGGGATATAGATCTCGGTGAGTGGACAGAAGAATCCGTAATGTTTGCCTTTAATGTAAGGGATGTAGGACAAGTGAAACTTACCTCTTTAAGTTGCGGGTTCATTTACAGAGTGACTATGAGAAGGGGCTCAGCCCAGCTGTCAGGGGCATATATATTCAACTGAGTGCTGGTTGATACCCACTGGTCATTAAGAAATTCCAGCAAGCTGAGAAGGCAGCCCTCCCTCACCACTGCCCCGCCCCTGAAATTCAGTTAGGAAGGCGATGCTCAAAATTATTTGAGATGACCTCAAAGAACAATTAATTGTTTTTAAGTGAAGTAAGCATCTGCCCTTCCTTTTTTTTTTAAAAAATAAATTTATTTATTTATTTATTTATTGTTTGAGTTGGGTCTTTGTCGCTGTGCGCGGGCTTTCTCTAGTTGCGGCGAGCAGGGGCTACTCTTCGTTGCGGTGGCTTCTCTTGTTGCGGAGCACGGGCTCTAGGCACGCGGGCTCAGCAGCCGTGGCTCGCGGGCTCTAGAGCGCAGGCTCAGTAGTTGTGGCGCACGGGCTTAGTTGCTCCGCGGCACGTGTTATCTTCCCAGACCAGGGCTCGAACCCGTGTCCCCTGCATTGGCAGGTGGATTCTTAACTGCTGCACCACCAGGGAAGCCCTTTTTCTTCTTCTTTTTTTTTTTTAAAGATGTAGACAACTGCTTATTTTTTATAACTTGTTATCTGGGGGCAAAAAAAGTTCTGTCGAGAATATCTGAACAATGGAATGTGGCCTTATTATTTCTGCAGGGTGAGAAACTATTTGGGCTCAAATTTTTAAAAAATGTGCACAGGGAGCCAGATTTGGTTTGCTACTTTCAGTAATTTGAATGATCATCATGGTTCTGACCCAGGCTCACACTCTGAATTCAACCTTTGACCACTGTGCAGATTTCTGCATGAGGAGAGAATGCAGGACTGAGGTGGGGAGGGAAGCTACGGCGTGTGGTCCTGACGGCCAGCCTCCCTCGGGAAGAGCCCTGGACCGGGGCAGGGTACAGACCATTGACGTTGGTGCCATGGCCAGACCCTCGCTGCCTCCTGGCCCACTGCGAAGGCGGCCGTGAGGACAATGGGCAGGACCTCTCGGGGACATCCAGGCACCGGCAGCTGATGGCTCCCCAAGAGTTTGGGTGGGGCTTGTCTGCCCATCTTTGGAAACCTCTTTGGGGTAAAGGAAATTTAGACAGCCTGAGGATGGCGCAGTGCTCCCGAGCGGCCTCCAGGAGCCTCAGATTACTCAGACTTTCTCTCTCAAAGCTGCCAGAAGTACGTGCGAGGTTCCTCCAAGGAGCACCTGATGGGGATTTGTGGTAGTTCTTCCCCTGGACAGTCATGGACGGGAGGGGAGGCACTGCTGGTGAATAGAAGTTTCCAAAGATCCCCGATGTGCAGAAGGTTCTGGAAGGCAGAGGGGAGGGTGTCCTTCTTTTCCTTCTTGGACAATGTGAGTGAGCAGTTTTTAACCCAGAGAAGATTTAGAATAAAGTACAAACATGGTTAAGAAAATGAGATCTGTCAAATTAATTTTTTTTAAAAAAAGAAATCAATGTAGATCTAGTATTTTAAATATTTCCTACAACTAAGAGAATTGCCCTGTAAGAATAACGACCAGCCTTGAAACATCAACTTAAAATGTGGAATTAAATAACCAATTCAGACTTTGATTTTAAATCAAAATCTCACTGAAGTCATATACAGTAGAAGAAAACTTAAAAGACCGTAGGGTGTAACATACTTATAAGCTTAATTAGATTTATAAGAATTGCTTAAGTGCTCTGGGCAGCTTGTTTGTTGAGTCAGGCAACTGAGTACTTATACATTTAATATGTTCGATTTCCTTTACAAATGTAGTTTAAAATGTTTAAAGGAGTTTAATTAACTAAGTTTGCAAATCAGACCGAGCATTAATAAAAGGTCCCCTTAAAAGTGATTGTTAAAAATCGCTAGAATAAATAAATTGAGATCTTCTGACCACCTCTTAAAAGCCTAATGAAAGGTAAGGTTTCAAATTTTGTAACTTTAATAAAAATTAATTTTAAAAAGGAAATATCAGAGGAATCTTTTTTGCTCAAAATGCTTTGAAACTCCACACTGCCTAAAATTATTAGGCACCTAAATTATTATCTTACCTAATTACTGTTCACCTAAAAAATTATCCTTTTTGGTTATTCAGTCTTCAATACGAATTTATTGGTGTACTTGCTGTGTATCAGGTATTGTGTTAGGCACAACTGGGTATGTCCCGGCTCTTACAAGCATCTGGTAGGGGAGATTAAGATATGTATACAAAGTAGAATATGGATACAAATTGTTAGAAAACAGGTGACAACTGACTAATGAAGGTATAAAATAATACTGGAATTCAGAGGAAGACATCGATAAGGCATCATAACAGAAGTAATATTTAAACTGAATTTAGTTTGGAATTTTCCCTGAGTCTGTCATTCACATATTGATGCTTCTGCTGTCCTGTGAACTTTAAAAGTCTGTTAGAATTATATGCAGAGTAAAGGTTAATAGGATGTGAGCAAAAGTCCACAGGGTTCTCTTAAAAGGGTTTATTTCGTGACTGTTGTGACATCTTTGCTCAGCATTTTTTCTGTTTTCTCTGTGAGCTTGGTTTTCTATTCCCCACCTACCTTATAGGTGAGGTTGCCAGATAACTGACCTCTGGATAAGCATCCTACTACCAGAAACTGGGTTATGACTGACCAATTTTAGACGTAGAATGAGAGCTGTTTTATTTCTAAAATTAAGTCCAAAAGGCAAGGATGCCATTCTAGTGAGAAAATAGTAAACTCCCAAATGAGAGGGTGGAGGGAGAGAGGCAAATCTAATTATCTCTGACCATCGATCCACCAGGGAGACTTTGATTTACTTGCCAGAACAGCATGACTATCAGGAAAATTTTAAATTATTCTTCATTAAGTGTTATGGGTTGAATTGTGTCCACTTCCCCCACCCAATTAATTAGCATGTTGAAGTCCTACCCGGCATCTCAGAACATAATCTTATTTGGAAACAGGGGCATCACAGATAGAATTAGTTAAGATGAGGTCATACTAGAGGAGGTTGGGCCCTTCATACAATATGACTGGTGTCCTTATAAAAAAGGGAAATTTGGACACCGACACAACAGAAGCACAGGGGAAATGCCATGTGAAAAGGGGAGTGATGCCCCCGAAGTAAAGGAAGTACCAGAAGCTAGGAGGGAGGCATGGAGCACATCCTCCCCAGAGCCTTCAGAGGGAGCACGGCCCTGCCGACATCCTGATCTCAGACTTCCGGCCGCCAGAACAGTGTGAGCATACATGGCTGCTGTTTAAGACACCTAGTTTGTGGTACTTTGCTACGGCAGCCCGAGGAAACTAATACACTAAGAAAACAGAGCCAGAAGGAAGAGCAACTCTGGGAATATCCCATTAAATTCTACCACAGGCCAACTCACATTCAATTTCGAACTTTTTTCTTAACGTTGAATTAGACTCCAAATAAACCAAGAATCATCTCAGTCAACAAGCAGCTACCCCCTCAGCACCCAGGAATGAGGAGTCTGAAGTTATTCTGGGGTCTGGCTGCCTCTCATTTGTCCAAACCATGATCTTTTTGTCTCAAAAAATAGAGCGAGCGTGGCCACGATATTGACATAGGCCGTAATACATGTTTGCTGTGGATCTTCTCCCACACAGCCTAGAATCAGCTCTTTTCTCTCATTTAATACTCCCTTCACGGCGCTGACTCCATCTAGATAAAATAAGACTGATCAATTTTTCCCCATTCAGTCATGTCGGGTTTCTTCCCACGGATATGGTGCGACTCCTCAGTGAACTAACGACGTGATTGTAGCATGTCAACTGTGTCTCTTTTCAAAGATTCCAGAGCAGAGGATCTTTTGAGTTTTTAGGAGGTGATTATGGCAGACAAAGACTAAGGAGACCCCCGGTGGGTCATGATCTTGTATAATCTCCTTCCCTTTGAGTACAGATGGAAGGTGTTACTTGCTTCTAGTGATAAAATACGGCAAAGGCAACGGGTAGTCACTTCCTGGGTCACGTTACATCAGGTAGGACTGTGTCGCAGCAGACCCGAATGAGAGATTCTCTTGCTGGCCTTGAAGCAGCTGCCTGATTGTGAGAGTCTGGGAGGGGGCCACGTGGCAGGGACTACGTGGGTATCTACCCCACCCGAGAGCCAGCAAGAAAAGGGGACCTCCACCCTGCAACCACAAGGATCTGAATTCTGGCAGCAACTATATGAGCTTGAAGGAGGACTCAACTCCAGAAAGGACCACAGCCCTAAGACACTTGTTTGCTGCCTGGTGAGACCCTGGGCAGAGGACTCAGTTAAGTTGGGCCTGGATTCCTGACCCAGGGCAACTGTGAGATTACAAGTATGTGCTGTTTGAAGACGCTGATATGGTGACCACGTCCTTTGAGGGTCTGATGAAAAAGAAGGATTCTTTAATTAGAAAAGCTCAGGAAGGCACATGTTTTGAACACAATTTCAGGAATTTGTCTAGACCCCCTAAACCTCATCAATGAGCCCCAAGATGTTCCTGATCACACAGTTATGAACCTATCTTTCTGTCTGGTCAACACTATTTACTGCAAAACGTGGTAATGTCTGAGAAACTAACAAGGTCACAGTACGTAAGGATCACCTGTTAGTCTATGTCTACAGTTTAAAACGTGAATTTAAATAATTTGTGTCTCACTGTTAATCTGTAAGATAGAGCTATTCTTTTAATATCATCTTCAACTCGCTTGGAGAGATAGAAAAGCACAGATTTGAAGAGAGAAGGCAATTTCTTATTTTACCGGGAAAAAAATCTTCATTCCTGCCTCTTCTAGCTTAATAATAGGAACCAAAAAACCAACCAACCAACCAACCAACCAACCAACCAACCAACCAGCAGACAAAAAACCTCGCAAACAAACAAACTCAGAAGCATGGCTTGCAGGAACAAGGAAGTGTTTTTAAGTGTTTAAAAAAAGGACACTTTTAGGAAGATAGGCTCAGTTCATTTCCCCACAGAAGAGTACTTGGAGTAGAAAGAGTATTGGAAAGAAAACAAACGGAAATTTAAAAATCTGGGTTTAAGTCCTTGTTCTACTTGTTTGCGTGCTGTGTGCCTGGGAAGAAGTTACTTTATTTCTCCGAGCCTGGGTTTTCTCTACCCTAACGTGGGTTGTTTTGAGAATTAGGTGAAATAACAGTCATAAAGTGCCAGGCCTTCTCATGAGCAACCAAAACAACCATCATGGGCCTAACAGAGGGAATTCCTTCAGCTGCCCCGAAGAGGGGAGGGCAGTCCTGACCTATGATGGATGTTGAATGTTAAGGATCTCATTCTCCTGCACTGATGTCTATGAGAAAAGAGGTTAAGTGTGGTTGCCCCGGGGAAAGATAAGGGGGAACTTCCCCACGACAAAACTCATCTCTTGAATCCAGAGCAAGAGCAAAGACAATTCACCTCTTCAGAGGACTCTGTCAGACAAAAGAAGTAGAGAAACAAATATAACCCCAAACAAACAAAAACCCTACAGCACCAGAGCACTTATTAAGTCCTTGTGACTTTCAGCTCTGGGAATAAATAGGCTGTATTTGGGCAGGAACCAAACGCTACTGACCCCTCACTAGCAGGAAATAAGCTTGCAATGGCTTATCCTCAGTAGGCATGAGGTCTCCCTGGTCCACCTCTGCCAATGTTGGGATGGAGGACCATGGGCAGGGCTGGGGACAGGCAGGGGATGCAAAGGGTTGTCCCTCCATGTGACACTCTCTGAGGCCAATGAGACGAAAGGAGGGACGGGTGACATTCAAAAGAGTGAACAACGGCTATACCACAGACACCAACTAAACAGACAGACATCAAGGGGAACTGAACTGGCCCTCCTGGTGCAGACGGGAGAGATCAGCTCAGGAAGGCCAAGGGCCTTGGCTTTGCGGCCTGGAGTCTAACCAAAGTAGCTATTGGCTTGATTGGCCTCTCATGCCTAGAAGTTCTGCAGTGAAAGCGAGGGTACAACACCACGATCAACGGTCTTTGGACAAAGATAAGGCCGCTGATGCCATGAAATCACTAGTCCAAAACACAAGTGTCACAGAAAGCAATGCTTTTCCAATATGGTACCTCTGCTGTCCTAGGTAACCAAGGAGGAAGGTATATCACACCACATGGTTTGCTCATATGTCTGTGTACCCCTAATCTCCCCTAGGAGACTGTGAACCTCTCCAGGGCAGGGATAATGCCCCTTGCATTTCTATATCCCAGGCATCCAACACAGTGCCAGGCACAGAGCACTCAGAAATGTCTGCTGAATGGATAACCCCTTACCCCATTCCGTTTCTTTCTCCACTGGCTTCTCACCCACTAACTTCCTCTGTGAAACTGATTTCCAGTGCCAGCATTACTAGCTGTATGACCTTGGGCAAGTCACTTCACCTCTTTGTGGGTCATTTCCACCCACCATGGGGTTGATAATAGTATCTACTTCATAGAGTATTTGGGATTAAATATATTACATACATGCCTGGCACAAAATAAGCATTATTGGAGTGTTACTTACTGTTGTTATTTTGATGACCACTTCTTTTTTATTTATTAGATTTTTTTGTTTCTCATCTGTTTCCCTCACGAGGCTCCACGAGGCAGGGATTTGTGTCTGTTTTCTTCACTGATGAATCCCAAGCACCAAGAACTGTGCCAGGCCCCAGTAAATATTTATCAAATGAATAGATGAACTTAAGTTCTTAGATCGTAATGGCCACATCTTCCCCTATGTTAAATTGTATAAACATCCTTACAATGTTCTGCCTTGTCTCCCAATGTAGATGAAAGTTCTCTACTTTTTGTGGAAAATAATAGCTTCTATTTATAAAGTACTTTCACATCTCTTTTCTCATTTGAGCCTCCCAACAACACTGTAATAAATTCCCATGGTGTCTACTGGAGTAGGACATGCCCAGCAACTCTGCAAAAATATCAGGACTTGAGGTTGATGGCAATGACGGTAATGTCCCACCTCATCTCACCTGTGAAAGGCCATTTATTACTTGATGAGGAGGAGCAAGGTTGCCTAATATTTCTGCATTGATTTACCTTGGGATGATTTTACTGTTGTTGTTATTCTACTGCACAAAAAAGACTACTTGTTTTTATTTGCCATCTTCCCAACTGCTATTTTACAATATATATTTTTTCTTTCCAGTTAAAAAAATAGTACATGTTCACTGCAGAAAATTTGATTTAAAGAAAGAAGGGTTGGGAATTCCCCTGGTGGTTCAGTGGTTAGGTCTCTGCACTTTCACTGCAGGGGGCGTGGGTTCGATCCCTGGTCGGGGAACTAAGATTCTGCATGCTGTGTGGCACAGCCAAAAAAAAAAAAAAGAAAGAAGGGTATGAAGAAGAAAACTGAAATTACCCACAACCCGATTTGATGTTAGTACTTGCTTCTTAGGAAGTATCTGAAGCAAAATATTACTGTTTTGTAGAAAGATGTTAGCGTGGCTTCTTGGCCACAATGAATTCTGGGAGTCAAGAGCGGTCAGGCCTGGGGAGGGGGTGGCAGGGAGCTGGCAGGAGCTAAGAAGCCTGAGAGGGAGGGTGGCTGAGGAGGAAAAGGAGTAGAGTGGGTCCAGGTCCAAGTGGTGGGGAAGGGGCAAGGTGGGGGTCGGATCTGATCTGCCGGCAGCGTGAAAGGTGTGTCCTTCACGGTTCACGGTTCCTACGACTAGAGTCTTGTTAGAGCAGGATGTGGGCACCACTCCCTGAGGACCAAGAGCTGCTGAGAAGGTCCCAGCCAGACAGTCAGGGTGCCGGGGCCCTGGAAGGGACAGACACAGAACCCTTGCATCTGGAGTCAGAAGTAGGTCAAGTAATAGCATGGCTGCCCTATGTGGTACTGTTTTCTGATCCTTGTCTCCTACTTAGGGGTGCCTCTGAGCTGGGGCATGGGACAGACGTGCTTGCTCTACAATCTTCCCAGGCTGGGTAGGTGGGAGTAGGGGGACAGTGGTGTAATTGATTTCTAGGTCTGCTCAAATCAGTTGGCTGGGGGCCGCAAATTATTGGCTACTAAATTTATATTTGAAATAACTGGGAGGAGGCCAAGATAGAAGCAGGTGATAGCAGTCACTTCAGAGATAGGTGAGCTCAGTGCTGCAGGAAAGTGTGAACTGAAGTCTCAAGGATCCTACCTGCCCTTAGCTTATAACGTCTCCTAATTGTATCTGGGCCAGGCCTGGAAAAAGTCATAGGGGCCACTCATGGCAGCCAAAAAAGTTCCTACCGTATTGTACGTTTCCATACCTAGGCTGGCTTCCAGTTTCTGACCAGCTAGAGACATGGGCTGAGACCAGAAGGTTCGCGTAAGCCAGAATCTGAAAGTCAGTTCTTTTAAACTGCTCATCTGTAGGATGATATGTCTGAAACTCATTTTATATTTTTCACACACAAACTGTTCACATACACATAGTTCCTCCTGCATATGGTATTACTGACAACCAATAGATCCCATGTGCTTTAATCAGTAACATGACTGCCTCCGCTATTACAGGAAACTATGAACTGTTGTGATCTTCTATCCTTGTTTCAATCGATATAAACCAGGGCAAGAAAAAACAGGACCCCAAATTATATAACTGGGAAGGATTATATAACAAAGGTCCTGATGCAACTTTAACTGTATCTGTGCCAACCAGGGCCGAAAGAGCACATCTTTTCAGAAGTAACATGAGCTGCCAAGAGTTGTGCAAACCATCTTTCAATATTGGTTTAACAAATCCCACTTGCTCACTATCAACAAAAGTCTCTGCTCTTCTAACCTTGTTTTTCCACAGCACCGGATGAAGCAACCCCATTTCAGGGTGACAGTTCGTTAAAATGACAGCGCACCAGCACTTAGAGCGCGTACAGGAAGATGGAAGATGAGAGTGTCGATTTCTCTGAGAGGCTGGTTTCCAGCTCCCGGCAATGATCATGTCATAAGGGCTGCTAAAGCCACTTCTGGATTTCAAAATGGCAGGACACTGATCACTGGTGACGGGAAGCATTTGCACGGGGAGACTTTTGAAAGCCACACGGCATTTCTTTGTTGGAGGAACCCAAGAAACAATCATAGTAACAACAAAAAATAACAATAACAAACTCCCCTTCCTTTCAAAGTGTGCTGTCAAGCAAAATGATTCCTCCCCGTGTCTCCTTTACGTCTTCCTGATAGAAATTACATTCCAGGGCACCCAACACAAAGGACACTCACGCAAGCAATGTGCCTTGTAAGTGACATTCCTCGGAACCTTTAGGAGAGAGATTGATTTAAAGCTACCATGACGGCGTGTGTGCATTGCTACTGCCGTAATGAATCTACTTGGCATCCTGCACTCGAGATTTAAACCAAGCCTGGAAAGATGAAATCTATGGAAACAACATTAGTGGCTCTTACTTCACCCTGCAGAGGGATAGGAAACTCAGAATGAGGCTGAAAGTGCAAGCTGTGGTGTCTGAGGTCATATAATAGCTGTTGATTTTATAAATTCTACCCTCTGCAACACGTGGGTCGGGCGGTCAGTGAATGAACCTGTGAGCTGGAACTTCCCATCCACTTGAGGCTGGGGTGGATTTTATTTTTCAATGACACAGAGTAAAACTAAATACCCTTGGGTCTTTTATCTTAAAGATGCATAAACTTACTCTTTCAAATCCCTTTCCTGAAGGTCAACATGTTCCCCTTTTTTGCTTTTTCTTTTTTAAAGTGCCTCTTCTTTCTTCCCCCCACCGGCCCCAGTAAATAAAGAAGAGTCTAAAGGCGTTAAGTTAAAATGCTGTGACCCACAAAAAACTTTCCGAAGTCAGAACCACAGACTTTAGAGTCCCTGTAGAAATCTTAGAGGTCTGGATGTGAGATATAAGATCTGAATTCAAGTCTTGACTCTGTTACTAGCAGAGTGGCCTTGGATGGGTCACATGAGACTTCTTTCCAGGGCAGTTGATCATGTGGCAGGAGGAAGGGTTGGTCTAAATGAACTCTGAAGTCTTCTGCCCTAGAACCCTTTAATTCCCATCTACTCCAGTTTCCTAATGGGAAACACGTCACAGTCGTCTGTGCCTGCTCACTCCACCCTCTGTCACCAGCTCACTGTCCTCCATGTAGATCCCAGAAACCTCAGCCTAAAGACCAGAAAACCGAGGAGCCCCTCTGACGATCAAATTCCCCCTGCAAAGACCACCTATTAGCCACCGGTGTGACCTCAATAGGCACAACTGAACCTCCCTGACAGACTGTAGAATCCAAGTCGAATTCCACGAGTAGAGGGCCGGGTATAAACTAGGTATGTTAGTTCCTAGGGCGGCCATAACAAAGAACCACAAACTGGGTAGCTTAAAACAACGAGGTCCAAAATCAAGGTGCTGGCAGGGCCACGCTCCCTCTGAAACTCGTAGGAGAGAATGCTTCCTTGCCTCTTCCAGTGCTGGTCACCCATCCTGGCACCCCTTGGCTTGCAGCTCCAATCTCTGCCTCCATCATCTCATGGAGTTCTTCCCGTGTGTGTCTGTGTCTAAATTTCCCTCTTCTAATAAGGACACCAATCACAGTGGATCAGGGCCCACCCTAGTGACCTCATCTTGATTACAAGACATAAACAGATTCCATCTGCAAAGACCCTATTTCCAAATAAGGTCACATTCCCAGGTACCGAAGGGTGGGTTAGGACTTCCAACATATCTTGGGGTGCAGAGTGCAATTCAACCCCTAACGCTAGGTAGGTAAGCACATTTTGAAGTCTTAACTCAAGAGCACAAATGAATGAGGGGATGACAAAAGCCCACTTTAGGTAAAGTGGAAGGAAAAACTTAAGTGGAAAGACATTATGGTTCTAACGGTCATATGGGGAAAAGATGTTTATTTTCAATGGTTGGGCAGGTGAGCGCTGGTGAGGAAAGCGCTGTTCTCTCTTCAGTCCAGCCCTACGTGCTCTGTGCTATGTTCCCTGGACGTGCCTATGCTTTCACCTCTTGGCCCACCCATTGCCAGCAGTGCCACCCTACCCCCAGCTGCTGAAATCCTCCTAACTGTTGAAGCACCAGCTCAGATTTCACCAGCAGAAAGCCAAGTTACCTGCATCTGACCTTTGATAGCATTATGTCTGCTCCTTGGTGACCCCTGAACTATGGTCATTTGTACCCTCTCTCCCTACCACTCCTTGAGAGCAGGGATCATTTCTTACTCAATCACCGCACTCACAGTAGGTGCGTACAAATACTTGCTAAAGTAAACCAGCAGGAAGATAAGAGGAGAATGGAAAATATCTGCTGTTTTGAAAACTTCACCATGGAGAGGGACCTTTGAAACCAGGGGCTGTTAGAACCCCGTGGCTTATTGATTCCCCCACTGAATCTCTGTGACCTCTACTACCGTGCCATATTTCTTGGAAATCATAAGAAAGGCAGAAAAATAAGCCAATCAATGAAAGCAAAGAATGGGAGCTCTTTTGATGCAGAAGAGATTCTCACTGACCCTCTGAGAACGCATCTCCTTGACCAGTCATCATCATCTGTCTACAAAAGAAGAAAAGTCCCCCTTGGCCTAAGTTTCAGGCCCCCCGACACACAATTATTTGGCAAATAACTGTTGATAGGCAACTGAGAGCATGCAGCAGTGCCTACAGCACCTTTTGGGAAATATCTGGTATTACCAACAGCTTGCAGGAAATGCAATTTATTTTTTATTTTTTATAAATATTTATTTATTTGGTTGCAACAGGTCTTAGTTGCGGCACGCGAACTCTTAGTTGCAGCATGCACGTGGGATCTAGTTCCCTGACCTGGGATAAAACCCGGGCCCCGTGCACTGGAAGTGTGAAGTCTTAATCACTGCACCACCAGGGAAGTCCCGGAAATGCAATTTAAGTGAATGCTGTCGGCACGACAGTGGATTGAAGTTCATCAAAAGGCTTCTATCGGTGCGTGCCAATCTGCTGGGGTAAGAGTCTGTATAATGTCCCTGACACTTTGATGACCCTAACAGGTCTTTCTTCAGGAGTGATACTGAAGACCTGATATGTTTACACCTTTTTGCTCAGCCTAAATCGCTTTGTTCAGCTTCTTTTAGAATCAAGCAAGTCAAACCAGTAACTTGGTCGAACGTTTTTATTCATCAAGACCTGAATTCAGGATTTTCTCTTCTTCTTATACAGCTGCTTAAAAGTATACCTAAAAATTGACCATCTGAAGGGACTTCTGCTTCCAGGAAATGGAATAGACATACTTTTCCCTATTCTTCCCACCAAACACAACTAAAAATGATGGACATTAAATATAAGACAAACATAAGAAGACTCTGAAAGGTAGAGAGGAGAAAGCAGACCAACTAAGGACCGTATAAAAAAGGCAAGGTACAGACCAAATTAACAAAATATTAATAAATATAATTCAGGAATATTTAAATAGAATTATATACTGTGACTAAGTGGGGTTTATTCCAGGGATGGAAGACTGGTTCAGTATTCAAAAATCAATCAAAGTAATTCACCATGTCAACAGGCTATAGAAGAAAAATCATATGATCATATCAACTGATGTAGAAAAGGCATATGAAAAATACATCTAATCATGATAAAAATGCCCAGCAAACTAGGAATAGAAGGAGTCTTACCCAACTTGTCAAGGAGCATCTATTAAAAAACCCTACAGCTAACATTATGCTTAATAAGGAAAGACTGAATGCTTTCCTCCCTATGACTGAGAACAAGGCAAGGATGTCTGCTCTCACCACTCTTATTTAACACAGTGTTGGAAGTTCTAACCAGTGAAATAAGGCAAGAAAGTGAAATAAAGGCATATGGATCAAAAGGGAAGAAATAAAACTGTCTTTATTTGCAGACTGTCTACACAGAACATCCTACAGAATATACAAAAAACCTCCTAGAACTAAAATGTACATTCAGCAAGGTCTCAGAATACAAGATAAGCATACAAAATCAACTATATTCCTATATGCTAGCAATAAATGAATGGATACCAAAAACTTAAAAATAATATCATTTACAATTGTTCAAGAAAAATGAAATACTTGGGTGTAAATATAACATGTATAGGACTTATATGTTGAAAACTACAAAAATGCTCATAAAAGAAATCAAAGAAGATCTAAACAAACAGAGAGGTATACCATGTTCATGGATTAGAAGACTCAACATAGTAAAGATGTCACTTGTCCTCAAACTGATATACAGGCTTAATGCAATTCCTATCAAAACTCCAGCAAGATTCTTTGGTAGATACAGATGAGATTATATATATTATACTATAGTTTTGCAAGATGTTACAATTGGGAGAAACAGAATTTCTCTGAATTACAATTGTTTTACAGCTCCATATGAATCTCCAATTATCTCACAAGGTTTAGTTAAAAATAAAAACTGTAATCTTTGCTGCATCTACTGTAAGAATGAAGACCATTCTCAGCAATCAGACTGCAGACATTCCAGAAAATGTTGACATCACACAATTACTGTGTGAAGGGCCACACAATTACTGTGAAGGGAACCAGAAGAGCCTTTTGGAGGGACTTCAATCATATCAATGTAGAACTCAGTTTCCTTGGAAAGAAAAGAAAGAGGCTCCAGGTTGACAAATGGCGGGGATACAGAAAGAAACTGGCCACTTTTCGACTATCTGTATCACGTACAGAACATGATCAAGGGTGTTATGTTGGGTTTCCATTACAAAATGAGGTCTGTGTATGCTCATCTCCCCATCAATGTTGTTATTCAGAACAGGTCTCTTGTTGAAATCTGAAATTTCTTGGGCAAAAAATAGATGTTCCAGGTTCAGGTGAGGCCAGACATCGCTTGTTCAGTACCTCAAGCCCAGAAAGGTGAGTTAATTCTCAAAGAAAATGACACTGAAATTGCATCAAATTCAGCTGCTTTGATTCAGCAAGCCACAACAGTTGAAAACAAGAATATTAGAAAAATTTTAGATGGTATCTACATCTCTGCAGAAGGACCAGTTCGGCAGGTGATGAATAAGATTTAAGTTATCCAGCTACAGAAACAACAAGATGCCAGATGATTCCTAAGACCTCTCTGTGATATTTTAAAGAGGCACTAAAAGCCCTGTATTGATTTGGGGGAAGACAAACAAAACCAAAAAACCCCGAAGGAACAAAACGTGACCACCCCTCCCCTTAATGTCTTCTTCTCATACTGAGAACTAGTGAAGTGCAAAAAACGACTAATAGAGTAGGATACCTTGATCACTCTATTCCTTTATCCCATTTATAATTCTTTGTAGCACTCATAACTGTACAACATTATATTATATTATATCACATTTGGTTATCTGTCCATCTGTCTGTCCTATTTGTCTGTCTTGCTTCCCCCACTGAAATGGAAGCTCCATGTGGGCAGGACCTCTGTCTTGTTCACACTCTAGCACATTCTATAAGTACTAAAAAAAAGTTGCTGAATGACTATGGGGAACTCAAGTCATATGCCTTTTTTAGATAGAGCATTTCCAACTGCTTAACTTCCCCCAGATCCCTTCTCCCGTAAGCAGCTGCTCTTCAGCATTATCCACCAGCAGGACCATCTCTTAAATCAGTTTCACTGAACCTTTAGTCTTCAGCTCCACTCTCGACCCTTCCCAAGTCCCTACCTTCTGTACTCATAGCACCAGGACAGCCCAGTCTTGGGAATCATTTCCAGGGGTCAATTTCAATCTAGGGTGCTGGAACTTCCTTTGAGGCATGTGGCTTTAGGCAGTATCAACGGTCACTCTGTTTACCTGGTCCATACAGCAAGAACATGCCCCCTAATCCCAGCCCTGTTTCTTGATTGGATCAATTTGATGTACCTCTAATTTAATTTGCACCCAGATCCTGGGGATGTCTGGAACTAATCTGATGATCTTTAAACTATTATGTTTTCCATGTATGTCTCAGCTGCCAATATCATATAGGGGGACTTTAATGTGAAATAATAACTTTAATTGCCAGTGGCTTCTAACTTCTTACCATATTCCTCATTATTACAGTGCTGGGAACAGACAAGTGTTTGGCAGCCTGGGGGACACACAGCCATTGCCGCCAGCCAGACAGTGGCTTTAGGGGTCAGCTGGGCAGTCCTTCGGTTACACAGAGAACTACAGGATATTTTATTTTGTCTGTTCTATTCAGAGATATATCCCAAGCACCTTGTGTGTAGTGGGTGCTCAATAAGTGGCTGTGGGTTGAATGAATACACCAAAATCTTGGGAATCTCTGAGTTAGAGTACAGCAGCATTTCTTAGCTTAAAACCTGATAATGAACATCAATAACATGGCATTTACTGAACTACATCTAGAATGTGAGTGAAACGTATCAATTTCTAAATGGTTTGGGGGGAGGGAATTATAAATTAAAATTCTTGCTATTGGAAGAGTTCTAGCTTACTACCCTTGCTGCCATGGAAATGACAAATAGACAACATAATTACAGACTGCCAGTAATTAACATACACCCAGCTAGAGCAAACATGAAAATTTAAAATGAACAATTATATACTAAAAAAGAGACTGCGAATGATCCACTGGGGGAAAAGGCAGAAATCTATGAATGAGACGGTGTTAAACAGTCAGATGTAATTCACTCTACTTTCCTCCTCCCTAAGAGCTTTTCCAGCCAGGCACAGTGACTTTTTCCTGTCAAGCCAGTGGAACCAGAGCGCTGAATTGGTATCTCCAAGCAGGCAATTTTCCTAGTTGTAAATAACCAGCAGCTTTGTGGGAATCAATTAGGAGGCTCCCATCTCTTCTCGATGAGTCTTATTTCACTCTATCCATCTTCCTTCATTAATTTCTTAAGTTGGGTTTAAGGGATGCAGAGAGAAAGATTATTTGTTTTGATCTCTCAGACTTCTTGGGGGAGGCAAGGTGAGGAGCAGAGTTTTCAGATCTTTCTCACTAAGAATTCAAGTAGTATACTTTCAAATCACTCTCCCTTTTCAAGGCCCGAAAACTGGATGGGCATTGAAACTACACGGGCATTATATACTATGTCTAGCAACAGAGGCTTAAAGCCTGTAAGAAAATGATGGTCACAAGACAAATGAAATCAATGTAGGTGCAAATAAACTTTTATTGCAAAGACGCAGATGGTCTGCAAGAGTCACAGTCTCATATAACATGGTCATCTCATGAATCAATTGTTTAGTCTTAGCCCTTGGCCCTACTGTCACTTGTTGGGTTTATGGTGATGGCAATAATAGTCCTGATCAGAACAATGACACTAATACTAGAAGCTGTCAATTACTGAAAAACCTGTCATGTGCTCGATACTTTACTATGTTCTTTCTATTGCTCAAAACAGCCTGGCAACATCAGTATTATTATTCCCATATTACAGATGAGGAAACTGTGGTCCAGAGAGGTTTGCATGGCTTGCAAATTCTGGAGCCAAGAAGATTTGAACCCAGGTCAATGTCTAGAGAACTAGTTGATCCCAAAGATAATCTTGTCCCACGATGCCGTGTTCTCTCTTTTGTTCAACCAGCAAAAACTGGTCAAGTCCCACTATTGGGCAGGTATTCCCCCTACTAAGTCTGAGGCTTGTTGAGGAACTCGGCATGACCTCACCTCACAACAATGGGGAGGAAGAAAGGGACCAGGTAAACCAAGTCAGCCTCCGCAGCTGACGCGGGGCCTTTTCCCGGGTACCCGGACTTCTCAGTAAACATCCATCAGATCTCTCCCCTGGCTAAAATATTCCTAACTGTAGAACTGACTAGCACTTGGATCATTACCTCTTTGGAAAATGAGGTGTAGTAAGAAAAAGAAAAATTCAATGGGAAAAAAAAAAAAACAGCGGGCACAAGGAGGAAACATACAGAAAAAAATACAAATGGCCTTCAACCTCACTCAATTAAGGAAATGGACCAACAAAACGCCACTTTGCAACCCTATCTGTAGAATGTCCAAGACCAGAGGATACTTTAATCCAGCCACACAGTGAAAAACTCCGGAGTCCCAAAAAAGGATAGCTGTATATGCATTGATACAGAAAGATCTTTATGATCAGAATAATGCATATCGTATGTCTCCGTCTGCATAAATGTGCACACATACTCAGGTGTGTAAAGGCATCGATCGGCTATCAAACGACACGTAACAAACTGATCGTGCCGGTTACCTCTGGGGAGGGGGGCTAGAGCTGTATTTCTCTGACAGGAGGATGACAGTTTTCACTATATATCTTTATGTACTTTATGATGTTTTTTTTTTTACAACATATTAAAAAGAAAGGGAGAAACAAAGCGGAGTGGTGAAGAGCAGGCAGCGACTCGCCTGGGGTCTCACAGATGGTCAGTGTCTGGGCCTGGCCCCCAGAGTTCTTCCCACGGCAGCAGCATCTATATAGGCAGTTTGATTCTCTACACCTCACTCAATACTCGCCACCCACAATGATCACTCTTGGAGAAACTGCACCAACCTCCCCGGCTCCATGATTTTGTTAGTTAGCACTGACTGATAAGCCACAGTTTTCCAATTAGCGCCATCCTCCATATTACAGACAATGGAATCCTTTGAGCGATGAGTAGGGGATAACGCTGGCTGGACCAGTCAGAACTCTATCCCTGTGACACTCTCTACTCAAAGCGATGCCCTATGGCCTGAAGTCCAACTAAAACGTTTACATGGATTTTAGGTTTCTATATAGAAAGTTCATGCTGAGGTTAAGTCCTCATGATGTGCACAAATGTTACTCAATATGGATTATTCCCAGCGAATTTTCCACTTCAGGCCAACGTGTAACCAGCCACTTTCCTATTAACCACCTACTGTCCTCCCTACATACCCATGAGGCATCGGCTGTCAGCTTGCAGAGATAAAGCCCAAACCTAGCACCATGGTTGCCTCTGCATTTTGGAGTCAGCCAGAACAAGCGACATGACATCAGGTGACACATTGTCCTTCCAGCCTCAGTTTCCCCATCTATAAAGTGGAGACATCAGTGTCTAAGGGAAGAACCAGAAAGTCTGCTGGTTCTGTGGAAACAGTAACTGGAGCTACTCATACTGTTGATTCCTTTCGCCCAGCTAAGCAATAGGCAGTTGACTATAAATTGCTTTTGGGGGTTCCCCTCAGAAACCCAAGCTCTGGAATATGCATTCAGATTCCTGCAGAAGTGTGTGGGGGGGGGGCATCGCTGAAGGCTGCATGAGGAGTCAGGGTCACCGTCCTTCTCACAAAAATATACAAACACAGCCCTACTGCAGGTGTCAGGTCCATTCACACCGAGCCTCTTTCTCTGGAGCTGCGCCTTCCCTCGCCCACGGGGAGAGCCCCGGGTTGCCATGATTCACGTCATGAGACGGCTCTCCTGGACCAGCTGACTGGACCGGGGGCGGTGGGGGGGTCACATGACTACCATTGTTCCAATCAGAATACCCATTGCTCCTGGGAATTGGGAACTGAGACCCAAAGATGGCTGGTCCACCTGGGCTACTCTCGTCTACAGAGGATATTTAGCTTGAAAGCTACCGATGACCACTGACCACTTCATACACAACGTTAGAGAAAACACAGAGGACGCACAGAAAGAAGCAGCGAGGAGGCGAGTGCTGCCTGCATCCTTGGCAGCCGTCTGGTTCCCAGTCCTGGTGCCTCCCAGCTACAAGCCTGGCCTTGGGGTCCTGAGACCCTTGGTACTGCCTCCAATAGGTCTCTATCTTTATATATTTCTTCTTGAGCTAGCTGCTTTCTGTTACTTGCAACCAAAAGAGGCCTAAGACATTCCTAATTCCATCTTTGCAGATCCCAATCAGCATTTCAGAACAGCCTGCAGATGGCACTTTCCATTCTGAGACAAAGAATTATTATTCTAAAAGTGCTGAATTTGTGCTATTACCTTTATTTTGCCTGATTGCATTACTCAAACAGAAAGAGCTATGAAGAATAATAACAATAAAGATACCATTAAAGTAAAATATTTGACACTCATAAGATTAAAAGCTGAATACAGTAATCTTCTCATAATCGTTGCAGGATATGCAGCACTTAATCAACAATTACACTGGGAAAATGCCCGAGACGTGATGCTTAAGTAGCAGGGAAAAGCAAAGGAGAAAGTCAGGAAATCACCATAAAAAGAGAAGGGAGTATTATCCAATCTAAATACTGCATGTATTATTGTAAGAGTTCTACCTTTTCCTATCAATGCTATACAAAAAAATAATAATAAAAAACAATCCAAGAATACACACCTTGAACCAAAACACTCTAGTGAAAGAGCTATTTTTAAAAACCACGTAACAGTACTCACATAGTGATGGCATAGTCCATTAACCAGGGTGCTTACGTGTGTGTGTTTTTTAATAGCTTTATTGAGGTATGATTTACACTTTCTCTATACAAGAGTTTCTTCAACCAGTCTTGCCCCCTGATGGGAGAGAAAAATGAAATGGTCCAAGCTGGAAACCAGAACCTGGTGGGGCAAGAAGCTGGGGTGAGGCCAATTCAGAAACAGGAGGAGACAAACCCTCCCTCCTAGGAGGTTGGGGGTTCACATCCCCGAAGAGTCATACAAGTGATTGTGAGGAAGTATGTATGTATTTTCATATACAGAACATCGTTTTTAAAAGGCAAAGTACAGATGCCATGTCAAAATATCTCACGACCAAGAGGAAACCTCTGAGCCACCTGGGGAAATGAGTAGCCATTTAAGACACCCGCAATCTCTTTGGGCTAAGTCAGATTTCTACAACATGGGTTTTATTTTTAATGTTCTTTTTAAAGAGCTGATTCTTCATTCAGGATGCATACAATGAAAGCAGCACAAATACCCGCACTGTACTATAAATAGCCTCTGTTAAGGAGGGCTGGGAGTATCGCAACATATTTTAACCCAGATATAGTTTTGACAACCCCTGTATGTTCTTTCATAACCTCTAAGCATCAGCCTTGCTGTGTTATTTTATAAGAATACATCCTTGATGGCTGCAGCGATAGACAATGAGGCCATATCATGACTCCATGAACACATAATAACGCTGCCCTTTTCTTTTCTGAGAGGGTTTATTTTCCTTCTTCTACAGGTAAATGCAGTAAACCTGACATCATGGAATGCAACTGAAGTAGTAAATGACCAATGTCAACCACAATAATAGTGCTTCAAAAAATTACCTCAACAATCCTACTTTTGCCATTTTCCATGACCTATGGAGGTGAGGGAGCGCCACGAATGGGCTCCTGCAACGCTGACGGAGGAATCTAAACATAGCCGTGTCTGCCTTGCATCCACCAATGGACCCATGTGAGCGCTCTCCCTGACATGCCTCAGTTCACATAAGAGCTCTCCTAAGTCCATCTCACAGGAGAATGAAAACAGCAAAAAGCTATATTCAGCCCTGGCTGCACAAGAAAATCTCTCTGCACTGATGCAAGATCCAACTCATTGTCAACTAGTAGAGACATGCAGTTAATCTTCCCACCAAGTATCTAGAAATCCTGTTTGTACAGAATTGAGGCAAAATCACCCTGAAAGACCAAGCAAAATGAAATCAAGTTTCAGCAAAAGACAAAATATTTTCTTAGGCAGAAACATATCATATTGGTACTCGTCTTTCCTGACCTTAAATCTGACCTTATAATACAAAGGCAACCCAAGGCAAGGTCCCCAAATAATCCAGGAGTCTTGAAATAGTTTCCCTTGTCTACCCCATACCTACAAATGCCATCTGCAAGTCCTTCTACGAGTCCTGTCTTCAGGAAGCAAAGACACACAGGAATCTGCCTATGGCCAAATATGTTCAGAGTTCACCGACCAACTGTCATGAAAATCTTATCAAGTGTGAAGGGTATGAAAAGGCAAATTTACTAGACTTGTTTTAGGTTTGTTGTCTGATTTCCCATTAGGCTCTGGGCATGTGCTAATATGTAAGCTGACATATACATACACAAAAAGAAATCTGCCCTTCAGGATATGATGTGTGTAAGAATTTCACTTCAAAGGAGACCATAGAGAAAAACACTTACCTTGTCTTCTTATAGCTACAAGAGTGAAGACTCCCCAGACTTAACTTTCTCCTTAAGATTATAGAAAAGGGAAACACACAAAAAGTTCAGATCAGGGCATGTGAAAACCCAGTTATCCTTCATACACATACAAAAATGTGTCAGAACGGCTTCCGGAGAGGGCTTTTGGCATGGATGATCAAATGTTAAAAACCAGAGGGGCCCTTCCGAATCGTCTAAGTCCAACTTCCTGACTTCAGGTAGGAAGTCAGGAAGCACTGAAGCACGTGCTTCCTAAATGAGCATGTGTGTGCTCATTTCCTTTAACTCATATTAACCGAGCACCTACCATATGCCAAGTACTGTTCTAAATGCTGGGAATACAGCAATGAACAAAGAAGAAAGTCCCGGCCTTAAGGAGCTGATATTCTAGGGATGTGATGAGAAGATGGAAAATAATCAAGACTTATATTGTCAGGTGGATGGAAGTGCTATGGGATACACAGTAGGGGTTGCTGAATGAATTTCACAGATGGGCAAACTGAAGCTTCAAAAGTTGCAAAGCTAGTTGGAATTCAAAGCCGCAGAGGAACTGGATAACCTAAGTTCTGGGCTTTTTATGTTTTTATGCAGCAAAGGAATACCAAAACGCTAATAAATACAAAGGAAAAATTAAGTGTAATGAACACGCATCCTATTTCCGGAAGCACATGCAAAAGATACACAGGTGGGCATCGGTCACGTTCTTCCTGTTTCCGTCTTTAGGATGCTGCACTGATCTATCGACTGAGAGCTGACAATCTTCACCCTTCAACTCGAAATATCAAAGAAGTGTTCTGGGGCATAAAATACTCCAGGGCAAGAAATGTTTTCTTGTTTGAAAGCAAGAAACAATATTCACTACAGGTTTCTCATTTCAAAATTTTTGGGGCTTTTAGTGCTTGAAAAAGGCACTGGAAGGAAAAAAAAGAAAGACGGAGAGAAACAGGAGCTTGGCTTTTCTCATCCCCGTCTCTTTAACTGGATATTTCTTGCGGTATACATTTTTTCCCCATTTGGAGCTCCTCAGCCTCAAGATTATAAATCACTTGTGAAATAAAGTAAAGAAGACTGTTTCATCCACCAGGGCCCTCATTTGGAAAAGCAGTTCCGTGAGAAAGAAGAAATTTTCAGGTAAAAGAGACATAATAGAATGCTTCAGAATTCACATTTCTCCCTCCTTCTCCCCCAAAAGTGGAGCTTTTCCCCGTGTGTGCTCTGTAAGTGGCCTGGTTAAACACACATGCATGCACACACACACACACACACACACACACACAAACTCTGGAGGACCCCAGCAGGGAAGGGGGTCCCCTGAGACACATGGTAAGCAGCAAGGGGACAGAGCCCCACCTGCCCTACCCACTCCGCATGCTGCAAGCCTACAGGCGCCCTCTCTGAGCGCTCAGGATCAGAGCGCGAATTCCAGCAGGCCAACGACTTAACAAATTTGATTTAAAAAATGATCATTTTGGGGGTGTGGTGGCGGAGCGATGGCTAAAGGGTATGGGCTTTTTTTTTTTTTTGAGGTGATAAGAATATTCTGAAATTAATGGTGGCGGTGATTGCACAACTCTGTGACTATACTAAAAACCAGTGAATTGTATGGTATGTGAATTACACCTGAATAAAACTGTTACCAAAAAAAGGTCTACATTTTCATCAACCCCAAAATATCAACAGTCTTTCTCATTACATTACCCTAATGCTAAGAGGCCACCGCTGAGAGCTGCTGTTCACATTTTAATTGTTTTACATCTTTAAATTAAAAGATATACTTTCCCAGGGCATGATTTCCTCCAGGCCTAGGTGTCTGCACTACAGCAGATCAGAGGCCCATGAGGAACATACCCCAGGGCTGAGGTCCTTTACCCTGAAACGGTGGGTTTCACATATTCCTATGCTCAGTGTTCTGAAGGCCCCAATGAAGGGCAATTAGAGAGAGTGGGGAGAATCTTGGCTTAGTCCCTATCTATTTTCTTATGTTGTTTGGGGAATGGAGCTGCATAGCTGAAGAAAAGAGAAGGCAGTACATGGCTGAAAAAGCTCAAATCTGGATTACTGAGAAAATCAAATTAAATGAATAATAACTCCTCTCCCAATTCATCCCTCCAATTTCAGGGTGTACAATATAGGGAGAGACTTTATTTCCTTCCTTCCTTCCACTCATCAAATATCCATCCACCCAACTGTCCATCCATCCATCCACCCATCCTTTATCAAGAGTCTCCTGTGCAAAAACAGAGATACAAATAAAATAACTTCTGTAAATTGCAAAGTGTATATAGAACTTAAGTATGATTATTGTAATCAAACCTGAACGATATCCTTTTTACCTCTTTGCCCTCATATCCACGCCTGGGAACTAAGAAAACTTTGATGAGTAAAACCAAAAGAACTGGGTTACTAGTGGAGCTTTATGGAATCCAGGAGAGCTAGGAGAGGCCAGAGAAGAATTACTAGAAGATGTCAAATTAGATCATGCTTCCAGCTTCAATTAAACAGACAATTCAGTAAGTTTATAACTTAGGCTTGAATTATGTTAAGGAGAGAGAAAAAGTTGTACAGTTCAAGGCCTCTGCTAAGAGTTTACGGTAAACAGCCATGTCTGACCGCCTCTACTACCAGCACCCTGGTCAAACTGCCATCATCCTCATCTGGATTATGACAGTAGCCTCTTAACTGAATTCCACTTCCACAGACCCTGCCACTTGCCCAGCTATTCTGTCCTCCACTCTCCAGGGTGATCTTTTGTTTGTTTGTTTGTTCTATAGTTTTTTAAAAAAACTTTTTATTTTATATTGGAGTATAGCCGATTAACAATGTTGTGATAGTTTCAGGCGCACAGCAAAGCGACTCAGCCATACATATACGTGTATCCATTCTCCCCCAAACTCCCTTCCAATCCAGGCTGCCACATAACATTGAGCAGAGTTCCCTGTGCTATACAGTAGGTCCTTGTTGGTTATCCATTTTAAACACAGCAGTGTGTACACATCAATCCCAAACTCCCTAACTTTTTTTTTTAATTGGGGTATAGTTGTTTTACAATGTTGTGTTAGTTTCTGCTGTACAGAGAAGTGAATCGGCTATACGTATACATATATCCCCTCTTTTTTGGATTTCCTTCCCATTTAGGTCACCACAGAGTACTGAGTAGACTTCCCTGTGCTACAAAGTAGGTTCTCACGTGGAATCTAGAAAAATGGTTCAGATGAACCTATCTGCAAAGCAGAAATAGAGACACAGGTGTAGAGAACTAACGTATGGACACCAAGTGGGGAAACGGGGGTGGGATGAACTGAGAGATTGGGATTGACATATATATCCAGGGTGATCTTTATAAAAAGTGTACCAGATTAAGTCTTGCCCCTCCTCAAAACCCTCCAACAGTTTCTCATCATAATTAGAATAAAACCCCAGTCTCTATTTCATGATTTATGACGATCTGGCCTCTGCTTGCCACTCCCAATTCCTTTCCTACCACCTGTTGTCTTGTTCATACCTCTCCTGCCACATTGATATTGCTGTTCTTTCAACAAGCCATGTTTGTTCCTGCCACAGGGACTTTGCACTTGCCCTCTGCCTAAAAAGCTCTTCTCCTACATGGTGACATGACTGGTACCTTCTCATCATTTTGGTTCCTACATCAATTCTTCAGAAAGGCCTTTCCTGGCTACCTTCCCTAAAATAGCACCCTAAGACCACCACTCTACCCTTGCCTTGCTTTATTCTTCTTTATGGCAAGTATCCCCACCTGAGATCACACTGCATATTCATTTCTCTATTTGTGCTTTCTGTCTTCCCACTAAAATATATATGTCACAGGGTAGAGACCTTAGTACTTATTCACTGCTGGTTTCCTGAGGGTCTAAGACTGTCACTAACATACAACAGGCATTTTATAAATATGCAAATAGATGATTCTGAGCTTAGTTCTACGCTCCACACTTCTGCATTTTAGTATTGTTTTGCTTTTCGTCAACAGAAGCAAATGATCTATAATCAGTGTCTAGAACAATTTTATCACTTCATTATTAATATTTTTTCCCATCCCCATCTTCTCCCTTTCCTGATGGCTGGTTTTAATCAAAGGCAGCTTTCAGCTGATATGGACCTAAGACCTTGAAAATGTAGCAACCGTTGTATTTACAGATATGATGCCCATGGGGAAGAAAGTCAAAGCTGAAACCCTAAGCATGTATCTATGTACAGCGCGCTATGTGAAACTTGTGGAAAACTGCCTGCTTTCACCTGTTGGGGAATTGATTGAAGTATGAAATCTACTCTACCCAGAGGAATAAAATTAAAACTTCCTTAACTGTAGAAATCATTTTGGTTTGAAGTAAAATGAAAAGGCAAAAACTTCAATTAAGTAAATCTCAAGAGCGAATAATCCAAGAAACCGGTGAATTTTTTTAAAAGCCATTCTAATGGTTTAAACAGCTTATTCAAGTGGTCTACTTTAAAATGCCAGGAATTCAACCTCTTGATTTAAGAGCTCTGGAATTCAAGTGCTTCAAATTGAGAAAATAATACACAAGTAAATGGTCGTAATTTCTTCTTTGTGCTTCCTGGCATTACATCCTCCAGATATACAGCTCTGTGCACGGTCATCTCCCCTAAGTGCCTCGCATCTCTCACGGGAAAGTGGAAGCCAGGACAAACACCATCTTGCTTGAATACTGAACACCACTCCTTAGTTGAAATTATAAAGCTCTTGCCTTAAAATTACAAACAAGCGATAAAATAAATATTTCAGGGGCTCATTTAAATGAGCCCCTTGGGAGTCTGGACTCAACAGATGGGCTGTATTCTCAAAAGCTTGCCACGGTGGAGAGGAAGGTAACTAGAAATTCCTGTGGACCCACATGGTGTATTTATAGAAGACCTGGAGCGGTCAAGGCCTCTGTTGCTGTCTTCCCTGTCACTGCTCCATCCTCCTTTCCCAAGCCCTTTCCCCTTTCATCTGACAGCGTCTTCACTTAGCTGGAATCACAGACACAGAGCTCCTCAGCTGAGTAATTCTTAGAACAGCGGCTGTCAGGTAAGGAGAATTTATTTACAAGCATTGCAGCCTTTGAAATGCTAGGAGAGCCACTCAACGATGCAGACAATAAATACCTTCCAGTACGGATCTATCCAAACAGATGCTGCATTCTAGGAATGAAACAGTAATTTCCCAATGTTTCATGTAGACAGAGTCATCCTGCAAGTGGGACAATTACTACACCATTCACTGGGAAAGCATTCAGCAAGCGCCTACTATCCGCCAGGGACTGTGGCTGTGGAGAAAGGTCTCACAGCCCCTGAATAAGATGCTTGGGAGAAACACACGATGGTACAACGCCATAAAGGCCCAGAGGTGTGCGGGGCTACAGCAGGAACTTGGATAAAATCCGACAGCTGCCGAGGAGGGGTAGACGAATTCGGAAGTCAGCCAACTACAGTCAGCCCATGGGCCAAATTTGTCTGTTTCTGTATGGATGCCCTATGAGCTGACGATGGCTTATATATTTTTTAATTATTGAAAAAAAAATGAATATTTTGTGACATGAATATTATATGAAATTCAAATTTCAGTGTCCGTAAATAAAACTTTTACAGGACACAGCCAGAGTTTAGAAGCTGTAAAACCTAACTGTGTGATCTGCAGAGTTTACAATATTTACTATCTGCTCTTTATAGAAAAAGTGAGTCGACTCCTCCAGTCCACTGGACTAATGCAACTGAGCAGGACTGATTTAAAAGATATAAATGTATAACTAACTCCAGTGTACTGTGTGATGGTTAGCAATGAGACACCTTTGAGAGAGAATCCACAAAGACATCTGTTAGTTACAATGTAAAACAGCCTTCGATGTCTCCTAGACCAATGCTCACATTCTGCAGGTGAGGAACTGGACCCCAAGAAGTCAGGTTACTCTGCCAGGCCCATAGGGAACGGCACAGTCAAGAAGAAAGTGTCCTTGCCGTCCCCAAACTCATATATGTCCCATCCTGCTAACTGAAAGAAAAAAACAAAAGATCTTTACTGAGAACTACCTAAAAAAATAAAATTAGGCTTTGAAAGGGCTAGATTTATATTTTTCCTAACTAAGTGCCCCTACTTGAGAACCTCCTTAGAACGCACCACCTCCTTCTTCTCTAACCTCTGATCTTCTTCCCACTATACTCTCCACTTCCCAGATGCTTCCTGCAGCCCCGTCACACCTGATGAAGGCACGGTCCTGGAATATGTCCTAGGCCATCCAACCTCACTCACAAAACCACCCCTTCTGCCTGGGATCCTTTTCTTAGTTGTCTGATCCATCAGGTCCCCTAATTCTCACGCTTTTGGGGTCCCCAAGCTTCCCAAGGCCTACAAAAATGAGACCTGAAAAGCAAACTCACTGCAAAAGCACCTTGTAAATTTAAAGAAAAAAAAAAACAACTCACTTAAACGTCTCTAAAAATAACATTATACTAACCAGTCAAGAGCATAGTTTATATATAATGATATTTAATGTGGGAGGAGGTAGGTGCACCTTGTTAGTTTAGTAGGATAGAGAGGGCTGACTTGAGCTAACCAAACACTTAAGATGCCCTGCTGTCCTTCTATATAAAGACCCCACCCAACTGCCATGTCCTTTATGAAATGTTTCTTCATTTTCAAGTTATTTTCTTTGTGTTCTAATAGAATGTGTTATTTTCGATCCATAAAATCATTTCTAGGCACAAATAATAGAACATACCTACAGAATACTACTGATATGCTATGAGAAGCACGAAGTCGTCTGAATAGATGGCCTTTGACCTTGAAGCATTTACAAACGAGGGGACAGAAGTCATAAAACAACTCAAAGGCATAAAGTAGCTTTGTGACACACTAGCTAAGAAGTCAGACAGGTTTGGCTGAACGTGTCGGGGAAAAGTCCTTTGGAAGCACTGTATGTTGAACGGCAACCATTTACTGAGTGTCTACTAGGCGTCATTTACACACTTAGTCATTTGAACCGTCTCCTTTACTCTTTGTAACAACCTCACAAAGTAGTGATCCTTATACCCACTTAGCAGATGAGGAAATGGAGGTTAAGCAACTTGACAAAGGACGCTCAGCTAATAACCAGGTGAACTACAAGCCAAACCCAGGCTACCGAGCCTAGGATTACTTTTATTACATGAGCTTCTCAAACTGGGTCATCTGCTACCACCCACACTCCGCCCCTGACGAGTGATGGTATTTGAAAAGCCAAGATGAAAAGGATACATTTTACCTGAGCCTCCATTTTACATGCAACTTTAGGGAGAGTTAAAAGTAAACAAAAACACTGTTACGTGACTAAATACACAGATACAGCATGAACAGAATATAAAATTTGCAGAGGTTTTCCATTAAAGAAATGGAAAATACAGCAGTGAATGTATTGCCCCAAAGCGCGGGGAGGTTTAGGACTGTGGAAACCACCCGATTTACCTGACGAGGGCAGTCGCTTTATGGAGAGACGGGCGACAAGGTCAGGCAGAGCTTGGAAGGGAGCTGTCAAGGGCACTGAGTGTCTGCGTCTTGTCTCCGCATGGGTCTTGGTGGGCCGTGCCAGCGAGAAGAGCGCGCCGCAGTGCGTCGGGTACCTGGGTCGCCACAGTTCAGCTATAAATGGCTTCGCTGCTGCCCCCGCTTGTCAGTGCTCATCGAGGCATAACGCGAGATGGCCCAGGCCTGGGGGGACCAAAAACGGAGGGCGCACGCGTGTGTGTGCAGGTTATCCTCTAGCCTTACTCTCGGAAGGGTTCGTGGCCATCGTGGAAAAGGGCCTGCGGCAGCAACCTGACATTCACGCTAGGGCTTGAAGGTTCTGGAAGAGTGAATCCAAGGAGCTCCCCAGGGAGCGCTGCCCAGGGCTGCTATATGTTTGTGCTGCCTCGGGGTGGAGAGACGGTTCCAGTTTTCATCACTGCATTAGGCCCGGTCCCTCCTGTTGGCCCTGAAATGCTGTCCACGGGGGAGATCAAATGGTTCTTTCCCATGAAATAGACTGGGCTGCAGAAATCTCAACTGAGAGCACAGAAAAGATCAGATCTTATTTCACTCCCAGAGTCGTTTCTTAAGGTAAAAGTCTGGCTGGTGGGAGCTAATGCCTTTGGGCTGGAGCACCCAGAAACATGCCAAATTACCAGAAGGGAACCGCAATTCAACCTTGTTCCAAATGAAAGATAAACAGACATGTCTGTCAAGATCCTTCCTTATAAATCTTTTGCCTCCTCTTCCCTCTTTCCAGTTTCTCTGTTCCCTCTCATTAGCCATCATGGTGTTTTCTGAGTCCCTCACTGCCTTCTTGAAATCCTCTAGGATTTCCTCATTCTCCAGCCCTTTCAAGACTCCAGCTGTATCCCTGAGGAAGTCCCTTATCCTCTCCAAGTCTCCATTCCCTCACCTGTATGTGTCCCAGAGGCTGTGCAAGACTCTATGGCAATGGGCCACACAAAGCCCTGGGCACCAGGGCTACCCACACCAGACTCAATGATGGTCAATTTCCTTCATCCGTCAAGAGCGGCCCCAGGGCCCAGCTTGTTTGGGTGGAAATCCCAGCTTTGTCACAGAAGAACTGCATGCACCTGAGCAGCTAATTCCAATTATGAAACTTGTGCTCTGGTCTCGTCATCTGTCAAAACAGGTCATAACAGTACCTGCCTGCATGGGTTTTCATGGGGATGAGTGAATTAAAGCCAGCACAACGCTTAGAAGAGAGTCCACACATAGCGAGCAGTTAGTTCCAAATGTTTCAGCGGCCATCACCACCGTCCTATCCTACCTTCAGCAGGGCGTTAATTGCCCAAACCTGGACTATTTCCCCAGTAGAACCGGGAAGCTTGCTCTCTAACCAGTGACTCAGAGGCAAGAGCCCGAGCGCAGCGGGGTGTATGGTGCTAAGAACCATGAACCCGGACATCACGGCGCACGGCCACTCAGGTCCAGCCAGCTCCTGGCCCGAGGCAGGGTGGGCCCGTGCTGCCGTATCTCCAAGTTGTCAAGAGAAGCCAGAAATCTGAACACTGCTGTGAAAACTCCCAATTTTAAGCATTGGCAATGAATTTGTATGTTCAAAGTCACTCTGTCTGACAAACAAAACCCATCTGTGTGCCAGATCTGCCCTCCGGCCACCCCTCCCCAGCCCATCAGTCTGTGCCCTCCGCTGGGTGGGGTCATTTACAAATTGTGCTTCTGAACATACGTCTCTTCCCAAGGGGCCCCAGCAGAGCTTCTCGTCCTTCTCACCTCCTCAGACCCAGAGCCCTCAAGGCCACCTTCTTTGTCCACACCCTCCCGGCTGCGGCCCAAAGTGGACCTTCTGTTGATCCACCCCCCCCCCACACACACACACAGTGCATTAGAGGCACTTAGCGGGGATCTGCAGGAGAGCTAAGTGCTTTAATGACACTCCTATATCGATTTAGAGCTTTTTTTATTCCTCCACTTGGATTTCCTGAACACGGTGCATCTGTGCAGTGAACTGTCCTGGAGGCTAGGTTCCCAGAGGCCAGGGGCCCGTCCATCAAGTTCTCCCCCAGCATCCCACCCCCCTACCCCGCACACAGGGAGTGCGTGACTCTGTGCCAACGAATCCTTCTCCTGATGAAGGCACAGAAGGCTAAGGGCACAGTGCGCTATTCAGTGCCTTTGGAGAAATTCACACAGTCATGCCAACACTTCTGTCTCCACAAGCCACCTGCCCATGTTGCCACTTTCTGGTCTCCTTTCTACAAATGCACGGTTTCAAGTGGTGCCCAAATCTCCAGCTGTGTGGACTCAAGTCAAACCCAAGGAGACTGAGCTCTCCATATTTATATCAGGCACAGGCTGTCTACTCAGATGAGTACTGCTGGTCTGCATTCATTCATTCATTTACTCATTCCCTCATTCACCAAGCATCGACTCATCCAGGTCAGACACAGCACTGAGCACGGGAAGGGCCAGAAAAATTAAGTACAAAAAGTCCTATGGCAAAAGTCTATTCCTGTAAACAGAGGCTAGATGGGACCTTAGGAAATGTTGCCACCCAACACTCCCATCCGGATGAGGCGCAGAGTTGAACACAAACTCTACACATCTGCCTGGAAGGAGTGGTGCAAAGATCAAATCAGAAGTCCTTGCTCCCGGTCCAACGCTCTTTTCAAAGCACCCTGCAGAATGTTCTAAACAGGATTTGAACAGAACCATTCATAAGGCCTGGTGTCCAGACTCAGACGTCAGCAAACTGGGATCTTCAGGGAACATGACCCTCATCAAGGTCCTCAAGAATCCATCAGTGAGATTCCATCAGTGCCTTCTGCATAGTAAGCCCTCCCTACACATTCTAAAACCATATCAAGTGGTTCTCATGCTTTTTTTGGGTTAATGTTCCAACACACCTAAGGCACAAAACCCCTGTCCATGGGTGATGGAGATTCACAAGGAGTCTGAAGGGGGTGTGTGTGTGTGTGTGTGTGTGTCTGAACACTTATCCAACGGGCACACCTGATATGCCTTTAATGAAAGGATTCAGTCTGGTTACCTGCCAGCCAACTAAGTAAAATTAGCTGGCACAGCCCTGCCCTTCCTGCCAGCCATTCCCACATCCTCCCGAAGGACGCCTGCTATCATTTTCAAAGGGGAGATCGAGTAGTCTTTCATGGAACAACTGGCATTGAAAAAAGGCTCTCCACACCACGAGTTTCAATCTCCCTCAAACTAAAATCAGTCCATCAGCAAGACAACGCCTCCTGTGATCCAAGCCTGTTTTTGTGTGCCCCTCCTGGGGTGGGGCGGGGGGCTGCACCTGAGCAGACGGTTGATGGGCAGCTCAGCACCAAGGGAAGCAGGGGCAGGGATCGAGGATGTCTCTGCAGACCTCGCGGTCTTGCCACGTTCCACGCGGCCAGGACAAACAGGCTGTGTGTGGGTCTATTTTGGTCGCACAGCTGCACACATGGGATTTATGAAGATGTCTGGCGCTTGGCTCCCAGGAGATTTGTGCACCAAGCTGCTGCTCTATCGGCAGGAAAGAAGCTGAGCTCTGGATAGTCTGCTCACATTTCCTCATTCCCACCGAGCAAGGTATATCCCAAGTTCTGATCCCTTACGACTCTTCCCAAGTCATGAGCCTTCTGTTTTTTCTTTCCCCAATTCGCGAGAGTGCGAGGCTATGCATTACTGTGTTTGGCACCCAATGGCCTCAGTGTTCTCCATCAGTCCACTGCCGGCTGCCTCTTCTTGGTGGAATTTAGCTTTATTGATTTCTATTTCTGACTTGCTCGACACTGCCTCATTCATTATTCAGGGAAAACCTGGCGATGAGGCCACAGTTGATATCCTGCCAACAGAAGCCTGAGCAGGTGGGACCTCTGTGAATCTTCAAAGAATCAGAACCTATAAAAAGCAGTGTAGTTTAGACTCCTCAAGTTATTCATTTAAGACCTGGTCAATCTGAAAACCAGATTGTTTTCTGTGTGAGTAGCAGGTTAGGTGAGTAGGAAAAACACACGGGGTTAACCACTGAGGCCAAAGGTTTGATCCCTGTATAAACCAATATAAATCAGTTATCTTTGAGCAGAGAAAAACCCCACTGTTTAGTTGGAAAATGAAGCCCTCCTTAGCCACCCACCCTGCAGGTATGCGGTGGGGGTAACTGGGGCAGGGCTGGAGGTTCCCATTAATCACCATCATCAATTCTCTGCTGACTCATGGGCACACGGACACGTAAGGATACACACCCACCTTACTGCTAGAGGCTGAGTCCCATCATCTTCCCACAGGGTCGATGGGTGTTGATGGTGAGGGCAACACTTCCAAGGTGTTATAATAAGATGCAGGGGACCAACCCATTTTGTTGTTTTGTTATTTGTTTTCTTCTTCACAGAGCACAGAAGGAAATTATATTTAAACCGTAAGAAGAGAATTTCAAATTAAAGAGTGGGAAGAAGTTCCTTCCAGAAATTCAGGCTGAAACGTACTATTGAAGAAAGTAGTAAAATTATCCTCTAGAGAAATCCTTTAAGAACAGAACTAATTACCACCTGTAAGTACCAATTTGTGCATAATCCGATTCTGGGGGAGGAGGCTAGATGAGAAAATCTCTCAAAATCCCCTCTGGGCTTCCCCACCAGGTTGAATTTTCACCACAGAAAGTTTGAAACACTGGAGCTGATTTCCGTTTGCGGCCCTGGTGTGAGATGCTCTCTGGTCACAGGTCTTCGGCCGATTTTAACCTCAGCGTTACACGAAGTGCACAGCTTGGGGACCAGTGAGAACTCTCCAAGGGGCAGGGTTTCTTCAGAACACACAGATGAAAAGACAGTGGTGTGTGCACTTGTACCAAACTTTGGGCATCATACCCTAATACCATAATAGAGACTCTGTATCTGTCTATTTATTTTTCTAATTTGTAAAAGTAAACGAGACTTCATAGAGAATGAAATAGGAAATAACCATCTGTCCTTTGGCTGAAAACTGGAATGTCTTTGAACACACACACACACACACACACACACACACACATACACTAGAGCCATGACAAATGGGGCTTAGAGTCACATTACAAAAGCGCTGCAGGCCATGGCTTGGGATGGCAGTGAAATCCTGGCCCAGTGGCGCTCCATGGCCTTTCTGAGGGGGTGACACTGGGGTTGTGAGAGAGGCTGAGGCAGGGGACTCTTGGCCCCTAACCCCTTAGTTCAACCAGACACTTCTGATTGCATGTTTGACCTTATTTCAGCAAGGGGGTCGGGGGGAAGTGAGGGGAGGGGGAGGAGAAGGAGAAGGAGGAGGAAGGAAAAGAAGAAAGGAAAAGAAAAAAGAAAACTTAACCACAAATGGAGTGCCAAGTTTCTGGATTCTCCTGGAATGGGCAAATTTGGAGCAGATCCCAGTTCCTCCGTTTCCTTCCTTAGTTGCTCGCCAGTGACTGGTAGATGACGACAATGCCTCTTCCTCACAGGGCTACGGTGAGGTCTAGCGAGGGGGAGCAGGTATGGCCCAAGCTCGGTGCCAAGCACATAAGAGGCAAGGTTAGTGAGTGGCAGCCCCTGTGACAAAGCCAGTACCACTGGAGCCCTGTTTACTGGTAAATATTTTCTAAACCTTATTATATTTTCTAATTTAAAGAATTCATATTCAATAATGATAAATATAACTAATAATTAAAGTGATCCAATTTAAAGATATATTCAATGTGCTTTACCTTCAAACGTCTTTATTCACATTACAGTATACCTTCCCAATCTGTATCGCTTCCCTTCGAAACTCTACCTCGAAAAGGGGTGGAGAAAATATGAAGAGAGGTCTGCCATGGGAATGCATCCCATTCTCCCCTCCCTGTGTCCCTTCAGGCTCCTTCACTCTCCCCTCCTTCCTCCCGCAGGTGAGTTTGGGCCTCTCATGTGATTGGTCACTAGCAACTCATCAACCCAGTACTTCTAGCTCTGGACACTTACCTGGTTTAGTTACATTTTTCTCACTACCTAAAACAGAAGCCGTCAAGTCTGTCTGAACATCAGCATCACCTGGAAGCTTTTAAAAGTACAGATTCCATGGCCCTACCCCAGCCTAAAGACAGCAACATCCCTGGGCTATCCCTGAAGAACTGGCTTCTAAATGCCTTGTTGCCATTGCCCTGCCTGAAGAGATGTTACAGAAAACTGCCCATGAAACTAAGCATAATCTTCAGGATGCATCTTGCTACATAACTAAGGATTTCTCTCACTCTCTCTGAGGATCTAAAGGACAAATTAGTACCAGGGACCTCTGCATTCCTCTTTGGTCAAGTTGATTTTAATCTGAACATTTAAACCATACAAGTGATTACGTTTCTCTCATTGCCTTGGCTACCGGGAAGCTCAGAGCCACATTCATGACTGACCACTCTATCCTTTAAACCAATACATAGAACCTAGGATATTAATTTTATATATTAATGTTATCTCCTAACTCTACCTTGGGTATCCTACCCTTCTTTTCCCTTTATTTTGATTGCTACATGTCCTTTAAAAAAAATTCTAGTTACACTGCATTTTCGTAAGCTATTGCAAATTCTTTTCGGAACAAGGTAGGATATGTTAGACAAATTAATTAAGTATAGTCATTGACATGCAGCCCTTTTCAACACAACAGCCCTAAAGCAGATGGTAACAAGCACCGAAAGTAGAGACTAGGGCTCCAAGGAAACCTTTTGGCTTTGGGGTCACTACCCCCAACAGAAACCTTCCTATGGCCCCAGTTGTCCCAGAACACCTGCAAACACTTCTAAACTGCATATTAAATATATTTTAAGACTATGAATATTTTCAACAGCTATACACATTCAAAATGGGGAATCCTGAGGTTCAATTCTGAACCTACTGTCTCTCAATCCCATTGAGCAGATCCACACATGGAATTTCTGGTCCTCATGGAAATGTACCAGGTTGCTCTGCAAAATTACAGACAAGTAATAGATCCTGGAAGTCTGTGGCACTGTGTATCAGACAACAAGAACAGATCATTTGGGAGACCGGAACATTATTCCAGTTGTTTAAAAACATGTAATAATTTTTAAAAGTCCTGGATACAGCAAACAGCCTGCCCCTGATGTCCCCACATCACCCTCCTTCATGCTTTTAACTGAACTAACTACCCAAATACTACCTGTTCTCCAACGTGATCAAAAAGATTATTATCTGCCTCTGAAGTGCTTTCCTGTATCGGTTAGAGACTCTGTTCTCCCGAGCACAGAGCCAGGAGCACTTCTGATGTGGCCAAGAATCCCGGGGGGCTCAGCCCGTGGGGCAGCCTGGACCAGAACTCTGGGCTGCAGGGAAGACCTCCCTTGTGCTTGTGGTGATTGCCATGTACTGTTAAAATACAGAGGGGCTCCTGGTCCTTCTCAGCCCTAACTCTGCCCATCTGCACCAAAAGGGTGGACCAGCCAAAGGTCTCCTGACTGGCATGGTCTGGGTGCATTCCAGCTTTGCCCCGGGTCTCACGTGTATGGGCAACGAGACCTGTTTTTGTCATTCTGTTAGTTGTTATTTCTCTCACATAACCATGTGAGGATATGGACCATGTTTATTAAAAAGGAAAGAAGTCTCAGGTACGTATATTAGGCACAAGGAGGGGATAAGATCTAAAGCTTCCCTATTCTCTAAGATTTAAGCAGCCCAGAATGCCTTAAACACTCTGCCATTTTACATCATTGCAAACACTGCTCGATCTTTGAAGATGTAAACTAACCACTAACAATCACCTCATGAACATAAACTAGCAGTTGTAAAATTTACTTTATTCTTTTATATACTTTAGTTGTCTAACCAACACAACCTTACTGCAGCCAGTAGAAAGTGAATAAAAAAACTACCCATGATCCCATGGCTCAAAGTAACTACAATGAAAATTTTAGTAGATGCCCTCTCAATCCTCACATATGTATGTATCTTGGGGTCAGCCTCAGTCTGGTCCATACACAGAAGCAGTGTGCTGGATTCAAACCCAGGGCCGTGCAACTTCTTTCTTTCTTTCTTTTTTGGCGGTGGGTGGGGGGGGCGGGTAGAAAAGAAGAGCTTTATTGCTTTGCCAGGCAAACGGTGCCACAGTGGGCTCATGCCCTCAGAACTGCACGTCCTGACCTGGAGGGGTTAGTGAGGAGTCTTATGGTAATGGTTCAAAGAGGGCGTGATCAGCTCGTGGACATTCTTCTGATGGGTTGGTGGGGAGGTAAGTGGGAGTCGGCATCATCAACCTTCTGGTTCCAACCAGTCTGGGGTCCACATGCCTCTGGGCAGCAGACAGTTAACTTCTCCCACCTGGTGGGGGGTTTAAGTATCTGCAAAACAGCTCAAAGTTATTGTTATGTGTATCCCTTGAGGGAGAATCAGGACCCTGGCCTGAAGGCTGAACTACTGTTTCTTTTTTGTTGTTGTTTATTGTTTGTTTTAAATTTTTATTGGGGTGGGGTGTGCAATTTCTAATTGCACCTAAGGAAACCCACCAAGCCGTCATGGTCGGAGTCGTTTCTAATTACGGAGTGCTTACTGTATGCCAGGCATTGAGGTGACCCCATGTAAATCTTCCCCGTGACCTGGCCTGGTGGGTCTTACTTCCCATTTCACAGATGGAGGAACTGAGACTTGAAAAGATACAATACTGCTAGTGGGTAAAAAAGCTGGGATTCTCAACATCGCTAATTATTAGAGGAATGCAAATCAAAACTACAATGAGGTACCACCTCACACTGGTCAGAATGGCCATCTTTAAAAAGTCTACAAATCACAAATGTTGGAGAGGATGTAGAGAAAAGGGAACCCTCCTACACTGCTGGTGGGAACGTAAATTGGTGCAGCCACTATGGAAAACAGTATGGAGGTTCCTTAAAAACTGAAAATAGAACTACCATACAATCCAGCAATCCCACTCCTGGCCATATATCCGGAGGAAACTCTTAATTCAAAATGATACATGCACCCCTATGTTCATAGCAGCACTATTCACAATAGCCAAGACATGGAAACAACCTGAATGCCCACCAACAGATGAATGGATAAAGAAGACGTGATACCTATATACAATGGAATATTACTCAGCCATAAAAAAGAATGAAATAATGCCTTTTGGAGCAACATGGATGGACCTAGAGATTATCATATTCAGTGAAGTAAGTCAGACAGAGAAATATGCTATCACTTCTATGTGGAATCTAAAATATGACACGAATTTATCTATGAAACAGAAACAGACTCACAGACATAGAGAACAGACTTGTGGTTGCCAAGGGGGTGGGGTGGGGGAGGGATGGAATGGGAGTTTGGGATTAGCAGGTGCAAACTATTATATATAGGATGGATAAACAACAAGGTCCTACTGTATAGCACAGGGAGCTATATTCAATATCCTGTGATAAACCATAATGGAAAAGAATATGAAAAAGGATGTGTGTGTGTGTGTGTGTATATAACTGAATCACTTTGCTGTACAGCAGAAATTAATACAACATTGTAAATCAACTATACTACAATAAAATAAATTTAGAAAAAAAAGAAAGAAAAGCTGGGATTCGAGGCCAGGACTGGTGCCAGTGTGATAAGAAAGGAGCATCCATTTTATATTACTGCTTTTGATTATGCGATGCACCCTTTGGGATTTCTTTCCTTCCTTTCCATACCTCTGAGCATACCGGGAGGAGAAGGGGAGTTTACTCCAATTTGAAAGGATGGCAGAAAAGGAGAGCTGGACTGGCCTGGGGAGGGCTGCTTTTGCCACCAATCTGCCCTGTGACCCAGAGATCCTGGACTCCCTGGGCCCAGCTTACCTGTCTGCTCACTGAGGGGGTGGCCAGCTGGGTGTCTAGGAAACCTTCCAGCTCCGAAATTCCACGACTCTAGTTGGTTCCTGCATAAACGCACCAAGTGCAAACTGGAGGCCTGTGTGATTTGTGGCACTCTGCTGGTATCGCCAAAATAACAGTCCCGAATACAAAATTACCTTGTTCCGAACAAGGAAGCAAGTACTTTTTAATTAGACAAGAGGGGAGGATGAGGACAAATTAGGACAGAAAAAATATGCTAAGTCACGTAAGAGACACACGCAGACACTCCCACAACTTAATCTTATACTGTGATGTGACCCCAAAACTAAGGGTGTGTACGTTCTTGCACTATCACTGAGATAAAAAGAGCAGAACACCTGATGCAGGGTATGAATATAAGCCACACTACTGATACTTCAAAGCCTGGTATCAATGACTATAGGAGTGAAGAAAGTCCTTCAGAAATATTTATAGGCAGACAGAGATACTGCGGGTTCGGTTCCAGACCACCGCAATAAAGCAGATATCGCAATAAAGCTAAGTCACAAGAATTTTTTGGTCTCCCAATGCAGATAAAAGTTATGTTTACATCCTACTGTTGTCTATTAAGTATGCAATATGTGAACTAAAAAATACTTTATTGTTAAAAAATGCTAACCATCATCTGGGCCTTCAGCAAGTCGGAGGAATAACATCAAAGATTACTGTTCACCGATCATCATAACATATATAATAATAATGACAAAGTCTGAAGTATTGCAAGAATTACCAAAACACAGAGACATGAAGTGAGGAAATGCTATTGGAAACAACTGTGTCAATAAAACTGCTTGATGCAGGGTTGCCACAGACCTTCAATTTGTAAAAAACACAATATTTGCAAAGCACAATAAAGCAAAGTATACTTGTACCGTGTAGACTCTCAACAGTTAAACTGATCACAATCAGAACGTGTAGGTACTTAAGCTTTGCTGAAAAACAGAAAGCATACTGTAATATTGTCTTAACTCTTTTGGGAAAAACAAATACAGACATATCTGAGATTCCCTCTGTCCCTGAAATAGGGGAGTATCACAGCCTTTGGCTTGGGAACACACAAGACAAAATCTAGGTCTGAGTAGTAACATAAAAATGATGCTATGGTTTTTTATTATTATTATTATTATTACAACACATTCTTAGAAGATTTGAAAATTTAAGAGGCAGCATTAGCCACTTAGACAGTATTTACAAAAGGGTCGATGTAAAGACTTAAGAGTTTAATTGAAGATAACAAATGGTTCAGTGGTCTGACAGGCTTTCCTGAACACCTTAATCATTTCAACAAATGCTACAGGAAAGGGTCCTCTTTTCTAAGTCAAGCTTCAAGGTACAACCACAATTCTATGTGCTATCAGTTGAAAAAGATCTTGGTTATTCCGTATTCCACTGGAAGCTTACAAATCTCAGTGTAACTGGCCTGGCTTGTTTTTATTTTTTGTTTTTCTTTTTAATTGAGATATAATAGACGTATAACATTATATTAGTTTCAGGCGTACAATATAATGATTTGATATTTGTATATAGTGTGAGATAATCACCACAGTAAGTATAGTTAATCTCCATCACCACACAGTTACAATTGTTTTTCTTGTGATAAAAACTTAAGATCTACTCTCTTAGCAGCTTTCAAATATACAATGCAGTATTATTAAATAGTCGCCATGCTGTACACTACACCCCAAGGCTTTTTAATTTTATAACTGGAAGTCTGTACCTTTTGACCCTTTCACCCATTTTGCACCCCTACCCCCCTGACCCTGGCCTGCTTGTTTTTAAATCTCAAAAGTTTTCAAACACAATGTTTTCTCCACTAGCAAAATGCTTGCTAGGAAGTTTCAAGGTTTAAATAATGATTTCTCGATCAATTACTTTACCAACATATTTATCCATCAAGACACTATGATGGAAAGAAAAAACACTTTTGTTTAGGTAAACTTTTACACTTTTACATGAGTCTCCTATGTGTTTTGGCAAAGACCTTCTCAAAGTTTTTGTAAAGAGCTTTCATTTTTTTTCTAATGTCACTAATAGTCACATAAATTCATCTTAATCTACATTTAAGAACCTAACTCTCTGGTTATGAGTGTTAAAAAATAACAACCCAGTCTTGGAAAAGATGGACATTACAGTAATCTTTGCCAGCTGGCATGTTCAAAATGGAATCTAAATATTGTATTAACAATATCAATAAAAAGCAGGTTCAGTGGGCCTTAATAAAACACGCTTGAATTGTGAGAGAAATTCTCATTATTTTGTTTCACCCAGCTTTAATTTAGTACACTGATTTAATAAAATCTATGACAATCTCATTTTTTTAATCATGTAAGAATTATGAGGTTCACTACGTATGCATAAAAAATAATCTGAACTCAAGCAGGTGTAATGAAATTTTGTTGCCGAATCATTTTTGAAACTTTTGACTGAAGTAACATATACCCAGCAAAGTCCACATATGTGTCCAGCTCGGTGAATTTTCACAAACAATTTACCCAGGTAACCAGCACCCAGGTAACCAAACTGGCACCTCAGGAGCCCCCTTCTATCCCCTCCAGTCACTACCTCACACCCCAAGGAGAGCCGTAACTTTGATTTCTCTCTGCCCACCTTCCCTGTGAGCTCTGGCTGGGGCAACACTGAGCCCAGGTGACCACACCGTCAGGACCACAAAGCACTGGCTTGCACGTGATTTCATTTACTTCTTTTTTTTTTTTTTTAATATATAAATTTATTTATTTATTTTTGGCTGCCTTGGATCTTTGTTGCTGCACGCGGGCTTTCTCTAGTTGCGGCGAGCGGGGGCTACTCTTTGTTGTGGTGCGCGGGCTTCTCATTGCAGTGGCTTCTCTTGTTGTGGAGCATGGGCTCTAGGCATGTGGGCTTCAGTAGTTGTGGCTCGCGGGCTCTAGAGTGCAGGCTCAGTAGTTGTGGCTCACGGGCTTAGTTGCTCCGCGGCATGTGGGATCTTCCCGGACGAGGGCTCGAACCCATGTCCCCTGCATTGGCAGGCAGATTCTTAACCACTGTGCCACCAGGGAAGTCCCTCATTTACTTCTTGAGAGCTAGGTGGTAACCTCCTGATCTTACAGATGGAGAAACAGAAGCTCAAGGTTGAGTATCTGAGCAAGCCAAGAAGAACATGTGTAAATGAATGTGCAGGTGTGTGTGTGTGTATGTGTGTGTGTGAGAGAGAGAGAGAGAGAGAGAGAGAGAGAGAAAGAGAGAGAATGAGATATTGATTATGAGGGGCTGTCAGAGTCAGGATTCAAAGTCAGGCCCCTCCAATGCCAAACTCAGTTTTGCAGCACAAAAGCTATTCTAGACCATCCCATTTTTCTCCAAATTCATTGATTCACATGTCCAACAAATGCCATTTATAGTTAATGCCCTTATATAGAGAAGAACTATCCCACCCCTGAGCCCCCCCTTACCCTCAACACACGCACACACACACACACAGTATGGCGGTTTTTGACATGAAATCCATTTTCTCACTCAGCATCCTGTCTTCCCCTCACTGTATTTTGGATTGTGAACAATTTTGAGACTCATTAGAGGTATCTTAATTTTAAAAATTAAGGTGGAAACCAGCAAGCGAAATTGAAGAGGCTCCATCTCTGGTGCGGAACTGGATTTTCATTAGCCAATTACTCTTCAAATTATACTGATCTAAGATGTGACTATTATTATTTTTCCTAAGTAGACTGGGTAACGAGAGAAATGCAAAGCATCCCAGCCTAATGGTATGTGAGCTTCTAACACCCCTCTCACCGGCCCAGTCGCCCCGCCCACCTCACCTCCACCCAAGCTACTTCTGGGTCTGCCACTCTCCTCTCACCTCTTCAGCAAAGCTGCTTGCATCTTTGTCTGGCTTCAGCCCAGCGATGACCACTACGATCCAAGTCACCCTGACCACCTTCTGCTGTGATCATGTGATATGATGGTACCATCCTGCAGGAGCTTCCTGTGTCTATGACTATTGGCTCTTAGTTCTTGACCCCTCCTTATACAGCTGGTTTCAAGATTTAAATTGCACCATCCAGCCCAACGCCACTATCTAGCCACTCCCTTCTCCTCAGAGTCAAACCGATCTTCTACTACCTTTCTCAGAATCTCCCCACAATTCTGCCTGGAACACTTTTCTTTCATCTCCCCATCTTCTTTCCTGCAAGGAATTAGGGAAGCTACCTGAAACGGACATGGTGACTTTCCCATCTCCATCCTGGATCATCGTATCTCGCCACTGCTTTCGAAGGCACGTACGTCACATATGACTGTCTGTGCACTTGTTAATGACCTGTGCCTTTGGGGTGGGTATCATGACTTTGTAAGCTTGGCTAAGTGAGCGTTTCTGCCATTGATGTAATATGACGCATCTTTGGTACTGAGGCCCGGAGCGACACTGTGATGGAGAGGGGCACAGTTAACCGTGTCAAGGAGTCCATATGGGCAGATTTAGGAGCTGCAGGGCCAAGAGCCTTGCCCTACACAAGCAGCACCCCTCAGCGAAGTGTTCCCTGACTCCTGACTTCCTCCCCACAGAATCTGAGCCCTTCTACAGTGGCACAAACCACCCAGGCTTCTTAGTGATTCTGCCTCCCAGCTAGACTGCGATGTCGCAGCTAGGGTACCTGGCACATTGTAGGAAATTAAGGAATGTTCGTGAAATGTATGCATGTAATTCACTGTTATGGGCTGAATTGTGTTCCCCTCTCCAAATTCGTATGTTGAAACTCTAACCCCCAATATGACTGAATTTGGATACAGAGCCTTTAAAGAGGTAATTAAGATTAAACAAGAAGTAAGGGTGAGGCTCTAATGCAACAGGACCCTAACAGGGCCCTAATCCGATAGGACTGGTGTCCTTCTAAGAAGAGGGAGAGACCAGAGGAAGCACACGTACAAAGGAGAGGCCATGTGAGGACACAGAGAGAGGGTGGCCACCTGCAAGCCAGGGAGAGGCCCGGGAAAAATCAAGCCTGCCGACTCCCAGCCTCCAGAACGGTGAGAAAATGAATCTGTGTTGCAGAAGCCCCTCGGTCTGAGGTATTTTGTTGTGGCCGCCCTAGCTGATTAATACATTAACTGCCCAAGTATCCTGTATTCTGAAGTGAGGACCCTGGGGATCAACTCTGGCTGCTGAGAGAACTTCTCGAACATCCCGAGGTTGGTTGCTCAAGGTTAATCCTCAACAAAGGGAAGCTGTATACCATCTTCTGTCTCTCCTTTGTCACCAATGAGGCAAGTCTGGTTAAGGTAATGCATTTCACCGACCCCCACTTTGCCAGGAAAGGCGAATGTCATCATTGCCTAAGATCCTGGGCCTCTGGGAAATTACTTAGCTTGACCGACACCACCATATGCCCTGAGACCTTGGCACCTGTACGCCCGTGGATGATGGCCCTTCTCGTGCAAAGAAAGCTGGAAGAGTCTCAAAGGGGAAGATGTGCACTCAGCCTTCGACCTTCCACTTGATGGCCACGAATACTTGCATATGTAACCTAACATTTTCTTGTCCATTGCCTCGTTTTTTTAAATGGTTGTGCTGTTGTCATGGACAGTTCCTTTCCCCCTCTTTGGGAACTGACCCTGACTTGCAATCTGGAGACCCTTCCATCTCCCCATCCATCCACATGCTTCCAAGTGATGCTTCCACCCCCCGTGTAAACCAACCCGCGCCTCCCATTCCTCTGATTACAGTACTGGTTCCAGATGGTCACGTGATCCAAGCTGGTCTCATTACAGTGCTGCTCGTAACTTCTTCTGGGAACACTGGGAAAACGCTAGAGTCAAAGTTTGTAGCCCAAGAGGCTGTAGGCAGCCCCTCTGTAAATTCAATCTGAGCCTCTCCGAGCCTATTCCCACCAAAGGCAAAGCTGAGATGGGGGACAGAGAGAATAGATATTATTATTACCATGATCCGACTTTGTCTGTTTAACTCAACTCACCATCTCTGGAAAGCTCTCCAAGCTCATCTTCTTTCAAATGACAGCCAAACCACTACGTGGGCATCCTAGGACAATGGGGAGGTTGGAATTTCACTGACACACAGAAATCATCAGTGATATATATTTAGCTGAATGGATGCTATTCACTTAGAGATTCTTTATTAGTCAGGACTCTTGGATGTACACGTACATACACAGACAAAAACACCCACGTCAAGCTGGGTTAAGTAAAAAGGAGAATTTATGAGCTCATCTAATCGAACCACAGGAAGGACAGTAGTAGAGTGGTCCCTTGTCTCTGCTTCTTTGCGCTGGTGCCATTTCTTGTACACTGGTCAGTTCTATTGATACATGGAAGGCCTTGTGATGACAGCACATCCTTTAGAGCTCCCATACCCAACAGAAGAAAGACCAGGGTAGAACTCTGGCCTGGGCTGGGTCATGTGCCTATCTCTCAACCAATCGCAGAGGCCAGGGAGCTCCTGTAAAAAGTTGGCACCTCTCATTTGTAATATTATGTTGCAATATCATGTTGGGGGAGCGAACAGTGGGCCCCACAAGAGAAGAAAGATGCCACTGATGCCCTGATATGGCTGTTGGTACCCATGCCGTCCCTGTGAGCACCCCAATCAGGGCCTACAACAGCTGCAAAAGTTTAAAAGTGAAAACTTCATTCATAATTGTTTCATTTCCCAACCATGGCAAAACTTAAAAAATGAAGTCTCTCAAAGTCTGAGAAATATGGTACACACAAATGATAAATGCAGAACTGGCCTTTCTATATGTCACAGGCTTTTTGTCTCTTGTCACAATGTCCTCAGAATCTTGTCCAACGTGTAGGAAATGACTCCATAGCCAAGACACTGGGTTACAGTAGCCCTACTGGCAGGTGTCATCAGGCACTGACCTGTGGTTCTAACACCTCCCTGCAAGGCGTATCCAATAAGCAGAATGCGATCATCCTGAGCATGCCACATAAAAAAAAAAATCACAGCCCAAAGAGGGGCCAACCATGTGCGCTACAGTGACCGTGAAGCAGGGGACAAGTTCAAGAAGATCCTTTAAACAAAGTTCTATAGTTCCTTATCACTGCAAGTATGTCTCTCCTTCTTTCTCTCCCTCTCCCTCCCTCCCATCTTTGAAATGAATCTTTGCAAATAGTTCGTATTCTGGCACCATCAAGACACTAAGAGGAAGAAACAGGAATACAGATCACAAACTATTCCAACCCATCCCCAAGGAAACTTCTTCTTCTGTGTCACATTTCTGCAAGATCTTAGTCACTCAAAAGCGTCCGTGAGGGGCTTCCCTGGTGGCGCAGTGGCTGAGAATCTGCCTGCCAATGCAGGGGACACGGGTTCGAGCCCTGGTCTGGGAAGATCCCACATGCCACGGAGCAACTGGGCCCGTGAGCCACAACTACTGAGCCTGCGCGTCTGGAGCCTGTGCCCCGCAACGGGAGGGGCCGCGATAGTGAAAAGGCCCGCGCACCGCGATGAAGAGCGGCCCCCGCACCGCGATGAAGAGTGGCCCCCACTTGCCGCAACTAGAGAAAGCCCTCACACGAAAACTAAGAGACCCAACACAGTCATAAATAAATAAATAAAATAAATAAATAAAGTATTAAAAGACTACCTTTAAAAAAAAAAAAAAAGCGTCCGTGAGAACAGCTGGTGAGGGCTCAAGTTCTCCTCCTCCTGTGCATATCTTGTGGACATTTGCCTTCATGTAGCAGGAGCTGCAGAGAGGCTGAAAACAGTCTTAAACATTCCTGAAGATATAACATCAGTTCAACTGGGCAAGGATTTTTTTTTTTTTATGTTGTTGTCTGGGGGTGGAAGGAATTGAAAACCTTAGGAAATCGCAGAAATGCTATCATAAACATAATGAATTCTATTTACTGAACACAGTAATCACCAGGCACTGTGCTAGCCCTGTACATACACTATTTTAATTCTCACAAAATCCCATGAAGCACTACTATCTGTCTTACTGGCTGGAAAGGCTTGAACAATCGGATAAGCTGCTTGAAATCACGCAGCTGGTGGACGGCAGAGGTTGGCCTTTGCAGCCAAGACTGGCCAGCTCCAAGATCCATACTCTTCTCTCCCATCATGCTGCCTCCCCTGGAGGGGAAGCAGTGGTCATGGCAGCTACACTCGGAGCACCTACTAAGTGCCAGGGACAATACGCAGATCGTCATCTAATCTTTAGATATAATTATATTCATCTTGCAAGACTGGTATTTTTGCATTTTACAGCAGTTCAAAGAAGTTTACGTAACTTTCCCAAAGTCAGACAGCAATTAGGCAGTAAGGCAGGGAATGGATCCAGGTGGGCCTGAATTGAAAACTGAGGTCTTTTATCCTCATACCATCTTTTGTGGGATGGAAACACCAGAGGAAGAGGGGCAGGGGGGTGGCAGGGGAGTCACATCTACACACACACACACACACACACACACACACACGCGCACACGCACAGGCATACACTCCTGACCTATCACACGCAGCGCAGCCAGTACTACCCAGGGGTTCTCAGCCACACCTTTTGGTCGTCAAGGGAACCAAACAGGAACACAAACTTGACCTCTTGCAGTTTACAGGTGGATGCTTTTAAGTTCACTTCTGAAACCGTGATGTGAACATTTCCCTTAGTCTATTCTAAAAAATTCTTCTTCATTGTAAGCCTCTTGGCAATTGTATTGAAATATTTCTAAACTCCCATCCACGCACGGTTAAACAGGACTTCAAGGGGGCTGACTTTTTCAGTTGTATTTTAAGATTGAGCACTTTGATAAAAGCAGGCTCTGCAGTACAATACGATCCAAAGTTGTCTAATCTTTTTATTTTATCATCTATACGATACAATTTAATAGACAAGGAAAACATTTTTAAAGGCTCCAAAGATTAAACTATAAGGAAATATTCCTGTCGCTGAATTGTAATCCGTGTAAAACTATCTTTATCTCTCTATTTCCTAGTATAAAATTCAGATACACTCAAATAAAATATTCATTCTGTTAAGAAGTGCGCCCTCTCATTGCATTAATCTTTGAACGACTAATTTCAGGATTTCCCTTTCTCTCTTTCCTCAGTCTTTAAAATATCTTAAAGTTAGCTGTTTACAAGAGTCATGTGAGGGGACAAAAGAAGAAAGGAAGCCTCTTAACTACTCAAACAAAAGAAGACAAGCATTCATTTCTATCTTTTTGTCTCATCGTTATAAATTGCTTTTAAGCATTATAACTGGATTCGCCCCAGCCCCAGTCTGCAAAACACAGCAGGCTGTCTGTCTAAATACCTAAAGTGCAAAGCTGTTTAGAAATATTGATGCCATTCTGAGCCAAAGATGAGTGTGAGCCCAGGTTTCTGATCCTGGCTCTGTGACCTTGAGCAGCACAATTGCTCCAGGCCTTATTTTTCCCATCTGCAAAACGGGAGTAATAATACCTAAGGCATAAAGCTAATATAGGAATAGTGTAAAGACTATATACAGCCAGACACAAAAGGTCACTTACTGTCTGATTCCATTTATGTGAAACGTCCGGAATAGGCAGGTCCATAGAGACAGAAGATTAGCAGTCGTGCCCCGAAGGCCCTAGTGCCACTTTAATCATCAGAGCCCACAGGTGGCTTTTCTTCAGCCCCATCCATCCCCCCGACGCCCGCACTGGCTTCTCTGCAGAGTGGCTGCTCTTGCCCAGTCCCCCGTCTCTGAAACTCTTTCCCTTCATTTCAGTGATTTCCTCCAGTTTCTGACTAAGCGGCTTCTTTGATGTCATGGTTGCTTGCTGCCAGCTGCACTCCTCTTTCTATCACAAATCTAGGTCTTCAAGATGGAGCTTTCCCCTCTTTTTCATTCTATAACCCCCTGAAAATCTCATCTATGCTCGTAACTTCCACGGTCATTTCTGGATTGACAACTTCTAAAACTCCCTCTCGGGCCCTGCCCTCCAATCTCCTAAACTCCTGCCCCAGTTTCCACCTTCCTCTGGAAACAGCAGAACCAGCTTATACCCACCCACCCGGCAGGGGCCTGGCCCAGAGGAAGCTCTCAATGCCAGGTCCCTGGTAAAGCTGGCAGCTCCTTCTGGCCTCCCTATTTCTGTCTATAGGGCCGAGTACAACACTGGATTTTCATGAACAGGGTTTCTATGGACAATGGTACAGAGACTGGCTGAAATTAAAGTCAGATAGGAAAACACAGGCTATCTGGCTGATGCTTTCTCAGTGTCCATGCCAGGCTGCAGACACTGGGAAGCTGGGGCAAATCTGGATTCCCAAGAGACAGTGAAGGACTTTCCTGGTGGCACAGTGGTTAAGAATCTGCCTGCCAATGCAGGGGACAAGGGTTTGAGTCCTGGTCCGGGAAGATCCCACATGCCGCGGAGCAACTAAGCCCGTGCATCACAACTACTGGGCCTGCACTCTAGAGCCCGTGAGCCACAACTCCTGAAGCCCACAGGCCACAGCTACTGAAGCCCGCGCACCTAGAGCCCGTGCTCTGCAACAAGAGAAGCCATCGTGATGAGAAGCCCGCACACCGCAACGAAGAGTAGCCCCAGCTCGCCACAACTAGAGAAAGCCTGCATGCAGCAATGAAGACCCAACACAGCGAAAAATAAATAAATAAATAATAATAAATTAAGGAAAAAAAAAAAGACAGTGAAGGTCAGAATTCTATCAAAGGCTTCTTTTAGAATTGCATTTCCTGAGTCAGACAAAGACAAATACTGTATGGTATTACTTACATGTGAAATCTGAAAAATACAACCAGCTAGTGAATATAACAAAAAAGAAGCAGACTCAGATGTAGAGAACAAACCAATGGTTACCAGTGGGAAGAGGAAAGGAGGGAGGGGATTAAGAGGTATAAACTATTAGGTACAAAATAAACTACAAGAATATACTGTATAGCACAGGGAATACAGCCAGTGCTTTATAATAACTATAAACGGAGTATAAGCTTTAAATATTGTGAATCACTATACTGTACACTTGTAACATATAATATTGTACAACAGCTATACTTCAATAAAAAAAAAAGACGGGGGTAAAAATAAAACAAAACTGCATTTCCTTACAGTTTTTAACTAACTTAGGAGCATGTTCTCAGTGACCACACAGAACTTGAGTGATGAGAAGAACAGAGCAGCAGCCCTTTAACTTCACTTGATAGTAAACAAAAATAGCCAGGTGACTTTATTATTGTATTACATAAATATCTTTACAAATAACTCAGGGCAGAACAATAAGACAAACAGGCCAAGAGATAAGGGCTCCTCCAAAAAACCAAAGGGCTTCTGCAGGCCAAACAAAGACAGAAGGCAATTAGCACTAGGGGGAAAATGTAGAGAGGTTTTTTTGTTCCCTTTCTGTTATTACTGTCATTTTTTTTTTTTTGAAATGGGTATGCCTGGGGGCAAGAATCAAGAGATTATGCATTAGGTGGATGCCCTCTTTGCAAAATGGACAAAAGAGTCAGCTTGTGGAGCAGATTAGATGAAAGAAGCCAAAGAGCCCAGAGGCTGCAACCAAATGGGAAAGCAATGTGTAGGGGAGGGGCAGGGTAAACCCAAACAAAACCTTCAATCTGTGTCTTGATGGAGAGAAAGAAGGAAGCGCCTGGACTAGAGACCCAGGCCATGCAGACACCCTGGTTCTATCAGAAAGGAAACACTGGCGAGGCTGGCAGTGTGAGTGGACATCATGCAAAGGAGAGGCTTTTGGGAGACCGCTCCTTTAAGGAATTTTGGAACCTTTCACCCTGAATACTCCGGCCAGGATTAGCGATCAAAAACCTTGGGCACGAAACAGAGTTAAAGGTTAACTTCACTCTTTATTAAGTGTTTGTTAGGTGCCAGACCAGGCACTGGACTGGACAAATGTTTCCACGTTCACACCCTCCTTTAATCTCTGCAAAGATTCTGGGGAGCACAACTCGTAGCCCCATTTTACAGACACTTGAAACTGAGGCCCAAGGTCAAACAACTGGGTGCCCAAAGAGAGAGGGATTTAAACCTGGGCTGATGTGGTGCTGAATCCGTGCTTTTTTGCATGGTTATCTATGCACCTGCTGGGTATGTACAACTGTACAGCAAGGGGTATAACTCAGTCTTTGTGAGCTGGGGGACCTCACACAGAAGCAGTCCTATTTGAAAGGAATCTGATATAAAGAGTTGAACAAGTTGTCTTTCAGATCCACATATAAATCCAATAGGATCCGGGGTATCCCATCTTTTGCCCTGTTCTGAGAATCACTAGCCCCAACAAATGGACAAGGGAAATTTTAGCAGAGAAGAGAAAGAACACAGGGACACCACATTCAGAGGATGTGAGCCCTGTTTTCCTAAGATTCATAGTTTTGTACAATGTTATAATAACTAACTCTGGGAATTCAGCCTGTTCTCAGGGCTTTACTGATATGAATTCATCGAGTCCTATAAGAACCCCATACGGCAAGCATGTTTACTATTATCCCCACAGAGAGTGTTAAGCAAGGTGCCCATGAGGCCAAGATGGGTCCTTTCCAGGTTGTCCAAATCTGTAGTATGTTGCCTTCCTACGATCCATGAGAAAGGGTCTGAGAAAGGGTTTGTTCAAGGATCAAGATGTAGCCAGCCAACCACCACCCTGTTTCCTCTCCTTGGGCCATCCGCGGACACTGCTGGCTGAAGGTAGCACTCCTCCCGCTGAGCTACGCCTCGAAACCATTTTGACCCACTTTACTATATTTCATTTTTTCTTGTCTTTTTTTTTTTGGTCTCACCACGCAGCATGCAGGATCTTCCCCGACCAAGGATCAAACCTGTGCACCCTGCAGTGGAAGCACGGAGCCTTAACCACTGGACCACCAGGAAAGCCCTCGACCCCCTCTAGGGAAGTTGCGAGTATGGCTCAGAGCTGTAATCCACAGGAAACCCCTGCCACTCCTGAGGTCCGCTCCTTAATTCACAGGCAAGAACATGAAACCCTAGGGGTGCCTGAGTTTTGCCCAAGGTCAGAGTTTACCAAGTGGCAGAGTTGGGACCACAGCCAGGTCCCATCACTGGTAATCCAGGGCTCCTTTCCACAGGAACTTGTTTCTGATGTACTGACTACTTGCTGCTGAGACTTTCACAGCCCCAAACACAACCAAAGGGAGGTACTGCATACATTTTACCAGAAAAAAACCCACTGCGGAGCTATGGGAGAGGGTAAGGCGTAAGGGTTGTGGAGAGCGGGCAACACATAATAGGACTCCCAGGAAAATAAGCGCATGAAGCCGGCCTAGAACTTGGGAAGCTGGCATTCCCCAAAGCAGGTCATCTACTGGGCATAATCAACTTCCTGCATGTTTCACACCAGTGGCAAGCACATCTGTGCGCTCATGGGGACAACGTGCATCTGACAGCAGAAGAGCTGGTTTCCTTTCCCCTATCTGCTCTCGGGCCTGCGGCAGCTCAGTCCTGCTCTGTGCACTGAAAAGGCCTGGAAGGTCTTCTTTCCATTTCATTAGCTCATCCAGGGGGCTGTCAGAAGTGAAAAGAAATAAGCATCTGCTAGGCATGTTAGGGAATTTATTTTAATTCCACCCCTGCATCCTATGGGAATAGAGTTAATAATAATTAGTGGCCCCATACAGGAGGGATAGAGAGGAGAAAAGCAGAGGGAGGGCCTGGAAGGCTGGCAGGGGGTTGGTAGCTGGGCAGGTCTGCATGACCTGTGGTGGCATCAGGGCCTGAGCTGCTTTGCAAGAAGGGTTGGGACGTGTGGTCTGACCCCAGGACGGGCAGTCAGTGGTGGAGGGGGCAGGCCCTGGGCCTCCCAGGGGAGTTCCAGCCTAATCCAGTGCCTGACACACAGAGACAGAGACTAATGAAATGCTTGCAGGTGGGGCAGTGTGGGTAGGCCCAGACGGTCAGCTGGCTCAGAGCTGTAAAGGCAGCAGCTTCTCTCTGAACAAAACTCCGTGGGGAGCTCGGAGGCCTATAAAGCCTATGAAGGCCAAAGCGGGGCAGACATGGAGGATCGGATGGGCGGCACCTCGTAGCAACTCTTAGTAGAAGAAATGATGTGAGCCAGAGCAGCGATGCCGTGTGTAGCTGTGGGATGCACCCTCCAGGGGGCAGACCCTGAAGGGTCAGACCAGAGGTGAGGAATGTCTTTAATTAGGAATCACTGACTCAATAAAATAATTCATCCAAGGGTGATGTTTAAATAAAGTAACCTAATTTTAAGTTTGATGGGTGAAGGGACTATGTGTATCTATGTGGCAGAAGGAGAGGGGGGAGTTTGGGGCCAGGGAGTTTGGAAGAAAACATACAATAGTTTACTCTTTTAATTAAGAAAATAAGAGATATTATAACCTAAGAAATTTAAAAATGTACTTCACAAGGACACTCTACTCAATACTCTGTAATGGCCTATATGGGAAAAGAATCTACAGAAGAGTGGCTATGTGTAGATGTATAACTGATTCACTTTGTTGTACACCTGAAACTTACACGACATTGTAAATCAACTATACTCTAGTAAAAATTAAAAAAAAAAAAAGATGGTTAAAAAAATGTATTTCACACACAGAGACTGTCACCAAGACACACAGAGACAGGCAGAGGGGACAGTTGGGGACACCTGTCAGCTGGCCACTCCTGAGGGCTCTGAATAAGCCACACTTATCTATTGGGTCCCATCCTGGGTCCCCTTTTAACAAAGGGTTTGTCCCCTTCTGGCAATCAGCTTGGTTACTATTGTACAAGATCTGAAGTGCTCTCTACCCACTGAAACTGCTAACATACTAAAATGTCTCTAGCAGCCTAAATGGCATTTAAAATAAATACTGTGAATTGATGAAATGACCAATTATGTTAAGTACCCATGCCTGGTGTAATCCAAACCGAATCTTACCCCATTATCCTCAAAACTGCAAGATGATTCAGCAGGCCCTCTTGCCAGTGAATCTGCGAGAACCAAAACACAGAGGCCGCCCTCAACAGGACCTCGAGCGCTTCCAGTTAATTCTTGCAATTGCTTTTATGCTGGAAAAAAAGAACTGTACTACCTCTCTGCTCAACAGCTTATAAACCAAACAACTATTAGACAATACACATCGGTTCTCCACTGTACCAATTAGGTCATTCTGTTCCACTGATTTCAGGTTTTACCTTCCATTACTTCCTCTTTGGAAATCTCAGCTTTCTTCTGAAAAACATCTTGGAGTGCATGATGATGTCATTATTGCAAAGTGCCCGCAAAGCCCTCATTTCTGCATCCACCCCATAGAGCCCCCATCGCTCTCTCTACCTGTGGTCCTCTCGTGCCCCTGTGCTCTGGGCGTTTCCCTCCTGGCACCACCCCCATCTATTTACTTTTTAAGGCCTTGTACAAGTGTCAACTCTCCCAAGAAGTGACAGGCCCATGTTCCCTCCCTCCTGTCAAAAACAAGGCTCTGTCCTCGAAGCAATGGGGCACATCTGCTCATTTTGCTGCTTTTGGATTCTTTTAGTCTCAACCCGTAGGGTGACTTCACAGAGCAGGTTCTCCCCGGCCCCGTGCAGTCCGGTTTCGCCAATTCTGGTTGTGGTCAGGGCCCACGGTCACAGCTGGGCTTTACTGGCCGGTTGCTGGGTCCCTGTGTCACCCTGTGTGACCAAGCTTCACCTACTACCCTGCTTCTAGGAACTGGGTTTTTTAGGGGATCCTCCTGGCCTGCAATCCCAATCCTTGTGGCTGGAACCTAGTAACAGAGTTCTTTCCTAGTCTGATTATCTAGAAAAACATCCTCCTGCTTGCTTTAGACATAAAGAAAAAATGTGGACATATATTGAAAATATAAAGTATAAAGATGAGAAAGTGAGCATAAATCAGCTACATTTTCTTCTACTTGATTCTAAACTAAACCTTCCTCTGCCATGACTGGGCAGCTCCCTTCTTTCTATGCCCCTATCTTTACTGTAAAACTTTTGTTCGTGGGCATCAGCAACTTCTTGATGAGCCAGTACTGCCCGCCAGAGAAACACAAGAATATGACACAAATGAACTTATCTATGAGACAGAAGCAGACTCACAGACATAGAGAACAGACCTGTGGTTGCCAAAGGGGAGGAGGGGTGGGAGGGGGATGGAATGGGAGTTTGGGATTAGCAGAGGCAAACCATTATATATAGAATGGATATACAACAAGCACAGGGAACTACATTCAATATCCTGTGATAAACTATAATGGAAAAGAATATAAAAAAGATATATATATATATAACTGAATCACTTTGCTGTATAGCAGAAACTAACACAACATTGTAAATCAATTATACATCAATAAAATAAAGTGTAAAAAATATTAATTCAGAAGAACACGCACAGAGTTTAAAAAACCTTATTATTACAATGTGTCTCGTGAACGCTCTATACAGATACAGCAAATGAAGAAACACAACAGGAAAAAAACCATTAGCAAATCCCCACCCACAGTCCAGAATTCTCACCACGATATTTCTGATTTTCACATGTACAAAAAAAGTAAATGGGATGTATTGAATTGGATGTAGATTCAACGAGCATCTGAAATCTGCAATAATTTAATTCTCAATGCCTAGAGTAATTAGGAGAATGTTTAACCCTATGTAGAAAAGAAAAAAAGTCTACCACCCATGAGACAGAATCTCACGGTGAAATCACTCAACTTCATAAACCTTATCAATTTTCCCCTCATGCTTCTGTCCCACAGAAATAACCCAAAACTAACATGCTTAGAGCAAATCTTCCCTAATGTGGAACTTAATGAATAAAAATCCTATAAGAAAATGCTCTAAGTAAATAAAATCCCTTTTGTGAAAATAATCCAACCATGAATGATATTCATATCATTGCTACAGATCTAGAGGAAAAATAAGGACGCACATAACTTTGAAATCCACTTGAAAAAACCCAAAGGCTCATCATAATCGGTCTCCATTTACACTTTCTGAAGGGAGAACAGAATAGATTTTTTTTTAAATTATGTATTAATTTTTGAGAGTGGAGGGAGTTCTCTTTTTTCTTAAATATTTAGGATATTTATGATGGTCATTAAAATTAGGATTAATCAGACCTGCCTACCTAAATTTCACCTGGACCAAGCAAAGATGCAAAGAAATTCTTAAGTTCCCAATTTCACAGGCTATTAAAAAGAGAGCATACAATTGTATAGCCTTGAAAACAATAGCACAAATGTGATGACATCTCTCACAATTGTTTGAGCTACTCTGGAAACCTGAAGATAAATGCCTCTTTTCTTAGCTACATATATATTCTACTCCTTCACACACATGGCTGGCCCTGGGCATGTAACTTTTAGGGAAAAGAGGCGTAACAGCTCTAAACCAACCAAGATGCACTGAAACTCCTCACCCTAAGCCCAGTACAGTTCCAAAGCTCTTGGCAAAACCAAATCCATCTGCTTTGGGCCAGTTGTGCCACTCTGACACCCACCCAATCAAGAGAGGCTAATGGGGAAGTCAGAAGACACTCGGGGGCCAGCCAACTCCAGCTGATCCGCAGAGCAGACATCTCCCCAAAGTACTTTCTCAAAGTAGTTAGTGTGCATCTCATGGCTATTTTTAGCTATGTGTTCTTCTTCGACTTTGGCCATTTTTAAAGAAACCTGACAGCAAAAGTAGAGATGAAAGGCGGTTTGAATTCCTTCAGTACAGGAAGTCGCGCAAGGCAGCTGAGGATGGACCGGACAGCAGAAAGAATGTCCCCCTGCAAATGACGCTAGCAGGGACAGGGGAGGGTGTGTGAACTCTGAGCCTCAGAACAAACCACAGTCACCCTTCCGGGCACACATGGACGTCAGGTCAGAGCAAGCAACAAGTGGATCTCCACGATGACCCAAGTGCCAATACACCCACAACATTCCTCACAGCCCAAGCACTGGAAACCTGTAATAGGGTTTGATTTTACCAGCCCAATTTATGCTATCGTTGCATCCTAACTGTCACATAATTCCAATTTCACCAAAGCAAGCCAAACACTTCTGGAATCTGACCAGTGACAACAGACCAAAGAAGCCGTCTTATTTCAGACTAACAATTCATATCAACCAGGAGACGTCAGTAGGAAGAAATAAAGAGAACTGGACAAACAGAGCCATCCCACAGCAGTCACAGAGTGCCCGCTCTGCAGCAGACAGAACTCTCCCGACAGACACCAGGAGTGAAGGAGGAGTGTGGGGATGGGGGAGGGGGAGGGGGAGGGGGGCCGCCAGAGACCTACCTTGTAGAAGGGCTCCATTTCTCTTGAAGAAGGTGCTGCCCGGCCAGAGGGGTGGACCTGATGTGCTAAAACAGAATAGAAACCAGCGTGAGGGCGAGCTTGTCTACACTCACTCAGCAGCACTCAGAACTACCGTTCCTCCAAACGCATCCTTCAAAATGGCCTCAGCACACTTTCCCAATTATGCATTATTTACACCCTCTGAAAATGCATCTTTAAAAACCGTTAGGCTTGTCTTATGATGAATGGGCTTCATATTTCAACGTGCAGAACCCGTCCATGTGGGTATTCAGGTTACTGTCCTAACCCTGCTCCCTCTTGGGCACTGAAATCATTGGCAGGTAAACAAAATGGCCACATCAGATGCTCAACGTCATAGCTTATAACTTTCGCTAATTGCTTCATAATTTGATGACTTTATGAGGCAAAGAACTCCCATCCATGTCTTCTGAGATCAGCAGGTTTTCCACTACTTCCTAGTGCCACCTGCCCATTATAAATGCGAGCTTGCCTTTCTTGGCTTTTCTACCACCAAATTCTTAATATACAGATATGACCTTGATCGACTCCCTCCCTCCCCTGTCTTCTTGTTTCGTATCCCGTTTTCAATTCCTTGGCTTAAAATGTTGCACTCCATATCCTATAAAACATTTTGCAGATATGTTACCACTCATGGTCCTGTAACAGGAGAGGCAAGAAAAGACGAAAGATTAATGTATCACAATGACACCTTACTACATTTATAGACAAGCATTTTCACTGTTTTAAGACACCCAGTGAAAAACTTTATAACCAAGCCGGTCTTGGAGTAGAAAGGAGGTGATTCTAAATCAAGGATTGGTTTAGATTAATGTTAGAAAGCACTTAGTCAAAATTGTTACTACAGCCAGCCCAAGAGGCAGTATAAATTACTTTCTCCAAAATAGAATGCGGCAAATGATACCGGTTAATGCATCATCTATCACCTTCAATGTTAAAAATAATTTAAAAGTTGGTCTAAATAATAAGTTTGTAAGTTTGGCAAACACAGACACACACACACACACACACACACACAGAATAAGAAATCTGAAGGACTATCCAATGAATGTTTCTAGAGTCAATCAGGGTCTCTAGTAATGCAGGGGAACAATACTGTTAACAAGAAGGAGAAATGCCAGTGACACATTCTGTTGACCAACATTTTGTCCCCAGAGGTACAAATAGCACACCAGGTATGGGGACATGGACATGTTACATGGTTGGTGAGGAGTAGAGAAGGAGGAAGCAAAGTGCTACAGCACACAAATACATCAAAGCAATGTCAAACGTGTTAGAAAACACACAGTATGAACCTTGATGTACATGATAAAACTTTTGTTTTATTTTGGTTCGGATCCACTCCACTCAGAGTAAGTGAGGATAATGCATCCCAGCTATGGCTTCTCCTGCAGCCCTGATTCTCAGCTCTGGCTGCTGTGGCCTCTGAGTGGCCAGGAGTTGCACAGGACAACAGGAGATCTGGCTGGGGTCTCAGGGCTGCAGGATGATGGCAGCAAGCTGAGTTCTCTTCTATGTGATTCCTGTCCTATTCCGATTTGAGGCTGTTAAGGCTCAAAGTTGCATGAAGAATAATGTGCATTAAAATGCTTAAGATTATCTTTTAACAACCCCAGCCAGCTCCTGGGATTTTACCATCTTATTTTTATAAGAAAGCAGGAAATAGCCAGCTGGCTGTGGCCAACACTGAATCACCTGATTTCTAAAGATATTTAAAAACTGAGGACTTCATTATAGAGGAGTTGGCGCTTCTGGAGAATTCAATAATTGACTATTACTGCAGGAGCCTGAATATCCAGCTTACTTCCCTCCAAATCTCCTTTTTATTCTGAACTTGATTTGGCTGAAAACTGAGTAGACGCCAGGGATGGAGTAAACGTGGGGAACGGAGGACGGGTAAATCCAGTGGTTTAGCTAAGGAAAATTCTCTGTATGATAGAAATCTACTTCAAGATTTCTACAACATCCTTTTAATGTACCTAAGTCACTGATCGCTATTCTGGTCGTTCTGCTGTTCTGCCGGTGTAATCTACACTCTCACAGTGGAGACAGATCTGGACTGGCCCACCTACCCGCTCTGACGTAGCACCTGTTGTGACTGATGCATTCACCTGTGGGCTCGATTCCTGCCATGCTAATTGCAAAGCTTTTGAGCTCACTGGCCCCATATTCTACACTCTTCTTTGGGATGGTCCCTCCAAATGACATCTTCTAACTGTTAGGAGATTCAAGGATTTATTAAGAGCTTGTTGAAAACTGTGCTTGGACATGGAGAGAAAAATTAGAGGCCATATTTTATGGCCTCTAGGAGCTTACTGTCATACTTAGCTAGCTATAACCTCTTGTGACTCTATCTAAAGAGACTAGAAATGCTTGTAGAAAGGCCAACGGTTATGGCCCTAGTGGCTACAGGTTGGGGAGACAGCAAACTGATTTTTTTCCTCCATCTGGAGATATCCCTGGCTCACTGGCCTTTAAAGCTCAAAGTTAGCTTTTTTTTTTTTTAAACATCTTTATTGAAGTATAATTGCCTTACAATAGTGTGTTAGCTTCTGCTTTATAACAAAGTGAATCAGTTATACATATACAATATGTTCCCATTTCTCTTCCCTCTTGCATCTCCCTCCCTCCCACCCTCCCCATCCCACCCCTCTAGGTGGTCACAAAGCACCGAGCTGATCTCCCTGTGCTGTGCGGCTGCTTCCCACTAGTTATCTATTTTACATTTGGTAGTGTATATATGTCCATGACACTCTCTTACCCTGTCACATCTCACCCCACCCCCTCCCCATATCCTCAAGTCCATTCTCTAGTAGGTCTGTGTCTTTATTCCCGTCTTGTCAAAGTTAGCTTTTAAAAAGTATATAAAGTTACTCAAAAATGTATAGCAACCACAGTAATTCAGAGAAGCTAGTGGTTGAGATCTCTGTGGGAGTATCTCAGGCCACCCTGGAAACCACTCATTTGTGTGGCAAATCAAGGAGGGGAGGGTGGGTGGCCTGTGCAGAGGAGGATGGGGGACTCTCCACACTCAAGTCACCTAAACGCCAGTGAACTTGTAAATAGTCACTGCCATGGGAAGTGGCCACTAGGGCCCCCTTCAACCTACCAGGGTGGGTTTTAATCACCTTACAATGGTGCTCACATTGCCTGAAGACAGGATGCCAAATTACCACGTACAGAGCACAATGATCAACACTTTTCCATGGGATCCTCCTATCCCACGAGAGGGCAAGGCAGAACCCACTTTCCCCATTCTTCAGGTGAGGAGATGGAGGGACTTGTCCAAGTCATCACACGGCTGGTGAGTGACCAGCCCAAGACCAGCCCACTGCACCACAGAGACACACGTCAACGGCCCCGATTTCATTTCTCATCGTCCAGCTTTCTCTTCCAGTCTTTCGGCACCAAACCCTTAGCTATCCTTCTCCATGGAAGAAGGCTGTGGACGGTATTTCACTAGGAATCTCTCCAAGGCAAAATCCCGGGCTAGAAAAAGCAATCAGGCTCACCAGATGCGAAAGACAGACACGTGGGCTCATATTAGCAGAAACAATACAACGCTGGCGCCACCAATGTCTCACTTCAGTAATGCTCTAACAAAAGCTCATGACCTTCAGCAGCAGAAGCCAACCCCACGTGTGGCAAAGGAAGTCGAGCAACAGGTTAAGAGGGCCTGGCCTGCCAGAAAAGGCAGTGTGTCAACTGGCATTTGAGAGCATTGATCCGGCCGATCATTAAGACCAGAGCTGAGCCAGCAAATCCCAAGGGATGTGCCCTTCCACCCCACCAGCATCTGCCAGAGACTCAGAGCTCTGTCTCTCCCTGGGCCTCACACGCTCAGCTGCAGTTCTTCCAGCCCCCAAGGCGACACTGTAGGTCAACAGGTCGTCCGGCCCTAAGGTGGCTCTTGGCATAATGATGTCATCTGTCATGTGACACCCATGAGCTGTCACCATTGTCAGAACCTGATGAACTCTAACCAAGACCCTGGGAGGTTCTGGCAAGATCCACACCTGTATTCACCAGCCTGGACTTGCTGTGAGTCTAAGAACAGAAAATTAGGAAAAGTACTTCTTTTCTAAGTACTTTTTTTTTTTTTTGGAAACTTTTTTTTTTTAATGCTTTATTTTATACTTTTTTAAAAAATTTATTTATTTATTTATTTATGGCTGTGTCGGGTCTTCGTTTCTGTGCGAGGACTTTCTCTAGTTGAGGCAAGCAGGGGCCACTCTTCACCGCGGTGCGCGGGCCTCTCACTATCGCGGCCTCTCTTGTTGCGGAGCACAGGCTCCAGACGCGCAGGCTCAGTAGTTGTGGCTCACGGGCCTAGTTGCTCTGCGGCATGTGGGATCCTCCCAGACCAGGGCTCGAACCCGTGTCCCCTGCATTGGCAGGCAGACTCTCAACCACTGTGCCACCAGGGAAGCCCTCTAAGTACTTTTTAAAAAGTACTTTTTGTCTAAGAACCCAGTTGCCAAATGTGAACTGGTTGATATGAAAGAGAGAACAGGGTACTGAAACATGGATGAACCTCGAGGACATTATGCTAAGTGAGATACGCCAGTCACAAAAGGACAAATTTCAAATTCACAGAGACAGAGTAGAAGGGGAGTTCCCAGAGGCTGGAGGGAGTGGGGAGTAGGGAGTTGTTTAATGGGTACAGAGTTGCAGTTTTGTAAGATGAAAAGAGTTATGGGGGTTGGTTACCCAATAATGTGGACGTACTTAACACTATTGAACTGTACACTTAAACGGCTAAGATGGTATACTTTATGTTATGTGTATTTTACTACCACAACAAAAAATTTTTACTGTAAAATGATAGAAGGAGAGAGAGAGAGAGAAAGAATCAATACAGGAAGGACCCCCAAAGAAGTGAATCAAAGTCTAAAGAGTTTTGGGCAGTGAAAGATCAACCTACATGCTGTGTTTCTGAAGGTCCCCTGAAGTTAGCACCTCTGCCAGAGTGGCCCAAAGTACACTAAACAGCGGAAAGGGATGTGGTGAGACCAGCCTATCCTAACCTGGTCCTTACAGAGGCCAGAGCTTGCCTGCTAGTCTTCAGGCAGCTGAGCAGATCTCTGACATATTCTTAGTACCAGAAACAATTTGAAGGCAGTCCCGCTGGATGTGTGAAATCTACCATCAGACTGTGTTTCTCCAGGAATAAAACAGTCAAAGCAGTTGTAATGAAGGGGGAAATTCCTGAAAAAATACTGGGAATTCTACTGTTAATTCTAACTGTGGATTGATCAACAGAATGTCATAGAAAAACAAATATGACCTACACCACATACTAACACAGACACGTTGGGTGAAGGATGCCAGTCTTCAAGTTTGGAATGCAGGAATCAGAGAGACGTGTGTGAGACGGTCTCAAGTTTCACAAAACACCCTTCATAATTTGAGACGCATCACTAAAGAGTCCAGTTGAAAGTTCAGAATTCTCAGGGACGTTCAGAAGTTCAGAAGTCTCAGGGACTTTTACAACCTTCCATATAAAACCAGAGTATGTTGACATTCAAAGGGATCTCAGTGGCCACCTGGTTCCATCCGAGCTGTGGTGGGGACAGCACAAGATTTGGACTCAAGGAATTTGTCTGTTGAAAACACAAGCTGAAAACAGGTCTCAATTCCACTGCTACAAACAGGGAGCAGTTACAGCATGTAGTGCTGGAGAATTAAATGAGATGATGCATGTACAAAGGACACTCTGTGAACTGCAAAAACCCCAGTGGTTGTCTTGATTACAAGAAAACTGCAGTTCAGAGAAGTTAAATGATGTGCTCGGTGCCAACACTTCCTCCTACATCCTGTGGACTCTCCCAGTTAGGCTCTTGGCTTCATTTCTGTGACGGAAGAGCTAACCGCACCTTCATCTTCCTCTTCCCCTTAAGGATGCTTTGAGATCATCTCATTTGCAAACGTTCCTCCACCCGAAGTAGCAATGAACACTTTCTAAAAATCAATAGGCTGGAAGAAGCAGCTTCATGGATGCCACCTACTCTAAAGAAAGCTAAAAAAAGACAGCTCTGCCCAGAATCCTGCATAGATCCAAACTATTAAGTACGGCTGCCCACAGTGACCTTTCAGGGTCAGGCAATCAAGAGGCAGAAGAGACCAGGTGGAAACGTACCAGGACTGGCCAGTTTTCAGAGACTGACAATTATTGGGAAGGCATTACTGAAGTGATCAGCCAATAACCAGCAAGGACCACAAAAGCCACAACGGAGAGTGTGGCAAGATCACTCTGAAGGCAAAACTCGGATCCTGGTAAGAAATGGAATGGCTTTGTCACCTTAGCCAAATGTTAAGACTGGAGAACTGGGAGATTGGGATTGACATATATACACTAATATGTATAAAATGGATAACTAATAAGAACCTGCTGTATAAAAAAATTAAGTTAAATTTAAAAATTTTTTAAAAAGACTGGAGACTCATCCTGTCTCCAACTGGATCAACCTGCAAAGCATTCCTGTGTGCCCATCACAGCCAAGGGTGTGCTAGGCTGGAGCGGATTGGGGGGAACGGCTGTGAGACTCGGAGAGGGATGGCTGCTCTGGAGCAAGATCTACTGTGCGATTTTAAACACATCAATAATGTTCCATGAAGTATGCTATGAAGTTTAGGGCTTCCCTCCTCAGACACGTTTGAGATGTGCTGTTGACCTGTGGCAGGGTTTCTCAACCTTGGCACTGCTGACCTTTGGGGCTGGATCATCTTTATGGTGGGGGCCGTCCCGTGGGTGCTAGGGTGTTCGGCAGCCTCCCTGGTCTCTACCCACTAGATCCCAGCACCAACCTTCCCCAGTTGTAACAAATAAAAATGTCTCCAGAAACTATCATGTGTCCTCTGGGAGATAAAATGGCCCCCAGCCAAGAACCATTACCTGATGGTCAGCAACCCGACTAAGCTGCCCTCACTCTTCTCTCCACTCGCCAAGTCCCAACCCCCTCCTGCCCCCCCGCCCAGTCCATACCTCATCAGGCAGAAACGTCACCTCCTCTTTTCTAAAACCAAAGCCATTCCTCACAAGCTCACGCACCCTCCGTTATTTCTACCTGTGTCTGCACCTTCTTCTTTGCCAAAGCAACACCCCTATTGCCCTCTTGTCCTCTGGCATCCTTCCTCCTGCCATTATCCCTTGTCTCCCCTCGCCTCCCCCTTCCAGGACTTCATAGCTGACCCATCATCCAACATCACCTAGTGTCCAGATCCTCCTCTTGGCCCCCATGACCCTGCCATGCACTAACCAAGCCCAGGAGCTGGGCGACAGTGCCAGACCTCTGTTCTTCTGTGTCATGGTGTCCCCGGACTGGCTGCGATCCCCTCACGTCTGGGTCATCAGAGGCCCCCAAGTCACCCTGCCATTCAGGGCTAAGGGCCTTGATGGCTCTACAGTCCCTCTCCCCTGCCCACTCCATGCCCGCCCACATGCACTCACATGAGAGGCTTACTTTATTATTATTTTTTTCTAATTACATAAACTCTCTATCACTTTTGACATTATCTCTTTAAAACCCTTTCCAAGTTTAGCCTCACACCACCCACCTAGCCTGGCTCTCCTCCTCCCACTCTCCTTTCTATGAAATCTGCTAGCTCTTTGTCCAGCCTTAGCCCCATAATGATGGGTATTCCTAGAGTTTTAGCCCTCTCTTCTTTTCTATTCATTCTCCTTTCTTAGGAGAGTTCATGAACTCCTGGGAAATGTGGCTTTTCCAATTCTGTATCTCGAGCTGATCTTGCCTCCAGACTCTGGAATGTATTTCTGGCTGCATCCCCCCGTGCCACATCGATTCAAATGAGGGAGCCAGTTTCCCACCTCTGTCTCCCCTGCTGGTCCCCACGGGCACTTTCCAAACTGCCCTGGATTTCTCAGTGTCTCTACTGGTTCTCTAGGGCTGTCATAACAAAGTACCACAGATAAGTATCTTAAAACAATAGAAATTTCTTCTCTCACAGTTGTGGAGGTTAGGAGTCCAAAGTCAAGGATGGTTCCTTCTAAGGGCTGTAAGTGAGAATCTGTTCTATGCCGCTCCCCTAGTTTCTGGTGGTTGCAGGCAATCCCTGGCCTTCCTTGGTTTATATATGCATCACCCCGTCTCTGCCTTCATGTTTATATGGCATTCTCCCTGTGTGTGCTTTCTGTGTGCAAATTTCTCCTTTTTATATTGGCTTAGGGGTCCAGCCTACTGCAGTATGACCTCATCTTCACTAACAACTGCAATTACAATATTTCCAAATGAGATCATATTCTGGAGTGCTGGGTGTTAGGACCTAATATCAATATATGAAGTTTTGGAGGGGACAACTCAGCCCACCACAGTGTCTGTGATTGTCTCCCTTTACACACAGTGCACTCACTCCCTGAAACACTGCAACATCTGAGTCTGTCTTCTCCTAAATCCCTACCACCTACGGCAATGCTTGGAACTTGGCTGTACCTGTCAATGTTTGTTGAACGAATAAAAGTTACCAATTAATTTAACTCAGCATTCCTCACAAAAAGAAAAAAAAATGACTCAGCTTTTGGTGATTGCCCATAAAATGCTCAAGTTAAAAATTCTGGTGCTCATGGAACATTCTACAGGATAGATCATATCTTGGGTCACAAATCAAGCCTTGGTAAATTTAAGAAAATTGAAATCTTATCAAGTATCTTTTCCAACCATAACGCTGTAAGACTAGATATCAATTACAGGTAAAAATCTGTATAAAATACAAACACATGGAAGTTAAACAATACACTACTTAATAACCAAGAGATCACTGAGGAAATCAAAAAATACCTAGAAACAAATAACAATGAAAACATGACGACCCAAAACCTATGGGACGCAGCAAAAGCAGTTCTAAGAGGGAAGTTTATGGCAATACAATCCTACCTCAAAAAACAAGAAACATCTCAAATAAACAATCTAACCTTACACCTAAAGTAATTAGAGAAAGAAGAACCAAAAAAACCCAAAGTTAGTAGAAAGAAAGAAATCATAAAGATCAGAGCAGAAATAAATGAAAAAGAAATGAAGAAAACAATAGCAAAGATCAATACAACTAAAAGCTGGTTCTTTGAGAAGATAAACAAAATTGATAAACCATTAGCCAGACTCATCAAGAGAAAAAGGGAGAAGACTCAAATCAATAGAATTAGAAATGAAAAAGGAGAACTAACCACTGACGCTGCAGAAATACAAAGGATCATGAGAGATTACTACAAGCAACTCTACGCCAATAAAATGGACAACCTGGAAGAAATGGGCAAATTCTTAGAAAAGCACAACCTTTCAAGACTGAACCAGGAAGAAATAGAAAATATAAACAGACCAATCACAAGCACTGAAATTGAGACTGTGATTAAAAATCTTCCAACAAACAAAAAGCCCAGGACCAGATGGCTTCACAGGCGAATTCTATCAAACATTTAGAGAAGAGCTAACACCTATCCTTCTCAAACTCTTCCAAAATATAGCAGAGGGAGGAACACTCCCAAACTCATTCTACGAGACCACCATCACCCTGATACCAAAACCAGACAAAGATGTCACAAAGAAAGAAAACTACAGGCCAATATCACTGATGAACATAGATGCAAAAATCCTCAACAAAATACTAGCAAACAGAATCCAACAGCACATTAAAAGGATCATACACCATGATCAAGTGGGGTTTATCCCAGGAATGCAAGAATTCTTCAATATACACAAATCAATCAATGTGATACACCATATTAACAAATTGAAGGAGAAAAACCATATGATCATCTCAATAGATGCAGAAAAAGCTTTTGACAAAATTCAACTTCCATTCATGATAAAAACCCTGCAGAAAGTAGGCATAGAGGGAACTTACCTCAACATAATAAAGGCCATATATGACAAACCCACTGCCAACATCGTCCTCAATGGTGAAAAACTGAAACCATTTCCACTAAGATCAGGAACAAGACAAGGTTGCCCACTCTCACCACTATTATTCAACATAGGTTTGGAAGTTTTAGCCACAGCAATCAGAGAAGAAAAAGAAATAAAAGGAATCCAAATTGGAAAAGAAGAAGTATAGCTGTCACTGTTTGCAGATGACATGATACTCTACATAGAGAATCCTAAAGACTCTACCAGAAAACTACCAGAGCTAATCAATGAATTTGGTAAAGTAGCAGGATACAAAATTAATGCACAGAAATCTCTTGCATTCCTATACACTAATGATGAAAAATCTGAAAGAGAAATTAAGAAAACACTCCCATTTACCATTGCAACAAAAAGAATAAGATACCTAGGAATAAACCTACCTAGGAGACAAAAGACCTATATGCAGAAAAGTATAAGACAGTGATGAAAGAAATTAAAGATGATACAAACAGATGGAGAGATATACCATGTTCTTGGATTGGAAGAATCAACATTGTGAAAATGACTATACTACCCAAAGCAATCTACAGATTCATTGCAATCCCTATCAAACTACCAATGGCATTTTTCACAGAACTAGAACGAAAAATTTCACAATTTGTATGGAAACACAAAAGACCCCGAATTGCCAAAGCAATCTTGAGAAAGAAAAACAGAGCTGGAGGAATCAGGCTCCCTGACTTCAGACTATACTAAGAAGCTACAGTAATCAAGACAGTATGGTACTAGCATAAAAACAGAAATATAGATCAATGGAACAGGATAGAAAGCCCAGAGATAAACCCACGGACATATGGTCACCTTATTTTTGATAAAGGAGGCAAGAATATACAATGGAGAAAAGACAGCATCTTCAATAAGTGGGGATGGGAAAACTGGACAGCTACATGTAAAAGAATGAAATTAGAACCCTCCCTAACACCATACACAAAAATAAACTCAAAATGGATTAAAGGCCTAAATGTAAGGCCAGACATTATAAAACTCTCAGAGGAAAACAGAGGCAGAACACTCTATGACATAAATCACAGCAAGATCCTTTTTGACCCACCTCCTAGAGAAATGGAAATAAAAACAAAAATAAACAAATGGGACCTAATGAAACTTAAAAGCTTTTGCACAGCAAAGGAAACCATAAACAAGATGAAAAGACAACCCTCAGAATGGGAGAAAATATTTGCAAATGAAGCAACTGACAAAGGATTAACCTCCAAAATTTACAAGCAGCTCATGAAACTCAATACCAAAAAACAAACAACCCAATTCAAAAATGGGCAGAAGACCTAAATCGACTTTTCTCCAAAGAAGACATACAGATTGCCAACAAACACATGAAAGAATGCTCAACATCACTAATCATTAGAGAAATGCAAATCAAAACTACAATGACGTATCACCTCACACCAGTCAGAATGGTCATCATCAAAAAATCTACAAACAATAAATGCTGGAGAGGGTGTGGAGAAAAGGGAATGTAAATTGATACAGCCACTATGGAGAACAGTATGGAGGTTCCTTAAAAAACTAAAAATAGAACTACCATACGACCCAGCAATCCCACTACTGGGCATATACCCTGAGAAAACCATAATTCAAAAAGAGTCATGTACCACAATGTTCACTGCAGCTCTATTTACAATAGCCAGGACATGGAAGCAACCTAAGTGTCCATCGACAGATGAATGGATAAAGAAGATGTGGCACATACGTACAATGGAATATTACTCAGCCATAAAAAGAAATGAAATTGAGTTATTTGTAGTGAGGTGGATGGACCTAGAGTCTGTCATACAGAGTGAAGTAAGTCAGAAGGAGAAAAACAAATACTGTATGCTAACAGATACATATGGAATCTTAAAAAAAAAAAAAAAAAGGTTCTGAAGAACCTAGGGGCAGGACAGGAATAAAACGCAGACATAGACAATGGACTTGAGGACATGGGGAGGGGGAAGGGTAAGCTGGGATGAAGTGAAAGAGTGGCATGGACATATATACACTACCAAATGTAAAATAGATAGCTAGTGGGAAGCAGCCGCATAGCACAGGGACATCAGCTCAGTGCTTTGTGACCACTTAGAGGGGTGGGACTGGGAGGTTGGGAGGGAGACGCAAGAGGGAGGAGATACAGGGATGTATGTAGATATATAGCTGATTCACTTTGTTATAAAGCAAAACTAAGACACCACTGCAAAGCAATTATACGTCAATAAAGATGTTAAAAAAAAAAAACAACTGGGATCTCAAACATGGTTCTCTCCTGAACCCTCATCTGCTGTCATCCATTCCTGCCAACCCTTTCTTTCAAAAGTCTCTAACAATTTCCCTTCCTTTGTGTTTCTACTCTACTGTGTCAACTCATATGCAGATGTTCCCACTAGCATCCTAATAGGTCTGCCCATCTCCAGTCTTTCCCCCAACCCCAGTTCTCCCTGCCTAATACCTTTGCAGTCCTCTCAGAGCACAGCGTCTTCCTGAGCTCTCCCCTTGGTTTGCAAACTGTTCCCCAGGGAACCCCCAGGGGGTGCCTATAGTGCTGTCAGTGATGGGTGTGGGGGATGGGTGTCTAGGTGAGGTCCTGCACCAATGTCAACAAAGCATCTCATACTATGTATAAAATAGATAACTAATGAGAACCTACTGTATAGCACAGGGAACTCTACTCAATGATCTGTGGTGACCTAAATGGGAAGGAAAGCCAAAAAACAGGGGATATATGTATACATATAGCTGATTCACTTTGCTGTACAGTAGAAACTAACACAACATTGTAAAGCAACTGTACCCCAATAAAAATTAATTTTAAAAAAAAGCATCTCATTTTTCATGTGTCTGACGTGTTGAGTTTCCACATAATTTTTCATTTGAAGAGTCTGATGGTTATAAAAGTGGGTGAAAACCAGTAGCTTATAGGGCAGAGTTAAGTCCAATAGGTTCTCTGCCCCTAAGAGGCCTTTCTATTCCTTCTCAACGTGTTTCCCCTGCTCCCCAACATACCACCTGAGGCAGGTCTCCAGAACACACTTGTACCCTATATATTTCTATGACCCATTCAAGCCAATTTGAAACAGGAGGGAAGGGGGCAGGGCACAACCTTTAAAAGAATGACACAGCCATTGAGGACACAACATCAACTGGTTAGAACCAACTGGGTCCAAGATGGTGGAAGATTCGACTTCCAGTGGACCTTGAGCCTCATTATATGCTCATTGTAATACATCAGCATATGCTAAATGACACACCCACCAGTGCCATGACAGTTCTGAGGCTACGCATAAAAGGTCAAAAAGTGGGCGGTGGCACAATTCCTGGAAATCTCCTCCCCTTCTCCACAATATCAGTAGTTGGAACAATCCTCCCACTCATTAGCCTATGAAATTACCCTGCCTGTAAAAACTAACCACCCCATATTTCGGGGCCTCTCACCTTCTGAGATGGCTCACACTCTGTCTGTGGAGTGTGCTTGTCCCATGGCCGCTCTCACTTTCCAAGAAGACCCCATGTCCTGGAGCCGCTCTCACCTTTTGAGACAGACCCCATTCTGTCTATGGAATGTGTTTCTCTCTAAATAAATCCACTTCTTACCTATCACTTAGTTTCTCACTGAATTCCTTCTGTGAGGGGACATAAAAGAACCTGAGCTTCATTAAGTCCTGAGACCAGGTGTGTGATCTCAATTAAAAGACACTGGGTTCAAGTCCCAATCTGGGTTGTGTGGTTTCAAATTCTGTTCCCCTCTGCTGAAATGCCCTGCTCCCATGTTCTCTTTGCCTATTCAACTCCCATCCATCCTTTATGGTTCAACTCAAATCCCGGATCTTTTTCTGGTCACTCCCACACTGGAACCTCTCCCCACTCTGAATCTGGTAATTCCTGTATAGTACAGTCTATTTGGTAATTCCTGTATAGTACAGTCAATTTGGCAGCTGATCGTACTATGTGATATTTCCTGATCTGATGTCTTACACCTTTAATTCACTTTCCATAGGTGTGTGTCTTACCTTTCCAAAGGGCAGAAACCCCATGTAGGCAGAGATTAAAGGTGACTCCCCTCCTAGAATTTAGCCAAGTTCACTGTACACAAAAATTGTTGCTATTATTCTACTAAGTGATGGTGTAAAATAGCAGAAATGCTACCTGCATATCATAAACAGAATTATTTCACACAGTAGGATTTCTAAAAAATTCTCTTAGTAGACATAATTCTCTTACAAAGGAACTAGCCTATATAGTAAGTAACATTCCTTCTTCCACTATCATCATCTCAGATAAAAACTTAAAAATCTTTAAAATTGCAAACAAAATTATAAATCTCATCTTTGATGGTAAGTAATACGTGAGGTAATTTGGATTACTCTTTTCTGTGATTTTTTGATTACTTAGGAATATATAAATAACTAGATAAGTACATGTATATTTTTGATAATATGGAATGCATGTTTGAGTATAGTGAAGAAATTCTGCCTGAAGCGAGGGCTACAATTTTAGATGCATACAGCTCATGATACATCTTATGAACAGATGCAAAGGTGTTTATCATTATCTTTGTGCTACACAGTTTCTAATTTTACATATGAAAACCAAGGCATCATTCAGCATAAAGTACATTATTTGCATGATATATTTGCATTTGTAAAACACCCACATTTACTTTTACTGCTTAATGGGCCTGGTTAAAATGGGCCACTCTATATAAATGGAGCACACTGGTTCCCAACTCAATGGTGCTGATAAGAAAACGACTCCTTTTAGATGCAAATGAACCTACTAATCACAATTAAAATGGTGGAGTTGAGGAAAGCTGAGCAGCTGTTCCAAGAGCTACAAGTCTAGGGCCAGTTTGGTTCCAGCTTAATCTCAGGAGCAGCCTGGGACTCCCCAGAGGACATCTGCCCAGGGGCCAATGGGATAAACTTAGTTTTTTCAAAGGTGGTTGGGAGAGGTTAGAGGTAGCTCCCGAATCTGGGCTGACTGTGCAACTGTGGTCATCCGCCCAGTTCAAAGGACATAAGTGGTGCAGAAGGGAGGAGGATTGCATTTGTAAGACTCACAGAGGAAAGGCAAGACACAAAAAATTAAGTAACTGAGGCATCCCTCTGAAACGGTGTAGTCGCTATGGAAAACGGTGTGGTGATTCCTCAAACAATTACACATAGAATTACCACAGGATCCAGTCCACTTCTGGGACTATACTCAAACGAACTGAAAGCAGGAACTCAAAGAGTTGCTTGTACCCCCATGTTCACAGCAGCATTATTCACAATAGGTAAAGAGCAGAAGCGACCAGAGTGTCCATTGATGCATGAATGGATAAAGAGTATCTGGTAAATACATACAATGGAATATTATTCAGTCTTAAAAGAAGAAAGAAATTCCAACACATACTATAACACAAATGAACCTTGGGGACATTATGCTAAGTGAAATAAGCCTGTCATAAAAAGACAAATACTGTATGATTCTGCTTATATAAGGTACCTAGAGTAGTCAAATTCATGAAAGGCAGAAAGTAGAATGGTGGTTGCCAGGGTCTGCGGGGAGGAGGGAATGGGGCGTTGTTGTTTCATGGTTACAGAATTTCAGTTTTGCAAGATGAAGTTAGTTCTGGAGATGGATGGTGGGGATGATTGCACCACAATGTGAATGCACTTAATGCCACTGAACTGTACACTTAAAAATAGTTAAGATGATAAATTAATATTATGTGGATTTTACTATAACTAATGAGAACCTACTACATATAGCACAGGGAACTCCACTCAGTGCTCTGTGGTGACCTAAATGGGAAGGAAATCCAAAGAAGAGGGTATATATGTATACGTATAACTTTGTATACGTATAATCGTATACGTATAACGATTCACTTTGCTGTACAGTAGAAACTAACACAACATTGTAAAGCAACTGTACTCCAATAAAAATTTAAAAAACTAAAAATAAAAAAAATAGGGGGCTTCCCTGGTGGTGCAGTGGTTGAGAATCTGCCTGCCAATGCAGGGGACACGGGTTCGAGCCCTGGTCTGGGAAGATCCCACATGCCGCGGAGCGACTAGGCCCGTGAGCCACAATTGCTGAGCCTGCGCGTCTGGAGTCTGTGCTCCGCAACAAGAGAGGCCGCGATAGTGAGAGGCCCGCGCACCGCGATGAAGAGTGGGCCCCACTCGCCGCAACTAGAGAAAGCCCTCGCACAGAAACGAAGACCCAACACAGCCAAAAATAAATAAATAAATAAATAAAATTTAAAAGCCCTCTAATAAGTACTTAATGAAAATAAATTGAAAAAAAAAATAGTAGCTAACTAGCTAGCTAGATAAGTAAATAAATATGCAGCCATTCCCTAATGGCCAGCCAGACACTCATGTAGGGCAGGTGGAGCTTCAGCTCCTCTGGGCCAAGGCTCTGGCAATAGGAGCTGGGTTGCCCACCTTCCTTCCTCTGACTCATCCATTCATTGAATAACATGTCTTTACACCTGCTATGGGGACACAGCAATGAAGAAATTCTCCTGTCCTCCAAGAGGCAGGGCCATGGCTGGCTAAATAGATAAAATAAAGAATCCGTGGTTGTTCAGAGAATGACACACAGCTCTGGACGCTACTGCCCTTGGGTCCCTCAATTACTAAGCTATGAATCTGGACACTAGCACCTTCTGGACAACAACCCTCTTGCTGGGCAGAAACCATGGACAATTCCTCTCTTCCATGAGGCCTACCCTGATTTGATCTGCATCTGTCCCTTGTGTGAAGCCTGGCAGCCCCGCCATCAACACACAGACTTCAACACCAACTGTCCTGCCAGCTCTCCAGCTGCCCCCCCTGGGGAAACTCAGACCCTCCAAAAGTGTCATCCATCTTGCTGGGTGCTCAGCACAGGGCGTGGTACCTAGTACCTGCTCAATAAACACTGACTATTATCCCAGCCCAGAGAGCAGCCCCTCAATATACCCTTAGGTACATTCCTGGGGGGTTGAAACCTGGAGGCTTTGTCATGGAATTTCTCTATCTCAGGGTCACTGCCCATGAACACGGACACCAAGACCCTTCAAGGAGCAGCGTGTGTGAGGATGGCAGGTCTGGGATGCAGTGACCTAGGGTGGCACAGGGACAGTGTGGCCCTCTGGCCATGCTGGGCTGCAGGGGCGTCGAGACTGAGGACCCCAGCCCTTCTCTCTTCCCGTGGCAGCGGTTTCGTGGCATCTCGAACAATTGTGCAAAGAGGCTCCAGCCTAACAGGTGGAACCAGCTGGGGACCTGAAACCGTATCACGTAGTTGGAGACAAGTGACCTTCCCCCAAATCCACTCCTTTAAGAGGATCACCTCTTGAGCGAAAATATCATTTTGTTTTGAACTCAATATCATTTTGCCTTGAAATCCTTGGGCCATCGCCCGTCACCAAGAAGCAGGAAGGGTCGGCCACACTCCTATCTTCCGTCCCAGGACTGAAGGGTTGTTTTGAGGCTGTCACAAACATGCACTGCACAATACAGATAATGTTAATAACGTTACCCGTCACTATTCCATTGCACTAATACAGCTTTCAGGGAAAAACCTCAGCAACAGAGACAAAAGTCACTATGACCTATTTATCTTTCAGGCTTGTGGAGATCAAGAGATATAAATGTTTAGTCGAAGTTTTGGACACCGTTTGAATCCCAGTACTCCCTACAATGCTGAAAACTGGTCACAGACAAGAAAATGACCTATTTGTGGCAAAACCATGGTTTACCTTGACAATTCATTTCCTCCCTTTGAGAGCCAGTCCCACCCCCGGGCTCCACCAAGAAGATGAGAGACATAAATGCTGATTTTGGAAAGCTGATGCTATAGAGCTGGACATCTCCATCTACACGTTCTATCAAAGGTACCAAATCCAGGCGTTCAAATGTTGAGTTGTACATAACAGAAGTTGTTTTCTTTCTTTCTTTTTTTTTTTTTTAATATTTCTCCTATGGTTTATTGGATCTAGTTATGGTTGGCTTTGAAGTGACAAAAAGCAATTTTCCATTTCCAAAAGGTAATCTCTTACATCTGCCAAGGCAACAAATATTGTGATTGGCATCAGCATCTAAACTATGCCTTTGTCCTAATACTTCCACCTGAGCATAAAGAAGAGCTGGCTCTACCTTCAAAGATGCCCCCTCCACTCCTTCCTCTCCCCGCAATCCCTCTCCACCTCCCTCACCACCTGTACCAAGCCAGGACTTGCCAGTGACTCTCTTATTCTCAAATTGTCCCATGTGTACCCTGAGCCCCACTCAGGAAAACCAGAGAAGAATGACTGGAAAACCCAAGTGGACTGGTCCTCTTCCCACACCATGTGGGCTAGAGCTTATATAACTGACTCTTCACCTAAAACTTCACGCCCATTTGATTCTTCTAGAAAACCTACAGAAACATCCATTCCTCTCCTTAAAAGACAATGAAGCAGTCAGGGAGTTTGGGATTGACATGGACACACTGCTGCTATATTTAAAATGGATAACCAACAAGGACCTAGTGTACAGCACAGGGAACTCTGCTCAATATTATATAACAACCTAAATGGAAAAGAACTTGAAAAACAATAGATACATGTATATGGATAACTGAATCACTTTGCTGTACACCTGAAACTAACACTGTTAGTTTCAATTAACAATTAACAATTAACATTGTTAATCAACTATACGCCAATATAAAATAAAAAGTTAAAAAAAAAAAGACAATAAAGCAAATAATGTTGCTAAACTTCCTTAACAGTATTAAAGTCAAGGAGAATATAGTTTCAGAACAGTAATGTTACTTCTTGGCCACAGTTACAGAGATGGGGTTGTGAGGACTGCACTTTACACAATTCCAGGGTACATGGTGACAGGTGGGAACATTTCTTCCTGGGTAAAAACAGTCAGTGTAGCTGTGTGAGAGGTTTTTTGTTTTGCTTTGTTTTGTTCTGGACTTCCCTCTTCTTTGACTTACCACAACATAAGTGAAGCCTGAAGCATATTCAGGAAACCCTTAGCTTCCCGAAAACTCTGGGAGAACTCGACTCCCACGTGTAGACCGTGCTTCCTGGTGCCTGGTCATCATGCTCGCCCGGGAGTGTCCACTGATCACAGACAGCACACGCTTCACATCCAAGGCTCACAGCATCCTCATGGGTGCCACCTGGCCTGAGAGCTCCTGAAGGACACGAGTCACGCCCCTGACTTGCTCGCAGAGCCCAGCACTAAATCTCGCTGGAAGAGGTCTTCCCACGGTGTTACCTCTGCACCTTCCACTGCCCTCCTTTCAAGGCAAAGCCCCACGGAGTCACGTGCCACCCAGTTTCAGGACCACTGTCCCAGGCTTAGCCTTTCCTGGGACAACGCTTTACGTTTAGGGCATCCTTATCACACGTATGTTAAATAAATTGCCACCACTTCATCTCCGCAGATGTACGGACTTTCATTAGCAGTGACCCCACTGAATTTTTGTGAAAGTCAGTCAATCGTGTGTTCAAAAACACTCCCTGGGCTCCCTGTGGGTTGTGTCACTCCCAATTTTCCTAGCTCTAAGCGACTGGCTCAACCTGCTCCGGCTTCGTCTCCTACCATCCCTTGTCTTGTTTTTGCTTGTTTGTGTTTATTTGTTTATATTTTTTTGGTTTTCGCTCTGGCAACACCAAGTTGCTCATGGGCTCCCAAACACACCGGAATGCCTCTCACCTCTGTCTTTGCTCATTCAGCTGCCACGCTCGTAACACCTCTCCCTCTATTGTCCTCTTTGCAAACTCTGACACGTTCTCGAAAATTCTGCTCTTCCGATATCTCCTTCTTGCCTTCATCCATGTCCGGAGCACATCCGGCTCTCCCATACTGTTCTCTCCAGGTATCACCCTGTATTGTAATCTATTTGTTTATGCGGCTAGACCATGAACTCTGGGAGGATGACGACAACTCTTCTTTCAGTCTAAATTTCTCAGTAGCTGGCACGGAGCAGGTGTTCAATAAATGTCTGCTGAAAAAAACTAGCCTGATGAAGTCTACAGAGCTGGTATCAGGATCCTCATTTTGCAGCTAAGGACACAATTCAGAAAGATGAGATCACGAGGGTCCTGCAGCTAGTAAGTGACGCATGTTCTTTCCACTCTACCATGATGTTGATATAACCCAACTCTCATTTCCTGTCATCTCTTGAGTTTTGTGACCTACAGGAAATAAAAGTTTACTGGATGCTTCTGAGCATCTATACATCGCCTTCTTTTCAGAATGGACACCTAGGAGGACAGTCCTATAATTCACCATTATCAGTGCATCTAGTTTAACTCAGAGCCCAGGCAGCCAAGCGCTAAATTAACATTACTCTTCTCTGCAGAGGTGATGGGGCTCTGAACAGGCACAAGACGCCTGCATAACTTTGAAGAAGAGATTTACACACCTCTTTGTCTCCCATAGAAATGGACTCAAGAGCTGCAGCAGTGCATAAATGATCCTTTCTTTCCACTGTTTATAGTTGAAAGCAGCCGTTTTCAGCTTCTTGCCGGTGATCACTCCACTAAAAATAGCTTTGATGCTGTCACATGCAAACTTGAGCAGAACCTGAAAGCATTCCCCTTTTAGTTCTGAGCAGGTTCAACTTTAAAAGAGAGGCAGCTGTTAACATACTCCAGCGTGTTTACATGATGCTGAAGTAGTTTGGCTCGTAGTGAAAAAAAGAAAAAAAAAAAAAAACACTAAAAAGGGACAGAAATGGGTTTGCAGCCTCTGGTGACAACACTTCTTTCTGCTGAACTGGAGCCCCGGGAGAACACTGGGGTTGGCAGGGAAAATCCAAAATGCCCAGCTTCAAGGGGAAACTGACTGAAGCACAACTGTGGAGAAGATAGGAGAGAGACTGCTTCCTACGATGTGAGATTCCCGACTCTGCTTGAGGTAGGGGTGCGGAGGTGGCCAAGAAAATGGTACTTTTAGAGAAGAGAACTTATAAAGGAGGGGTACTTTTCTATCTTGTAGAGAACATCAAAGAGCTGTTTTTAGAAATCAAGGAAACAAAGAATGAAACATATTCAACATCTTGGCCATTCCTTGGATGCCTCATGTTGGTTCACTGGGCAACTGGACCTCTCTGGATGTTTTCAGAAAGCCAGACCCAAACTGAAGGCAAAGCAGAGCATGGGCTTGGGAACGAGAGGAAACCTGAACTTTCATCCCAGCTCCTCCCCTTCTGGCCCAAAGGACCTGCTGTGTCTTCCCTATCTTCCACCCAGGGTACGAGGATTAAGTGAGAAAATGTACGCCGAAGTGCCTGGTGGGGTGGGCGACCCCTAACAGACAATCAACAGTGTTCTTTAGAAACATGTGACCAGAAGAAAGAGTGTCTGGGGTCAAGTCTGGAATACAAGCAGTTTCATAAAAAAAAAAAAAGCATCCACCAAATAAATTGTGGTTTTTTCTTCCTTCTTAATTCTAATGTCCAAAGGATGACTCACACCATATTTGCTTATGAAGTGAGAATTCATTTTCCAAGGGTTTTGTCCTAGAAAATTTGCACGGAGCCTGGCTGAGCTGCAGGGGGACAAGGGCTCTGGCTGCCACAGGACTTATCACAGGTGCTGGGTGCTCGCTGCGGGCCACTAGGAGATGGAGACCAAGGTCAAGGATGGCGAAGTGGTGGCACCTGCCCATGAGCCAGGGTCCTCACTTGGGACGCTTATGCTGGAGCTCCACATACATTTCACAACCCATAATTTAACAAAAACCTCAGATCATTTTATGGAGACCTGGAGAAAACAACGCCTCTATTACATCACCGTCCCAGTCTATGAGCTTCGGTGCTGTGAGTAGACGTCTGACTCAAGCACAAGAATGAACAGGCTCCCTAAACACACTACAAATTTTAGCTGCACCTCAAGGTTATATTAGTGGAGGAATTTATCACCTAAGTTGCATGTATTTGAACAACAGAACAGACTTTATATACTGCTGTATCTTTAACACTCATTTTTGGGTTAACAAGACAAAAGAATTTACAGTTACTGCCAACGGCTTGCTGGCAGCTAATACCCCCCCCATTAGCCGTTGCCTAGCAACAGTCAAGCATGCTTCCTCCCAAATCAGGAGGAACCACTGCTAAATCTAGACTAATTACAAAATGGGACAAATATTTAAAAGCTTTATATGTATTAAGGATTTGGGGAGGGCATCCTAATAAGAATGATTTCTATTAAACAAATTTAACTAAATACAACACAAATCTGTCTTTGTTTCGTTGTCCCACGTTATGCAGATCATTTTAGGAAAACTGGATGTTTTTGCATCTTTCCTAATTTCTCCAAAGATTGTACTAAACAAAACCATGTGCTTTTTATTTATTTATTTTTTATACAGCAGGTTCTTATTAGTTATCTATTTTACACATCAGTGTATACATGTCAATCCCAATCTCCCAATTCATCACATCACCACCACCCACCCCCTTTCCCCCCTTGGTGTCCACACGTTTGTTCTCTACATCTGTGTCTCACCACGTGCTTGTACTTTGTAGAAGCACGTCTTTTGCTTACTACTCTAAGAATAAGGATGAAATGAAGCGCCAGAGACACCTAAGCCTTTTAAAATATACATATCTGCAAAGAAATGAGGAGGCTACCGTCACAATTCTCACAGCTCTTACAGAGATATCTGGATGGAAAGCTCAGCAGCTTCCTACCTTCATTTCCTACCTTTGTCTGCATTCTCGATTCCCTCTATTTCAAGAGCCACTCAGAGTTCTCTGCGTGGAGAACGAGCCCAGAGTTTTTTCAGAGTCCACCATGCTGGCCTCCCTGCTGTAAAGGCTATTTTGCTGGCAAAGTTCTGAGCAATCAAAGTTCTAAAGTCAAGAGACCTGGCTTCATCCCCTAGAGTGGAGGCAGGAGGATCAGGAGAGCCCAAAAAACACACACATATGCATGCACGCACGCGCACGCACGCACACACACGCGCACGCACGCACACGCATGAGCACCAAAGAGTTTGGCCCCCTTTCACATGCAAATGTAAAAGGATTTCATATGTAGGAATATTCTCCCCAAAAGACAAGACACCAACCTCAAAGGCAGTATAGGAACTGAACAGGGGTCTGCAAACTATGGGCCAAACCGTACTGCCCCAGAGGTAAGAATGGCGTTTACATTTTTAAGTGGTTGAAATAAAAAATGAAATATGAAATCCAAATTGCAGGTCCTTCACTTATGTGTATGTCTGTTTCGTGTTAATATTTAGTATTTGGCCCTTTACAATGAAAGCCTGCAGATCTCTGAAGTGGAATAAAGACCAGGGACATTTTAGTTCTTGAAAAAGAAATTGATTTTGGATTAACTTTAAACGTGACCAAAACAAAGCAAATGAGCCATTTCCCACCAAATGGCCTTGAGTCCGGGCTGCTTCGTGAAGGCACTACCAAAATTTCCAGAAAACAGTTCCTGTGGAATGCTAATTTAATTAGTATTAAATTTAATCATCGTTACTTGGAATCTTTTTGATTTCAGCTAACCAACCCTCCCTCCCCTACCACACACACAAATTCTCTTCAAAATGTTTTTCTTAGATTGTTTCTCCTATATCTTGTTATTAGTGGAACAATCTGAGTAACTCATCAGATGGTCTATGTAAATCTATACCATTTTCTAAACGGAAATAATTTTATTATTAAAAACAAACATGAGGACTGTTTTTAGGTCTGAGGAGAATATGGAATTAATTATATTTTTTGTGTAAATAAGCCTGCCCACCAGATAATGCTGCATGGTCCATGAACTTTGTTAGAAAGTGCTGATCCACATTAAAACATGGATATGCTGCTTCACTCAAGTCTGAAACAGCCCAAGGACTCTTCGCTTTTGCTACCCTCTCCCTTGGGTTCTCCATTTACCAAGCCACAGTATTTCCTTGAAGCTCACTGGCAGCCTGCACTTCTGTTTATACTTCAGAGACACATGTTTTGCATCATATTACAGCCCACGGTTTTTGTACAACCGTGGTTTTCACCATCTAACCGTCCTTCCAAATTCCACTATCAACCAAAGCTTAGAAAAAGTGCCAATCTTCCAAGCCTTCCAGAATCACTTACAATAAACCCTAAAGCAATCTTCCATTAATCAAAACGCAAGTATGTGCTAGATAGAAGCAACTTTTGGACACTCTGCACCTGACATAAGAAAGAGGAAAGATCTTCAAGTGTGGTCACTATTTAAGACAATAACAATTTTGGAAGAAGAGCACAAGAATAATTATCAAAATAAAAATTGTATTTATGCCCCTGATCCAGAATTAGCGCTTCTAAAATGAACTTGAATCTTCTGGAATTACCTCAGGTTGTGCTACACTGTTCTCTGCAGATGGACACAGTTGTAGGGCCACGAAGGCCCACAGTTTTCTCTGAAAATAATCCTAGTATTTTCAGGCTGAAGTGGGTAATATGTGTGACTGGGGACACCTGGTGAACCTGGTGGTCGGCTGGCGCTTCTGGCCCACACTCGCCTCAGGAAAATGCCCTCCTCAGCACACAGAGCCAGGGTGGTCATGCTTTACATCAATGGCCGTGGCTGACTGGGCCAGGGTAGAACCTGACCCAGGTTCTGGGTCTAAGGGACATCAGTTTTAGGTGACCCTTAATCTACTTGGCCTAGCTCAAAACGAGGAGCTGAGCCATTCAGAGTCCTCAGGCCTGGAATTATAAGAGTAGAGGCAGAAGTACACACACATGTATATTAAGCTTGTTAATGTGATGGATGAAACCGATTTTTGAATGTTGAACCACTGTTGCATACCTAGAATAAATCCCACTTGGCCATGGTTTATAGTTCTTTTTATACATAGTTGGATTTTATTTGCTAATACTTTGTTAAGGATTTTTGCACCTATGTTCATGAGTGGTACTTGTCTGTAATTTCCTTTTCTTGTAATATCTTCATCCATTTTTGGTATTAAGGTAATGCTGGCCGCAGAACGAGTTATGAAGTACTTCCTCTGCTTCTATCTTCTGAAAAAGACTGGCAAGAATTAGTATAATTTCTTTCTTAAATGTTTGATAGAATTCATCAGTGAGCCCATCTGGGCCTGGGGTTTTCTGTTTGAGAAGGTTATTAGTTATTGATTCAACTTCTTTAATAGACCGAGGCCTATTCAGATTGTCTATTTCAGATTGTCTATTTCTTCCTGTGTGAGCTTTGGCAGATTGTATCTTTCAGGGAATTGGTCCATTTAATCTGGGTTATAAAATTTGTGGGCAAAAAGTTATTCATAATACTCCTTTATGATCCTTTTTAATTTCCATGGGATCTGTAGTGATGTTCTTGCTTTCATTTCTAATATTACTAATTTGCATCCTCTCTTTGTTCTTCTTAGTTAGCCTGGCTAGAGGCTTCTCAATTTTATTGATCTATTCAAAGAACCAGCTTTTGGTTTTAGTGATTTTTCTCTACTGATTTTCTGTTTTCAACTTCATTGATTTCTGCCCTCATCTTTTTTCTTCTGCTTACTTTGGATTTAATCTTCTCTTCTTTTTCTAGTTTCCTAAGGTGGAAACTTAGATTACTGATTTTAGATCTTTCTTCTTTTCTAGTATATCCTTTTGATGTTGTAAATTTCCACCTAAGCACTGCTTTCACTGCATCCCACAAATTTTGATAAGTTGTGCTTTCATTTTCACTTAGTTCAAAATATTTTACAATTTCTCTATTCTGTTTTAAAATTTCTCTTAAGAGTTCTTCTTTGACTCGCGTTAGCCATCAGTGTGTTGTTTAATCTCCACATAGTTTGGCATTTTCCAGTTATCTATCTTGGTGAGCATTCCATGTGAGTTTGAGAAGAACGTGTCACCTGGTATTGTTGGATGAATTAGTCTATAGATGCCCATTATATCCAGGTGGTTGATGGTGCTGCTGAGTTCAACTATGTCCTCACTGATTTTCTGCCTCCTGGATCAGTCCATTTCTGAGAAAGAAGTGTTGAAATCTCCAACTATAACAGTGGATTTATCTATTTCCCTTTGCAATTCTATTAGCTTTTGCCTCACATAGTTTGACACTCTGTTGCTAGGCACAAACACGTTAAAATTACGTCTTCTTGTAGAACTGACCCATTTATCATTATGTAATGCCCTTCTTTATCCCTGATAATTTTCTTTGCTTTGGAGTCTGCTTTGTCTGAAATTAATATAGTTACTCCTGCTTTCTTTCCGTACATTTTCCTCCATCTATTTACCTTTAATCTATGTGTGTCTTTATATTTAAAGTGGGTTTCTTGTAGACAACACGTCGTTGGGTCTTGTTTCTTAATTCACTCTGCCATTATCTGCCTTTTCCTTGATGCATTCAGACTACTGACATTCAAAGTGATTATTGATACAGTTGGATTAATATCTAGCCTATTGGTTAGTGTTTTCTATTCACTGCCCTTGTTCTTTGTTCTTATTTTTGTCTTCCACTTTTTTCCTGCTTTTTGAGGTTTTAATGGAATGCTTTATATAATACCACTTTCTCTCTTCTTTTAGCATGTCAGTTACACTTCTCTTTTTTTACTTTTCAAATGGTTGTCCTTTGCTCCTTATATTTAAGAGCCCAAACTAAAAGACCAGGTTTGAGGCCCTCCCTCCAATTTCACCCCTTATAAGCCCTTGGGCCTCACTAGGCCTTCTCCTCTGATAAGTGTAAGGGTTGGACTTGCATTCTCTATAGCCACTTTGGCCTCACATTCTGGAACCCCATTCCTGTGCTTTTCAAAGGGCACCTAGCACCACCACTTCACGTTACAGTCTAGAAAACTGACTGGGAGAGGTTTTGCATAGCCCTGCGCTGATAAGGAGCAGAGAGAAACGAGGTCACTGCTGTTTCCATTATATAGGCTGCCTCTGTTATGAGACTTAAAAATTTATTTTAAAAGGGTAGGGGGAATTCCATTAAAAAGTTCATGCTTTAAGCAAAGGAAAAGGGATTTAAGTAACACCTTCATTAACTGGGCACAGCTAGCCATTTCAGTAACAGCAAAACCCAAGCAAGAGTGGGGAGGAGATGCACGTTGGCCAAGGGTGCGGGTGGGCTCACCGGCAGTCTGCCTCCTGGGTGTGCCATCCACCCCCGCAGCCAGCGGACGCTGGGGCCTCGGAGAGCGAGACCCACAGCCGTGCCGAGGAGCCCTTCTCTGGCTGCGTGCTGAAAAGGCCGGCTGGAAGCTCACCTCACTCATTAACAAGACAGGAACCCCACCAAGGTCTGCCAAGAGGCACTGATGGCCCTGGCGTCCCCAGGCTCTGCAGATGGTCCACAGCCACAGAAGTTACCTGAAAAGGGGATTCTCTTGTCTTCAAGTCACCAGACCCAGGGCAAGCCCTGTTCTCTAAACATAGTTCCCATTCCAAGCCTGATGTCACGAACTTTTTTTTTTTTTAACATTTTTATTGGAGTATAATTGCTTTACAATGGTGTGTTAGTTTCTGCTTTATAACAACGTGAATTAGCTATACATATACATATATCCCCATATCTCTTCCCTCTTGGGTCTCCCTCCCTCCCACCCTCCCTCTCCCACCCCTCTAGGTGGTCACAAAGCACCGAGCTGATCTCCCTGTGCTATGAGGCTGCTTCCTACTAGCTATCGAGTTTACATTTGGTAGTGTATATATGTCCATGCCACTCTCTCACTTTGTCCCAGCTTACCCTTCCCCCTCCCGTCACGAACTTTTCTCACCGTGAAAATAAAGCGCCATGAACGTGGATGTGGTAGGCATCTGCTGACATTCCTGGCCAGCCAGAATTTATTCCCTCTTCTTCCAGTAATCGCTCCCCAAATTGCCTTGGGTGCCAGCCCTCCCCTAGTGCAGGGTGAGCATAAGTCAAAAAAATGTACACCATCCCCTGCTACGGTTACTGGTCGTTAGGCGGATGGCAGTCAGACCCAAATTTTGGAGTAGGAGATCCTTTCTTTTTTCCACTGGCCTTGACCTTCAAGGATTCATGTCAGGTTGGGCAGCCATCTGCCTCCACGAGGTGAAAGCCTGACTGAGAATGGAACCGACACAGAGAAGAAAAGCCAAAGGGTGGAAAGTGAGGAACCATAACCGTGTGACCCACGGAACAACCTCTGCCTGAAGTGAGACCTACTCTTGGACTCTATAGTCGCAGAAACCTAACAGATTTCCATTTGTTCTCAAGCCACTCCAAGTCAAATTTTCTCTCAGTTGCACATTTAGTACCAACTGATACACCGATAATTCAGATGGAGATGAAGCTCAAAGTTCCTTCTCCCACTTCCTTTAAGAAAAGGGTCTGCCATGCAAATGAAGTTTACAGACAGGGCTGAAGAGAGAAATGTGCTTTCACTAGAGAAAAGTCACTGCTGGCACTCGAGCACCACAGACACCATTATTAACTGCTAACAAGAGAGTTTTACCTATTCTTACTTGGGGCTGGATGGCCTATAAACGTCCTAGACTTGACAACTCTTTAGTAAGCATCTAGCTGACAAGAGAAATTCTGCAAGTTTCCATCTTTAAAAATGAGCTGTATGGTAATTCAAAGAGTATAGCCCTAGCATAAGACTAGACAGAGAACTCAGTGAGAGTCTAGAAAGAGGACGAAGCGTTGGGATGAAACAAGTATACTATAAACGCAGCATTTCCAAGTCTGGGGGTGGGGATCTGACACTAGTTCAAAGGCATCAAAAATGAGCATGAGGGGGCTTCCCTGGTGGCGCAGTGGTTGAGAGTCTGGCTGCCAATGCAGGGGACACGGGTTCGAGCCCTGGTCTGGGAAGATCCCACATGCCGCGGAGCAACTGGGCCCGTGAGCCACAACTACTGAGCCTGCGCATCTGGAGCCTGTGCTCCGCAACAAGAGAGGCCGCGACAGTGAGAGGCCCGTGCACCGTGATGAAGAGTGGCCCCCGCTCGCCGCAACTAGAGAAAGCCCTCGCACAGAAACGAAGACCCAACACAGCCAAAAATAAATAAATTAATTAATTAAAAAAAAAAAAAAGAGCATGAGCACTTAACGAAAAACTGGGCCTTGAGAAAAATACAGCTGGCCAAAAAACACAGGGAAGGGTGTCCATCTCCGCAATAAGGAAAGAAAGGAAAATCAAGGCAAAAAATCTCTACCAGTTGGATTAGCAGGTATTTAAAAGATTGACAAGACTAAGGGATGGCAGAATAGTCAAAGTGTCGGCAGGACTATAAATTGATACAACTTGGGGAAGGGGTGGGGAGAGAAACTTGGATATACATGCATATCTAAAATGCCTATCTCTTTGGCCCAGCAATTCTGCTTCTAGGAGTTAATCAATATGCACCAGAGGCTACTGATAAAGAGCCCAGGCCCTCGTATAGAACAGACCCTTCCAAATTCCACCCACCCCTTACTGACTGTGGAACACTAGGAAAGTTACTTACCATCATTCAATTTTAGTTCTTCATTTGTAACACGGAGATAAGTGAGCACCTAGGCTGTTAAACATGCACTTAGGTACGTAGCACAGTCCAGACAGAAAGAAAGTGCCACGGCTGTTACAAGCACTGGTGGTGATATCCTGTCCACAGCCTCAGAACCAGGGGTTGCCCCCTCTTCTCCAGCCACTATGAGGGCTACACAAATAGCTCACACCCTGCACCTCCTCCAGAACTGCCCTTGGCTTAGGGCCACGAGAGGCCTTCGAGTTACAGGCTGACAGCACCCCCAGACCAAAGAGGGGCAACTCTGCCAGGGTGATTACACTCCAATCGGGCCGAGGCTAAATTTGAGGACTTCTCTGCTCCGTTCCTTACTCATCCTGTTTCCCTCACTCCTTTTCCCCTGAGAACACCTTTTTAGTAAATCGCTTTTACCCAAATCCCCCTCTTGGGCTCTGCTTCTGTAGAATTCAGCCTAAGACCCAAATGTTATGATTTTTATTTCCAGGCAAGGGGGCAAAAGTATAAGTCTCACCCTGCTTACTGAGGCACGGTTAGAATATCAAGAAATGGAAAACAATTTAAATGTCCAACCACAAATAGATAAATCTATACAAGGGCACACACACTATGCACATAGTAAAAAAGAGTACTGCCTGTCAATATTAATTGACAAGAGAAGATGTATATGGCAGTGTGGAGTAAAAACGCACATTACAAAGTAGCACCGTATGATCCCTTTATAAATATAGTTTGGGTGGGTAAAGGGATATGTTAAAAGATGTTCAACACTCACGTTCATAGCAGCATTATTCACAATAGCCAAGAGGTGTCAGTAACTCAAGTGTCCATTTACAAATGAATGGATTAACAAACAAGCTACATATACATATATTGATACATATATATAATGGAATATCATACAAAAAGAAATCCTGACACATGCTACAACATGGATGAACCCCAAAGACAGTATGCTAACTGAAATAAGCCAGACACACACAAAAAAGACAAATATTGTGTGATTCTATTCATATGCGATACCTAGAGTAGTCATATTCACAGAGACAGGAAGTAGAAGGTAGAATGGTGGTTGCCAATGGTCGGGGAGAGGGTGAAATAGGGAGCTGGTGTTTAATGGGTATAGTGTCAGTTCTGCAAGACGAAAAAGTTCTGGAGACTGGTTGTACAACAATGTGTACATACTTGCTGCCACTGAACTTTACACTTAAAAATAGTTAAGACATGGGCTTCCCTGGTGGCGCAGTGGTTGAGAGTCTGCCTGATAATACAGGGGACACGGGTCCGAGCCCTGGTCTGGGAGGATCCCACATGCCGCGGAGCAACTGGGCCCGTGAGCCACAGCTACTGAGCCTGCACGTCTGGAGCCTGTGCTCCGCAACAAGAGAGGCCGAGATAGTGAGAGGCCCGCACACCGCGATGAAGAGTGGCCCCCGCTCGCCACAACTAGAGAAAGCCCTCGCACAGAAACGAAGACCCAATACAGCCAAAAATAAATAAATTAAAAAAAAAAAAAAGTTAAGACAGTGAATTTTATGTTATGTGCATTTTACCACAATTAAATTTTTTTTCATAAATATTAACAATCTGGAAATAAGGGTACTTTTATTGAGTTCTTTATACTCTTTCATTGTTTGACCATTCTACATGAGTATGTACTAAGTTCATAATCAGAAAATACAAAAAAGCTATTTTAATTCTGGAAAAAGATAAATACACTTTGAAAAGATGGTATAATTTCTACTACCCTAGGCCGGTAATCCATATAACTTAGGTTTCTAGTCTTTTAGTGTGTGTTTATTTTTAATAGTGTAGAAATTTCACTTTGGTCCCTTGTTTTGTCAGCTTCCTTTCATTTCTTATCTCACCACCACCAAAACAGCTTAAAAGCCATCAACAGTCATTGTTCTGGGGCTGATTAAAATGTCCAGGTTAATTATGTAAAAATTACTGCAAAAAAAAATTAAAAATGCTTAAAAAAATTCCTCTTCCAGCTTTTCTTGATTTGTTTGTTCAATAAATATTTCTTAAGTGCTTAATAGATGCCTGGCAACATGCAAAGCCTTGGGGACACAGTGGTGCCCAGGATAAGCTCGGTTCCAGGCTCCCAGAGCTTAGAACGTAACTGGCGGAGGCAGACATGAGACAGACGGGTTGATAGGGCTCCACTTGTGTTTCCATGCTAGGCTATGCATTCACACACATGCACGGGTGCACGCACACACACACACGCAGTCACCCAAGCCAGCTTTCACAGTCAACGATACTGATGTTATTAGCCAACCTAGAACCTGCACAGTCCCCACCAAGAAGGGCTCTTGACTCCCACTGACCATTAACAGTCCAATTTGCTGAACCTGAGATACTGTCATAATATCAGACTGAAAGAATGGAAAATTCATTCTTGCTCAAATTTAATTCTTCCCTGCTTGCAGCAAAAGTCATCTCCCCAGTACTCATGCCCCAGACGTCTAGTCATCTTGAATTATTTCCCCAAATGCACTTAACAGAAGTTCTCTGATACCTGATCAGTCCCACCCCCTGTCACCTGGCTCAGCCAAACAAGTATCTTTGCTGCCCAGGGCCCAGCCTCATTCTAGGACCCGAAGACCATCCATCTTTCTGCTCCCTTCCCCTACTTATTCCAGATCCTACATCCAAACACCTACCTGACCTCAAAATCATCCCTTTGACTCCTGTCTCTTGGCAATATTTCTCTAATATTTGCTGAATACAATCTTTATTTATTTGTTTTTAGATCCACGCGTATATGAACAATTGATTATTGACAAAATACAAAAGCAAATTAGCGGAGTAATTAATGATAGACTTCCACAAATGGTGCAGGAACAATTGAATACCCATACGCAAAAATGTAAAATTTTATCTATACTTTACATCATGTGAATACAATCTTTAACATGAGCAAAAACCTGAAAAGATACAGAACTTAAAATAAGATGATGAGAACTGGGATGAAAGCAGATGTCATGGAGGCCATCAGCCCGCCCCTCCACGTGCCCAGTAGTTCAAGCCTCCTGGCACTAAACCCAACTAACGAGTCTGGGTGTCCAGAGTCCCAGGCAGTGTCCCTCCTTCTCACAGCCCCAGACTTTCGTCCACTGCTCTGCTGTCGCCACAGCACTGTGAGGGCCACAGAGGACAGCTGCTGGCATTTCCTCAAGGATGCTCAAGAACGGAAGAAGGACGCGGCCCAGGCTCGGGGCAGGCTGAGAAGACCGTGGGGGATTTTAGATGTCATTTTGTCCGAACTATCTGCATGGGCTGCATTTGCTGTCAGCTTGGAGTTCCTTTTCAAGCACTGACGTCAGATTCGAGCTGATCCAGCTACACTCTCCTGGTGGGCCCTTTGGGACTGGGAGTACCCATCAATATGTGAGCCAGATGGCTCGAGCCTTTGTAGTGTGGCTGGGCATAGAGAGAATGGTGCTAAGAGGGCCCACGTGGACCAGGAGCAGAGCATCTAATCCACTGACTGCACCCATCCCAGGAGACCATCCGGAGGAGAAAGGCAAAGAGAGCAGACAATAATACTGCTGAGGCAAAAAGAGCAGACAATAATACTGCTGCTTTCATTTCTGGCGAGACCCCAGCCAAACACCTTGATGCAAACTGCTGCAGCAAGAGCCGACAACCACCATGCTTTCCTGTATCCACACCCGCAGATGGGCCCTGCCAATGGTTCTGCCTTGGACTCATGGCTTGCTGTGGCCAATGGGACATTAGGAAATAGGACACCAGCAGAGGCTGGAAAAGTCCTTGCATATTGGAGCAATATGTTCTCTCTTGTGGCTCGGAACCCTTCTGCCACCATGTGAATAAGCTTGGAATAGCTTCCTCAACGATGTGAGAGCCCATGGAGAGAGGCCCCCGCTGTCCCTGTCATCCTAGCTGAGGTCCAAATACACAAGAGAGCCTAGGCAACACCACCCGGAACAGAAATGATCCAGCCACACTGAGCCCAGCCCAAACTGCCAACACACAGAATGATGAGCACAGAGGTGACTATTCTTGTAAGTCACTTAGTTTGGGGTGTTTGTTATGCAGCAGAAACTAAATGATACAAAGATCTCTACAACAGAACCTACACAGCAAACCACAATCCCAAGACTGTGATGGAGCTTCAAGATGTAGCTTTACATGGTGACTCTAGTGGGTGCCTAACACAAATAAAGGAAAATAGCAACAGCAATCATGGTAACACCTTCTGCAGCGTGGCCTCTGGCAGTTACTCAGGCAGCTCCCAGGACAGAACTGCTTCCACGTGGCACAGCTGCCTTACACCCAACAGCAACTTACACCAACCCTTTCTACCAACTCCATGATGCAAGATTTGGTGATGGCCAGTCCAATCCTCAGACATGTGTTAGGAGGCCAGGGTCCTGGGAGATTGCACTGGTACTGACATCTATTTTCCTCTCTCCCTGTGTCCCTTCTACCGCAGAGAGCCGGGAGGAAATCTAGGCACCCTGGAGAGAATCGTTCAGAAATCACCAGACAGGGATTGTATCCTCGGAAGGGCACACACCCTGTTAAGTAGCTCAAAATGTTACTCCAGGGGCTTCCCTGGTGGAGCAGTGGTTAAGAATCCACCTGCCAAGGCAGGGGACATGGGTTTGAGCCCTTGTCCGGGAAGATCCCACATGACGCAGAGCAACTAAGCCTGTGCACCACAACTACTGAGCCCGCGAGCCACAACTACTGAAGCCCGTGTGCCTAGAGACCGTGCTCCGCAACAAGAAAAGACACCGCAGTGAGAAGCCTGCACACCGCAACAAAGAGTAGCCCCCACTCGCCGCAACTAGAGAAAGCCCGCGCACAGCCAACAAAGACCCAACATAGCCAAAAATAAAATAAAATAAATTTATTAAAAAAAAGTCACTCCAGAGAAAGACGAGTTAGAGTCTAAGGGTCCCGCGGGAAGACGTTGTTTTTATGATGGTTTCTTGGAGGCACACCAGAGCCTGACACTTCTCTGCCTCTCTCTGTGGGATCGGAAATGGTGGTAAAGCAGGAGTCTGGGAACTTCGCTTAAACAATTTGGCGCGCCTCTTTTCCCACCTGAGCCCTTTACACAATGTGCCACTTTCACCCATACGCCCCTCATACTCTCAGTTTAATCCATTAGAGCATCTTATATCCCCCAAATAACCACAAGCTTCTTGAGAGAACAAACCCTGTTTTAACCAACACTCCCTTTCTCTCTTTCTCATTTATTCATTCATTCATTTATTCAGCAATTGATTATTAAAGAGCCATAGCCAGACAATGTCAGGGAGCAGCTCCCAGCCCAGAGAAAGAAAGTCAAGAGATAATTATAAAAACTAAGCATAAGAAATAGAGTTATAGATTTAGAAAACAAACTTATGGTTACCAGGGGGTGAGGGAGAGGGAGGGATAACTTAGAAGATTGGGACTGACATAAACACACTACTATATATAAAATAGATAACCAGTAAGGACAGGGAACTCTACTCAATACTCTGTAATGGCCTACACGGGAACAGAATCTAAAAAAGAGTCGATATACGTACGTATATGTATAACAGATTCACTTTGCGGTACACCTGAGACTAACACAACATTGTAAATCAACTATACTCCAATAAAGATTAAAAAACAAACAAACCAAAACTAAGCACAGCTAATAGTTATGGAATACCTTTCATCTGCCAGGCACATGTGCTAAGGTTTTTAAACATATACTCATTTAAACCTGCACCGATCCTAGCAGGAAGGTACTGTTCTTATCCTCACATACAGATAAGGACACTGATACACAGAGAGGGTGTGTAACTTGCCCGTGGCAGCAGCCAGTGAGGGGCAGAGCTGACGACACAAATCTGCACACCAACCGCTTTGCTGCGCCACGCCACCTCGCAGTGAAGGGCCCTGCAAGGCTGACCCGAGGCATTTCTGTTTTATTTCAATGGTGGCAGTAACTCAACCTAGGTTTTGGATGGAGGTGACACGAGGCACAGGCTGGAATGCAGATGAGAGGCAGAAAACCAGGTCAGGGAAGCTGCTGCATGAAGTCCAGCAAAGGGCAGTAGCGCTAACACTGGGACGGTGGCAAGGGCTATGGGAAGGCTGGGTTCGAGACACTTCAGAGGCAAAACTGACAGGATTTGGTGCCTGAATGAAGGAGAGAATCAAAGATGATTCTGAGGTTTCTGACTTTGGATACTGGGTTGAAGGGAGGAACCTGCTAAGATAGAAACATTCAAGAGGCAGAACAGGTTTAGAAGGTGCGTCAAGATACCCCAGGAAAAATAATTTACTCAGGCCAAGAGATGATTATCTCAAACTGACACTGAATGACTATCCAAACCCTAGATAACCCCCAGGTTCGGTAACTTACTAGGAGAACTCATAGGACTCAGTATATAGCATAAATGTTCATGGCGATGATTTATTTCAGCAAAAGGATACAAAGTGTATTCAGCAAAGGGAAAAGGGCAAAGTCTGGAGGAAACCAGGCACAAGCTTTCAAGAGCTCCCTCCCAGCGGTGCCCAAGGTTTTTATTGGGGACTGTGCACATAGGCACCCCTGCCTGGCTCGTGTGAAAATCCCAAATTTCTTCCATCATCACATTGTTTATACAAACAGTTAAGCCACAGTGAACCACTCTTATTACCAGTTCTGGAAACCTCTCAAAATCTAAGTACCCAGACAGCAGCCAAGGGCCAGCTTTGCAAGCAAGACTTGCTAAGAAGACGCCAGATAGGTTAATGTTTTCTCCACAAAAGGACAAGTATTTATGTTTTGTACAGACGATGTTTTATTTCCAACACACAAGTGCTCGAATTTTAGACACTGGAGCAATTCTTCAGTCATGTTCAGATTATGAAGCTGAAGTCAGTACTTTCCTCAGACCTGAATATAATACCAAAAGCAAATAGCAAATACAAAGTCCCAGGCAGGGCTAGCAGGTTTCGAGGCTGCTTCTACTCCCCCCCTTGCTGTCCAGTTGGAGTGTGAGCTCGGAGACGACACTTTGCATTTCATTATTAAGGAAAGCAAACATGAGGTCTGCTGCAGAATCAAACACAATTAAAACTTTAATTAACTGAAACCCAGCTAGCCCCCATCTTCAAATAAAAACATTTGCAGGTGGCAGAGAAAGCAGAGGATAAGAGATTATTTCACTTTTAAGGGAAAGGGGCAAGTCAGATGCTCCAGTTGGGGATTTATTCAAAGCAATCACTTCTTGCCACCTCTCAAGGGTGGACACGTATTTTACATCAATTATTACAAACCGAACACTGAAGGGCAAAATGCAACGTCCTCCAACACATCAAGTATTCGTTCAGCATAGTCTAACTATTAGCAGCAAATCGACACACAGATTCAGAATAAATTTTTAACAATGGAAGTTCAAACACAAGGCGTGGTAGTTCTGTAACCGGGGTGCCAAGGTTTCCCAAACTCAGTGTTAACTCGGGTTCTGTGGTACGAAGAAACTCTCTTGAACGTTTTCTTTGGAATCACCCACAAACTTCTCCCCTCTCTGGAAATGGAAACTTCTGTGAGTGAGCTAATCCCCAACCATCATGCAAGAATCAAACCCAAGTATTATTAGCAGGGGGACAAATCCCTCGTGGGTCTCTCTGCTCACACAACAGGAGGAAGGCCTGCTCTCCCATTGGCCAAAAGAAGCTTCACATCAATAACAACTTCAGGTAAGGCAGGGAGGACGAAGATTCAGGCACCTGGGCCAAGAGCCAAACAAAGCACACCTCCAGGAAGCATCAGAGGTGAAAAAGACTTTCAAGCACTAAGAGAACTGCTATGACGGCTATACAACCCACCACAATGGTAGAGAGCACATTGACTTGACTCTAACTCAGCCCCAACCAAACGTGAGAAGTTCTATGAATGATCTTACATGTAGGGAGCTGAGGTCAAGGGGAAAGGATCCTTCTTCTCCAAGTCCAACATAAAGAAACTGCATTCTGACCACACTGCCCATTCACCTTCCAGACTCTGGCTTGAAGACACACTGACCAAATAAGATGTTCTTTAAAGGGAGGCTGTTTTTGTATGTTCTTAACAGATCTGGCATTCAATTTTCTTCATTTAGAGGACCTTTAATGAGCTTTTTAAATTTCTTTCCATTCCTGTCGTCCTTCTTCCTGTTTTTTTTTTTTTTAACAAGAAACCCAGTAAGTACAAATACAGATCAACTGATTTTTCAGTATCTGAAGAATGCCAGGACATCGATCTACCACTCCAGGCCCTAAACTGGATTGTCTCGCTGCCTTGAAGAAAACCAATATCTTATTTCCTGAACAAAAGCAAGGCGCTTTTAGGTGCTATAATCTCATTGCAAAGCCTTTTACCCACTCCCTACTCTTTTGGCCCCAAGATCGCAATCCTCTTTGGGTAATCGGACGGTAGCGGGTGCCAGGGCGGTAGCTGCCTTTGCTTTCCCGCCCTGCTCTATGGCGCTGCTCACCAGGGGCTGGGGGGGGGCAGCGTGCCAGGGTTCAGGGCCCCATAATGGCTCTGTTCTTCCAGGGCAACTGTTAATAATTAGCAGGAAGCATTCTGTCTTCAAATCTCACAGCTTGAACAGTAAGGCCTCATAGTGCCAAAGAAACCCTGAATTCTACAGAAGTGAGACTTCCTTCTACCCATAGAATTAAATGGCCCCATTCATCCTTCAATACACAGCTGTCAAGCGCCTGCTCTGTGCGGGGTGCTCAGTGTGAAGGTGGGAGAGCAAAGGGGAGCAAGAGAGAGGTGGCTCCTGTCCTCACGTAACTTGGAGTCGACGGACGTGACCGTGAAGTGTGAAAGCCGGACAGACGAAGCTCAGGCCATCTGAGGACACAGGGCCCTGGTCTGCAGGGGTGGTGGAGGGAAGGACAGAGGACACAGGGAACGATGCGGCGGCACAGGCAAGAAATGAAGGAAACTTGGTAAGGCTGAAGGAAGAGGAGTTGTAAAGTTGTCAGGAGCCATAAACACAGAAAGCCTCTGGAAGGAACTGTCAAGGGCAAGTAGGAGTTTCAGGAGGCTCACCCCGGCCACCTGGAGTGGGGAAGCACACCAGGAAAGAGGCAAGGAGGAGACCAAGTGAGAGGCATCAGCAGCTCTCCAGGTTACAGAGCCATTAATTCATCCATCCATTCAAAAATATTTATCTTGTGTTATTTTGGCTTGAGCACTGTTCTAGATCTAGAGGACATAGCAGTGAGCAAAACAAAGTCCCTGCTCTCAAGGGACATACGTACAAATAAATGTATATGATACAGGTAAGAATAAGAGCTAAGGAGAAAAATAAAGAAGGGCACTGGGAATAGAGAATGTTGGTGTGTGTGTGTGTGTGTGTGTGTGTGTACGCATTATTTTTGATGGAGCAGCTAGGGAAAGCATCTTTGAGAAGGTGACATCTGAGCAAAGACCTGGAGGAGGAGAGACCAGACGCAATGACATGAACACTCAGAAGGAGGCAGCACAGGCGATACGGGAGAGGGCCTGTTCCCGGCAGGGAGCAAAGGCAGGCGCGGGGGATGGCGAATCGTGCAAAATCTGGAACCAAACCGCCAGGGGTCACACCGTGGCTCCTCATTTACCAGTGCTGTGACCTTGGGTCTGTTTTAGAGACACATTTTAGGGGCATGGAATCCTGGTGTGGTGCCCCTTCTAGCTCAGTGCCTCAGTTTCCTCACAGCGCCCTTGGCAGCTCCCAAGACGCAGCTTAATACAGTTTTGCAACCTGCCACCAACATCATATAGACAAACATCCGGTGGAGGGCCACCAGCACATCATGTCTGCGAGGATTCAAGACTGAAAAGAGGGCAGAATGAAAAGTCTCCATCAAATTCCCAACTTGGCTAATATCAGCAATACCCAAGTAACATCCCCATTAGCCAAAGTGATCTGACCGTGGGATGTCAAAAAGATCTGCGAAGTTTTCTGTGTTTCAATTGGCTAAATCAGTCCCATTACAGAAGAGAAATTATTAATACTTTCAGAGAGGTGGGGGACATTTCTCTCATTTCATGTAGAAAATGTTATTTATCCTCTTGAAATATTTATCAGTAGCCAGAGTGCTGGAAGCATTAAGATAACCACAGCCTGAATGTACTGGTTCGGTTTGAAACATCCAGAAAGTGAGAGAGAGAGAGAGAGAGAAATATATACGTACATACCCACATCTTTACCAGTTTAAGGCAAAGTAGTAGGAAAAATAAAGCTATAGTAGGATGAGTGGGAAGATAAAAAGAGAGTTACCTTTTGGGGAGCGAACATGGGAACATAGACATTAAGGAGGTTTATGAGGAGGAATAAGCAAAACAGCATTTAATCCTGAGTTAAAAGCTACATAACTTTTTCCTTTGATCTCTCAACCACAGGATGCACAGAGACCCACACGCACGGGTCCCCTGGAGACTGCATTAGGGTGTGTGAGTAGCCGAGAAGGCAAAGGTGACGGTGAGAACCTTCCAGCTCCAAGGGTCCAGCCTCCCTAGCACTACAGCTGCATGGAAGTCCATGGAGAACACCGAGCGGCTCAGAGGCTAGCCCTGTGTTTCTTAAATCCAAATGTGCACATGAACCGCCTGCGCTGATTCTGATCTCGTAGGTCTGGGGTGATGTCTGAGAGTCTGCATTTCTCACAAGCTCCCAGGGAATGGACAGACCACTAATCCTTAAGCCCCAGCAAGGCCCTAGAGCTGCACCATCCAATGCGCTCGTCACTCGCCATGTGATGGGTTTACATTCAAATTCAAATGAAGTGAAATGAAAAATTCAGCTGCTCGGTCAAACTGGCCACATCTCCAGTGCTCGACAGCCACCTGTAGCTAGTGACTGTGCCTGACAGCATGGATACAGAACATTTCCTTCATCACAGAAAGTTCCATTAGACACTGCTGCTTCCACCTAGAATGAGTCCTTCCTGTACTCATGCTTTAGCCTCTAACTCTGCACCATATCAAAGATTCCCTAAAGCACCAAGGAACCGAGGTTACTGTGGCCCTTTCCCCCACCTGCCCCATTTCATGCAGGAGGAAGAGGTAAACCGTTCAGTACACAGGAGGATGGAGAACACACCACTAGAAGGTAGAGGAATTTAAATGGATACATTTATTTAATATCTCAGTAAGGAGGGCATTACCCGCTCCCTCGTTCATCACCTACCACCCACTCTGCATGGTAGGTATCACTGGCCCAGCTTTACAGATCCATGAACAGACAACAGGAGAGGTTATACTACTTGCCCCATGTCAAGAGCGAGTGGCAGGTGGCTTTGCGCTTAGGTGTGTGTGACTCCCAAGCTCATGTTCTGTCCTCAGGGGCTGTGTGAGCTACACTGGGCGTTACCTGTGCCTCTTGGGGAGCAGGCCTAGCCCCTGCCCTGCCAAGTTAGGCATCGGAGCTGCAGCCCTTGAAGACAGGTGTGGTCGTATCTCCCAACGCTGGAAAGCAGCCCCAACCAAGATGCTATTCGTGGAGACTTAGACACAGTCACAGAGACCCTTTAATCCAGAAAACACTTTAATCAATGATAAAAGGCAAAACTAGTTAGTATTTATCTCGTGCATCCTCACTCAACAACTATTTACCGGACAGCTGCCATGTACCAGGAACTGTGTGGACCCTGGAGGTAAAGAATGAACAAAACTAGAGGTCCCTGCCCTCCCGGAATGGACATCTTCTTTTATACATGCTCTTGAAAGAAAAGGCCTCTCTTAACCTTTACATACTCTCTACCTAATTTCACTTCCCTAGATACTTGAAAAAAATATTAAAGAATGAGGAATGAATAAAACACATGCATATTTCTAACCTCAAGAGTTGCACAGCCTTTTAACTTTGCACCACCTGCTGCCCTGAGGAAGACAATGACCGAATCAAAGCTTCTCTTGGCTACCTGAACACTCGGCTCATTTCACCATCCATAGCTCTCTCCAGCGGCAGGAAAATTCACCCAGAGTGGCGCGTACGATCACAGACTCACTGGACTTTAGTCAAAAGTAATGAATTTTGTGATAGAAAATTGATCTCTCTTGTTCACACAATACAGGCTCTGTCGAGAGAGCAAACAAACAGGGCTGTAAAAATTAATTGAAAAGAAAGGGTCTAATTAAATTTTTATATCAGTGTACATAATGGCCAGAAATAGTAAACACTGCTTTAAAAAAAAAAAAAAGAATCAGAGCTGGAAAACAGCTAAGAGCTCTACGGCTCTTCAGATAACAGCAACCGCTGGTCACTCTCTAGGGCGTACACACAGCTTCATCTTATTTTCTAACCCCCAGTAAACGGCATAAAGTAGAAAGACTAGAGAACTGTGAAATATTTAAGCACTTACCATTCGGTCCAATTCTACAACTATTTACTGAGTGCTCCCCAGTGCCTGACACCAAGATCCATCCATTCCCTGCACTGATGTTTACTGGTGTCTAACGCACACACATCCGCGCACAGCCCGACCTGGGCTGTAGGGTCTTTCTAGGTGGTTGAGTACAATCATGGCTCTGGGAGATGATTAGTCTTTTAAGAGAACTAGCACATGTACACACAGGACCACAACATAAGGCAGTATCTGCCAAATATCATCCAGGTGATTCGGGAAATTTATTCTGACGTGCAGTGAGAGTTCAAAACTTGGTTTCTTGGAGAAGGTGAGATTTACCTGCAAGACTACACCTGAAAGGGCAGTAAGTATGCAGAGCTGTCTTGGAGAAAGAGAAGAATGCTCCAAATATTTCTCTCCCGTTATATATGCCTAGAGATCTCATTCCTGACTGGGCATCCCTTGCTGGGAGCTTGGCTATGGTCACCTTTGAGGTGACCGACCCTGCAATGCTGGGGATGGAGCTTATAGGATCCAGAAGTGACAGGTGTGGAGACAAGGTTTAAACTGGACAGTAAATTTACCTACAGCTTCAGGTGCAGAAGGAGTGGGTAACCTGAATCTAATGAGCTTATATAATTCCACAGGTGAACAGAAAGATACTGGTAAAAGGCATCTCCGCCCCCAAAAAGCCCGGTGGAAAGAAGCCCTCTGAAATTGATGGGTCTGTTTAGAGATAGCATCTTGCTTTATGGAGCTTCAGGGCAAGCTTTCAGACTTCTGGTTTACCCCTTCCGTGGGGCCCCTAAGTGCTGCAAGGCCTCCGACCCCAGCAGAGTTGCGCAAGTCTCCCCACCAGGCACAAGTGAGCTGGGAACCCATTGTAACGACATACAATCGCGCCTCCTCACAAAGGCTGGCTGATCACGAAGTTTCTAGCTCTAAAACATATTATAATAGTATTTAATAATTCTAATACAATTACTATTTTTTTTAAGTACTAAATTCATTAACTTGAGATGTCTGGTTTTTTCCTTTAATTAATAGTAATCTTTTATTTATTTATTTATGTTTATATTTATTTTTGGCTGTGTTGGGTCTTCGTTTCTGTGCTAGGGCTTTCTCCAGTTGCGGCAAGCGGGGGCCACTCTTCATCGCGGTGCGCGGGCCTCTTCACTATCGCGGCCTCTCTTGCTGTGGAGCACAGGCTCCAGACGTGCAGGTTCAGTAATTGTGGCTCACGGGCCTAGTCGCTCCGCGGCATGTGGGATCTTCCCAGACCAGGGCTCGAACCCGTGTCCCCTGCATTGGCAGGCGGATTCTCAACCACTGTGCCACCAGGGAAGCCCTACAATTACTATTAAAATAAGCATAGACCGCTGGAGTCAGAGATGATCCAGCCCATACACATCATTTTACACAGCTGGGAAGTGCGATCCAGAAAGAGAAAGTGACTTGGGAAAGGGAGCACGGCTAATCAGGACCAGTGTCAACATGTAAAAACAAAAAGCCAGGTTTTCAGACTCCCAGAACAGTGCTCTCCCAGACTCCATGCTAGTACCTTCCAAACTAATCATCACCACAATCACTTCTGCAGACTTAGGAAGAACTTCCAAATAGGCAGGAAGATTAAACCACAGCACTTTGTATAGGTGATAGAAAGCAGTTCTCATGATACATCAGATTTATCATAAGTCCACCTTTCAAACTAGAGTGAGATAGGAAACCAGCTTAGTCATCAAAGTGTCTCAAGTGACTTGAACAAAGCATGGCACATGGGAGCTCCAGCAGCAATGGATGACTCAACAGTGAAACATTCCAGCTTATCCAGCCTAGGGGAAGAAAATGAATGTTTTGCTTTTTGGAAGATAGAACCTGGGAATCCACTGGGGGCTCTGGAACAGGTAATGAAACCATGAAGAATTCCATGGTCCCAGACAACGACCCCATGAGGTGAGTTCAGCAGATGAACTGGCCACATCATGGCTATTTAATAAGATGAAGAGCAGGTATCCTCCACTTAGACGTGGAGGGAGAAAAAGACACAGGAGAGGAAGTAAATAACTTGCTCGTATCATTCAGCCACGTGACTGGCATAGGCACGGAGACTTGGACTGAAATCATAACCAAATACCTATCACAGAACAAGCCTATGACATGGGCAATGGTTTCACCTGACAGCAGTGCTAGGTATTAATTTCTCACAGTTGATGACACTTTACACACACTTTAAAAATTGGAGTTTTATACAAATGAGGCAGGGCTCAAACAAACAAAAAAAACCCCAAGCCGTTTCCCATTATTTCCAGAATAACAGCTGACGAAGTCCTCAATGCCTAAAACTCAGAACATGGCAGAATCCTGGCTGTCAGTGGTTCTGAGCCAGGGGCGATCTTGCTCCCCAGGGGACACAGGACAATGTCTGGAGACATTTTTGATCACCAGAAGTTTGGGGCGGTGGGGGGGCGGCCGGTGCTGCTAGCTGCTCTTGGCAACTGGTGGGTAGAGGGCAGGAATGCTGCAAACCACCCTACAATGCACAGGAAAGCCTCTCACAACAAAGGATTCTGCAAACCATCCTACAGTGCACAGGACAGCCTCTCACAGCAAAGAACTCTGCAAACCATCCTACAATGCACAGGACAGCCTCTCACAGCAAAGAATTCTGCAAACCATCCTACAATGCACAGGACAGCCTCTCACAGCAAAGGATTCTGCAAACCATCCTACAATGCACAGGACAGCCTCTCACAACAAAGAACTCTCTGGTCCCAAACATCAACAGTGCCAAGGTAGAGAAACCCTGGGTTCGATTTCAAATCACAAGGTTACGCTGAGTTTTGAGGTAAATATCATGATGTATTCCCCTAACTCAGGGTGATTCTACCAGCCTCACTCATGGCGAATTTCAGGTAACATAAGAATAAACTATTTCTGAAGTACTTCCTTAGCTCCCAGTAAACCGAGTTAAATATCGTCACTGATTAAGTTCAGAGGCATTTTCTCTCAGTTTCCTTTATTTTGGATGCTGACTTAAGGGCTGCAGAGATTCCGATGGGGTCGCTGCAAGCACAGGCCAGCTGTTTGTCAATGTCTGTGGAGGCACAGGAAGCAAAAGGGTGCCTGCAGGACAGAGAGAAATCTCCAAAGTCCTCAAGCAGAGCCAATCAGTGACTCCCATCTGCTGCAACTTTTATGGGCAGAAGTTGCCTTGCATTGGGAGTTGCAAAACCCTTCTTGGCTCCGAGGAAGAAGCACACATCCACTTTCTGCTATCTGGCCGCCCCTGGTCTCACTTCTGGTTCACTGTGCTTCTTCCGGTTCTCATACCCAAACGTGTGAAGCGTAAGCGGAGAATGGAGACAGTGGGAATCACTATCAGCTGCTTGTGGGTAGTAGCATTTCACTTAAGTGGCTGTTTGCAGCGAGCCTGGAGGTCTTGTAAAGGAAGAGGGAAGAGGAAAGGAGAACAGGCTATTTGTCAACGGGTCAGGGCTAGAGGCCAACTGAGGAGAGGGGTGAAACCAAGAGAAAAACCATGATATATGTTTCTCCTTGGCCTTCCAAAAGCAAATTGTGGGTTTGTCCAAATGTTGCAGTTGGAAAATCAGAGCTATTAGACGGAAAAGGTCATCTGCTGAGCCGGACCCACTGCTGTAAAATGCGTCACCTGCGGAAATGCTAGCAGTCATCACCTGCCAGGGAGTCTAGAATCAAGGCCACAGGTGGCCGTACTCTGCTCCAGGGATTCCTAAGCGCAGGAGGCCTGCCTAGGTGGCCTCAGAAACCTCAGTGCCTGGGCCTGCATAGGGGAAGGGCCAAAGGAAGGAACAGGTGTTAGAGTGTGAAACGAGGTCTGTTTAAAAGAAGTGCTATGCTGCCTTTATTATTATTATTATTATTATTATTATTATTATTATTATTATTATTATTATTATTATTATTATTTTGTGGCTGGATTCTTTTTAATTATTATTGTGATAAAATATACATAACATAAAATTTGCCATATTAACCATTTTTAAGTGTACAGTTCAGTGCACTGAGTACATTCACATAGTTGTGCAACCATCACCACTATCTATTTCCAGAAGTTTGTCCTCATTCCAAACAGAAACTCTGTACACAGAGTGGTTTAATATCACTACCTCCTGGCTGCCCCGCATCTCAACCCCGAGTAACCTCCAATCTCCTTTCTGTCTCTATAAGTTGAAGTGGTATCATACAACACTTGTCCTTTCGTGTCTGGTTTGTCTCTCTTACCATAATGTCCTCAAGGCTCACCCATGTTGTAGCACATATAAGAATATCGTTCCTTTTAAAGGCTGAATAATATTCCATTGTACATATAAGCCTTGTTTTGTTTATCCATTTGCCTTTGACAGACATTTGGGTTGTTTCCACCCGGGCTGCTTTTTATTTGTTTTTTTGTTTTTTGTTTTTTGAATTTTTTCGCTGCGCCGCGCAGCATGTGGGATTTTAGATCCCCGACCAGGGATCAAACCGGTGCCCCCTGCAGTGGAAGCGTGGAGTCTTAACCACTGGACCGCCAGGGAAGTCCAGGGCTGCTTTTTAAACAGGATGATTTATGGATTTGGTAGAGCGCTGGTGTTGGTGAAAGAGGATGAAGAGTAGGCTCAGGTTCTGTCTGCCACTAACTCCCCACGTGATCCTGAGATCCACATGAGTCTCAGGGTTTTCACTTATAAAACTGAGGAACTGAATTGAGCCAGTGATCTCCAAAATATTTTTGGCCATCATCTATAGTAAGGAATAGAGTTTTCATTATGACTGAGTTTACACAAACCCACATACATAACTGAAACAAAAGTTTCACAAAATAACATTTACCCTCCTATGTGCAACCCACTCTGGTATTTTCTATTCTATTATTTTTCATAAAAAAAAAAAAAAAAGAATGGTTGTAAGCCCTACATTGATTTCACAACACATTAGCGAGTGGCAACTCATGCTTTGAAACACCTTTATTTTAGATTACTTTTTCCCAAATTGGTGTTCCTTGGAATATGTTGATAAGTGTGCCCCCCCAAAAAAGTATCTGTCTAATAAAGTGTGGGAAAAGATCTGAATTAGCTCACTACAAAGTTATCATGAGCTGCATTTCCCAAATTTATTGGCCATGGAAAACTCCACCCATGTTCAATAGGAAAGCCCTAACATCTCTGGAAACTGTTCACTGTAGTACCCATTTGGGGAAACTAAACTGGGTGGTTTTAGGTTCTTTTCTGCCCCACTTTCTATGACATGGGACAGTAATTCTCAGCATGATTTTCCTGGCGCACGCTATAGAGGGAGACGAGCACCCTTCACAGCGATGCTATATCTGACTCCCCAGAGTCATGCCATTCATCTATTCACATAAACGTTTGAAAGAAAAGAATAGACTTTATTTTTTAGAGAAGTTTTATGTTCACAGCAAAAGTTCCCCCAACACACACAGCCCCCTGCACCATCAAGAGCCTATATAATTTTTTTAAATTCCCTCTAGTGATTCTGACACCCCACCTCTTGTTCCCTTAATGCTGATCTAGAGACTTCGTTAAAACTACATCTTCCAGGACTAATTGCAAAACAGCTCAGTGGTCTAGCACATTAATATCAATTGATTCTCTCAAATTTAGTATCATTCCTACACCTTTTTATATTACTGAAAATGTCCTTACTTATTGCATTTTGCCACCCAAGTAGTCCACTCAACTTGGCACATATAAGCCAAAGTGACCAGGAGAGCTTTATCATTTTCAACAATCTAAGTCTTGCCTTAGCAACTATACACTTTCACGGCACTATTTTGATAGTTATTTACAGTTTAATTTGTATATATGTGGGTCAACCAGAATTAGCCCGGTATTTTCGGAAGAACCTTCACTTGCTTATTCTGTACCGAAATAAAGTTAATTCTGTGTCTTTCGTACATTTTATGATTTCAATATCAAATAAAGGATGCTAATCACATTTATTCATTTGATTTCACAAATATTTACTGGGTTCATACATATTGGAGGTTCGCGCCGATAATTAGTTTTTTTAAAAGAATGTTTACACAATATACTGCTTTAACAGCCATGACCAAAAAAACTTAACCCCAAAAGGTAGTTAGCTCTTGTCAGCTCTCCCCACAAACGTATTTTTTTTAATTACACATAAAAAATGATTAGAAAGATGGCTGTGTGGCCATTTATTCCCAAAGATGACAGAGTATTTAAGCAAGCTTAGAGGAAAAAACAAAACCTTAATGATCTCTCAGAATGGAATTCATCGGCAAGGCAAGTCCTTTTTTTTTTTTTTTTTTTTTTTTAAATGGTTAAGATGGTAAATTTATTTTTTATTTTTTATTTATTTATTTATTTTTGGCTGTGTTGGGTCTTCGGTTCGTGCGAGGGCTTTCTCCGGCTACGGCAAGTGGGGGCCACTCTTCATCGCGGTGCGGGGACCGCTCTTCATCGCGGTGCGCGGGCCTTTCACTATCGCGGCCCCTCCCGTTGCGGGGCACAGGCTCCAGACGCGCAGGCTCAGTAGTTGTGGCTCACGGGCCCAGCTGCTCCGCGGCATGTGGGATCTTCCCAGACCAGGGCTCGAACCCGTGTCCCCTGCATTAGCAGGCAGACTCTCAACCACTGCGCCACCAGGGAAGCCCCTTTTTTTTTTAAATTTTAATTTATTTCTACTGAAATTGAACATATGGCAGACACTGATTTTCTTTTCTTTTCTTTCTTTTCTTTTTTTTTTGGCCACACCGCACAGCACGTGGGATCTTAGTTCCCTGACCAGGGATCGAACCCGGGCCCTTGGCAGTGAGAGCGTGGAGTCCTAACCACTGGACCACCAGGGAACTCCCCAAGGCAAGACCTTTAATACTGAGAATGTTGAATTTCTTTATTCTTATTAAACAGTCAGTATAAATAATCTCCCAAATCATAAAACTCAAGTCACAAGTTTGAGGAAATATTGCATGATTCTCCCCCACCTCACATCTACATTTACTTTTCTATTTTGTGTAAAACAGAAGCGATCCTTACACAAGCATGGAGCGTGCACACACACACACACATACACCCCCCCCCCCCACGGCCCTGACTCACTTCCCTCCCCGTTTCCCTCTGCAGTGCCCTCCTCCACGCGCACGAGTCAGGCTCCTCTCAGCTGCCTCTCCACCCCGCTCCCCACCAAGCCCCAGGGATCTCCCTCCAAATGTCTTTGTTCCCTCCTTGCAAGCTGTTTCAGACCTTCATCTCCAAAGATGTGATCTACTGCAGGGGCCTCTGAACTGCTCGCACCTCCATCTGTCCCACCCTCATTACGCTACAGAACTGAAAATGCCTTTTAAAAAGCAATGTGCCAGGGCTTCCCTGGTGGCGCAGTGGTTAAGAATCCACCTGCCAATGCAGGGGACATGGGTTTGAGCCCTGGTCCGGGAAGATCCCATGTGCCATGGAGCAACTAAGCCCGTGCATCACAACTACTGAGCCTGTGCTTTAGACCCCGCAAGCCACAACTACTGAGCCCACATGCCACAACTGCTGAAGCCCGCGCACCTAGAGCCCGTGCTCTGCAACAAGAGAAGCCACTGCAGTGAGAAGCCTGTGCACCGCAACGAAGAGTAGCCCCCGCTCGCCGCAACTAGAGAAAGCCTACGTGCAGCAACGAAGACCCAACGCAGCCAAAAGTAATAAATAAATAAAATAAATTAAAAATAAAAACTGACGTGCCAGTCTTCCTTTCCCAGGCTCACCTCTCCAACTATCAGATACTGGAGAATATTTCCACAGACGGAAGCGACCACAAGGTGCCAAGTTAAGGTGGGAAGAGCTGAGTCTCTGGAGTCACAATAGGGAGAGACTGCCGGCTCAAGTCCCAGCTCAGTCGTTTACGAGTGACCTGGGTGACCTGCCATTGGCAGGCACAGGACTGCCTCTCTGAGCCTCAGTTCTCTAAAATGTAAAACAGTGATCAAATCAATCTCATCAGATTCTTATCAGAATTAAGACACATTGCATACATGATGTCTGTTAATACCAAGCCTGGTACATAGTAGATGCTCAATCAAGGCTTGGTTTTCTGTCTTGATTTAGGGTTCAATGCAGGAGGAACTAATTAAATTGTAAATTCTTTATATAGGCATACTTCATTTTATTGCGCTTCACGTGATTGCACGTCGCAGATAATTGCATTTTTTACAGATTGCAGGTTTGTGGTAACCCTGAATTGAGCAAATCTATCAGTGCCATTTTTCCAAAAGCATTTGCTCACTTTGTGTCTCTGTGTCACATTTTGGTAATTCTCACAATATTTCAAACTTTCTCATTATTATTATATTTGTTATGGTGATCTGTAATCAGTGATTTTGATGTTCATACATACTATGACTCACTGAAGACTCAGATGATAGTATTTTTTTATCAGTAAAGAACTTTTAAGTTAAGGTATATACATTGTTTTTAGACATAATGCTATTGCACACTTACTAGACAACAGCAGAGTACAGATATAACTTTTATATGCACCGGGAAACCAAGAAATTCCTATGACTCACTTTATTGTGATATTCCCTTTATTGCAGTGGTCTGGAACCAAACCCACAATATCTCCAAGGTCTGCCTGTAATCCTATAGTGCTAAAGAGCTCACATCCATTACATAGTTTTTTCGTAGAAGTTTGGAATATCGGGTGGAAAGAGATTTTTGTTTGACTCTGCATCAAAGAGTTGTATTAGAGAAATTCACGGTGGTTCTCCTATAACTTTGACTTCAACAACAGTGATGACAGAATATTCCGCATCTAAGAGGGGAGGGTAAGAGGGGGTTAGAAAGAGGGAACTTCAAAGGGCTTAAATAATAAAATTCCATTGGAGTTACCATATGCCCCACCCTGCCTTTCTCAAGAACAGCCCATTACAGAGCTTGAAGGAGGCACTGCTCAAGTGAGGGGGTCCTCAGAGTCAGGCCATGATCTATGGCCAGAACACCTCCTGCAGAATTCAGGGCCTGTGGTATCACCTATTTGTGAGTTCTGAACACAGATTTTCACGTACAAAGAATCAAGATCATCTTTTAGCAGGGAGGGAGGGATAACATTTGGGTGACTTTCTTCTTGAGGGATGAAAGGGAAACAGTGAGATTTCCTGGGAGAAAGAAGCAAGATCTAGAGCAGGGGGGAGACGGGCTTTGTTCTCATCAAAGAAGAAAAGAATGTAGGGGGAAAAACTAATGAGTTACTGCCAAGAGATTTAAACACGGATTATGTATCTGGTAGAGAATGCACACAATTGAGTGTTTTGGCCGGCCTGCGGTGAAAACTTTTCCCATTATGATTAGGGATGGGGGAGACCAAGTGCCTTACCTTTGAAGTGCTCTGTTCTGCAGTAAGTGTTCAGAGGAAGTTTCCTTTCAGTAAGGAGCAGAGGGAGGCTTCTGTTCAAAGGAATAACGAATGAGACAAAGCGAGAGCGGTTCCTGGCTGGCACCACCTCACACGCATTTGAATGTTCTACGGCAGCCGCAAAATGTTTAGTCCTCTGACAACATCGGGTGCCTTGGAGTCAACAGCCTGGAATTTATAACCTTTCCATCACAGAGTCACCTGATGGGTCTCTTAGGCTTCAAGAATGACCCGGTCCAAAGAGTCAGGCTTTGTGATACCCAGAGGTACACCAGGGCCTTGGCAGACAGATGGGGAAGGAGATGGAAGGCCAGAGACACCAACACTGCCAACCCGCTAAATTATCGTCAGAGGGAAGGGATACAGAGTGAGCTGCCCCACCCCCCCATATGTCCCTTGCCTCGTAACAGTAAAGGCAGGGAGGGCATTACAATTATTCCGGGGCATCCCTGAGCAACTAGAAGAATCTGTTTTGCACTATTCTCATAATCTGCACTCTGCTATCTAAGGGAAATCATTGATAAATAGCTATTGAATAACACCTGTATGCGGGGTTAAAGCACAGGGAAAGAGAACTCTAAAAGAATCCTGGTTTTCACAGATCTTAAATCTAGTGGAAACTACGGAAGATAATATCTAAAAAGATGCCTTACAATGCAAACCAATATTTAGGGGCCAAATTGGTATGCAGCATGTGTAAAAACAAGACTACACAATTACCAAAAGCGAGTCTGGCGAAGGTGAAGAAGGAGAAATTACAATGCGTTGGTTTTCCACGGGCCAGGCACAAGCGCATTTGATACAGCCCTTTACTTAATTTAATACCTATGGCACCCCTTTGAGACAGGTATTCTTTTTTTTCTTCTTTTTTTTGGCCACGCCACGCAGCATTCGGGACCTTAGTTTCTTAGTTCCCCAACCAGGGATCGAACCCACGCCCCCTGCAGTGGAAGCTCAGAGTCTTATCCACTGGACTGCCAGGGAAGTCCCAAGATAGGTATTCTTATGCCACAACAGGAATGACAAAATGTAACTTGGCCAAGATCACACAGATAGGGAGTGGCCCAGGCAAGGTTCTAACCCGCATCTTTCTGAGACGTACTGGGATTTGCTCTAGGCCTGGTTTGATGGTGCTCAGCTTGCAGGAGCTGGGAGGGAGCCTGGGGATGGTCAAGTGGGGTTCTCAGGCTGTGCTCCCTGATGTGCATTGTTGCACATGAGGAGCTGAGGCCCAGGGAAGCAGAAGGACCTGCCCAAGGGCACCAAAGCTCATCAGAGACAAGTCGCCTTGTGTGACTTCTGGTCTACCACAGGGCAGGATTCTGACAGGTGGGGAGGGTCGGGGATGCCAGCACCCAACTCTGAGACCTTAAGATCTTTAGCTCTTTTTCATTTTTCTGCTTTCTTACTGTTGTTCCAGACTTGCCTCTTCCTCCTGAGGACGTCACAGCTGCTGCACCCGTCCATCCGCCTGCAGGACCAGCTAGGGTCCACTCCCCAGCAAGTGTGGGCGGACATGAGACCAGGCAGGGGGCTGTGGGCCTGAGGAACTCACCAAAGCCCATCAGAACACCCACTTCCAGTGGTTTTCTGCTGAAAAGTTTAAAAGGGGGGGAATCTCTCTATGTTCCTCAATTTCTCTATAAGCAGAAAAGGAAATGGTGGGGGGAGGAGGGAGTCAATTTCTAGGTCAAAGGAATCCTAAGATACTAAACTCTGCTCTCTTTATCATTAAAAAAAATCCTTTCACTGAAAAGTCCCACAATTGCAGACGGAAAGGGACAGGGATAAGAGAAGAAAGAGGAAGAGGAAGAGGAAGAGGGGGAGGGGAGGAGGAGGGGAGGGTAGAGGAAGAGGAGGAAAGGGGAGGAGGAGGGGAGGGTGGAGGAAGAGGAGGAAAGGGGAGGGGAGGGGAGGGTGGAGGAAGAGGAGGAAAGGGGAGGAGGAGGGGAGGGTGGAAGAAGAGGAGGAAAGGGGAGGGGGAGGGGTGGAGGAAGAGGAGAAAAGGGGAGGGGGAGGGGAGGGTGGAGGAAGAGGAGGAAAGGGGAGGGGGAGGGGAGGAAGAGGAGGAAAGGGGAGGGGGAGGGGAAGGTGGAGGAAGAAGAGGAGTAGGAAGAGAAAGCCACTAAACTTCTTCTACTTGTTTCCTCTGAATGTTTTTTTTTCCACTCACTTTTATTCTTGCCAAGCTAGATGGGGGTGGGGGGTGGTGTGTGTTTGTGGGGCGGGGTACTAAGTGTGTTAGAGAGATACGGGTGGTTAACAGACTTTGACCAAAACCTTCCATTTAAAAGTAGATAAACACACCGTATACATGTCTCTACTTGGACTATTGTGATTAAGCAACTCAATCTAAGAAGATAAGGATTAAAAAATGTGTCTAAAGGGTTTATGGATGCTGTCTCCAGTTGAATGAAAAATCAGCAAGAGTTAGCAATTAATGTGGGGTTAACGTGTGACGCTTCTCACACTCTTCCTGCACCTTTCACATACACAGCAGAGTCTCAAAGATGGTTTGACAAATAACGCAATGTGGCCCTTACGTAAGAAAAAACGGAAGGTTAAGAATGTGACCAGAGACCAGCCCAAAACATGTGATACCACAGAATAAGGACACCAGGTTGGCTCTGCCACAGAGATTTATACAAAGGGTGGGTGTTGCTCTCGTTAATTCAGTGGATAAACAATAGGGGGAAGGTCTGGATGATTTGATGGACAGCTTTTGGAAATGATCTTCTGCTTGGCAAAACACCGCAGTGATAATTTTCTTCACACGGAAGGAAATGCAAAGAAGTGTCACTAAAACAAGAGAGGTAATTATAGGGCAGGAATCAAAATACTGGGTGACACAGAATGAAGAGTAACTAAATTAGTCCCATTACGGCCTTGAAATCTGGACTTAACAATTTCAAGAGAAGAATCTGACCTCTCATTTCTGAGTAACAAAGCCATGCCTATCTTCCCTGTGTTTTGTTTCCAACCTACACTGTGGGCTTGGAGAACTACAAACACCGCACTACCAAGTGATATTCCATTACTCTCCTGTGCTGGCAGCTCAACAGACTTAGAAACAGAACATTGCAAGAGCTGGAAGGGGTGACCTTGCAATTCTCCCAGCTTCAAGGGACCCTGGCAGCTGGTCATCTCAACTTGACTAGCATCCCAAGAGTAGCTGGTTCACACACTACCCAACACTTACCCACCCAAACACTTACCCATCCACCCAAACAGTTACCCATCCACCCAAACACTTACCCATCCACCCAAACACTTACCCACCCAAACAGTTACCCATCCACCCAAACACTTACCCACCCACCCAAACACTTACCCACCCAAACAGTTACCCACCCACCCAAACAGTTATCCATCCACCCAAACACTTACCCACCCAAACAGTTACCCATCCACCCAAACACTTACCCACCCAAACACTTACCCACCCAAACAGTTACCCATCCACCCAAACACTTACCCACCCAAACACTTACTCACCCAAACACTTACCCATCCACCCAAACACTTACCCACCCAAACAGTTACCCATCCACCCAAACACTTACCCACCCAAACAGTTACCCATCCACCCAAACACTTACCCATCCACCCAAACACTTACCCACCCAAACAGTTACCCATCCACCCAAACACTTACCCACCCAAACAGTTACCCATCCACCCAAACACTTACCCATCCACCCAAACACTTACCCACCCAAACAGTTACCCATCCACCCAAACACTTACCCACCCAAACAGTTACCCATCCACCCAAACAGTTACCCATCCACCCAAACACTTACCCACCCAGTTACCCACCCACCCAAACACTTACCCACCCAAACAGTTACCCATCCACCCAAACACTTACCCACCCAAACAGTTACCCATCCACCCAAACACTTACCCACCCAAACAGTTACCCATCCACCCAAACAGTTACCCATCCACCCAAACACTTACCCACCCAGTTACCCACCCACCCAAACATTTACCCACCCAAACACTTACGCACCCAAACAGTTACCCATCCACCCACTTACCCACCCAAACACTTACCCATCCACCCAAACACTTACCCATCCACCCAAACACTTACCCACCCAAACACTTACCCATCCACCCAAACACTTACCCATCCACCCAAACACTTACCCATCCACCCAAACACTTACCCACCCAAACACCTACCCACCCAAACAGTTACCCATCCACCCCAACACTTACCCACACAGTTACCCATCCACCCCAACACTTACCCACACAGTTACCCATCCACCCAAACAGTTACCCATCCACCCAAACACTTACCCACCCAAGCACTTACCCACCCAAACACTTACCCACCCAAACACTTACCCACCCAAACACTTACCCATTCACCCAAACACTTACCCACCCAAACACTTACCCACCCACCCAAACATTTACCCACCCAAACACTTACCCATCCACCCAAACACTTACCCACCCAAACACTTACCCATCCACCCAAACACTTACCCACCCAAACACTTACCCATCCACCCAAACAGCTCTTCCACCAGCCTCACCTTCTTCCACACATTTCCAGCTCTTCCACCAGCCTCACCGCTTTTCTCATTATCTTAAAGTCCCCCTCCCACCTGGTCAGAAACATCGCAGTGAGGTCTGGTCTACACTGAAAGTGGGAATTACTGGTCATCATATCACTTGTTCAAATACTCACCTTTTATTAATATAACCTGAAACTACTTGAAGTACACTTTTGACCAACATTAATTCACAGCTGATGCACTTATAGTACATGAATTCTCCCCACCTCCATTCTACCTTCCTCAAATCTTTTATGAATGATGGGTTCTACTGTCTAATCTAATTATATTAGGCCTCTACTTCTTAATCCCCTCCTTTTTAGTCTATAGAATCCAGGAGTGTTTAGTGTAACCAGAAGTTGGAGAAAGAGGAGTCTTAGAAATGGCAGTGGTTGGTTTTAATTTTCTATTGTGATGAAAAATTTGCCGATTTTTAGATAACTAATGAGAACCTACTATATAGGGAACTGTACTCAATGTTCTGTGGTGCCCTAAATGTGAAGGAAATCCAAAAAAGAGGGGAGATATATATGTGGCTGATTCACTTTGCTGTACAGTAGAAACTAACACAACATCGTAAAGCAACTATACTCCAATAAAAATTTTTTTAAAAATTTGCCGATTTTACCCTGCTGCAAAACAGAGTGTGCAGTCTGTTGTCTCATGTTGTACATCACTGATTGCATGCATTTTTGACAGCTCTTTCATATTTCTAACATGTAGATCAATTTCTCCCCCTCTGAGAAGGTGAGGGGGTTGACAAACATGCAGAATGCAGGTCGGCCCCTAAGATGCTCTGACCAGGAATCTGCCAGGTCCTCCGATGGCTATTTGGAGATGCAAATAAACAGGAAGCAAACCGGTAAAGACCCCGGACTCCTGCTGAGTCCATCAACACTTCAACTTTCTAACCAGGAATCAAGGACACAGAACCCCTTTGTTATCCATTATCTCAGTAGTTAGATCAACAGAAATTTATCAGTAGCAGATTTAAAGAGATCCTAACACTTCTGCTGACAGAATACCAACCAGGGACTGAGGGCACCCCAAGAGTTCAGAGGATGAAAAAGAACTCAACTTGGCTCTCCCTTGGCCATGAGTTTCACTCCGCACCTGAGTAAAATAGATATAATCAGCCCGGCTGCTTAAACATTCAACTTTCAAAGTGAGTGTGAAAACAGGATGAAATTGGATGACTGGGCACTATATTCATACAATACACCTAGTATATAAGAGCTCAAAGATAACAGAGACTATTTTCCATTTAAATAAAATAACGGAGGATGAAATGAGGATGAAATGTACAATGGACAGCATATTGCAGGCAAAATGCTGAGATTAAAAATATTCCGAGACCAACTCAGAAAACAGAATGGAAGTCAATAGACAATATGATTTGATATGCAAAGAAAATCATAGCTAACTAATGGATTTTTAAAGCTCACACTGTAAATGAGCATTGTTTCTTATATATAAGAGTGAACCCCTACAATTGTAAGCCTTTTCTATGATGTCTCCTCCAATTTTTTAACAAAACAAAGTTTGTACTTCAAAGTACTATTATTAGAAAATCTTGTCATTCAATCCCATATTCATTTTACCACATTAATTTAGCACATCCTTCAATATATTTAGCACAGTGAAGCTTCACACTGATTTTAAAAGATTTTTAAAATTTAAAAGAATATTGTCCTTTAAAAAATTAAGCATAATGTTGCAGTTTAACGCATATGCTTTCAAAATACTTAATACCTCACCCTTTTTCATTACACTTACACAAGTAAGTGTATTGAATATGAGGAGCTTTTAAAAAACTATTCATGGTTTCCATCAAATATGTCGCTTACAAGTAAATATAAGGAGTGTAATGTGTAATAATGATGTAACTAATCTAAATCCTCACATTCATTCTTTACGCTTGACTGAATTAAAAGTTGCAATGACACAACAATCTAACAAACTCCTTTAATACAAGTTAAAACTGATTTTATTGTGGCTTTGCAGTTCTTCTGCCAACAATTAAATGCATACCACTTTGAATAACTGGAATGAAAGATGTCTTATAAGTTAAAAAATTATTGGATGCTATCCAAGCAATGAATAAGCTATTCCTTCCTGTGTACAAATTCAGCATTTTAGTGGGGGAATTAACATGGTTATGTTAACAAGCTTAACATTGAAAGGATTTTCTAATCTTTTAATTGTCTAAAAGGATGAGTTCCCTAAACACCCCACCTCCCCTACCTCCTCCCAACGCAATCCCCCATCTGCCATCATCAGGTCTCTCCTTCAGCCAATGCTTACTTACCTGGTGAGGAATCCCTGATGATTTCCTTAATTCAAATATATACTGACCACTCTGTACAATTTCTATATCCTTAGCAGTATTGTTCTGCTATGTAGGCATTTTTAAAAATTATAAAGAATAAGCTCAAAGCACATGAATAGGGCAGCAGGCAGGATAAAAATAAAACCTTTTGGTGAGTCAGCACTAAAATCAGCCATTTTCATTAAGACCCTCAATATCTGAAAGGCCAAAACCTTTGGAGAGGTCATTAACGTATCTTTTGCGGCTCATTAAACTGCTCTGAAGAAGCAAAAAGAAACATAAGGAGCTAAATGATAAGCTTAAATGTTCAGAATTTTCTTTTAAAAAAAAAAAAAATAGGTGAGAGCGACAGAAACTTTCTTGAAATGTTTTGACTCTGTAAACTTTAACGTCATCCAAAAAATAAATCTTCAGACCTAGATCAGCAAATAAAAGTCTTATGGATTTTTCTAACTTTGTACATGTGAGGCTACAATACTTTATATAAAATATAAAATACGTTGTCATTATTTTTAAAGATATTTAAGCAAAAAGTGAAAGGTGCATTGGGGAACAGAAGTCCCCTCAATCAGGGTTTATGTTCCTCTAAAGCCCAGCTATGGCTGCCCCATCACATAGACCAGAGGCATATAAGATGCGGAGATTTCTTTGGAGGTACCAAGGAAGCATAAAACTACAGTGGCTCTGGCTCCCAAATTAGGTATATTTTACTAAATTTCCCTTCTCTGAAAAAATGATCATCCAGGAAACTCTCTATAAACCATCCTGTTTGATTCATCGTAAAACCTGTTCCCGCCTATGGTGAGAGATGATTGAAACTTTTTTTCTGTAAACTGATTTTGGATTGGTACCTATCCCAGAGAGGTTGCTACATTAAGACCCTAGACATAACTTTTGAAAACAATCTGTTGTCATAAACATTGTTTTGGGGTGCCCACTATTTAAGGGGTATGAATTGAGTATTGTCAAGTTTAAGGGCCCCCACTATAAAGTATCAAAATCATAAAAGCCAAGGTCACCCACTGGGGAGCTGTTTATTTAACCATCAGACACGGAAAAGATTAGAAAAGGGAAAATTCCTTAAAAGTTGGTGGGAGTGTAGATTGGAACAGAGTCTAAAATTGGAAGGCAAATTGGCAACATCTATATCAAAAGCATTAAAATATGCATATCCATTAATGAGAAATCCCACATCCACGAAAGAGGGGCATAGGCAACAAAACCATTAAACCAGATAATAGGACTTTTCTGAAGACATATGGGCAAGAAACCCAACTACACCATCCTCCCTCCTCTTTCCAGACCTAGAGTCTGAAGGTCACACTGGCAAAAGCTGGGAACAAAAAGAAGTTGATTTGGCATGGGCAGCTTGGCCTCGGGGACCCTACCAAGCACAGTTGAGCGCCATTTCACAGAAATAGAGTTCCAAGAACTGTAAGAGCCAACTTACAGCCAAGCCCCTTGTACGGCTCAGCAGATCCTAGGGAGAATGAGGTAAAACCAAGAGCTCCTGATCACCATCAGCTCTCCAGTTGTCTTGTAATATGATAGAGACAGACTCCAAATGGGTCGGGCAAATGCTCAGCGACGCAGTGATTTTTACTTTCCATTACAACAAAAGGGACGTGGTTATTTTAAACTGATAAACTCAACTAGTCTGTGCATCGGGGACTGCTTTTTCTTTAACAGAAAAGTTCCAGAGACAGTGCAGAGAGTTCTCACAGACCCTACACTCAGTTTGCCCACAGTAAACATCTTAGGTTACTATGGTACATTTGTCACAACTAAGGAACCAACACTGATACGTTGCTATTAACTGAAAGGCACACTTTATTCCTATTTCACTAGTTTTTCCCTCATGTCCTTTTTCTGTTCCAGGAACCTATCCGAGATCCCACTACCCATTTAGTCACCATGTCTCACCATGTCTTCGTAGCCTCTGGTCTGTAACAGTTTCTCAGACTTTCCTTGTTTTTGATGACCTGACAGCTTTGAAGACAATTAGTCAGGTATTTTGAAGAATGTCCCCCCCAACCTTGGGGACAAAACCTTGTCTAATGTTTTTCTCTGATTACAGAGAAGTTAGGGATTTGGGGGAGGAGGACAGCAAAGGTGAAGTGATAATTTCTTGACATCGTTATCACAGGTACATCTTGTCAACTTCACATCACAGATGCTGTTAGCTTTGATCACCTGGCCAAGGTAGTGTTTGCCAGGTTTTCCACCATAAACTTTCTTTTCCACCCCCTTACCACACTCTGCTCTTTGGAAGTAAGTCATTAAGTGCAGCCACTCAAGGGGTGGGGAGTTAAACTCCCATTCCATGAATGGATGAATACCTACATAAATTATTCAGAATTCTTCCGTATGGGAAATTTGTCTCTACTCTCATTTATTTATTTGAGCATTTATTTATATCAGTATGGATTCGCAGACATGTATTTTATATTTGGGGTTATATCCCAATGCTATGTTATTTATTTGTTGTTCATATTGTCCCAGCTTTGGCCACTGGGAGCAAATTCAGGTTGGCTCTGGTACGCTTTTTACATCCTTGTTTTCTGAACACTACCTTACTTTCTGCTTCTCCATATTTTTATTAGTGAAATGCCTTACTTAAGAAAAGGGTGGTGATGGGATGAATTTTGTGTTCCCCCTCCAACATACAAAAAAAAATTCACATTAAAGTCCTGCTTACCAGTACCTCAGAATGTGATGTTATTTGGGAATAGAGTCATTGGAGATGTAATTAGTTAAGATTAGATCATACTGAATAGGGTAGTCCCCTAATCCAGTATAACCGATGTCCTTATAAAAAAGGGAAATTTGGACACGGCACACAGGAAGAACAAAGTGCAGCACACAGTGAAGATGACGGCAGAGATCACAGTGATGCGTGTAACAAATATTCAAAAGGGTATACTGGAAAACAGAGGCACAAGTCTCCGTGTGGCAGTACTGAGCATCATATTTGGACGTGAACAAGGTTTGGGGGTCAGTGTTTTCAGATGCTTCATTTTCCCTGCAGAGTTTCCAGCCACCTGCAGCTTGGCTCAGAGCACTACTTGCCAAGCACACCTGCAAGTACTAGCAATAACCACCATCTAGTATAATCACCATCTTCAGCATGCTAAGTACCAGCTCTGTGAAATCCAAGCACTTCCCAGGTGCCCCTCACAGCAATCCTGCGGGGCAGACAGGTGGGGCAGACAGGTGATACCCTGCATCACAGAGGACCCAGCCAGATCGTGTCAGGTCATCATTTGTGGGTGGTCCCTGTTTAATGACTTGCTTTGTCCCACTTCCACCTTCCCTAAGTCACGTCCACAAGTGGCCCGATGGCTTAGAACGGAACTGACTACATCACTGTCAGCTACATGAATATTATACAATCATCCAGCATTTAGGACCCTTAGTACAATTTTACACACTAGAGGATACTGAAGCAAACTCTAAGCTTTCAGATGAAGGAACTATAGTCCCCGGGAAAGAGAAAGTGACTTGTTCTTAGAGTTAAGACATGGAAGAGGCAGGCTAAAATCTGGTCTGTCTTCTCACTCCACATCCAGTAACCTTTACCGAGGTGAAATCTGAGCTCCCGCATGGGTAGAGGCAGAAACTTTTTTTTTCCCCTCAGTCACCTGGGAGAAGAGGAACTGGATGTGACAGACTGAGATCTGAAGTTTTCGTCTGGAAATTATTTTCATTACAAAAGTTCCAGTTCATCTGCATTTTTATTCCGATATTAACAAATCAAATGAAGTCATTAGGCTTAGGCCAGCTCAGAAAGCCTCTCGCCGGAGTATGCATTCCTCTTGCAACCTCTAGAGCTCTACTATAATCCTTCAAATTATTAAATAATTACTGTGTTTCCCTTGGGGTCGCGTTTGGCAACAAAATACTGGTCTAAATGAACCAGTGATACGACCCAGTGAATAACACTTATGTTCTTAACTTCTTAGAAGCAAATGGATACGAAATACTTCCGAGGTACAAACTGGGAGGAGAGTGAAGGGTTTTCTGTGGGGTGTGGAGGGTGAGGGGAGCAGAATGACAAAGGAACATGAGAATCTGGGAATTATTCCAATAATGAGGGTCATCCCCTCCCCCATCAACCCTGTATATCAGTAAGTCTCCACTCCAAACCCAGTTTTCTCCCATTTCAGGAGTGGTTACGGCCACAAGGAGAAAACCAAGCATATGGCTCTGCCCTTCTGGACATTTCTACAGTGCTGGCTGGGCTGCTTTGGAAAATCCCATTTTATCTCCTACAGCTATATGACCTCAAGTTGTCATTTCCAATAAAGTATGCTTCCACTGATTTTTATGAACATAGACAAAAGCTGCTACCACCTTTTTTGCCCCCAAATCTTTCAAACCAACTGTAGTTGCTATGTAGGGTTATTTGTTTCTAAGGCAACAGCCCATATCTAAGTACTAATGGCCTGTCCTTTTGCCAGGCAACAAACAGCCTTGTGATGCAACTGCACCTGTCTCGGCTACGTGTTACTATGGAGATGCTGCAGTTGCTATGGCTACCATCACGCTAATCGCCTAGCGAAGGCAGACATACAGCAGTCTTCTCAGAGAGCCCAGCTGTTCCTCCCCGTCTCTTGCTGAAGACTGATTGTCTAAGGCCTGTGATGGAATGCTTCTCAACTGAGATGCACAAGAACTTCATTAATGCTGTTTCAGAGGCTCACTTTGTGCTCCCTTCTGCAGAACAAACACCAGACTAGGGAAAGAATCTGCAACGACACAGACTGTGAAACTACCGACATCTATGAATTCACGCCTTTCCTCATTGACATAAACTTGTAGTCCAAGGATCATTCTCTTAACTGAGTGGTGACAATAGAAACATTTCTGTGCATTAAAGAAAAAAAAATTTTTTTTGTAGAGTTGAGGGATAGATTTCAAACCAAAACACTATGCAAGAGAAAATCAATTTTAAAAATTGGTTCTGTTTTATATGGCTATTTTTTTAGACTCTAACAGTAACCTATTTTTTTTTAAGTGACAGGTTACATATCCTCCCCTCCAATTCTATCTCTGTAAAAATGGCACCCGTGACCTCACTGTCTCAAAACAAATGGGCGTGTGAGGGGCAATCCTAGTCTCTACCGTTCTTTGTTGTTTTCCTTGAAGAGGCAAACACCAAGTAACCACAACAAAACGATCACTCTGGAGCACCGTCTACATGGAGACGGGGAATGGCAACAACTCTGTGCATCCTTCAGTGAAACACCTGGAGACACTCTGGCTTGGAGGATGGGAAGTTGGAATCGCTTACCTGACTCATTCCTGGACTCTCATCCCTGCAAACGGCCACACTCTGAGATGTTAAAGCTGTCAACTTTCCTTTGTAAATGTTTCTACCCAGGAAGACATTCTTTCACCCACCACGAAGCCTTCTGGAAGGAGACACATTCGTCCCAAGCAGCAGAAGCGGTAAGGTTTGCAGAAAAAAACAATTGGATATGCCTCCAAGAATACTTAACTTCTTTCTCATTTATCTACAGTTATTTTTATAATCACACAGCCTATTAAATTAGTTTCAGTGCCTGTCTCTGCCAACATAATGCAACTTCAGTAGACAACAAACAAAACAAACCCCAAAACAAAAAAAGTCTGAATGGCTTACCTTTGATATGCCTGAGGAGAGGCGGGAGGTGTATTGAACACATTCGAGTGTGGGTGATAAGGTGTCTTTTTCAAAGCCTGAATTAGATTTTGTCTATACTCTGGGTCTATGCACCACAATGACCCTTTCCCGATACTCTGCAAAGAACAATAAAATACAAAAGTGATTAATATAGAGACAGTACCTACTGTGCAGTAAGTAGACGTATAACTCTCATCATAGTTACTTATTTTGAAAAGCCTCTCACTTCTTTGTTAACTGTCTGCCAGCCTTAACTACTGTACTATTGTCCTCTGACAACAGGACACCAGGCAATGTGCTTCTGTGTATTCACATTAAGTTTAACAAAATGAATATGTTATTTCCAGGGGATGTTGCTACAATAATATTGTAATTTTCATACCCTACTGACCAAAACCCTCAGTTCCCTTATTATTTTTCAGTGTCAACTTTGAAAAACATAGGTATTCCCTTTAAAAAGTGAGTTTTAAATTTGTCAGGTATCAAGGGTTGAGAGAAAAAGAGGGCAGAGACACCCTCAAAACTCTGTCTCTCTACTTTAAAAATTCGAGGGTTATGCTTTCAAACCATATTACATCGGTGCCACTTTACAAAAACAGAAAAGTAATCCACTTGTTTTTTCCTGCTTAACAAAAGAATGACATTTAAGCTTCAAATGGAATTCTGTAATGACCTTCCCCAAGAAACAAAAGAACTCAGGCAGCAGTGGTAAACCTTAGCCAGAATCCAGTACTTATTTTTTGATATCCTCCATTCTGGATTTTGCTCCAGACCTGAATCTTCAGAGGTCAGAAACTTTAAAATACAAATTTTATCAAACTGGTTCCATGGAAAGAGGGAGACTTGCTCGGAGGCCCACTTTCAGTTGGACGCTTTCGTTCTGGGCACGCAGCATTTTATAAAACAAATTGTAAGACCTGCCCCTGAGGCCCGCTGGATCTGGCGGCAGGCTGATGGGCAGTCAGTTCTGACTGCTCGCTTTCAAGTGACCGAATGTACCCAAGCTGTTTGATAAGGTCATTTGTAAACATTTACTGATTTGGAGAGAAAAAAAGTCAAATTATATAAACCCACACCCACCCCATGCTTCCAGCCAGCGACTCTCTAATTTTCACAACTATTATACTACAGGAAGATTTAGAAAGCAAACAAGAAAATCATTTAACTATTATGCGGGGGGCAAAGTCCAAGAAAATCCCTTAGAAGGAGAACTAAAAATAAATTATTCCTAAAATCTTTAAAGTTTTAAAAATTTGTATTTCAGTCATCAGCTTACCAGATAGTTTACTTACAAACTTATTCACAGAACCCCTTAAAATTCTTTACTATCAACACCACCGTGCACTCAGCACAGGGAATTGCTCAAAGCCAAGGGCCGGGGCTGGAGCCTCTGCTCCCCCTCCCCCACTGCTCCCCCCACCCGCCCCCCAAGTGCAGGCCTGACCCCCAAACACAGTCCCCGTCAGGCCAACCTGCCTGGGCTAAACACCAAAGCTCCCAGTTTAACCACCCGGATGTTTAAAGAAATGAAAGATTTCAACTTTGGAAAATTCAACGCCCTTACGTGGTCTTTCCTTCCATGCGTACATTTTCAAGCCCGGAAGGGGGACTAATGACACTTTCCGGGTAAAGCAGGCAGGCCACCAATGATCAGCCCTGGACCTTCCATTCTGTCCTTTGGAGAAAAGCTGTGCAGCACACTTTTTAGAAGAAAGCAAAAGCCAAGATGCTGAGAGGCGTGGGGGAAGACCAGTAACTACCAAATCTGGATAACATAAAGCAAACCGCAAAAGCCAGTCATCTCCTCGGCAGCAGGGGTCCTGGCCTGAGTCCATCAAAGGCTCCCTGTCGAGCCCTGTGCCAGGGGGACTCCCTTTCTAACCCCCTTGAACACGAGGCTCCCAACTAGCTAGCTGGAGGGCCAGGGCCCACGTGCAACCCAAACGTTTCTGCAATGAGATTACCCTGGTTCTGGGAACCACACGGGGCTTCTGTTTCCATCAAGGTGGCTTTCAGGGTGGGGCCATTTAATCTTACAGGGAATAAAAATATGACAAACAAATGAAGGGAGATAACAATAAGCCAAGAAGGCGGTTTCTCCTAATCCTTAGCATCTTGTTTATTATACTACACTATTTACCAAAAGAAAAAGGGGAAGACCCCGCAGGATTGGGGTGCAGGGAGGATCACAAGGTAAGTGATCCAGGTACAAGAGGCAGGCCGAGCTATAGTAAGAACGGGACTTCTAAAGCCAGACAGATGTTTCCTGCGTGGCCTTGGGCAAATCAGGGTCCCGTAGAAAGTCCAGGCTTCCTCAGCGGCAAAATAAAGACCCCCTTAGAGACGGGTGTGCGGTCCAGCATGAGAGGAAACACCTAGAACAGTGGAGAACGTACAGGCATCCGATAAATGGCGGAGGGCGGAGGGGATCGCGAACAGCTCCTTTTGGACAGAAGAAAGAAGGCAAAGCTGGCTGTACCATGTTTTCCGTGTCTGATTTTCCCATCATGAAAGAATCGCCAAATTCCAACAGAGGCAGTGGGTGGGGCCTCAGCAAGCGGACCTTCCACGTGAGGACTAAGAAATAATCTACTGGAGTGCCATTGGTCCCGGCTCAGCAAGTGCGCTCTGGAGAGCTTTCCTACTTTCTAAGACGCCCCACTTTATTTCCACCCCACCCCCCCATCACCCTTCTATGAACCCCTCACTCCATGTTACTTCTCCCTTGCTCAGGAAGCCAATTCTGACTTCCCTACTAGGAGTGTTCCTTTGCCCGGGTCTTCGCAAAATGATCACCAAGCTAAGGTTTAATTCCAAACTTGGTCAGCACACGTTCACAGTATCTGTTCACTGCAGGCATGTGCCTGAGCTTGGGATCATCACGGTTCCTACCTTGATCAGTTCTGCATTTTACGGTGAGCGTGGTCTGGACTGTGATAGATTTTCACAGACCAAACACTAATTTCAGTATCTCACACTCAGAATTTCCAGAGAGAAAAAAATAAGCCAAAAAAGCATCTTCAGGCCACACCTATGGGGACACTGTAGATCCCTCAAATCCCTCCAGTGATTTTCCAGTGGGGAGCTCTAGGCAGAGCCTGGAAGGAGCATGAAAGAGGCTGGCACCGCATCTTATTTGCAAGCATTCTCCTTGGTCTCGTGCAACAGTTCAGAATAGTAAAAAGGTTGACTTGAAAACTTTTGAAATGGAACTATGTGGAGTAGAGAATGCTCAAGTTTATTCGGCCAGGAAAAATTACATGTAACGCCCATAACAGGGGAGAAAAGGGTGTAATTTGATTAGAGTCGTGTAATAAGTTTGAGGGTCAGAGCTTCTAGAATTATCTGCATCTCATCTAAAGAATATGGATTTCTTTTTTTTAACCATAATAACTGTGAGGATCATGCACCATTAAATGTTAGGGAATTCAAACTAATAAGGGAAGAAAGATTTCTATTCATAGACACATTTTCATCTTTGAAAAATATATATATATAGGTAAAATATTTTTATAAAATATATAAATATACATATTTTCTATATTTATACATATATATATTTAAGACAAAAACATGTCTGTGTAGGAAGGGAGAGGTGAAGGAAGATCTTTCTTACATGAACACGGGCGCGTGCGCACACACACACACAGAGTTTGAGAAAACTAATGTGAAAAGGAAAAAGGAGTAAAAACATACGGATGAAGCCAAGTTGTTGTTGTTTTAATTAAAAAGCACCTGGAGAATAATAGACAATTCCTTGTTAGCAATAAAAACATCAGTACATAGCAGGAAAAAGAGACCAGGAGAACCTATATTGTAGGAAGAACTGATTAGTGAGAAGGGTTTTAAAGAAAGAGAGAGATAAGAATAACAACTAAATTAAATCTTAAATCTAACTTCTAAGGATAACTTGTTTTTCCCTGAGAGGTCTGGATCCAGGGGCATCCCTGGCAGCCCATGAATTTCTCCCTGTTCCCAGAGCTCTGCAGACCCGCAAGGTAGCACTGGTCAGTCTGCCGAACATCGGGCCTTCACTGCGGGTCTCTTTACTAGGTTGTCCTTGAGGATAAACCGTATTTTAAAACATTGTTTACAGAATGTGGGCCATGATACATTAATGGGGCATGCAGTCAATGTAATGGGTCACAACCAGCACTGCCTTCATGGAACAGACTAGAACCAAAGAGAACAGCTTAGAAAGCATCTGTACTAAAGTAATATTTTGTGAAATGTGTGTGTGAGTACACCTGCGTGTTGGCGTACAGTGGATCACAAAGTAACATACACTTCTTACTGGGGATCTGGGTCCCAAAAGGGTGGTAAACACTGTTCTAGAGCAATGGTTTCCATTTTCTTCCTTCTCGTCACTTCCGAGGGATAAAGCCCTTTCCCAGCTGTAACGGAGGACTCCCTCAGTGTGACCCCCAATTCGCAGGGGAGGGACCATGCTTGGGGAGGGGGATTAATGAGGCAGGACTCGTGGCAAAATGGAGCAGGGAGCCGGATACATGTTTGTGGTGACTCTGAAACAATGCCCCCCCCCTTTCTTTAACTCTTCATTTTGTACTGGAGTATAATGATTAACAATGCTGCGTTAGTTTCAGGTGTAGGCAAAGTGATTCAGTTCTACATATACATGTATCTATTCTTTTTCAAATTCTTTTTCCATTTAGGTTGTTACATAATATTGAGCAAAGTTCCCTGTGCCTACACTAGGTCCTTGTTTGTTATCCATTTTAAATATAGCAGTGTGTACACGTCAGTTCCAAACAATCCCTTTTGATGTTTCTGATATGCCATTTCCACGGATGTTTCCAACACCACCCACCCTCTTCCATTCCCTCACCCATATGGTACCCACTGCATGCCAGGCACCATGGGGGTACATTAGTGAATACAAAACAATACAATAAGGCAACTGCTCTCTTGAAGCTTGGATTCTGGAGGGGGAAGAAGACGGTAAGTCAGTCAAGAAATAAATAAGCAAGATCATGACAGACTGTACTGCCTGCTGTGAAGGAAATAAAGAGAGTGGTGAGTTGGAAGACAGGAACTTGCTGCTGTGTGAAAAATAAAAGGGTTGGGAGCGGAAGAGGACCTGCCGGGATCTGTGAAGAGCTGATGCCACAGCCCAGGCCCGAAGTGACCAGGTGGCAGCAGTGACGTAGAAGGGACGGCAGCTTCGCGATGTAATCTGGAGAAGCAATGGGACCTGGCGATGGATTAGAAGTGGCAGGTAAAGAAAAGAGAAGAATAATGGTTTGATTTGAGTAACTAGGTCAAAGATAGGGAGGCGGGGGGAAATCCAGTGCTCAGGTGAACATACAACCTTTGAGTCTTTGTATTAAGAGCTACTGATTAAGGTACTTGAAGGAACTTGCTGGACATATGCCACTCCCTTCCCTCTGCTGTCCCCTAACTGACCCCAAACTTTGTAGCAAAAGCTTACGAACACAGAAAGGTAGATCTGAGGTGGTCTGGCTTTAGAGGTTTAACTGATTCTTCTACAGCAGGCACTGGTAAACATTTTCTTAAAGGATCAGAGTAAATATTTTCGTCTTTGTTGGGAATTCCCTGGCGGTCCGGTGGTTAGGAGTTGGCACTTCCACAGCAGGGGGCACGGGTTCAATTCCTGGTCAGGGAACTAAGATCCCACAAGCCACACGACGCAGCCAAAAAAAAAAATTTTTTTTTAGTCTTTGTAGGCCACACGGTCCCTGTTGCAACTATTCACCTCTGCCACTGCAGAACAAAAGCAACCACAGATGTAAATGAACAGACACGGCTGTGCTTCCATGATATTTTATTTACAAAAACACAGGCCACCGTTGGCTGGTCCCTCTCTACAGCTTCTGCACTTGAACCCAGGGTTCAGACTCAGAGCTCCTGTAGTTTGGGAACCTAAAACCAGGTAAGGGGAGTCTTCAGGCGCTAAGAGAGTTGGGCTGGGTCCTGTGGGATTGAGGAGGGGATGCCAATGATGATCTAAGTCAAGTGCTCCAAGGCAGGAAAGGGGCCCATCTGCGGGGATGCGGGAGGGAAGAGGTACGGACACTCACTGGAGTAAGTATGCCCATCAGTGATGAGTACACGTATTAGTATTTGTTGGGCTGCACCTAACACCACTGCTTCTGAAAGTCAATGTGTATGTCCAGCCCACCTTCCCTCTCTGGGTCTCAGTTTCTCATCTATAAATTAGGTGGTCAGACTAAATCATCCCACGGGCTCCTAACTCTATGCTTTGAGAATGTGTTACTACAGATTACTTAGTATACACGTACCTTCAATTCCCCATCCCCTTCCTAGCTTCCCAACACTGCCATTTTTCTGTTCTGGGCGCTTTGGGCAAGTTACTTAACTCCTCTGAGCTTCAACTTCCTCATCTATAAAATGGGAGTGATATAATAATACCTGATTCACAGGACTGTTGCAAGGATTAAATGAGATAATCCTACGCGTGGCACATAATAAAAGCTCCACAAACATTGCTCTCCTGATCATGATGGTAAAATATTAAATAGCCAGCTTTCCTTGACATCAAGCTCCAAAACATGCAGGCCCTGCCCTGTGAGGGGGAATACTTGCCAAATTGTGAAATAATGCAAATTTCATCTTAAAAATAAAAAAATCACACATGGCTATTTGTTTTCCACTGTCTGATGGTACTTTCCTTGGTCCGAAGGAAGCATTTTATATCAGACGTACTAAGGTAGAAATGAAAGGATCAAAACAGAACAAAGCAAAGACGTGGGCACTGGAGTGATGCCAGGAGGGATACGAGACTCTGAGGACGCGCCTTGCTTTCAGCCGCTTCTTTGTGCATCGAGGCCCCTGGGTGCCAGGACCCCGTGGCAACCCAGTACTTCCCAAGGGAGGTCCCTACCCTTCAGACCTTAAACCTGCCACCTCCTGAGTGGAGAGGCCCTACCCTCCACGCTGCCCTGGCGCAGGGTGGGGAGACAGCTGACTTAGGGAATAACGCTGTTGTGCCTCATTTTGAAGCAGGCCATTTAACAACACCTGTAACCATGACGCAAGGCAGGGTCCATTTTTTAGGGTGCAGAACCTCCAGAGGAAGACAAACAATACACAACTATAAAGGACTGCACAAGCCAGCCAGTGCAGTGTAGGTTGGCAGAGGAGGGAAAGGATGAGTCTTGCGGGGGAGAAAGGTGCTGAAACCTCGCACTTGTGCACATACACACACACAAGCACACAACACACACACACACACACATATTCTGTCAGGCCAGCTCCTCCTACGGACCCACCCAATGCCCAGCTACCCCCCTACCCCAGGCTGCCCCCGCTAGAAACTGCAGCCCCTTGGAGACCGTGCTCTCCCCATCCCTCCTCTTACTTTCCCATCAAAGCCCCAGGACAGAGTCTGGCTTTCTGAGGTTCATGCCCCTGGGACTGTCAACAGTGACAGGCAGTGGGTGAGAGGCAAACACTCCTCACTGACTCTGACCAGTGAGGGGGCAAGAGGCAATGTCAGGGCTTCCCAGGGAGAATTCCAGAATGCAACCCCGCACATGGCTCCCAAGCAACAAAGGGATCTGCCTGTGTGGATCTTGTCTACACCACTACCCTACTGTGGTGTTACCAGGAATAAACCTCTTGTCCTCTCTGACTGCCAGTTTCTTCACCTACATACTAGAGGTAAAACAGGCTTCTCCCAGTCTTGTTGGGCTTAAAGGTGATAACATATAGAATGTGCCTAACACCATACCCAGCGTGAAAAAGACACTCAATTTAATTCTACTTCCTGTCAAAGGAAGTCACAGGAGAAGTTGGGTGAAACTGGAAAAAACAAATAAAACAGAGAAAAGTTATTCTAACAAGTGCCAGTAACGTCATACCACAACAAGATGCTTAGCAAGTGAGTGATTCCTAAAGGCCCTTTTTGTCCTAAAATTCTATAATTTATAATCTAAAAACATCAAGGAGGATTTTTAAATTTTAAAACTGTTAAGAAAAGGATCTGGGGAATTCCCTCGCGGTCCAGTGGTTAGGAATCCACACTTCCAATGCAGGGGGCATGGGTTCGATCCCTGGTCAGGGAACTAAGATCCCGCAAGTGGGTACAGCCAAAAAAAAGAGAAAAGAAAGTAAAGAAAAGAAAAGGATCTGAAAAATCAGCCAAATACATGAAACAGAGGAAGAGAGAGGGAAAAAGAACAAAACTGATCACAAATAATTTTTTTCTAGATACATCATAACAAAATAGACAACTACTCCAGAAGAAAGATATTTTTAAAAAGAAATCACATCAGACACTTGGATTTCCCAAATTGTTTGCAGTGTTTTAAATGTCCCACTTTGCTTTCTAAATAGTTTTTTTGCTTGTTTGTTTTCCAAAAGCAGAAGGAGGAATGGAAGAGAGAAATTACATACCTGGTCCAGACAGGAATCCCTCTCTCAAGACCCTGGCCTGGTGGGCCTCAGTCTAGCTTCATTCCGGGGAGCGGCCCTGCAGGCGGGGAGGGCAGCCCCACCGCCTGGAGGACCAGCCCAGCTTGTGGGCATCGGGAGCTGGACACAGAGCCCTTGAGATTCACAGCCTCTGACTATTTCGAACTCACTAACATTGCATCTTCTGAATATCAGATACACAAATCTCCTCCAGTCCCGCAATCATCTTGCTATTATTTTACAAATGTATTCTAAAAACTAGGAAGATGGAAATCAAGATCAACGTGTCACTTGTACAATATTCAGACACATGAGCTCTATAATGAGGCTTTTCACAAGCGTGCCTCGGCTGTCTCTGAAAGCCTCCCTCCCTTCACCAAGCATCCATGGAGATGGGGACGAGGGAATGCAGGTGGCACAGGTGGGGAAGGAACTTTTTAGGCACGAGGAAAATGCTTCACCTCCAGTGGAGAAGCTGGACAGATTGTGTGTGTGTTTAATCCGTGCAGGAAAAGTCAATCATTTCCTTGCATTAACACCTAAATAAAACCAAAATAGCCCCAAGATCTGCCTAAAACCAAATTGATCTCTAGGACAAACCTGGCAGGTGAAGCTGGGTCGGGGTGGGAATGGCAGAAGGACACCAGTTGATTGGAGTTTACAACCAATGGCTCTTGCTCTACAGGAATCTCTCCTCTCTCACTCACTGTGATGCTGACCTCCACCCCTCCCATCACTCTAATTTCCACCGGGGGTTAGGAGAGGCCAAAGGGAGGGAAACTGAAGCACATCAACTCATGGAGGCTGGCAAAGCCAGCAAGTGTTTGTTTGGGTTGAAATTAGTTATTTTTGGTACTCTCTAGACTACTGTTTTCCAACTACCACAGGCAGTCAAGAGCTAGTGCACTAACAACAATCAATAATAAAATGATCACCAAAACACCTAAAAGACATTTACTTAAAAATACTGTCAAACTTGGGCTTCCCTGGTGGCGCAGTGGTTGAGAATCTGCCTGCTAATGCAGGGGACACGGGTTCGAGCCCTGGTCTGGGAAGATCCCACATGCCGCGGAGCAACTGGGCCAGCGACCCACAGCTACTGAGCCTGCGCGTCTGGAGCCTGTGCTCCGCAACAAGAGAGGCCGCGATAGTGAGAGGCCCGCGCACCGCGATGAAGAGTGGCCCCCGCTCGCCGCAACTAGAGAAAGCCCTCGCACAGAAACGAAGACCCAACACAAGCAAAAATAAAATAGATAAAATAAAATAAAAATTTAAAAAAAAATACTGTCAAACTCTACGCTGGTAAGTTCTAATAAAGAAAAGGGAACACACACACACACACAGGCACGCACACACGCACCCTGATACTCCAAGTCAGAAAGTCAAAGAATTGGCGTCTTTAAAATCACTGCTTTTATCCAACTAAATCTTGGGATTCTCCCAATTAGTTTCACCAATCTGTCCTTTGGGGCCCTTTAGCAAATAAGAGTCAACTATTCTTCCCTTTCTGAAACCTCACAGTATTAGCCTAGGCAAGCTGAGAAGAAATACAGACACAGAGAAGTTTACAAAAACTTCATACACTCCCAAAACACACAGGAAATATAAAAAGCTGGTGGTTTTATATACTTGTAATACCAGCCATGCTAAGCCACTTCAAAGAGTGAAATTACTACTCAAATGAAATCAAGATATTGTGGCATCAAACAGTCCTCCCTCTCTCTCTCTCTCTCTCTCTCTCTCATACACATACACAGAGGATATATGGATAGATAAATAAATTCTACATGACCACTTAACTGCTAATAACTTTATTACAGAAACAAAGATGAGCAAATTTACAAGGTTTTATTTGTCACCGGATATAAAACAGGTTATATATAAATATATAAAACAGGATGGTACGTGATAAAGTTGTTTGGAATGTGGATATATTCCGTTTTAAAATTTATAAATAACAGTTGTTTGCATCACATCTACAACCTTAAAGTTAGAACTGCATAAGCAAATTGCAAAGAGGCTACATGGGAGAATAAAAGACGTATATTAACTTGTCTTTTTCAGGCCTTTTTTTTTTCCAATTTAAAAAGCAAACTGACTTAAAGCTAGTAGATAGGAGGGGAGGTAAAACTCACCATTCGATACATTGACAGAAATAAGAACTCAGTTATTTTAAAAGTTCAAGACCCAGGAAAGGATTTTTATAAACACACTATGGAGAGGTGAGAAGATGACAGCCAGCTCCAGCTCTGGACCGAACTTACACTCCTTCTGGTACCTCTACTTTTTAAAAAGTGATTCAAATGCGGCAAATGAGAATTACCGCAATAGCATTTTATGGAGGGTGACAAAGGCCCACGTGGGTCTGACAGAGACACCCGTGGTTGGATTACAACTGGCCCACTAGTGCCACTTTATCTTCTGGTTGTCCATAGTTACTCATCTATTTTTAAATGTTCCAATATGATCTTATCTAATTGGCACATATAATTTGATCACCTTATTTCCATAACTAAGAGTTGTTAAATGTGCCTGGCCAGGTAAGAGTTACAGTTACAGGCTGTGTGTCTACTGGGCTGGAGCTTAACGATTACGGCCTTTTATTTTTTTTTAAATAATCAGAAAGACCCTCTCAGTAGAACACGCATGCTGGGTTGGTGGTTGGTTGGTTGGTTGGTTGGTTTTTTAAAGCGTAGACCACTGGCCATGGGACCAACGAGTCACCCACTCTCCCTGATGGTCCGTCCCCATGGGGTCTTTGCTGGCAGTTCCTAGGCTGGGAATCCAGCTTCTCGCCACAGTATTTTGCTATAAGCAACTCGGCCCGCTTTGAGGGAGAAATTACCTTTACAGTGCCTCTAATTTCTAGCACAAGCATCCCAACAGCAAAGGAGACACTTTCAACAAATGGTATCCGAGCACAGCCTGGGCCCCTGATGTTGTAGCATCCGCTACGAGGATACATCTGAAACCATCCCTGACCCAGGTGGGGGAAGCAATAATGATCAAAGGACCCTGTAAGATTCCTTTGATATTACTGGGGGTGCTAGTCAGACAGAATCCACGGGGCCCTGGGAGCAAAGGGAGTGGCCGAATTTGTTGCGGGACAGGGAGAGGGTATCCAGGACAATTGCAGGTAAGAGGTGGCTGGTCCAGAACGCCAAAGGAACACATGCCTGATAGAGCGCTAGGCAGAGAGGGGAGGGGAGACAGAGTCAGAGGATGATCTGATCCTGCAATTAATGATGAAGAAAAATATAAGTGAACAGAGCCCCCCAAAAAGACTCGCCGACCTGGACCCTAGGAACCACATGAAAACCTTGGTGAGGCCTGAGCTTCCTGGTGTCTAAATATCCTCTCTTGGCCTCACACTGAGTCTCCCTGAGGCCCATTTCTGAGTACGACTGACCCTTGAACAATGCAGGGGTTGGGGGGGGGGCAAGGACCCCCAGGCCCCCACGCACAGTCAAAAATCTTTGTATAACTCTTGACTCCCCCAAAACTCAACTACTAAGAGCCTACTGTTGACCAGAAGCCTTACCAATAACATACACAATTAACACATATTTTGTATGTTTCTTCATTTTTTTCGATATCCCTAGGCTACACAGTTCGCCTGCAAGTTTTTTCAAATGGTCACAAATCTCCAAAATTTTTTCCACTATATTTACTGAAAAAAACCTGCACAAAAGTAGACCCGAGCAGTTCAAACCCCTGTTGTTCAAGGGTCAACTGTATTTAAAAAGCAAATTACTACCTTTACCTCATCATCATATCATCCTCACAAACTGTGTTCCTGGGAGGTCCTGCAAAAGGGCAGATACCTCAGTAACTGCATGTCTCTCCCACAAACTGCTGATTTGGGTGATAATGTGATATGTGTCACCCGGAAAGGCCAGTGTCAAAACTGAGCACTGGTCACTCTGGGGATTCACCTGGGCCACAAGCACAGTGACCTAGAAGATTCATACAGGGCCACAGAAGCAACCTGGGACAGCACACCTGCTTCTGGATGCTTCTCAGCTCACCTGAGAACTCACTGCAACCTGAGGGGCAGAACACAGAGAACAGCCCTCTAGAGAGTCAACCAGAAGCTCATGAGTGTACCTAATAACTGACAATTACACAAGGCGACCTGATAGCCAAGCACAGGACCTTCGGAGAAAGTCTGCCAAGGGTTCTGAGTTACCTGATTACAATGCCTGGGCGGGGGTGGGTATCTCCGGCTTACTACAGAGCGCGTTTCATCTCACGGTGTAAAAGTCCTCTCTGACCACCGTTTCCTCAGTCCTGAACTGGATCTCAGGAAGGACTCCTGCGGCCGGCATCTGATCCCCCCACGTGGGAGGGGAGAAACAGGGACGCTAGGTGCGTTGCCCAGGGACACCCGGGGATCCCTACTAACTGCACTCAGACCATGCCACAATGATTAATTAAGGTTTCCCAAAACAGCCAGCCCTTGATTATCCATGGAAATTTTATACACAAGAAGTTTTAACTCACTCAGGATCTTGCTGAGTCACCTGGCCTAAATGTCAGACCAACTCGGAACTCAGGCTACACACACGTGAGTAGCGGTGGTAGTAACGGCAATGACCGTGAACACTGACCAAGAACTGACCACGTGCCAGGCACCAACCTAGCATTTCATGTGCATTATTTCGTTTAATTCGCCCAACAAACCTAGAAGGTGGGTAGTAGGATGGCCCTACCGATAAGGAAGTTAAGGTTCAAACAAGTTAACTAACTTGCCTAAGTTTGACTCAGGAACCCGTGCATGTCGGGTGGTGGTGCAGGAACTTATTTTGGTGGTGCAGGAACCCATGCATGCACCACCAAAATAAGAGTCCTGTGACCAACATTAGTAGGTAGGTAGCCAGATGCAAGAAAACCTATCACACATTTCCGAGTCAAATCACGAATAATTTGGGGATGATCTACTGTACGAAGTGATGTGCGTTCTTAAATGGGAGTGTGCATACAAATGCCTTCTGATACACATACACTCATTCACACGCACATTTTCTTTAATCATTCATGTCAGATGAAAAACAGTCCAAAAGTTACTATTGTTATTTTGATGACTTTATATTTGCATTGCTGGCACATGACCCTCTGCAGACAAAACATCACCTTTCTGTTTGTAAAGCAAATTTCGAAGGGCAATCAAATATCTCAGGTGGCCCTAAACAACTCGATGAAGGAATCTGAGAAGATTCAGGTTGTTTATAGCCAAGAAAGACAGGCTCCGAAAAGATAGGGGCTTCCCTAGATCCTAATCAGCAAGAAGCAGAGCCAGCAGAGTCTTCTGAGTTGCCCCCATCTTTCCACCAAATCATGTTGCTTCCCTGAGAAAATCCAGCCTCCTGGAAGTGTTTTCAAATCTTTAGCGTTCAGAGGGTTCCAACAATCTACAGAAAGGGCTGTACCAAGATAAACAGAATCCCACAAACTGGGGCAACTTGTGTATGTTTGTCCCAATGTTTTTTACATCCTCTCCACTCCAGGTGGGACCCCACGTCTCTGAATTCACCTGGCAGGAAGGAGATTCTTAAAATCGTGTGCTACTTTAAAGAAATTCTCCAAGGGAATCAGGAGAGAAAGGGCTTTGGTTTGATGGACATGTTCAAAAATGGGTGAGAAAAAGCTAAACTCCAACATCCTTCTGCTGGAATCATCTACACTGGATTTGTTTGGCAACATAAACACAGCCTTAAATTACACTCAACTGCTGGGGTAAGGTCTATACGGCCTGTGGGGTCCACACACCACAGGGAGGAAGTGGTTTACATTTCTGATAAGTTATGTCCTTATAAGTACATAATGAGTACTTATAAGTGCATCTATAAGGCATTGTTATCAATCTTTTAAGACAACAGAAAGAAATGTTGTACTTCGGGTGTTTCAACGATGCAGCTGTTCCCCAAAACAAAAACAACAAAAGACAGCATCTATTCCAGCAGCACTTCCTTCCCCCATGTGGCAGCCCTGAGGACAACTTACAGCTTGCAGGAGCTCTTGAATGGAAAGCGTGCTCTGAGCATTTAAGCTGTGGTGAACCTGTGCGGTGGGTCCCAGGAGTCCCAGCTCAGAGAGACTCTCCATACACACAAGAAGAGCTTGTGGGGATGCGTCCTGCTCAAAAGGCCAGCTCTGTCTTCTGCATCCCCAAAGGTAGCCCTGGAGGAAGGGAAGCTCTCCTTTGGGAGAGATCTCCCCAGATTTTGTACCATCCTCCAGTGATGGGAAAGTAAGTATCAAACACTTGAAAACGAAGACTATTACAACTTAGCTGAAAAGAGTTGGGGGTTCTGTTTAGTGTGGTTTGTTGTTGTTTTACTTTTGGCCACACCTGTGGCATGCAGGATCTGAGTTCCCCAACTAGGGATTCAACCCGCACCCCCTGCAGTGGAAGTGCAGAGTCTTAACCACTGGACCGCCAGGTAAGTCCCTGTTTAGGTATTTTAAATTAAGGAAAGACCTTTAGATATTTTTTACAAACCTCCCATTGTGATCCACCCGACCACCGGGAGCCCCATTCCTCTCTGGCCTCTGCCGGGGCTAAGCACACGCATGCACTAGATATTCAGCGCACGTGAGGACCAACGCAAAGGTTCTTAGTCCCCCCCCATTCTATATCTTACCAGTGTGCTGGATAGACTCCCTCCGCCCCGCAGGCCACTCTACCCTCCTCTGCTCTGCTTACAACCCTCGGAGGCTGTCATGTGTAGACACATGGACAGTCTCCCGGGCCCACTGACCTCCAGTCTGGGTCCTCCAATGGGAGGTACCGGTGAGAGGAGTTAGGGTGGGAGGAGAATGAGGGCAGGGTATTTATACTCCTGGCTCTCTCCAAGAAGTGAGCTGCGTCCCGCGGCCAAAGGCCCTGCCCCTACTGAGGGTCCACAACCTCAGCTACTTTCTCCCCCAGGTTCCAGCTCTTGCTCCCTTCCTTCGCCCCTGGACCCAGAGGTGAGGAAAGTTCCCCGGTGTAGCCAGCCACCCCCCCGTCCTCCGGGGGTAGTGCACCACCCTTGCTGGCTTCTTCTATCCCTGCCCACTGCTGCCAGCTAGTCTGTTATTAAACACTCCTTGGTTACTTCAGCTTGAGTGTGCCATCTGTCTCCTGCCGGGGCAGTGACTGGCAAAAATAAAAACCAAACTGATCACTCTAGAATTTCACTCTTGGAATCTACGTGCCACAATATGTGCATACTAATTCCCTTGCAATTTCTGCAAGTCAGAGAGGAGAGCGATCAGGCAGGGGGGAAAAAATGCCACCAATACTTCCATCATAATTTACTCTACTGGGTACCTTGAAAGAGCAGAATTCATCTTCTTAAAAAGTGAAGTAAGCTTTCAAACATGAAATCTCAATTACAGGATTAGAAAAGTATGTTGTTTCCTAAAAATATTCTCTGTAGAATTCCTTTACAAGTGCATCATCAATGATTTCTACTATGTTTCAGAGTCACTTTAACCATGTGTAAAAATTGCAAATAGGACAGCATTTGCTGGGAAGTTCCAGTTTTAGAACAGCAGATTGAAACTACATCTTATCTAAAACCTTTTATAGAGTAGATAATAGCTCTATGGTATGAATTCAATGATTATAACAACAATAACATAAAATCAAAATTTCTAAGAATTTAAGACCTAACAGTCAACCTCACCCTGAAGACCCCTGGTGTTCTATACTAGGTCAGGGTGACCTACAGGAAATCAAAACATAAACCAAAGTTTCAAATCTAAAAACTATGAGCTGTTTTGGGATGGGGTTGGGTTGGGTGGGGATATCTGACAAACCTACTAATGGAAAAAAAAACAACCATTGATAACATAACACTGACATTCTTTAATGGCTGAGAAATGGTTCAAATCCAGTGCCAGTATCTACAATGTTAAAAACAAAACTAAAAAGGGCTTTTAAGAAATTACATGTAAACCAGGTGTTAGCAATGTATTTTTTGTAAAAACACTGAAAGTCTGTCTCAACCAGGACTCTGTAAGGAACAAGCCCATACAACTTCATCTAAAACCAAATAGTTAAGTGAAGGCTTATCATGGTTCTTCCACAGACCTGGGTTCCGATAGTGGGGTGTTGGTTATTTTCCAAGGGTTGAACCTGTTGCTACAGATCCCAGAGTCACAGCAGGTTAGAAATTTTGCAACAGGTATTAAGGGAGGGAGCGTGTAAACGTCTTTTTCTTGGGAAACCATGATGAAATCCAGACACCACAGCCTTAGCCCTCTCCTTATATCTGTCCTACAAAGCACATAGCAAAGTTACGATCTTACATTTATTTGTGAGGCTGTGTGATCAATGCCTATGTCCCCTCACTAATATGTAAACTCTCTGAAGGTAGGGTCTATTTCCATTTCTACTCAAGACCCAGTGCCAACACAGATACAAGTGCTCAACAGATTCTCCAATCGTTTAAGCCACACCTTCCACAGTAGGATTGAGAAAAAATAAGTTTGAGACTTCACTAAATATACTTTTCCATAGAATTCTAATGTTGGAACTAAGAAATACTTTACTATTCAAAATAGAAGTTCAATCAAAAGGAGAACAATGCAAATTAAAATGGTAAGATATGACAATATGCCCATGGGAATTGCTAAAATTAAGAACACTGGGCTTCCCTGATGGCGCAGTGGTTAAGAATCCGCCTGCCAATGCAGGAGACACGGATTCGAGCCCTGGTCCAGGAAGATCCCACATGCCACGGAGCAACTAAGCCCGTGAGCCACAACTACTGAGCCTGTGCTCTAGAGCCCACGAGCCACAACTACTGAGCCCGAGCGCCACAACTACTGAAGCCTGCACGCCTAGAGCGCATGCTCCGCAACAAAATAAGCCACTGCAACGAGAAGCCCGCGCACCACAACGAAGAGTAGCCCCCGCTTGCCGCAACTAGAGAAAGCCCGCGCGCAGCAAGGAAGACCCAACGCAGCCAATACATACATACACACATATATACATAAATAAATAAAATTTATAAAAAAAAAAAAAAAGAACACTGACAATACTAAATGCGGTCAGGATGCGAAGCTACTGAAATACTCACAAATTGTTGGGCGGAATGTAAACCAGCACAACTGCTTTGGAAAACAGTTTAGCATTTTCTTATAAAATTAAACATACATTTACATGGGACCCAGCAAACCCAGTCCTAGATATTTACCCAACTGAAATGAATGCACCTATCCACACACAGACTTGTACAAGAATGTTCAGAGCAGCTTTATTCATAATTCCTAAAAACTGCAAACAATCCCAAATCCATCAGCTGGTGACTAGATAAATAAATTCTGTATCTCCATAAAATGGAATACTACTCAGCAATAAAAAGGAATGTATTACTGATACACACAACATTTGTGATTCTCAAAAACATGCTGAGTAAGAGAAGCCAGAAATAAAATATACAATTTATGATTTCATTAATATGAAATTCTAGAAAAAGTAAAACTAATCTACTGAAAAAGAAAGTACAACAGTGGGTGCCCAAGGGTCTGGGTAGAGGGAGAGGAAACTGACTCAAAGGAGAAGGAAGCATTTCATGCTGATGAAAAAGTTCTGCTCTCCACCATAACAGCTGGTTACACAGGCGTACACATATTAGTCAAAATACTTTCAATCGGTGCATTTTATTATGAATTTATTAAATTTTGCCTCAGTAAAGTTGATTTAAAAAAAAAAAGAACAAACCATAATTTTAAAACAAAATTTAAAAAGCAAACGAAATAACCTAACTAGAGGATCAAGTTGGCAATATAACCTGACAAGGAAAAGAGTTCGTTCACGTGACTTTTGAATTCAATACTGGCTGTGCATTCTAGTGGAATGTATATTAAGGACAAAATGAACTGCAAAGAAATACTATGTTTCCATCAGAATTACATTATTAATAGTAACAGACCATATGATTTTGAAACTATTTTATATATCTCGTAGAGTTCAGCAAAAAGTGCATGTGTTAACAGCATTAACAGTATTAGGAGCCAAGCAAAAAGCTATGAATACAAAATCAAAGACTTAAACCCACTAATGTTTAAAGTGATTTGCAACTATCAATAAACGCATGATTCTATTTTTCCTTAGTTCTGTCCACTGAAAATAACAACACCCCAGCCGTAGTGAACACCCCTAGCATACAGATTCGGTTTCTAAATACCATTCTCCACTAAATGGAATCGGAGCTTTTTTGGAGAAATGGATGATCCCATGCCTGGAAATGGAAAGTATAAGAGGAGCCTAAGGCATTTCCGTGCAAGAAAGCAAGGTAGTACTCAAAGACTAAAAGAGGCTTGTTCAAAAGACAGAAAAAAGCAGCTTGAAAGGCCCTACTGGCCAAGTTTGGGATAATTTGAGCATCAAAACAACATCTGTTGCTTCGCTTGCAAATATTTTCTCCCATTCTGAGGGTTGTCTCTTCGTCTTGTTTATGGTTTCCTTGGCTGTGCAAAAGCTTTTACGTTTCATTAGGTCCCGTTTGTTTAGTTTTGTTCTTATACCCATTACTCTAGGAGGTGGGTCAAAAATGATCTTGCTGTGATTTATGTCATAGAGTGGATTAATCTCCAAAATATACAAGCAGCTCATGCAGATCAATATCAAAAAAAAAAAAACCACGAACAACCCAATCCAAAAATGGGTGGAAGACCTAAATAGACATTTCTCCAAAGATGACATACAGATGGCCAACAAACGTATGAAAAGATGCTCAACATTGTTAATCATTAGAGAAATGCAAATCAAAACCACAATGAGGTATCACCTCACACGGGTGAGAATGGCCATCATCGAAAAATCTAGACACAATAAATGCTAGAGAGGATGTGGAGAAAAGGGAACCCTCCTGCACCGTTGGTGGGAATGTAAATTGATACAGCCACTGTGGAGAACAGTATGGAGGTTCCTCAAAAAACTAAAAATAGAACTACCATATGACCCAGCAATCCCACTACTGGGCATATACCCTGAGAAAACCATAATTCAAAAAGAGTCATGTACCACAATGTTCATTGCAGCACTATTTACAATAGCCAGGATATGGAAACAACCTAAATGTCCATCGACAGACATATGGATAAAGAAGATGTGGCACATATATACAATGGAATATTACTCAGCCATAAAAAGGAACAAAACCGAGTTATTTGTAGTGAGGTGGATGGACCTAGAGTCTGTCATACAGAGTGAAGTAAGTCAGAAGGAGAAAAACAAATACCGTATGCTAATGCATATGTATGGAATCTAGAAAAATGGTACTGATGAACCTAGTGGTAGGGCAGGAATAAAGATGCAGACGTTGAGAACGGACCTGAGGACACAGCCGGGGAAGGGGAGGCTGGGACGTGGTGAGACAGTAGCACTGACATATATACACTACCACATGTAAAACAGATAGCTAGTGGGAAGCTGCTGCATAGCACAGGGAGCTCAGCTCGGTGCTTTGTGACCACCTAGAGGGGTGGGATAGGGAGGGTGGGAAGGAGGCTCAAGAGGGAGGGGATATGGGGATATATGTATGCATATAGCTGATTCACTTTGTTGTACAGCAGAAACTAACACAACACTGTAAAGCAATTATTATACTCCAATAAAGATGTATAAAAAAAATCTGCAATTGATTATAAAGCATTGATTTAAATAAAAACCTATGAGGCCATAGCAATATTCACAGAAAGAAATTTATTTTGCTACCATTAGAGGTGACTGTTACACCAATCCCTTTTTCTACACATCGGTCATTACAGTTCCTTTTTGGAACTTTAATGCCAACTAATGATAGAATTAGAAAAATCACCATTTTGCAACTCCCCAGTGAAAGAATTCAGTCAAGGATCATCAATGGATACACACACAGTGCCAAATTATCTCCCCATAGAGTACGGGCTAATTGCAAAGCGAAAAACACAGATAGTGTTGTGGTTACCCAGGAGAACATCTTTATTCCTAAGAGATTCATGCTGACGTTTTGATGCCTACAACTTTCTTCTAATTGGGTCATATAATCTATACATAAAGATGAAGCAAATATAACAGGTAACAATTACGGAGTCTAGGTAGTAGGGTAATAGGTCACTGTAGTATTTTTGCAGAGGTGTAAATCTCATCACGATCTGTAAAGTTTGGTCCCAGACAGAACCTATACATCTACAGGTACACTATACATCTCCATAAGTGAGCTGCGCTGAATTGTGACCCTAACCCCACAAATTCACATGTTGATGTCCAAACCCCTAGTATCTCAGAATGTGACTGTATTTGGAGACAGGGTCTTCAAAGAGGCAGTTAAGCTAAAATGAGGTCATCAGGGTGGGTGCTAATCCAATATACGACTGGTATCCTTGTAAGAAGAGGAAATTTGGACACAGACACGCACAGAAGGATGACCATGTGAAGACACAGGGAGAAGACAACCATCTACAAGCCAAGGAGAGAGGCCTCAGGAGACACCAACCCTGCCAATACCTTGATCTCAGACTTCCAGCCTCCAGAATGGTGAGAAAATAAATCTCTGTTGTTCAAGCCGCCCCGCCCGCGGCACTGATTGTGGCACATCTGGCAAACTAACAGGAAAGATTTCCAGGAGAAGGAGGAAGACTATTCCTCTAATTCAAATGGAGGAACAGCTTTTGCCACCGTGTGCACATTAGCCATTCGCTGATAGAGAAAATCAAGAGCTCCCAGGATACTGTGTGTTTGAGCGTGTGTGTGTGTCGGGCGGTGGGAGTTGAGACAGCTATCCAGGATGACTTCACGTCTGCTGCATCAGCTGGGGACACCCAGACACCCTGGAATCACAGGCCCTTGCACACTCCCTGACTCCTCTCAGAGCCAGACATGTCTGGGGAGGTCCCCGCAGCCGGGGTGTATCCCAGGAGAGACACTTAAAACGCACGTATCTGTCTGCTGTAAGTGATCACACGTGGAATTTTCATCACCGAGCAGAAATGTTTCAAATATATTAAAATCATTTCTCCTCGAAATAAAACAAACATTCTCATGTTTATCAGCACAGTTCTTCTTTATTAAAAAGAGGAGACACTTTAAATATGTACTTATTACACAATTTTTACCTTTTCAGAAACAAACAAAAAAGCAAGTAAAAACTGGTAAGAAAGACTAAGAAAATAGCGTCTCATCAAATTTTTTTCCGCAAATTATTCGAATCCTGCTCAGGTTATGAGGATAGAGGGTCAGTTCTAGAATCTCGGGATGTGAGAGCTGGAAAGGGTCTCAGAGATCTCCTGGTTGGCCCTCCTCATTTGCCATTTAAGGGACCCAAACTCTGATGAGCAAAACACACCGCTGGTGGCCTGGCCTCAGTCTCCTGGCTGTAGCCACGCAGGCTTCTCTCAAACAGACCTTCACTCTGGGACCCTCCTTTGGCTGTGGTGAGAGCCCTGAGTCCTCCCCGGCAGACAGCGGTGAGGATGGGAAGATTTTGCTGGAACCGTAGCCCATGGCTTCTCAACCTCAGCCCTACTGGCATCAGGGGCAGGTTAATTCTTTGTTGTGGGGCTGTCCTGTGTGTTACAGGAAGTTCAGCAACATCTCTGGTCTCTACCCACTAGATGTCAGCAGGACTCCTCCCCCAAGTTGTGACAACCAGTCTCCAGATATTGCCAAGCGGCCCCTGATGGGACAAAACCACCTCCATTAAGAGCTGTTGCTCCAGAGCATAATAAACTACTAAGTTCCGGCAGGAAGAGGACTCCCTGAGCCCAGAACGCAGGGCAGCGCCTTTTCCCACATCACTGACCTCCCCGCGGGGGGAGGCTGAGGCCCTCTCTTCCCAGCCTCATTCCTTCCTGTTAAGGTCCTATTTTCCCGGGACACTGAAGGACTTCAGTCAAGCTTCACCTCCTTTTCCAAGTTAACATCAAAATGCAGTCAGCTTTCCAAGAAGAACATCTCAGAATGAGCTCTGCATTGACAGAGCTGCACCCCCAGTCCTCGCCCCTGCCCTTCCTAATGCGCCCAGAGCGCGGGCCCCTCGAACCACGTCCCGTAACAGCGCTACCCACGAGCAGGGCTGCTTCTCACTCAGCGCCCAGGCCACATGCCAGATGCCCCGGCCCCCCTTCCTATAAAACGCCATGGCCATGACCTCACGGGCCCCACGGACCACGGGCAGTCCTGGGAATCACTTTCAGAATCACCTGTGAAGGTGCTCAGCCACGTGGACCAGAGGCAAAACGAGCCCTGAGGTGCCTAAAGCTCTGTATGTAACTCTGAAATCAAGCTCAGCAACTGCAGGAGAAAAGCCCTGTTCTCAGAAAATCATCACAAAGACACCAGCAAGGTAACTGAACTGTCATCTGCAAATATTATTGATAAATACCAATAATGATCCTCCACTGTAGACTATTTACTCCCAGTATTCCTGAAGCGACTAAGAGGATTATGGACCAAGGCCTCAACCTACAAAACCACACGGATTATAGGTTTGCTCTTAATTTTATAAAGCCTTCCCACAACATCTGGCGGCATGACCATAACAGCCCAACTAATCCTACACGCCCCGACGTCCCAGCCCTGGAGAGCACGCTGCCAAGTCTGTGTGGCCCCAGCACTCACAGTCCGGGAGGGGCTTCACCACGTTTGCCTAAATGAAGGTAAAGCTGGCCCCAGGCCCTTTGCTTGACCCTCTCAACTCTCTCCAAAGCTTCACCTGGCCCGCCCACTGCCCACACATTGGCTGTCTACCGGCCACGCTCTCCAGATGACCCTTGGGTGCCCAGAGTCCGCCATGGCCAGACCACGACCCATCAGCTTCCCCACGGCCCCCCAGAATCCACCATCTCCTCCTTGATGCCTGTCACGGTGCCCGATGTCACCACCCTCTCCTCTAAGCAGCTGTAAGCCTCGACTCTTTGCTCCCCTTCCATGTCTGCCCACCCCGCTGCCCCCAGCTGTCATCACAGCCTCACACTCTACCTCCAGGAGAGTGGCTCTGGCATCACCTACCCCTTTCCTACAGCTACCAACCTAGTCAACCCCTCACTGCCCCGGCCAAACCCCTGGCCCCTAATCCACCACGCTGCTCCCTCCTGCCAGGTGTAACTACTCCAATCACCACTATTCCCCATGGCCAAGCCTTTGACAGCTCCCAGTGTAGACAGAAAACATCCCACCTTCCAGGCCTCACAGTCTGCACCTTCCTAGCTTCCTGACCTTCTCCTGTGCCATCCCCTTCCCTGTTCCCTCACCCCCTTTTCCACCAGCTCCCTCTCCAACTCATCTGTGTCCCTTCCAAGTTTGCTCAAGCTACACTACTACCCCTCCCACAGATGCCCTGTGAGGTGGGTTGGGAGGACATGGGTATCAGAGTCAGACAGACCCCATCTCAGATTCTGCTCTGCTGCTTACCAGCTGTGTGACCCGTGACAGGTTACCTCATTGTTCTTTGGAGCCTCGGTTTCCTCATCTATAAAATGGGACAACAATCCCCCACTTCGTAGCATGCTGAGATCATTAAATAACAGGAGAACATTAGATAAAGAAAGGGTAGTATCTGAGGCAAGGTAAATGTGGACAAGAGCTTACAGGTCACACTGAACAAGACAGGTAAATGACAATGAAATGCACCCCCATCTAATGGGAGGGTGTCCTGCTGGGTCCCGAGTCAGGGGGGGCAGGCCCAGTGCAACACTGTTCCCCCCAAACCCAAGTGCTCAGAATGCTTGAGTTGTTTTGTGTTCTGCACATGGTTGCTTCTTCGTTTTTGGCTGCAGCCAGTACCATCTGTGAATTACACTGCAGAGGCCAGGTTTTCGATAATTTGAATAAGACCTCAGGGAGCCTGAACTAAACATATGTCCCACAAAAATATAAATTAATTCGTATGCTTTCATCTATTAATTGGGAAAAGGGGCTTTTAATCAATGTCTAAACTTTTAGGACCAGTCAGAGAAAGGTCTGGTTCTTTCCATCACACACACCACCTGGCAAGAAGACATCTTCCAACAGGTCAGCCTTCTCTAGACAGACATGAGGATGGCATACCAGCATTAGAGAGAGCAAACACAATGGATGGTTTTTAAATAAAAGTACCAGCAAGCTCACTTCATTTTGCTTAAATGAAGGTAAAGCTGGCCCCAGGCCCTTGGCTTGACCCTCTCAACTCTCTCCAGAGCTTCACCTGGCCCACCCACTGCCCACACATTGGCTGTCTACCGGCCATCCTCTCCAGATGACCCTTGGGTGCCTGGAGTCCACCATGGCCCAGCCAGGACCCATCAGCTTCCCCACAGCCCCCCAAATCCACCGTCTCCTCCCTGATGAGACAAGTGTGAGTGTGCTGGTCTCCTAGAGCTGTCATAATAAGTTACCACAAACTTGGTGAATTAAAACAAAAGAAATATTAAGTCACAGGCCCGAAGTCTGAAACCAAGAAGCTGACAGAACCACACTCCCCTGAAGGCTCCAGGGAATAACATCCCTCCTCGCCTCCTCCCAGGCCTGGTGGCTCCCAGCCATCCTCAGCATTCCTTGGCTTGCAGCCGCATCCCTCCAACCTTTGCCTTCCTTATCACACAGCGCTCTTCCCAGTGTGTCTGTGTCCTCTCTTCTTACAGGGACACGAGTCACTGGATTTAGGGTCCACCCAAATCCAGTATGACCGCATCTTAACTACTTACACCTGCAAAAGACTTATTTCCAAATGAGATCACATTCTGAGCTTCCAGGTGGACATGAATTTGGGGGGGGATACTCCAACCCATTACAGTGATGATCGAGGAAAATCAAGGAATTTTCTAGAATCATTAGGGCAAAAAAGAACTTCAAATATAACCATGGATGTTAAATAGGTTTCTTCTCTGACACCAACCCCAGTGGACTGGCGGTGGCTTCCAGGAGCGACTCTCGGAGACGGAGCCTGAGCCTGCATCTGCACACAGGTGAGAGCTGTGGCCAATGAGGGCTGCCCACCCTGGGCATGGGATGCGGGGCTGGAGATGGACTCCACATCTCTGCGCTCCCTGGCCTGATGCAACATGCTCACTTTGCAGGCACAGAAGCCAAGCCTGTGAAATGTACAAGTTGCACCTCTACTTGGTAGAAGCGTCAGGACTAGAACCCAGGTCACCTGACAACCACCACTTCCAACAGCTTCAATGAGATGGACAACCTTCCTGTGTCACAGACAAACTACCTACTACAGGCAGACACCAAAAATCAGCCAATGGTTTTCACTGCCAGAAATTGGTTTTGTCCACTTAGAAAACTTTCTAACCTAGATCAATAAACTTCTTTCCTTCAACAAACACTGGCCACACACCTACCACAGTACTAGGAATGAGTCCTAGGAACACCTGGGCTAGTTATAAGAGACAACATAATGCAACACGGAGGGGCAGAAATAAAGATATGCCCACAGTATTATGGTTCCACTGAGGAGAGGGAGTCAGCCTGGACTAGGCAGAGAGCATCACGGAAAACTTCTTGGAGGAGGTGACCCCTGTCAAAGACTAAAGGATAAACAGGAGTTATCCAGGGGCAGATAAGGATAAGGCCATAACAGCATGAGCAAAAATCTTGATCACTTCTTGAACTATAGCTAGGGTTGCTAACGTGTTGTAAATTATGTGGTTTTATATTCCTTGGAGGAAGAGCCCCACAGTGTATTCTTTCTACAAACTGGCACCTGAGGATTACGACTCTCTCCTGAGTTGTCATCTTACCAGCGAAGCAGAATTATGTAACCTGCTGAGTTTCCATTTTTGCCTTGGCTGTCAGGGTACTCAATTGAAATAAATATATCAGCTTAAGGATTTGGAATATGTGCTTTTCCCCCTCTCTCTACAGGGTGTGTCTATTTTTGATTTTCACTTTCACAGCCTTATTGTAACATGTCTTCTATGTCTTACAGTAATCTCTATTCCAAGGAAGTGGGGTATAAATAAGAATCGTGCTGATAAGGTACATATGCCCGTTGTCTGTGAACATGACCCTGGAAATCTAAAAGCTAGAGCCTCCTCACCTCGAACCTAAGTTAGATTCCACATGGCTAATTTTTTTCAGAAGCCCAAACCCATCAACTTCTGAGAGGAAAGGGGCTAATTAATTACTAACAAAGCCATCTGGGTCCTGAGGAGAGTGAAGCAAATTTCTCTTTGAATCACAAAGGCTGAGGCAGGGGAAGGAAAAAAAAAAAAAAAAAGAGTTGTTTAATGTTCTCTCTGGTCTCTTAAATTTAACTCACACGAGAGAGGTAGAAGAAAGCAAAGGAGAAAAAGAACAAGACAAGAACTACTTATATTACCAACGTGTAAAGACACCTCCATAAGGGCCATCCTCACAAACAGTCACTTCCACTCACTGAGAGAATAAAAGAACTGAAGGTTGAGACTTACAAAGGTTTAATATCCATCCATCCATTGAAGACGTGATCCTCCTTTACTTTCTTCAGCTCTGCACCTCAACCAAATGCCCTCACTGACAGCAAACAGCTCAGGAGACGCACACTGGGGAATGGCGGAGGGTGGAAAATTCCACTCTTTGCCCAGATGTAGGCGATCTAACAGTCTGGAGAAAATTAGCCAACCAAAAATTATTTTTTAATTGCTTCCTGTGCACATAGCACTTGCTAAGTGCCACCGGAGAGAAAATACAAGGCACCGCCCCTGACACCAAGGAACTCATCATCTGGACTCAGAGACCCATGGCCTCCCGTCAGGGTCATGTGAGGTCACTGGTGCACACTGCACAACTCCCGGAGGTGCCGCTGCACAAAGGCTACAATGTGAAGTTGCTGTTCTAAACCTGGCACTGCTGGGCTATAGGAACCTCAGCAAGTTACATAACCAGTCTCCTGAGGTGGTTATGAGAATTGAGAGATTAGACATGTAAGGTTAAATGAGAAAGTGTCTGACACATAATAAGTGCTCAATTAACATCAACTAGACAAATTGTTATCTAATTAGAGAGAAAGTCAACTGTATTAGACTGCTTGGGCTGCCTTCACAAAATACCACTGCCTGGGAGGCTTAAACAACAGGAATTTATTTCTCACAGTTCTGGAGGCTCTAAGTCCAAGATCAAGGTGCTGCCTGATTCAGTTCCTGGTAAGGACTCCCTTCCTGGCTTACAGAGGGCCACCTATGCACTGTGTCTTCACATGGCCTTTCCCTGGTATGTGAGCGTGGAGAGAGAGCTTGCTCTCTCTTCCTCTTCTTATAAAGCCACCAATCCTATCAGATTAGGACTGCAGCCTTATGACCTCATTTAACCTTAATTACCTCCTAAAAGCTCTATGTCCAAAGAGAGTCACATTGGGGATATGAATTTAGGGAGGATACAATTCAGTCCACAGCACCAGCACAGGAGAAATGACCATCAGTATAATATTTATTGAGTACCTAGTATATTCCAGGAGTTGTACCATCATTATATCATTTAATCTTCAAGCAACCATGTAAAAAAGGCATTATTCTTCTCCTCATCACAGATGAGGACATGAAACTCATTAACAGTAATTAACTTGCTGAAGGACACACATCTGGCAGATGGCAAAACAAAGATTCATACCCAGGTCTCTCTGATTCCAACCTCCAAGCTCCTAAAAATCATCTGCACTGCTCCTTATTTCATTAGAGAGCAGACTTTGTTATAAAGTTTATTATAAGCTGCACAGACTATAAGTGCCAAGGGCCAGAGACAGAGTGTAATAAGATCAGGAGTAGATTCCATTAAGGAGATGGGTTTAAACTGAGCTCTTAGGAAAGAGCTTGGTTGGGCTGTACAGAAGGGAGAAAGAAAAGGAAGGCCAGGGAAAGACAGCACAAGTAGTGGACCATGCCTGGTGGGCTCTGTAGAGCAGGCAGGGGACCCACCTGTCCCCAGCGGTGGGCACGTGCAGAGAAGCAACGAGATGAAGACAGCTAAATGGGTGAAGACTCCGAAGGGTCTATAAAGTCAGGGAGGAGATGAGAACTTACTTCCATGGGTGGCAGCAACCAACGAAGACACCTGAGCAGAGGATACAGTGGTGACAGTATTCAAACTACAGGGGACAGAGCTGGGAGATGGGAAAGGCTGTACCTGCCACTCAGGGATAAAGGGGGTGGGGCCACAAGCAAGGTGTCTTCCAGAGGCCCAAGGAGAGGAGGAATCAAAGACAACAGCAGGTCTAGCACCAAGGGGACCAGGAGAATGGGGTGCCAGTTACTCGTTCAGCAGAACTTCTGGAGCCCCCTGTGTAAGGCGCTGTGCTCCACTTGGAGGAGGAGAGAGATGGTGAACAAGTAACATGTAAGTGTTTAAATACACCTGCAGCAAAGTGCTCCCTGGAGGAAAAGTCCTGGTGGAGCCCAGTGGGAGGGCTTAAGCAGGACCTCTAGGAAGAGGTGTCATGAAAGCTAGAACCTGAGAGTTAAGAAGGTGTCAGGTTGGGGGAAGAGCACCAAAATTTAAAAATGAGATGCCCAAGAGGCTGACAGCAAAGCCTTTGATGGGGGAAGACATGGTGAGACAGGATGGATCCCAGACATCAGGGAACACAGCTCTGCCGGTGGCTGGCTCACCAGTGCTAGCAGACTACCGGTCCCGGATTGCTCTGTGATGCCAGGTGGCATCCAAAAAGGGATCCCGGGAAAAATCGGAGGATCCAAAGTCAGGTGATTCAGAAAGAGAAAGTCCCGGGAAACTGGACATCTGAAGCACTGGGGAGGGGGAACTAGGATGACTCGGGAAACACCGTAATACGTCTTACCACTAAGAAAGGAAACATTCATCCTGGGAGGCTCCAGTGGGCAGCTGCAGCTTGAGGGGCAGCTTACAGGAGCTCTGTTTGGGTTTTCAGGGCAATCTTTTTTGTCCCATCTGGGATGCTTTCCTGAAATGGGTTCGAAAGTAAAACGCAGTGAAGTCAAAAAACTTCTGTTACCACGCCCACCTCACCAGCATAAAAGCGTGTTCCTTCTCAGAGTGCTTAAAGCAAAAACCAAGAAAAGAACAATTATGAAGTCCCTAAATACGTCCAACCTTCCAGACTCGCAGCATTTCACACACACTGTAATTTTCTCCTTTCCCTTCCCAGCCGAGGACTCCCACAGTTCCCCAATCAAGACCCGAGATTCACACGCAAGGATTTCCAGCTCCTTCTCAATGGGTGTGTTTAGGAGAATTACGCTCTTCATAACTCTTATTATTAAATTTTTTAATTTTTAATTTTTATACAAGGGCAAAGTACACAAGCAATCCAAATGATTGCACAAAAAAACAGTGTTGTGAAGACAAGGATGGAAAGCTGTTGAAACTGACGATGTGTTGGCTGGCGGGGGTGGTAGGATGGCTAGAGGCATTCGCTTGTTGATGATGTATAGGAAGCCAAATTCGGTGTACAAAGGGCAGTCTGGAGGTGTCGATGCCCACCATGGAGGTAGCACAGAAATGATCCATCTGGTCAGGGTCACAGAGGGGACACTGCCCTTTGGCCCACCACCAAAGAGGGATGGATAAGGAATAAGAAGGGTCTTTCCAACCACCCAATTTTATAAAATTATGGCTTTTTTTTCCTGTTTTGTAAACCATAAAAAATTCTGCACTGGGAATGTTTTCAGCCATATGTTTCAATAGCACTATATATATATATATATATATATATATATATATATATATATATATATATATATGGTATATGTTTGAAAAGTAAGGAAAACTGTTACTTTAAGAAAATGATAAAGCCATGAAATCCACTAATATATTTTCAATCAGGAGACTATGTTCAGGGATTTTCTCTAAGCTGCTTTTTTTTTTTTTTTTTAAAGAGGAACTCCCAACCCACAGAGCAGACAATTTGCTTTTTCTTCCAACTGACAAGCAGTATCATTCTGTATTAGATACTAGAGAATTCTTCTTATTGAATGTGCTTTTATTCTGGGGGCGGGGGGGGGGCGGTTAGCCTAGCAGGAATAAAATACAAGGTATTGAAGAAAATAAAAACGGCACAAGGATGCACCAAAGTAATTGAATCCACTCGTATGACCCAAATCTCCAGCAACCCTTCTGAAGTCCTTGCTGTTCCCTGGTGATGCCATGAGAGGGGCTGTCACTTCCGTCCTCACATATGGGAGGGGAGACCCTCTCAGGAGGAGTCCAGATCCTCTCAAGAGTTCCTGCCCTTAGCACTTAGGAGGTAGTTATCTCCAGAAAGTTCTCTTTCCAGATGCTAAGCTTAACAGTGGGTCCAGCCCACCACAAACCAGAGGTGAAGAGCACTGGCATCTGTACAGGTAACTCTGTTTACTTATGTCTGGTCCCTGGGGACAGTGAAAACTTTAGGAAAGAGAATCACCTTGAACCCAAGGAGCAGCCCGACTGCCCATGGCCGGTCCCAGACTGACCTCGGCTCTCAAGGACGGCCAGCGAGTCCTCCTCCTCGCAAAGCAGCCCGGGTTCAAGGGCACAACCGTTGCTCAGAAACAAAATGTTGTTACACTGGGCAAACTGAAGACACTCGACAAAAGTGCCTTCGGATGCTTAGTAGAACTGAGGTCATGCAAACACTGAGTCATCGGGAACAAAGTAGCCAATACATTAATAATTCTAAGGGGATGCAGCCAGGCCCTCCGTACCAAGAACCCATCTGACGTGACCACTGGGGGTTGTGCAAACTGAGTCTCGTGATTTCATGTCTCAGTCAAAGGGATTTTTCTGCTGAAGAACACGGTACTCCAAACAAGAGTCGCTCCTTCCAAGTTCAAGGTTTAGACAGATCCTAAGAAATGTCAGGCAGGTATGGCACCTAGTTAAACCAATTCAAGATGACTGACAGGCAGCAAGGACCATCCTATGGGTTCAATGCACCTAAGACCCTGCCATGGGCACAGGGGCATGTGAGTGGGTCCCGGAGACAGACGCCCGGTGCAGGAGACAGACGCCCGGTGCAGGAGACAGACACCCGGTGCAGGAGACAGACGCCCGGTGCAGGAGACAGCCCAGGATGGGGCGGGGAACACTGGAGGGCTTGGGGGAGGACTGAGCCAGGCCCACAATCACCTCAAAGGAGGCAGAGATGAGCCTGCAAAGCCTCTGCTCTAACAAGGTACCTTCTGAAGAGGATGAGATGAGTGACATGAGTTGAAAACAGGCTGACATCTTTAAGATTTTCAAGTGTAAAGTTAAAAAGTTAAGCCCACTTCCTGCTCCATCACCCCATACCACCTTCACCTAATAGAAACACCGAGAAAAGCCTTTTAGAAAATGCTTCCATTTAGAGAAAAGAGGGAAGGTGAGAGAAAGGAGGAAAAACAAAAAAGGAGCACGTGGGCACTCATTACAATCCATTACTGATAAAGAAGAGAAAGTTCAAGTGCACGACCGACAAGCAATGGTCCCAGAAGAACGAATCCCATCAGTTTGTGTCCCAAGCTGTCCGCTGGCAGTCTGTGGAGCAAATATGCCCAGAACCCTGTAAATTCCCCCCACTTGGTCGTCAAGACCCGTGGTCTCCTCATTCACCATCAAAACCCGAAGAGGAAAACAAACGATTTATCTCCTAACTTGGCTTCTTTTTCTTTAATGTGAATGAGGTCAGGTTTCGAATAGGTAGTGTTAGGAGTGGGAGAAGCTCTAAGCTCTGGAGATGTGGGTTCCGGATCCGAATCCATCACCAGCCCCCGCTGTGGGTCTGCAAGCACCTCTCCAACCTCAGTTCCCTCCTCTGTGAAAGGAGACAGTCCCGCTGTATGATTCCTAATTACGTTTGGCTAGGTTTCACTCTTAACGTCATTAGTGTAAGCAGAAACTCATTGCTACTTCTTTTTGCCGCTGTGTTAGTTTCCCATGGCTGCTGTAAAAAGGTGCCACAAACTGGGTACCTTAAAAATAAGAGAAATTTATTCTCTTGTAGTTCTGGCTTGAAGTCCAAAATCCAGGCATCAGCAAGGTTGGTTCTTTCTGGAAGTTCTGAAAGAAAATGTGCTCCATGCCTCTCTCCTAACTCCTGGTGTTGCCGGCAATCCTTGAGTTTCTTGACTTGTAGACACACATCACTCCAACCTCTGCCTCTGTCTTCACACGGCGTCCTTCCCTGTGTGTGTATCTCTCCTCTTCTTATACGGACACCAGTTATACGGGATTAAGGCCCACCCTAATCCTGTCTGTCCTCGTCTTAACTTGATTCCATCTGCAAAGACCCTATTTCCAAATAAGGTCACACTCACAGGTACCGAGGGTTAGGGATTCAACACGTCTTTTGGGGGGACACAATTCAACGCACAATGCTTGCTTAGACAGGCAAATGAAGGGCACCATGAGAAATCCAAAAATGACACCGTGTGAATAAGCTGCCATTTCTGAATAGATCTGAAAACCTTCATGGCCGTCTCCGAATGGCCCTCGATCAGCCACGGCCAGGTGACAGCCATAAGCAGGGCTCCTCACCAGACCCCATACCTCAGCACCGGGGCAAACAGATGGCTCAGACTGTGTACACCAAACACTCTGCACGGGGCAAAAAAAAAAAAGACCAACTGGGAGTACATTTCAGAAAACTCAACCACTGCTAAGAAAATAACCATCTGGCCATAAATTACGCCTGCACAGACAGCAGGCTTGTCCAGAGGGAGGCAGGACAGACGCAATGATGGTGATAGAGGGGCAAAAGTGAAGCGAGAGCCCAGAGGTGTGGCTTGTCCAGAGCAGGAAGTTGGGGAGGAAAGATGGGGATGAACGCAAGTGCCCATCACTGCCCCTGACATCGCTGGGAGTTTATGAAATGCTTTTTGATAAAGGAGACATAATCATCAAGAGAAATGCACAGAAAGAAAGAAACCAACAGCCCACATACACCCGCTTGGACTAAGAGATCTGATCGGGCACACAGGTGTGCCAAGGGTGCCCACACAGCCACGCACACACCTAGAACCCCGTTTCCGCAGGAATAGAATACTGGGAGCTGCTGTTCTCTATTCTGGGCTCCCAGGAGCACTGGGGGAAGGTTTAGAAGCGCTGGGTCCTAACAGCCGACTGTGAGATACTGGCGGGAATGAGAGACCCAGGGGGCAACTCAAGCACAGCTAGTGAGTCCCCATCTACGCGGCTTCATACAGTTTTTTGGGTTTTTTTCTTTTCCTTTTTGGCCGCACCACGCAGCATGTGGGATCTTAGTTCCCCGACCACGGATGGAACCTGTGCCCCCTGCCGTGGAAGTACGGAGTCTTAACCACTGGACCGCCAGGGACGTCCCGATACAGTTTTGAGTTTGGCACGAGAAAGGGCTTGCAGATGACACACACCCCAGTCCCGCTGTTCCCACGTGGGAAGGGTCTTCCACAGAACTAGCACCGTGAGGGCAGGGCTTCTTCCCAACGCTTCCTCAAGCCCTTTGGAAATCACACACTTAAGTACAGCACTGCTGTGAAAGCTGCCACATCCGGCTCCTGTGCTCTGGGCAGAAGTGTTCTTTCTAGGCACACCGAGTGGACACTGGTGATCTGACACAGATCAGAACCTGTGACTGGGGGTCATGCTGTATGTCTAACAAAAGCATGGAGTAGGGAGGAGAAACTGTCCCCCAGGGCAAGTGGTTTGGGAACCATGGATCTAGGCCAACTCGGCTTACAGATGAATTACAACACACTGAATGAACACAGTGGGACCACAAGAGAAGGATCATTGAATCGAATGGAGAAATCTCAGGTTCAGAGAGATGCAGGCACTTGCCTAGGTCACAGAGCTGGTCAGTGACCCCGTTAGCTCTAGAACCCAGAGACCCTAAACATCTACCTCAGTGCTCTGTGCGCCATCCAAGCTTTCTATTAACCCTCTCTGTGCCACAGATACCCTGTTCATCAACACGTATAAAAGCCAAGCTGCAGTCACCCCTCCTTGCTCTTCCACAGCACCTTGTATGGAGGTCACACACCAAGTTGGGCATGAATTTCTTTATACGCTCATCTCCCCCACAAGACTGGAATCATCCTTGTTTTCCTGATGCCTAGCGCAAAGCCTGTTTGTAAGCACGAAATGCACACTTGCTGAATGAATGAATGAGTTATCAGAAAGTTTCAGGCACCAGACAGGAGTGGTAACGTATTAATATTATTTCAGAGAAACAACTCCCTCAATATAAACTGGTCTCTAAGGAAGAAGGAAAAACTTTTCAAATACGTTAAAGAACCAGAGATAATGATTGTAGAGTTAATCAAGACAGACACTTAAGTAAAAAAATCCTCCAACTAGCCTCTGATTCCATTTGTCACTGCTTCTGGGCATTCTGCATTCTCTACGCATAATATATGTTATCAACAAACAGGTCTTATGCTCACCAGGCAAGATCTGGGTGGATTTCATCGATGGCTATAATACTAATGAGCAGGTAACTCAAAATAGTGCCTGTAAGACTTATTATAAGACTAAAATTCAAGGACATTCTGAGTAATTTATGAAACAAAAATGTGATAGGCTTGAGCATATTTTCAAAGGTCACAAACAGAAATGATTTTTTTAATAAAAAAAATTTACTACATTCAGTAACTCAAAATAAGGCACATGAAGGGAAATAAATCCCATGTAAATGGCACAAGTTCGTGTCCATTTCCAATTAATCAGAGTCTTGAGGAAGGAGTGAAGCAAGGAGATGGTGCAGAGGAAAAAGCAGCAGACCTGGGCTCTGCGCCCAGATACATGAGTTTCTAGCAAGTCACTTGCACTGTTTGGACCTCAGGTTCTTCTACAAACGCCCATCATCTTCTAGAATCCCAGTAAAGAGATCTCTATCAAAGAATTTAGGGAACAGCAAGAGCGAAGAAAATCTGCTGTGCTTTAACAAAAGGGACAGACTCTTGGGTGCCATCCACAATTCAGCAATTTCCCAGGGCAAGGGGTCAATTCTCCCGTATCGCCTGCACCACCTCTTTAGCTACCAACTGTAAAACACTCCTTGGTCAGCACATTCGGTGCTAAGAGTCTTTCCCTTTTGTTAATTCTTGACAAAAGGGTGGCGGCTCTTGGCCACTGAAGGTAGACAGAGGCCGTTATCTGGGCAAGCCCACCGTCTTACAGTGGACTGAAAAAAAAAATTGGAAGCAGTGTTCTTCCTAATTAAAGAAAGCTACTCATACAGGGTATACAAACCTTATTAACAGTAAATATTCGAGTGTTCAAAAAACCTAAACCTCAGGTTATCTTAAAACACTTGAATTGGTGGCTTACGGCTTGTCCATTCTCTTATAAGGTATTTCAAGAATACCTACCATGAACTATGGAACACAGTATGGAGGCTCCTTAAAAAGCTAAAAATAGAGCTACCAGCAATCCCACTTCTGGGCATATATCCAGAAAAGATGAAAACTCTAATTTGAAAAGACACATGCACCCCAATGTCCATAGCAGCACTATTTATAATAGCCAAGACATGGAAGCAACCTAAGTGTCCGTTAACAGATGAATGGATAAAAAAGACGTGCTATATAACATATATTATATGTGCATATATATATAATATATATAAAAGCCATGAAAAAGAGTGAAATATTGCCATTTGCAGCAGCATGGATGGACCTAGAGAAGAACCATACTAAGTGAAGTAAGCCAGACAGGGAAAGACAGATATTTTGAGATCACTTATATGTGGAATCTAAAAAGAATACAAATGAATTTATTTACAAAACAGAAACAGACTCACAGACATAGAAAACAAACTTATGGTTACCAAAGGGGAAAGGACGGTGGGGAGGGATAAATCAGGAGTTTGGGATTAGCAAATACACACTATTACATATAAAATAGATAAACAACAAGGTCCTACTGTATAGCACAGGGAACTATATTCAATATCTTGTAATAACCTATAATGGAAAATAATCTGAAATATATATATAATCAACTATATTTCAATTTAAAAAAAAAGAGGAACTAGACAAAATATTTTGAAATGAAAAAAAAAAAAAAAGATTACCCACCATATACCAGGCACCCCCTGATTCCAGGGTGTGCAAAAGTAGATTCCACATGGTCCCTGCCCTCGGCCTCAGTGCGGGGAGAGGAGTGAAGCGAGAACACCACAGGGACAGATACTAAGGGGATAATTACACTGCAAAATAAGTGCTGAAAAATAATGGGCAAAGTGGGCAACAAAAACTAAAATGGGCAGGGATGGCTTGGAGAAGGTTTTGAGGGGTGCAGGTCAGCTGGGTCTTCCAAGGGGAGAATGCAGCGTCCAGAAGAGAAAAGAGGAGCAACAATCCAGGCAGAGGGAACAGCGTACGCAAGTCAAAGTCTCAAAGTCGGCATTAGAGCACGTGGCCTTTTGCAGGAACAGAGCCCAGAGATGCAGCAGAAGGAGTGGAATATCAGACTAATGACAGGAGAAGAGGATGAAATGGGAAGACGGCTTCCTTTAAATGATGAGGGGAAAAAAAGAGGAAGGAGCAGAGATTAAAAAGAGATTGAAGAGATTTGAAGAGATACAGGTATCTCCTGCTTTGCGAAAGTTTGCTTCATGCTACTTCCCTTTTACAAAAGACCTATTTTAGTACTTGTTTCACTAACAGAAAGAAATCCGAAGCTCTTCGCTTTTAGGAGAAAAGGCAAAAAGCGACAATAGCGTTCAGTTTTTTGCAGCAAATACCCCAGCAGCAAGGGGGGGGCCCCCACCAAGCTCCTTCCCCAAGAACCACACTGAGTATCTCAGCATCAAACCGCCACAGCTCTGAACCGTGTCTGTGAGTGTCTGTGCTTTACCCTGATTTATTCTGTGCATCCGTTAGCAAGATGTGTCCTACGAGAGGTTTCATAGGAATGCTCTATTTTCAGACAGTGGGGGGAAACCCTGTACGTCAACCAAATGTCACATGTGGACCTTCTTTGGATTCTAATTTGAAAAAAACACTGCTATTTTTTTTTTTTTAAACAGGCAATCAGATAGATTCTAAAACGGACTGGATTTTAGACATAGTAAAGAATCATGGTTAATTAGGTTTAGGAGTGATAACGGTTTCGTGGTGCGGGGGTGTGTTTGTGTGTGTTTGAGAGTTCTTATGTATTAGAGATACATTCTGAAATATCTGTAGATACAACAATACACTGCCTGGGATTTGCTTTAAATAATGGTGGGGGGGGGTGGCGTGAGAAGGGTCAGGGGGAGGTCGGATGAAACAAGATTGGTCACATGTTAATGACACATATGGTGTGTGGACTCCCATGACGGTTACATGGTACACTGAAGTCCATTATACTGCAGTATTAACATCTTCCACAATACAAAGTATAAGGAAGGCAGACTTTATAAGCCCAGCTGAAGAGTCTGATCTTGGTCCTCTAAGCGCTGCTTCTGAAAATTTCAGTGTAAAAAAGAATCATTGGGAGAGTGTGCTTTAATGCAGATGCCCAGATACCACCAGAAGTTCTCAGGAAGTCTGGGCTAAGGCTCAGAAATCTGCATTTCTAATAAACACTCTAGATCATTCTAGGTTGGTGGTCAGAGCCACACTCTGAGATCAACCACTCCAGGTAACAGGAGCCACTATAGGGCTGTGAATTAAATAAGCCCTCTGGCAGCCCTCTTTAGACGGACTTGAGGGGACACAGTAAAGTGAAGGGGAGGTGGAGAAGGGATTAGGAGGCTCCTGCACCACCCAGCAAACAATGAAGATCAGCAGCAGTAGGGTTAGAGAGGAAGGGATGGCCAGAGAGACATGAAGGAGGAAGAATCAAGGGACATTTGTAACTGACTGGGTATGGAGGTGAAAAAGAGGGAAGCATCAGGGATGACCCCGAAGTGTCCCCAAGGACCCCGTCTTATACCTCTGTGTCCCCCACAGCATCTAGCGCAATGCCCTCCACATTCCAAGAACTCAAGGTAGTTGAACGAACAAAGGAATGAAAGAAATCATCTATTTGACCCTGTTTCCCATAGAACTAAAGGGTTAATACTACTGTGTTTACCTACAATGCCAAAGGGGAAAAGATGTTACCGCCTGAAACCAGAAGAGGGAAAGATCCACCCGGACACCAAAAAATGATTAAATCCACAGGGCAGTGCCGAGTGAGTGGGTGCGTCGCTCATTTCATTCCTCTATACACTCTAGGAATTCCAGAATGGTCAGGTCATTCATAGGAAGTGGTGGCACCAACAAACAAAAGCAATGATCAGTGAAAACAATGCATTAAATAAAAATAAGAGCAAAACACTTAAAATGAAAACTAAGCTGCAGAGTGTTTATTGTTTATAAATCTGGCCCAAGTTAGTTACATCTATTGAAAATTAGTCAGAGCTGGCCATGGTCTTTTTCTCCATAAATTTCTGGGCAGCAGGAAGTTCTGCAGCAGAGGACAGGGCTGCTGCCAAAACCTTGAAGACATAAGCAAGAATCACTTGCCTCCAGCTTTGCATCTTTGTATATGCCCTGGGTTTGCTCAGAAATGTCTAAGGGCTCCCCCCTGCCTTAGGAGCAAAGTCTAGACTCCTTGGCGTGGCACTCAAGACCCCCAAAGTCCAGCTCAACTGACCTTTCCAAATCTATGTCCCTCTCTATCCCACAGGAGCCCTCTGCTTCAAGCAAAAGCAAAAGTCCCAGATCTTGGTTCAACATCTGGCTGGGTCACTTCACTGGCAAGCCAATGAATTTCTTTGAGCCTCAGTTTCCCCACTTATAAATAGAACATAGTATCTACTTTTACAGTTGTTGGAAAGCTACAAGATCATGGATACAAATGCCTCACACAATTACAAACAGCCCCCAACAAGACCTGTGAAAATGTCAGTTCCCGTTTTCAGTTCCAGTCTTCCCCAAATGCATTCCCACCCCCGTGTCCAACCTAACCCTAATGACCCCAGTGACCTCCTATCTCCCTGTCACCAGCCCCAGTCCTGGCCACCCAGCTAATGAAATCCCATCTCCTCTCTGGGATTTCTCCCATGGCTCTGCTAACCCTCAGGGATCATTTTCTCCTTTGGATTCCCAAACCATGTAATTCTGGCCATTGGACAATCAATCCCTTGGCAATTAGCAAATGATACTTTCCTGGTCTCTTTTTATCTTTGCTCAGTCTACTCCACCAGAGTTTCATAATCTCTTTGTATCTCCAGTCCCTGGCATGAAATAATTACATTTTTCCCCCATTTTGAACATCTCAATGTGATGACAGGGGCTGGTACACAATGGTTATTATTATTAGCAAGAACCATTACCCAATCTCTTGTTCTTGAAAAGCAGGACAACTTGTGTTGGATAGATGACATTTACTCCTGTCTGGAACAGGGGGCTACAGTTCATCATTTTTGGTAATCAATCAACCCTGTGATTACAGGCAATTTGAGGGCAGCTGGCAGGAAAAAGTAGTCACCAAAGAAAAACTTTGCTAGTTTGAGAACCACCAGCCCCAAATCTACGGAAATGAAATGCAAGAAAGATGAAGTCATCACAGAGACCATTAATGAAGGGAGGCTCAAGACAGTCCCCGAATTCTCTGGTGTGAAAATCTCTGTTATCTGTTGGAGATATGCTGAGGGGACACAAAGGGAAGCAGAAATCACAAAATACTTCAGTGTTATTTATTATTTTTCTTTGCATTATTAAAATGTTTCCAAAGGCCAAAGGCTTTCCAGAAAAGTTTTTGTTGCAGGCATGTTTCAAGCCCAAGCCCAAGCCCAGTCCCCACCCCAGATGAAGCGATGGTCCCAGCAGCTGCCTTGATCCAGGGGACCCTGCCCCTGTTGTGACCAGGGCTGAACACCTGATTCAGGGAGGACAAGTCTGTGACTCTGAAACGCTGACAAGGACACTGCACAGAGATGACGGGCACTGGGGCCATCACATCCCAAGGGTTGGCGTCAACACGCCACCTCATCAAGCCAGTGGTGTGAGGAAGCGGAAATCAAGAGCCACACGGGGGAAGCCAGGCTACTACAAGGAGACTGGAACGGATCCCCAGAGAAAGGCAGGGATGAGCAGCCGTGTGGCCACAGAGGGACAGAGGGAGCAGTTCCAATCGCCATGGACCCCAGACGTGCTTTACCACTTGTCACCACTGGTCCATGGGACTATTATGTCCTTGGGAGGACTACTCTTCTACTTAAGGCAACTTGAGTGACTTTGTTTTCCTTGCAACCAAATGCACCCTGACGAGGACATTCTCCTTAAATGAAACTAAATAAATTCCACCAGGAGATCCCTCTTAGAATCTATTTCAACTGACAGCAACTACTTTTGTCTGATTTATTACCTGGGTAAGCCCTTCCTTCTGGAAGCGGGAGGGGCAGCGATCTCTTTTAAAGCAGGACTGATTTTACACTAGCAGGGCCAGCGTGTGCAGCCCTACAATACAGCACCCTACACGATACATCGAAACTAGTTTGGTCAGCTTATCCATTCCCGGAAAGCAGGGGAGCCACCACATCAGCAACTCCGTTGCTAAGGCAACTGCTTACTTACCATAGCAAATGCAAACTCGTTGCTATGGAGACACGTATACAAGAAAAATTCCTCTCTCCAGCCAGAGACCAGATGGCAGGGAACTCGCCAAAGCCATGGGTTAGGGGGCTCTACTAAATGGGATGTTTAGTGGAGTGCATTTTTCTCGTCATATCAGAGATGCCACCGGCCCTGAACACATTTAGAAGTTACACCCTCGTTACAAGGAGCAAAAATTGTTCTCTTCTGCCTACAAAACTACAAGCAGTAACTACCATAACTACAAATAAGTTATTTTTGAAATAATTCGGAGTTTCTCCCTCTAAATATAAACCTCTTTTGTTTTTATTCGCCATGCTGAATATACCCCCAAACGAATTTTCTAGTCAAACACTAATGGAAATATAATTTCCTACAGAACTAAAATAGAGGTTTGGTTTCAGCTCCTCTCTGATGGAGAGGTAATCCAGAAATCCTCTTTAGTTTCCACCAGATAAGCGCTAATGCGTCCCAGATTTATACCTCTACTCCGACTTTTCTAGTGAGCTTGAAACTCACGTATCAAACTTCCAACTTGATAGCCCCACCTAGATGTTCAAAAGTCACCTCAAATTTAACATGGTCAAAATAGTATTTTTTGCTCTAACCCCCATCTCACTTCCCAACCCACGTTTGCACATACACCTTCATCTGCAAATCCCAATCCTGGTCTAAGCCAGCATCATTTCTATCATCTCTAACCTGTACCACAGGAACAAGCCCCAAACAGATGTTCCCCCTCCAGTCCCTTTAAACACCTCATTCTCCCCTCACTGACATACTTCCTACAGGCCTTCTTTCTATTCCTTGTCCATTTCAAGCCACTGCCACCTCAGGGCCTTTGCACATGCTGTTCTCGCTGTCCCAAGTTTTTGCTTGGCTGCATCCCTCTTGCCATTCAAGGCATGGCCCAGTCAGCTCCTCCAGGAAGCCTGCCTCTCTCCTCCCCACCCCTCCCTGGCACATTATCCCGTTTTACTGTCTTCATTGCATGTATCATCATCTGATACAGCACCTATGTGTCCATGTATGGATCTACTGTTTAACACGTGCCTCCCTGTCACCCTCCCTGCCCCCACCCCATGGATGGTCCAGGAGAAATGTGAGGGACCATCACAGGTCACCACTGTATCCCCAGCACCCAGAACAGTGCCTGGCCCTCCACAAACACATGTGGCACAGATGAACCACTGCTGAAAATACTTCTACAATGAAGTAGAAGTACTTCTACTAAGAAGTAGAAGTACTTCTACAATGAAGTAGAAGTACTTCTACTAAGAAGAAGAAGTACTTCTACTTGTTTTTGTAAGTGAGGCGTCTAATTTTTACTTTGCAAAGTAAGGCTTCCGTAGGGTCTCAGAACTGTGGCTGCGAATGCGGGTTCTCACTTTACATGACTGCATCTAGGGAAGATTCTAGAAGGAACTCAGCATTCCGTGAAGTATTCCGGGAGTACTTAGCGTGACTCTGCACTCCAGCTCTGTGCCACACTGCCTGTCCTCTGGTGCCAGGAGACTGGATTTTTTTCTCCTTCCACGACAGCCATGATTGGAGTCTGTGCTCACATGACTTGGCCTTTTCTTCTAAAAACAAAGTACGTATGTACAAGTGTTCTGCTAGCTGACTGTTTTCTATCTAATGACATCAGTTAAATCATTTATGGGTCCTGTCCCTCAAGGATGACAGTCACCGCTTTCTATGAGGCTCTTCACAGAGTTCCAATAAGTGGAAGGCAACACTGACCTTGACCCCAATGGGCCCAGAGGGGACCCCCTACAAACCCTGTGGGGACAAAAGGAAGAGAAGGAAGGGTAATTGGAGACCCTGTTCCCCTGAGAGGCAGCAGAGTCACTCTGCCAGTATTTACTGGTCTCCTGCTGAGTTCACAAGCCAAGGTACTCAAACAGCACGCATGCACACACACACACACGTAAATCAAAGACTTCATTCTCTTCTTGGAACTGTCAGTAACCTCGCACAGCAAACCATCAAGTTATTATTAAAAGAACTACTTTACGTTCCTCCCTATCTTCAACCATATATTTCCCTTGCTTTTCTTCTTATCACACCTGCCACAGACTACATCTTCACCTCTATCAAGCTATTGCTTTTGAAGATATTAAATGCAATTTAACCAGAATATCTGGAAGCAAAACGCTGATTAACTGGAATATTTGAAAAACGGGTCATCATCTCTGCTTTAAGTTACAAGAGCAATTTAAATTTCCCCCTTTAGCATCCTAGCTCCCCACCAATTCTTCATACTCATTTACATAACCTCCCCGACCACCCATTTCTCTCTCTCCTTTTCTCTGATACTGTTCCAACACATCCCTTGGGTCCAGCAACATGCATCTCCTAGACCGCCTAGATCTCTGTGACAGAAAATCTCATGCTTGCTTAGTAAGAGAACCAGCATTTTATTTGGGACTGCAATGGGCTCAGCTAAAAGACTACACTCCCCAGCCTTCTTTGCTGCCAAGAGGGGTCATGTGGCCAGGTGCTAGCCAATAAGATGAAAGCAGAGTGGGGGGGGAGGGGGGAGAGGGGGTGTTTCTGGAAAAGCTCCTTAAAATTGGTAACTCATGGAACCCCCTTTTGTCCTTCCCTGCATACCCCTTTCTGCTTCCTAAAATGAGAACAAGGTAGCAGATGCCATCTTGGACCATAAGACGACTTTGAGAATGGAAACCAGCAGTGTACTAAGAACAGTAGAGCAGAAAGATAAACGGAATGTTGATCTCTGTCCAATTCCTCAAGACTTACTTTATGTGACAAAGCAATGCACTTCTAGCTTAATTCACTGTTATTTGGAGTTTCTATTTATAATAGAAACAGTCAAACCTCATCCTAACTACTCCATTCTTGGAGGTCTCATGTTCATTCATGCTTTGCTAACAATTTATCAAGTGCGCTCCCGCCCCGCCCCCCGTAAGGAATATTCAAAACTTGTCCATTACTGTCTTTTATCTCAGCTCCAAGTGCCCCTCGTTGGGGAGGGGAAGCCTCCTTGAGTGACCTCAATGACACTAATCACTTACTGATCTGGCACACTTCTCATATCTGTGACGGTTTACTCTTCTTTATTTATATTTTTATAGTGTCTCCTATTTCACTGGAATGTAAACTCCTAAAAGGCAAGAACCAAATCTCGTTTTTAATTTTAACCTTTGATATCACCAAATAATTCTATTCAATAAAGTAACTAATAAGCAGAAGGTGTTCGAAGCCCCTGAAATCACAGGCAATAAGATACTGATGTCCTACTAACAGGGAGGCATGCCACAGGAGCGGCGGGATGGAATTCCTACTGTCTGAAAACTTTAAGCCAGTGTTGAAGCAAATGCAGCCAAGACAAAATCTTACAGGGCTGGTTGGAGGTATTCATTGAGAGAAGCAGCAAAAAAGTTAAAAGCGACACGGGTGGAGAACAAGAATTAAACACTTTAAGGGGTCCACGAATCCCAAATCTGCAAACAAAAGACCAGCCTAATAAACACAGTATCATCGAAACGAACATTACGTTAGCTTTTAAATATATCATCATCTGTTTCAAGTGCAAAAATGTCCACTGGGAAGGAGACAGAATTTTCTAAAAAATCTACAATCTGCCATCATATTGCTAAAGCTTAAGAGCATTAAGATGGCCAAGGGCTCCATGAGAGGATACTGATTAATCCCAACAACCCATCACTATTTGTGAAAGAACCGAAACACATGACTTTCACATAGGAGATCGGTGTGCCAACTTCCTATATTATTTAGCACAGAGAATTATCCTGCAGCTAAAGTGATTTCAAAGGGAAATCCTAGAGCCTCTTCAGCTCAACAGGGGACGTTCTGAGAATAATTTCTTGCTGGTTGCATATCCAGCCAGTACATCGATGAAGAAGCATCTCATAGACCTGCCTAGGGACTACCAAGCCCTACCTTGCAAAGTGATACTGGACAGATACATTAATGGGGCCCTGTGATCCCAAAGAACCAAGCTTTCCAGAACACGTGTATAGACCCTCATCAAGGTCAATAGCAGGGGAGTCACTGTGGGGGCTAGAAAAGCAGGGTATCCCTGAAATGGAAGGGCCAGAAAAGCAATGATGTGAGAAACCAGAAACAGATAAGTAGAACGGGGGAGAGAGCACTGAAAGAAGGGCTTCTGCTGGTGAATTCCATTAGCTAGAAGGAATTTCTGCAGGTGGGGCTCACTGGACCACGAAGTCTTTCTAGGCCGTGGCCACATTCACATTCAATCTTGTACCCTTTTAGCACTTAGTATAGTGAAGTATAGTACGTACTGAGCACAACAGGTGCTTTAAAAAGTTTGTCGAATGAATGAACGAGCAATGAACAGCTGGCAAGAGCAAGACAACAGAAATGTCCCCCCAGCCAAAGCATCTATGCCTGGAAGAATCAAGAAAGAACAGTGTCTGGAAGGAACAAATGGGCAAGGTCGGTGGGGCAGCGTGGCCGAAGGCAGTACATAGATTTTTCTGGCCTCCTGGAGGATGCTGGTACGAAGTGCTTCCGATTCCAGGGCCTGTGACGTGGGGGTATGTTTATTTCAGGGCCCCCAGAGACGGCCTGAAAGGTTGGTAAGGTCTCAACCTTCCAAGGCTACACAGCCTATAGCATAGACAATAGAAAGCAGCCTGCCAGGCAGTGGGCGCTGGTGAGAAAGAGGCTGTGTTCCTACTGCTGCCCAGGGCAGCGCCAGCTCAGGGACAAACAGGACCGTCACTTGCCCCAGAGGCCATGGAAGAATCTTATACACTTCATCTCATTTTTGCATGTCCTCCCATCCCACGTTACCCTGATTTTTAGTAATTTACTCATCAGGACAGAACTGCACAGTTTTTCAAAGAGCATCATTTATCCCCATCCCCCCAAAAATAATAACAGTAGTAGTTAAGGGCTTTCTTCTTCCTAAAGTGACCATCACAGGTATGGTGGCTATTACACGGGAAAGGGAAATGCTCTTGATTCTGTGGTTGCACCCCCAAGAGGAAGGAATGAGAGCAACTGTGGTATGGGGGTGTTGCCATATAAGAGGTGCTACATTTTCAAAACTGCCTTTGAAAAAGAATTTCATCCACCAGGATGGAAAAGCGAACATCAAGGGGGCTGGGAATTGGAGGGAGAACTTGTATAAACAGTGTCTATGCAGGGAGAAGGGGCTTTGAACTTGGGCCAGACCTCAGTGGAGGCGATCTGGGAGGCAGAGGGCCTGGGAAGAGCCTGGAAACAGGGAGCTGGAGGGCCATGATAGGCTTCGTGCAAACGCCGACACCCTTCCAGTTGCTTGACAAGGACAGAGCTTGGCCCCATCCTGACAGCACAAAAATATTCTCTATATTTACCTTTCTCTATCCTGTACCCGCAGAGTAAATTCTGAGTTTATCTGGGTTATTTTAATTCCCCTGTAACTCATGTTCATAGGCTACTTTGAGGAAGTACATAGAGATCATCTACAGCAGCGTCTACACTGAGAAAGTGTGCTCAGGCACCAGAGTTAATTTCAGCACATGCCCTTTAGATTTGCAGGGAATTCAGGTGAATTCCTATTGTGCTACTTACTAGCTGCGTGACCTCCAGCAAGTTGCTTAACCACTCTGAGCTTAACTCATCATCTATTTTAAGAATGAAACTAGGGCCTACCTTATAGGGTTGTAGTGAGAAAGAAATGATATATTGGGAAAGCACAAAGCAAGTGTTCCATATTAAGTCCACTATTGTTATTATAAAACACCAGAGGTTCTGCACCTTTCCAGGGTCAGAGGTCCCATTAAGAACCTAAAAACTGATCAAACAAAATCTTGAGATCCTCTAGGAAAATGCATAGTCACATGACATGTTATCAATAATTTCAGGCTGTTTGCAAAGCCTCTCACATTCATAGACCCCCAAATTAAGAAGCTTCAAGTAACAATAAACTCTTGCTTCTATAGCTGAGAAAACTGAGGCCCAAGACAGCCATGTATCTCCAGCATCAAAACTAGAACCAGGTATCTTGGCCTCCAATCCAGGCCTCTTTCAACCAAGACAAGCTGCTTATATTTACAAGCTAAATCTGTACTTAAAGCACTCAGCCCTGGATATAATAAACATATTTCTGCACACTGTTTCCTTTATAAACCCTGTTATGACAACAATGTGTTTTGTTAAAGTGTCAAGAGGGGAAGTAAAGAAAAAGCACAGAAATAGCAACACACACCCCTGAGCCATTATAATCCAGTTTATAAAACAATAAAAAGTACACTTTACTTCTCATTTACAAATACTCAGAGAGGTTGGTACATGCTAAGCTTATGGTTCCAACTAAGAACTGTATTTAGGAAATAACAAAACTTAATCCCAGACTTTGGACCTCAATCTTGATTGATGTGGGCAAAGGGCATCCATAGATGAAACCGTGAGATGAGAGGCTGATGGGGACTTTGCAGAGGAGGGAGGGAACAGCCGACTCTACATGAACCCACAGCACAAGCGCAGCGTCCCCAGGAGTGGGTCAACCAGCCTTCCTGATGTGAGGAGGCACGAGACTCGTCTATAAAGTATTCCTGAGGGAAAACAAGCCGGAATGTGACCTAGCCTTTTAGCACTTACTTCCATTTCACAGAATGTATGTACAAGGGGACAGAGGAACAAGCTTAATGAAACCCCAATGAAGCAGACATATTACGTGGAGGGGTCTATCTGACAAGGAAGGGGCAGGGGTCCGCCGTGGATGGAAACAGGCTGAAGAAACAAAGCCAAATGCAACGTGTAAGCAATGTTTGGATCCTTATTCAAACAAACATTTTGTAAACCATCCAGGATATCTGAACACAGATCTGGCTTTAGGTGAGGCCAAAGACCTGTTCACTTTATCAGAGGCAACACTGGCATTGTGGTTATGGAAACTGTTCTTACGCACACTAAAATATGTTGGGATAAAATGACATGAGGGCTAGGATTTGCTTCAAAATACTTAAGCAACAGCAAAAAAAAAAAAAAAAAAAGAACGAAGTAAGAGAGGCAAGCCCTTGTTAACTACTAAATCTGGTGGTGTGGGCAGTGATGGTGGTTATACAGAGTCACTGTACTACTGTATGCAGTCACTACTGTACAGTGACTGATACTCTCTACTGTATATGTTTGAAATTTTCCATGATTGGGGAAAAAAAAAAACAAAACAAACAAAAAACCCTCTATCTTTCAAAGTCCTGTTAGAGATAAAACAGGAAGAAAAAAAAAAAAAAACCTCTATTCTCACCTAACTTACCCATTCATGAGAATATGTCCTTGATGAAATCTCAGCACTGGAAAGAACCCAAAAGGGGATCTAGTTCAAGGATTCCCAAATCTGGCTGTAAATCAGAAATACGTACGAAGCTTATCAGAATTTCGGTTTTCCCCAGCCCACCTCAAACCCACTGAGTCAGCGTCTCCAGGAAGGGGCCGAGAAGTGGCGGTTGTGTGTAAGTGCCGCAGGTGATTCTGGTGCCACCCAGGGTGCTCCCTTCTCCAGCACCCCAGCCAAGCAGCTGTGCGGCAGGGGCCTGCCCCAAGGCCCCAGGGACAAGGATCACACCACATTCTGCATTCTCATGCTTATGCCAAGTTTAAAACCGTGTCCCACATATATACACTACCAAATGTAAAATAGATAGCTAGTGGGAAGCAGCCGCACAGCACAGGGAGATCAGCTCGGTGCTTTGTGACCGCCTAGAGGGGTGGGATAGGGAGGGTGGGAGGGAGGGAAACGCAAGAGGGAAGAGCTATGGGGACATATGTATATGTATAACTGATTCACTTTGTTATAAAGCAGAAACTAACACACCATTGTAAAGCAATTATACTCCAATAAAGATGTTTAAAAAAAAAAAAACCGTGTCCCACACTTTTAAAAAGAAAACAAAAAGCGGAATGGCTAACTCTGGAAACACAGCTCGCAAGGCTTCCATCCTCCCCTTCCCCTGGCATCTTTCTCACCAACATTCGGGAACATTTAGTCTCTGTGTTGCAGCAGAAACCTCAGCACGGGAGCTACAGCCAAGTAAAATCCTCTGGGAAAACATGAGCTTACCTGAGAGCCCGAGGAGCTTCCCCTGGGCAGAGTGTGAGGGAAATGCCTTTCCCTTACTCAGCTGGCCACCGGAGAAAACCACAAATGAATGGGTCGAGACCAGTGCCTGAGGGTACCCGGGAGTCGGCCCCTCTCAGGGCAGCCAGCAGCTGGCCCCAGGGTTATCCGAGGAAAGAGGAGTAAAGTGGGGAGTTCACACACCTTGCTTTGTTCTCACAGCATCACAAACCCTGGGAACAAACTCCCAGCCGCAAAAGTGACTGGCATCTGATCTGAAGCATGTTAATACAGGTCGGTGCACCCAGGAAGCCAGAGCTCAACATTTCACAAGATGAACAAACTCAAGCCCTTAAAACCATTCCCCTTCTACAGGTGCTATCTGCGGAATGACAACCATCGCCCCAGGAAAACACGACTCCCAGGGCGGGGCAGGGGGGTGCAAGGGGGAGATGGCGCTCCTGCCGGGGTGCCATCCAACGCCCGCTTCTCACTCCCCAGGCTGATGAATAATACTCCCGGGTCTCTCTGCATACTTTGGAGCTGGTCTTGTTTAACATTTCAGAGTGTGCATTTGCTAAATTACTATTATGTGCCCCGGCGTGATGACAAACACGTCGACCCAGGCATGTGGTAACTTGCAGAATCATTTCACACCAACTTAAAGCCCTGATCATTGCTTCATCAGGGATGTGCTGCTCTGGCGGACCTGAGAGCCCTTTCTTCTCTACCTTCTAACCCTGGAATTGCTTCCCCAGATTTTCCCTTTCTTAAGGACCCACCTATATGGAAGTTTTTAAGACCACAGACTTGGTTCTTTACAGGGGAGCGGCGAATTTTCTCTAAGTTCAAGGAATGATCTTAAAACACTCAGCAGAGCCAAGTCCGGAAGTCAGTCTTCGGATGCCCATTCTGGGATGCGGAGGGGAGGAGGACAAGTGATGGACACCTGGGGACAACGGCAGTGCCCCCCGATTGTTACAGTTACATAAAAATAAGTACGTAACTGGGAAGGCAGGGCCCAGAGCACTCAGGAGTGTTCACACTTGCACGCTGGATCCAGGCGCCACCTGCACCCACGATCAGCGGCAAAGCTCCTCAGTCTCCACATCTTTCCTCTTCCTGGGCAACACCCTCCTGAAACCCTGCACGCCCACGCTCCATCTTAACATAAACTCGGGGTGAACAGCAACTGCAGACAAACGTGCCCAGTGGCAGCAAGGAAAAATAGGGTTTCACCACTGCCACAGTCGTAGTCTTCCAGGCCAAGGACAAGTAGAATCTTCTCAGGCTCAAGATTCAACTGGAAGCACATACCTGTTCCTGGAGAGAAAGAAATGAAAGGCCCCGACCCTGCACAGCTGCTGAGCCCACTCCAGAGTGGTCCTGAGCCCGAACCTGAACTTTAAAAAGGATGGAAAGCAGACCGCCAGCTCCACACCACAGCACCACTAACACGGAAACCAAAACCGTGAGAATAGGGCAACACGAAAACTTCGTGGAGAGTACGTTTTCTGGCAAGTTATTTTAACCGTGGCTACATTACTTTTCAGAACCCCAAGCGCTAGGCCACAATTTTGATTTCCAGCTCCGACAGCCAATCCTATTTCTACCGTACCTATTGCGTTCCTTACCAGAAAAATAAGGCAAATTATTAAAACTGTCTTCCTTTAGCGAACAACGAAGCTCGAGCTTTGAAGGCTTTAAAGTCAAAATTCCACCTTCTGAAAGTCAGTCTTGAATGGGAACCTTACCCTCAGTCCACCTTCCATACTCAGAGGGAGTTTCAAAGTTGCCAGACACTTTGTAGACACCCGATTTCAAGAGAGTCACCTGGGCAATTCGCGTCTTTGGTCTTGGAGTATATAAGGATGCTCAAGTCGCCCCCCCGCAATGTCCACCACTGTCCATTTATTCCAGAATCCTGGACCAGCTGCCTTTCTCCAAGTTAATGTTCAGAACGAAAATAGATGCCATTTTTTTCTAGCCCTCGGTGGCAACTTTCCTCAAATATGCACACAACACACAGACACACACACACACACATATATATATATACGTATGTATACACACAGACCTCATGGTTCATGGCTGCCCTCAGAATACAGACCTTTGTTTGGTCTCCAAAGCCAAAGGGGGACCCACCCACCGACTCTGAAGGACGATGATACTCAGAACCAATCAAGTCTGTAAACCACTGCTTTGTAACCACGTTCCCCAGTGGGAAACCCTCAATCTGGCTTTAGAAACACCAAACACAGGAAAAGGAAGTTCTTGACAATTATCTAAATGAATGAAATGACATAGAATTACCCGTTTTATAACTGCTACTTCCGTGTGGTGAATTTACATTCCTGAACATTTTTTATTCATGGAGAAACATGTTTAATTTCAAAAAGAAAAACTTGAGTTCCAGACCCAGAGGCTTACCTGACTCCTCTCTTTGTCCACTTTCTTAAAACACTTATTCAAGGACAAATTATGTCGCACTGAGTTTTTCCACCCAGTAGGTGCGTTTGCAAAATACGGAAAATGTTCCAAGATCCAGTTGTAGATATCCTTTACCGGCAGGCGCTTGGTTGGCGAGTCCTCGATGGCCATAAATATGAGGCAGCTGAAGGAGTAGGGGGGCTTGCAGTTGGGGTTCTGCCTGGCATCGTAGGGCATGTCAGAGTGGGCAGGGGATGGGGGCGTGTCATCGTCCAGGTCCTGGACGGGGCTGACGCTCCGCAGGACCGAGTCCCCGAAGCTCTTCAGCAGGTTCTTGCTCTCGTGCAGCCAGTTCAGGTTGGTCAGCTCTTCATCTTCCATGGCCCCCTCTTCTAATCGGATGTCAGGCAGAGAAAAGTCGAGGTCATCGTCTTCCTGAAGGGCCTTGGAGAAACCGCTGCCCCGGTAACACTGACTCAGCCCACTGGAGACACTAATTCCTGAGCTTTCTGGCTTCTTACTGGGAGGCATGACTGGACCCATTTACGTGAAGGCTCCTGGGAAACACATGACAGAGAGAAGACGAGGCGGTGAAACCCAAAACAGAGAGGCAGCCATACCCTCCCTAATGATTATGCCCCCCTCCCACCCCTGCCACCTCTGTGGACCCCCTACCACTTACGAACATCCCCTCACGGCTCCCACACTGAGCGACGTTAACCCACATTCCACCACACAGAGATGCCCGATTAACAGCAGTAAATTCGGTCTACCACGCACATGGTGCAATGACCTGTTACCCCTTAAGTACAAGCCAGGAAATGTTCACAGCACCTTTAATGTGCACATGCCAAGAAAAGAATGGGAGGGGGAGGGGTGGATTGGGAGTTTGGGATTAGCAGATGCAAACTATGATATATAGACTGGATAAGCCTACTGTATAGCACAGGGAACTGTATTCAACATCTTATGATAAACCGCAATGGAAAAGAATACAAAAAAGAATATATATACGTATAAAATCACTTTGCTGTACACCAGAAACTAACACAACATTGTAAATCAACTATACTTCAATCAAAAAAAAAAAAAGAATGGGAAACCCCACAATGCCTTCTTCCTGATCTATGAAGACTCCCACTGTGACCCTGGAAAAATCAGTTATTTCCTGCTGCCTCAGTTTACCTATTATACATGAATATGTACAAAATTATTTTGAGCCGCACAATAAACACCACAAAATAAGTGCAACCACAGCCCATGTCACTTTGGGTGACAGGTCTCACTGTTTATCTTTCTCAAAAAAAAAAAAGGACATACCTATAAGTTTAAGGCCAGTTGGTTCAGATTAAGTTCAGCTCTTTCCATACAAAGACCGCTGCAACTGACTAGGAATCAAAACTATGGCTATGATGGGCATCAATTTGGTAGTGTTTTATTTGATTTTTTTTTTCTTTCTTTCACCACAAGTCATGACCTAAAACTGCAACTTTAACAACACTTGGCAAGTCTAAAGAGTGATGCCAAGGAATTCTGTGGATTCAAACTGGAGGAGGAAGTACATTTAATCTCTTTGGGACACTACAATCTGAACAAAAAAGTGAGTAACGTCAGACACCACACAAATACATGGGAATGTGAAGATAAGCTATTAACTGAAGTTAAAATCGGTGAAAAAAGTCAGGAGAGCAACCAAGAGCTTCAAGACAGGAAGGCAAATCCCACAAAAACTGCTACAGAATTCTACTCTACCCCTCCCCCATTGTTATCAATGACCTAGAACAGGGAGTAAAATATCTGATGAGGAAAGACAATGGGGGAGGTGACAAGTCCACAAACAGAATGACCCCGACAGATACAAGGCACATTCAACCCTTGAGCACGCAATGTGAGATGGAAAGAACAGTCAGATAATGAAAGAGGTCTCCCACTCTCCGTCTACAGTGCTCAGACAATGCGCTTGGGGTCTGTTTTATCCTCCACCCCACCCCTGAGTAAGAAGATCAAGCAGTCTATCTAGAAAAAAGAATGAACACATCAAGAGCAAAGACATGATCATTCTAAGGCTCGAAATGCCCACTGATAACATGCCTAAAATAACTGCCACTTCAGCTAGGGAAGCTCTAGAATGAGATTCTAGAAAGCATAATGTAGGGCACTAAACAGCTAGTCAAAGGTGCCTGAGAATGGTAGCAGACCCCCTCCCCAAAAGTGGACAAACAGAACCTACAGACCAAAGGCCCGGGGGGTGGGGGGGGGGAGCTCTCTGGAGCTGCTGGTAGATGTCCAGCGCTAAGGAGATAAAACATCCACAGAGACCAAAGTCCCACGGAAGCAGGGCAGTTCAGATACCTACCTCGGGTTCATCCACAGGGAATATTTTTTTCATCAAAAAAGGAGGCTAACCTGAGTAGTACAGGACACATTTTAAAGAATAATCTAGTATCTTAAATTTGGGGGTAAGACAGAGACCAGCCTGATTCTCCTTTTACCTTCTTTACAAACAAATCAAAATTAGGCTTGTCTCTCTCAAAGCTTCCACGTACCCCCATCAAAAAACCTAATTTTCTGATAACCAAGAATATCCACATGGTCGAGTACAAAAGAGAACAACGACCCAGCCACTGAAGTCAACTTCAGCTCCAGAGGAAAGTTTTATGTCTCCTGAGCTTCCAAACAGGAAAATTATATCATGGCTGACAGTAAAGTAATTTAATTGCACTGTTGCTATGACAACATGCTGCTCTCTTTCTTTTTAATTTGCTTATTTGTCAGTAGCTTCCCAAAGGAACCAACACGCTATTCTCCACGTTTTCTTTTGTTTTAAACAAACATTGCCAGCAATATGGTTTTATTAGAAAAACAGCACTGTCAAGAAAAGAGGGTTACCGGGGCCCAGCACCCTTGGATCATTTGTCTGCTTTGTGTTTCTGTGCCCCCCATGTTCTCCAACTGTTAACTGCATCCCTATAAATCCCGCATTTTATAGCAACGGTATCAAGAGCTGCTGATCACTACAGTTCCATTTTAAAAAACAGTTCCCAGAAACCACAGCTGAGGAGTTTTCCTTATTGTACTCTAACTACATAATTCACCAAATCTTTTTTTCCTCCTATTTTAGAGGGGGGGAAAAAAAAGAATCCGGATCATGTGAGTCTGCAGTTAAGCAAACATTTTTAATCTGCTGCCAATAAGGTTGCTCCACCGGATCCGCAAATAGTTATTCACTAGTGACCTCCTTAACAATTTTTCGGTTTGCTATTGGTTACGTTCCCCACACGCACACCCTCTTCTTGTTTTTTTATGACTTGCTGTGTTTTCTTATCTTTTTTTCTTTTTTAACGGAGAAAATGCAGCAGGAAAGCTAGTTTCTTGCCCACTACCAGAGGGCTCCAAATAACTGACAAAGACATTACTGGCCCAGCTCTGAACAGATGTTCAATGTGAACTTTAAAAAGTTGAGAAATCCTCTCCAAGCCGAGCAGGGCAGTTGCGAGTTGGGGGGGGGGGGCAACCCCCCCTCTGCGCGCGCGCACGCACGCACGCGCTCCACTCCCGTCTACTGTACTTGTCAAAAACATTTCAAGGGGACCTGCGGGAGCGGCGATTGGCTGCGTCCCGCGTCAATCAGCGGCGTTGCCAGGCAACGGGGAAACTGCTCTTCTCCCCTTATACAGGGCAATTGGGAGCTCGCATACCTTCACTGCCGGTCAGATGTCATAAACCTTTTATTGGCCGCACCGCGGCGAGCCTTAAAAACACATCAATAAAAGCCCGCCGTCCCCCAACTTCTCCAGGACCCAAGGAGGGTTTCAAAGAGGGCCGGGGTGAGGAGGAGTCAAGCCTCTAGAGTCTCCGGAGACTCTCTCTGCCGGTGCCAAGCCTGCACAGTTTGGGGAGGGGGGGCGGGAATCTTTGTTAGGAGGCTGTCTGTCGTCTTGGGGTCTCCCCTTGATCGGCACCCCCTGCCCCGGCCCGGAACGGCGGGGATCCAGTCCTTCGCGGACAATACTAACTCTGTTCCTTTAGGGCGGCTTTTCGGAAATCGAGGCACCGGGAAACAGCCCGCACGTCGGGGCAGGAAACTCTTCGGACTGGGCAACTTCCCCGCTCGGGGGCTCCCGTCTCCCCGCCCGGCCAGGCCCCCCAATCCCGGGCCCGCTCACCCAGGAACTGCGGACTCCCCGGTCTGTCGAGAGCGGCGAGGTCGCCTCCTGGACAGCCTCGAACGACTGCCCCCGCCCCGAGTCACCCCAATCCCATTCGGGCGCGGGCGGGAGCGGGGAGCAAACTCACCTGGCCGGAGCGGGGCGCGGGGACGCGGGGGCGCCGCTGCCCTTCAGCGGGAGCCGACAAACTTTCGCAGGCGCCCAGCGGGCATCGCTTGGTGGCCCGGCTAAGGACGCGCGGACGCGGCGCGGCGAGCCCGGGGCGGCGGGCGGCAGGGGCGCGGGGGTCGCGGCGCGGCATGGGACCTGCGGCGTCCGCCGGGCGCGCCGCGCGTCCTCCCGCCGGCCCCGCCGCTCTCCCCGCCCCGTCCCGCCTCCCGCTCGCCTCCGCCGCGGCGCGTCGGGCCGGGGCGCGCCGAGCGGCGAGAAATTGTTTCCACTGCAAACAAAAAAAGGCGACACATGACCAGGCAGGAGGAGGGGAAGCGCGGGGAGGGAGGGGAGCGGAGGGGAGGGACGGAGCGGAGGGGAGGGACGGAGCGGAGGGGGCGGAGGGAGAGGGAGAGAGGGAAAACGTGGGCCGGGCCGCCAGCGGCCTGGGGCGCGGGGCGCGGACCCGCCGGGGCGGCCCTTGCCGGAGCTCCCCGCGCCACGATCGGCCCTGCTACCCGCGCCCGGGCGCTCCCGAGGCGCAGCCGGAGCCGAGACCCGGCTGGGCCGCGCGGACTCGCTTCCCGCGGCCTCGCGGAGCGGGGGTGGCCGGCGCGGGCTCTGCGACCCCGGGCAGCCGCGACCGTGATCGGCGGGTCTGGTGGGGCGGGCGGCGCGCGGCCTGTCCCTTCCCCGGGCTCTGGCCACGCGGGCCGGCGGGCGCTGCGCCTCTGGCAACGTGTCGCCGGAACGCTCCTACCCATCCACATGCCTTACATGGCTCGAAAGTAAAAATAAAAAGAATTACGATGCGGGCAAGGCTTGCGAGGGGGAGAAGAGATTCCACTTCTCCCCAACTACGGCGTCCTGGCGGGACTCCCGGGGCCATCCCCAGCCCTCCTCCAGCTGCCACCTCGTGCCCTGGGAGGAAAGGCACAAAGGCACCGCAGCCTCCCGCCCAGGTGGCTGCGCCTCTCGTCTGTCCGCCGGCGCGTGTCTGCCGGGGAGGGAGGGTGGCCATTACAGATTACAGAGCAAGAGGCCCGTCCTGAAGGCCAAACCGTGGGGCCTCCAGTGGGTTGTGCTCAACGCCCCAGCCGACCTCTAAGCCTCCAGCGAAAACAAGCCTCGTGTCTTTCATATTTAGAGCTTTCAAGAACCCCACCGACAACTCGCAGGGCCACCACTCCAAGTCTTTAGGCGCCTCCAAAGATGGGCCACCCGCTGCTGAAGCCACACCAAGCAGCAGCCTTTGGAGAGGATGAAAGGAGAGTCCAACAGGACACCCTGGTGGTGACATAAATAAAAATATGATTGCACACCACGCCCAGATAACCAAATCAGTGGGTTCCTGCACAGAAGAGAATCCCAGGTCATTCTGCCGGCCACCACCTGAGCCAGAGGACCGGCCCTTTTGAGCTCTCTGAAAACCGCAGGGAAACCAGTGAGAAGGCCCGGAGTGATCTCCCTCAGAAACTGCTCCAGGTTGCAGTACCTTGTAACCTAGCCAAAGGGGGAAAAAAATCCCACCGGGTTTCTGAGTTTTTTTAATTTCCAAAAATAAGGAAACCCCAATCAATCTGAGAGTCGTTCCACTTCACAAAGCTCCAAGATGGTGGGTGGTAAGTTTTCAGCAGGGCACTCACCACAGGCCTTATTACTTACCAGTGCCAAGGCAAATCCCACCCACCTGGGAGATGATTCAGAGGTGAAGGCCCAGGGGCAGCCTGAGGTCATCCAGCCCCACCCCTTTAATTACTGAACACTTGACCTACCCCAAGTCGCTAAGCAAAAAGCGTGAAGCAAGAGGGACAAATGAGATATATCTGAAGTCCTGAGTTGGAGTTTCTAAAGGTCAGAGGTGGTAACAAAGCCAGGACAGGAGCTCAGCCTAATGCAGATACCTCCATCTGCCTATCAGATGAGGCTGGTGAATCTCTCATCAAAGGAACCAAGGCCAGAGACCTTTGCTGGCTTGGGGAGGAAGAAATAGTCCTCTTCCGTCCTCCCCTTCAACTGCCAGGTCCCAAGCCTCCCCACCCGACCACACTCACACCGTAGGTGGAAATCTCTATGTTAAGTAGAGGTGGCAGGTATGTTGACCCCTTGTCCTTTCCTTCTTCCTCAGAGCTCAAAAGGACGGGATGTAAGCACGTGATTACTGTACAAGGACTGTGTCTGAAGCAGCCATCCTATGTGAACAGAAACTTAAAGACGCAGCAAGCTTTGGGCCGGAAGCAGCCCCTAAGCAGAGGGTGGAGTAAGGTGAGGTAAGCTGCCTTTCATGAGCTCACCTCTCTTTCCCTCTGTGGCTTTTGGTTTCTTCCATTCTCATACATATTTCTTAATTTCTCTCTCCCGTTACCAATGCAGCAAGAGTTGTGAGAAAGTATCATCAGCCTGAAGAGGAAGTGGTGGACCAGCCCTGCCTGATGTGGAGAGCAGGGTACACGTGGTTGCCTGTCTGTCTGAAATGGGGAATCCAGACCTTTGCTAAAAGCCAAAAGAAGGCTTAGAGTGGCCTTTCCACCTCATAATTCCATAGACTTCGTCTCTGGGACCTGCTCCCTGACAAAGGGGGGCAGGAGCCAAATTCGCTTAGCAACAGACTCATTCTCAATTCCCCTCTTGAACTTTCAGGAAGTACCCTTCCTTGTGCCTTAGAGCCGGAGAAGCCTCAAAGAAACAAGTGGAACTGTTTAAATCATTGTTTTACAAACACGTTTGATAGCAGAATCCTAGGTGTGCTCTAGAACTCACTTTGGGCAACACCTATTTCCTGACTGGGGACTTGATGGGACCTTTCCGCAGCCCTATCTGGGCCTGGGCTGAGAGTACTTGTATCTGGGAGCAGGAGGACCCAGATTCTAGCCCAGTCAGTCTGCAGTCAGCATGGGAGCCCAGGTTCCTCCTCTGTGGAGAGGACTGGCCCTCGCCATGGTGTTTTGTGCTTTCTTCTCCAACATGCTTCTCTGCCCTGGAACGTTAAAGCCCCTCCCCCACCACTGGTTATTTAGCCAACATGATTATTTATGAACAGTTCAATGTAAAGCCCCGCGACCCCTCTCGAGGCCAGTGATGGCAGTGAGAGAGGGCTGCAGGTGAGAAGACCTGAGGGACTTTCAAATACGAGGAGGAATCTGAGGCAGGCCTGGAAAGACGGGCTTCTGAACAGGATCCTTCACATTGACTCCAGGGAAAAGGACACCCAAGTGGGAACTTGGGTCAAGCCTGGGACACGAAGCACAGCTGGACTGCGTGGAACTGGGGCGTCATGAGGCGGTTTTCCTCTCCATCCATCTCTTTCCTTCTGAGACCAAGTTGTCTTTCCTACCTCCCTCTATATGTCTGTCCACTCTCCTCCCTGAAGGCTGGCTTCCTCTACTCATATATCACAACACATGGCTGCCAGCAGCAAAGGACCTTCTGATTGCCAGCACCCACCACCTTCAGACTGCCTCAGCCTTCTGCTACACAGTTCAGATTCCCAGGGAAATAATCTGATTGGCTTGGCCTAATTCAGATAACTTTTCCCTTCTCCCCTCCTAACAGCAGGAGGCATAGTAGAACCATCTGGTACAACAGGACTGGGGAGGGGAAGGGAGGTGACTTTGGAAGGAGAATAATAAATATAGATCCATAGAAACGGGGAAGGGACATTCTAGACCTGAGCTTCTCAACTGGGGATACCTGGGAAGCCACACCTAATAGATCAGAATCTCCTAGGACAGGTCCCAGGCATATGCACTTTGAGAAAGCGCCACAGCACAAACTGCTTTTCCAGGCAGGACACATGAATGGCGCATACAGATTTATCAACTATGACTTGACTGTATTAGAAGATGCATTCAGGACTTCCCTGGTGGCACAGTGGTTGAGAATCTGCCTGCCAATGCAGGGGACACGGGTTCGAGCCCTGGTCCGGGAGGATCCCACATGCCGCGGAGCAACGAAGCCCGTGCACCACAACTACTGAGCCTGCGCTCTAGAGCCCACGAGCCACAACTGTTGAGCCCGTGCACCACAACTACTGAAGCCCGTGCGCCTAGAGCACATGCTCCGCAGAGAGAAGCCACCACAATGAGAAGCCCACGCACCGCAACGAAGAGTAGTAGCCTCCGCTCGCCGCAACTAGAGAAAGCCTGCACGTGCAGCAATGAAGACCCAAGGCAGCCAAAAATTAATTAATTAATTTAAAAAAAAGAAGATGCATTCATTCCTTGAACAAGTATACTGAGGCCCACCAAGTACATGACGTTATTAGGTTCCAGGGATACAAAGTTTTTGTTCCTTATGGAGCATACATATTAGTGGATAAGCGAGGAAACATCCTATCACAAAACTTCCTGAATGCTAAGGTAAACAGTTTATGTACAGTAATCAGAGGGGAAGAGGAACTCATTGAGTATTTTTGGATCCAGAAGTTGTTCTATCAGAAATATGCTTTAAAAAAAAGAATAGCTTGCCTCTAGTAGATAAGTCCTAGAGCCCTAATACACAGTACAGTGATTATAGACAACAAAACTGTATTATAAGCATTAAACTTGCTAAGTGACTAGATCTTGATTATTCGCAATACTAGAAGAAATGATAATTATGTGACACAATAGAGGTATTAGCTAATGCTATAGTGGCGATAATATTTCAGTATCAATGTATCAAATCAGTATGCTGTACACCTTAAACTCACACAGTGTTATATGTCAAATATATCTCAATTTTAAAAAAGAAGAAGAATGGGATCATGGATCCAAGATGAGTTTTAGGAGCAGAAAGAAGGAAATTGAAGACCAAAAGTAGACAGAACCCATCAGAAAACACCGCAGTAATCCATACAAAAAGAAACAAAGATTATCATATTTATCATATATGATAATCATATATGATAAAATCATATCATTTATCATATTATCATATTTTATCATATTTTTAACATATCTTTTAATAAGAAAAAATGTTACAATAGTAAAATAGTGTTTCCCTCTGCGGGGTAGAGTTATGGGGTAATTTTTTTGCCTGCTTCTCTCATACTTGTCTGTATTTTCCAAATTTTCTACAATGAGCACCCAACACATTTATAATGTTTGAATAATAAAAGGGGGGGGCTTCCCTGGTGGCGCAGTGGTTGGGAATCTGCCTGCCAATGCAGGAGACATGCGTTCGAGCCCTGCTCTGGGAAGATCCCACATGCCGCGGAGCAACTAAGCCCGTGAGCCACAACTACTGAGCATGCGCGTCTGGAGCCTGTGCTCCGCAACGGGAGAGGCCGCAACAGTGAGAGGCCCGCGCACCGCGATGAAGAGTGGATCCTGCTCGCCGCAACTGGAGGAAGCCCTCACACAGAAACGAAGACCCAACACAGCCAAAAATAAATAAATAAATTTATTTAAAAAAATAAATAAATAAAATAAAATAAAAGGGGGGTTCCATTAGAGCAGCGGTTCTCATACCCGAATGTGCATCAGAATCACCCGCAGGGCTTATGCAAACTCAGCTTGCTGGCCGCCACCCCCAGAGTGTCTGATTCCGTAGGTCTGAGCTGGGGCCTGAGAGTTTGCGTCTCTAAGAAGCTCTTAGGTGATGCTGCTGCTGGTCCAGGGACCACATTTTGGGACCCACTAAATTAGAAAGTAGTCAGTGAGACTCGAAAAAATGAATGCGTGAGAGGCTGCAAAGGAAGAACCAAGAGAATCTATCCAATGACTGAATATGAGAAGACAAGAGATTATGTTCAAAGATAACTCCTTAATTGTTGGTTGACTAAGTCTCTTTGAGATAACATGTGAGAATGCTGTTCATAGTAGCCAAATAATTCCTCACTTCCTTCCCTCCTTTGCAGAAGGAAGAGACACCCAGGACCACAGCTGGAAGACCCTCCATCTCTTGGTGAGTTTCAAAGGCTCGTTCAAGCATCCTTTGGGCTTTCCAGTCATGCCCTCTTGGGGTTTTCCTCTTGTGCGTCCTTGGTGTTTACCTGACAGGTTCTGAAGGGTGGTGCCTGGGAAAAGGCTTATTAGAATTTCTCCAGCAGGGATTAGAGCCAGGAGGCTTATATGAAGAGGGAAGGAAGGCTGTGGAGTAAGGGGAAAGTACAGCTGAACCCGTGGAGGGACATTCATTAGCTCAGGTGCCCTAGCCAAAGCCGAGCCTATCAAGTCGCCTGCTGGAAGCAAAATGGAAAATATAGAACCTGTCAACTCCTCTTTGAGCATAAACAAAAGTGTGAGCTGATGATCCAGAATCCAGATTTAGTCAATTCATTCAGTCAAAAAGTACTTATTAAGCATATAGCTATACCATGCCCAGTACTGTGTGGAGGGCACTGGGAAGGAACTGGGAGAAATAAAAGATGTGGCACTTGCCCTCAAGGATGTGGAAGATTCAGTGAGCATTTATGAAGCAACCACAATTAAACACACACAGAGAGCCTAATACCAAGACCAGAGCTGATATAGCTTAGTGGCCTGGGACTACGTTCGTATTCCCACTTCACCACATACTAACTGGGTAATCTTTTTTTTTTTTTTTTTTTTTTAATTTTATTTATTTATTTATTTATTTATTTATTTATTTATTTTTTTTTTTTTTTTTTTTTTTATTTTTGGCTGTGCTGGGTCTTCGGTTCGTGCGAGGGCTTTCTCTAGTTGCGGCAAGCGGGGGCCACTCTTCATCGCGGTGCGGGGACCGCTCTTCATCGCGGTGCGCGGGCCTTTCACTATCGCGGCCCCTCCCGTTGCGGGGCACAGGCTCCAGACGCGCAGGCTCAGCAGCTGTGGCTCACGGGCCCAGCTGCTCCGTGGCATGTGGGATCTTCCCAGACCAGGGCTCGAACCCGTGTCTCCTGCATTAGCAGGCAGATTCTCAACCACTGCGCCACCAGGGAAGCCCGTAACTGGGTAATCTTAATCAAGGTACTTAGCTTCTTTCTCTCTACCTAGTTTCCTTATCTTTATTTTTTTTAAATAAATTTATTTATTTATTTATTTGTTTGTTTGTTTTTGGCTGCGTTGGGTCACGGGCTTTCTCTAGTTGCTGCCAGCGGGAGCTACTCTTTGTTGTGGTGCGCGGGCTTCTCATTGCGGTGGCTTTTCTTGTTGCTGTGCACGGGCTCTAGGTGCACGGGCTTCAACACTTGTGGCTCGCGGGCTCTAGAGCGCAGGCTCAGTAGTTGTGGCGCACGGGCTTAGTTGCTCCACGGCATGTGGGATCTTCCCAGACCAGGGCTCGAACCCGTGTCCCCTGCATTGGCAGGCAGATTCTCAGCCACTGCGCCACCAGGGAAACCCCTAGTTTCCTCATCTTAAAAAAAACGGGGGAAAGATGGAGGATACAGCAAGACCCACTTCGTAGGGTTGTGATAAAGATTAAATGAATGAATATCCGTAAAACACATGTAACAGTGCCCTGGCACTTAGAGCTATTTTTGTTAAGTAAATAAATCATAAGGAAAATAATGACATATTTGACTACAAAACAATTTAAACTTTGTGTGTAAGACCAGAGGTCATAAATCAAGTTCAAAGACAAAAAAAAAAAAAAACAAGGATGTATTTGTCATACATATGAAAAAGGGTTAATATTTTAAATCTATAACTCTTACAACTCAATGAGAAAATTATCACCCTAATGAGAAATGGGGCAAATTCACAAGAGGAGAAACACAAATGGCAATATACCCATGAAAAGATGCTCAACCTCAGTAAAAAAAAAAAAAGCAAAGAAATCCCAGAAATGCCAATTCAAACAATTGTGATTATCTCATTTCATCCATCAGATTGGCACAGACTTAAAAAGAATAACCACACCAATATTGGTGTGGGTATCGGAGGAACGTGACTTGGTATAACTATTTAAGAGGGCAGTCTGGTGAACTGAATTAAAACTTAAGCGAGCCTGGTCATTGACTCTAAATTTCCAGCTTCTAGGAATTTATCCTAAGGAGATGCCAAAGCAAGACAGTAAACTTCCCCACCAGAATGCCTACCCCCATGAGATAATAAGCCCCATATAACCAGGATCCATACCTATTTTATTCAGCAGTGTACACAAGCAAAGTTACTCCAGTGTCTGACACACACAGAAGACACTCAGTCAATACATACTGAGTGAAAGCACTGAAATATGCAACAGTGTTTTCAGGTGGATGTTTGTTGGGACATTGTTTTTTAAAATCGTGGTACCTTGGAAACTGCCAAAATAAGAGGCTAGAGGCATGTTATTAAATTATATGGGCCACAGTCACCCATGTTCCCTTTGTTCCCTTCTACTTACATTTTCCAGTCGTTTTAAGTGAAGCTTTCCCTTTTCTGAATCACTTTCACATTCTCATATACTGTATGTGTGAAACAATTTGCAAACATTTCATAAAGTAAGAGTTTGGGGGAAAATAGATATGTTGGCAAAACTTCTCACCAAATTGAAGCATTTTGTGATCTTTTCAATCAGAAGGGACAAAATGATCCCTTTCTGAAAAGGCTGGTGCTCGGAGCAAACAAGAGAATTGCTAAGTATAACAAACGTTATACCCTGCATAATGGGGTCTATTGCCTGGTTGTGGGAAAGCTTTCAACTTATTGGTTTTGAGTATCAAACGTTTTCTACAAACTCTTATGTAGGTTCAAAGATGAGGGAAAATACTCTTGAATTAAGAATTTGTGGGGAAGGGGTAACATTTACTCTCCGTTTCCAGATGGATCTTCTATGACACCTTATGCTTCTAAGGGACCAAATGTGGTTGCATCTTTTTGGTGGTTGTTTTTTTAAATCTGACAGAAAAATCTGTGCCCAGCTGAGGCACACTCTGCATGGCCAGAACTACTCCTGCTTCTCCTGCCCTCCCAGGGATACTCCCTACAGTCAAAAGCTTGTCCTAAAGGAAGCTGCCCCTCTGAGTACTTGGATTCCATTTATCTGCAGTCAATTCTTATTATTCAGTCAAACACTGAATTAGCAAATATTGAACCACTCCTCCTAGAGGAAATCTAGGGTTAGGTTCCTGTGAGCCACTGGTCACGACATTTTCATTAACTGATCAATACATTACCTTATTTTCTCCGATTCCGTTTAAAGATACCTGATTTAATATATATTGTTGATTCATTAACATTGAACTCATGGCCACCAGCACTACAACTCATGTCTGAACAAAGCTTATCGAACACAGGAAAAGCTTGTCTTTTCTCCACACGGCAATCACAATCTTCTGGCACTTAGGAACACAAGATAGCACTTCAGCACTTGTGATTGGGTGCCATTTTAAACAGCAAAATCACCAACAAAAAGCACACCAAAAAAGTGACACTAAAGAGACATTTAAAAGGACGCTTGTTTACAGTATGAAAGCTGAAACAAAAAGGCGGAGAGTTGCTTTGTCTCAGCTGGGAATGTGTGTGTTGGATTACTCATATTTGTTGCCACTCTGCACATGTCCACGAATGACCATGAAAGCACCACAAGTATTGATTTTATGATTACAAATAAATTTTAGCAAGTAGGAGAATTTGCAAATATGGAACCCGTGAAGAATGAAATCGATTGTATTCAATTGGCCACTTATTCAGTGCCAGTGAGTGTTCTAAGACTTTGCAAATATTCACTGTTTCAGCCTCACATTAACCATGTGAGGTAGATACTGTTATTATGGCCATCTTATACATGAGGAGCCTGAGGCACAGAGAGGTTTAGCCAACTGCCCAAGGTCACACAGCTGGTAAGTGATGAGGCTGGGATTTGAACCCACACAGTTTGGCTCCAGAGTTTAGAGCCGTGTTCCTACCAAGGGAAGCTTCAGATCAATCCAGAGCATTTGGTTTTGTCTTAAAGAACCTCTTAGAGGTCAAGGATGTAAAAGGCCAGAAGCAGTGGGGGTCAAGAAAGGAAAAATTGTGACCAGGAGGTAGAAGGAAAAAAGGGACTTTTAAGCTGAATGAAAAGGGACTACTTTCAAAAAGACAAAGTTCAGCTTCTATTTCATAATCAACGTGGTATGGTGTACCTTTGTAATAAAAAATAAATCAACTAGCTACTGAGTGTCAAACTGACTAAGAGCCTTGAGAGGCAAGGACCCCGTCTTACACTTCTCTTCTGCTCATAGCATGTGGAATTAGTGGTAATCAAAAAACTCAATCACTTAACAGGAAAAAAAATGCTCTTTTTTATTCCTCTCTCAAACTGGTATCTAATAACTCTACAGATCAGTGAAAGAAAAGTAGCATCATCAACCTTTTCCTCCTCCAATGTTTTTAAGAGCATTTATTGTTTTCCCCTCTTCAGCAAGTACACCAAGTACCACAGTCTCATGGGTCTCGGTGACTATGTCTGCCAAAGTCTTAACCGTGCCAAGAAATAACTTCTCTCATTTTACTTTTTCGGAGGGAGGTGAAAGAAAACAATCAATTCTTCTCCTTAAGATTGTCTTTTTAAAACAAAGTAAAAGCTCCGAATTTGGTGAACTCTCTGGGAAACATTACATAGATTAAAAATATTATCCACATATTTCCCTGCTGTACAAAGTTCTTTTATGAAGATAAGCAAGTTAATTTGTTACAACAGCCAAACCTGAAGTCCCTTCTCCTCTACTGGGTAGTGCAATTCACCCAACACTTTCAGTTTTTAAACCCTGACTCCTTCCAAAAATAGCATCTCTTGTGCCTTCAATATTGTGATTCAGATGCAAGCAAAACGTGCCCATAAAGCGTGAGGCATGAGTGCCTGTGAGTGCCCCATCACTAAGGGGTGGAGGCTGGGAAGGAAGTGGCTAACTGGATTGCTGTCTTTCTGTGGGTGCGATCGACAGCACCTCATTTCTCTGTACTCAAAGACATGTGACTCTGGCTCCAAAGATTTGGCCCCTAAACAAGCAGGCATTTCTTCTAGAGAGGAATACTGAGCATCTTTCCTCCTTGCCTCGGGCCAGCTGTCTGACAATATGGATCCCAGAAGGGGGTGCTGCCCACATTGGTGATGGCAGCCATTAGTGCCTGTTGCTCACAGCTAATGTCAAAGAGACCTCAGCACGGGGGTGCAGGCGGTTGGCTGAGACTCCCCGGGCAAGCATCCATGCACCAGCAGCGCCAGCAGAGGCGACCCGAGGGCCAAGGTGGGCATGCCACAGAGTCCTGGACTTCCAGATGGAGTCCAGTCCCAGAGAGTGGACGTCAGAGCTCTCCGGAGGCTGCCCAGGCCAAGTTCAAAGGGAGGGATGAGCGTCATGACATCCGTTCCAAAGCAATCCCACCTGCTATTGGCATGCCCAGGCTCATCTCCCCCTCATACCAGCCCCCAAGGCAAGTCTCCAAGGGCACAGTAAGGAGGCAGCTGCAACCATTTGCTTTCTCTTAATGATCTGAACTGGGAAGACGTAGAGATGGGGAAGAAGTAATAGCCATTCCCAGTGATGTGGACCCTCCAGTTGGCTGGGCTCCTGCAAGGTCGTCTTGTCGATCTCTTTGTAGGAAAAACGTGGTTCTCTTTGGCCTTGGGAATCTGGCCGGGCAGCTTTGCTGGAATAAGTGTCTTCATCCACAGACACCCGGGCCACACGGATGTTGAGGACTGGAACTCATGCAGACCTACTCGGGGACAGCCGGCTCCCTCCGAACTCCAGCGATGTCTCCTTGCCTGCAACGCCTGCCGCCATGGGACGGCCCGGCTCAGCCGCTCAACGAGGACTCCCTCGCTTGCTGCTGTGGAAGAACCTGAATATCAAACCATGCACCAAGGAGATCCTACACAGGAGTTGCTAGAAAAAAAAGCTCACTCCATCTACTTCATTCTTGCTGGCAGACGCAACTAAAAGATCATTTTTAACCCCCGAAAAACTCATTTAAACTTGGGGTGCAAAAGGCATCTGAAATGTGAGAGTCCCTGGGCCGGCACAGGAGGAGAAGGAGAAGGTTTCAAGGAAACACAAAAGCAACGCAGACCTAAATGGGCGAGCAGGCTGCCTGACAACAGGCAGCCAACTGCCAAACTGTCATTTTGCTCCGCGGCTGAACAGAAGGCTCGAGTAATGACAACCACAAAACTCATTTAAAGTCTGAAAAGGTGACTAATGAGCTCATTCATGCTGCCTATAAATTATTCACTACAACACTGATCCCACTCAAGACAAACAGTAAAGTAAACTTTAAACACAGACACCGCTGGCCTCCAAAGTAGAACGAGTTATGTCTGTAAAACTTTTCACAATGAGGGATACTTGTCTCTCCCTCCGTCCATTGTCACATTCATTCTTCTGTTTACTTTTTTTACTGCCTTTAATCAAGTTTAAGCAGACACAGCTGCTAGACATTTATTTCTCTGTTGAGTTTTTTCCATTAGTTATTACGAGCAATCATGATGCTCTAAAAATAGCAGCAAATTATATTCTCTCGAAATTGAAGGCTGACCTTAAAATGAAGCCCAGGTCTTCGGAAATAATATTCATATGCACATGTTGGGTGAGTGACAGCCCTGCACAAAGGCGAAACAAAAGTGCATTTTCCACTCTTTGAGAGGTTTGCAACTCGCTTCCAAATTTCCTTAGGTTCTAGTGGAAACCGGTTGCTTTAACATCTAACAAGACAGAACCTGCTTCCAATGGTCATGTTTTGGTTGAGATTTTCATGAAAACTCACCATCTTAACAGAATAAAAGGGGAAATGTCTCATTTAGGCTGTTCAGCACAGATAAACCCAGCCGCAGGTTTGTTGGAAACCCACCACATTGCTGCAGACTGCTTTCAGTTTCCTGTTTAATATTAAATAAAGAATTTTAGCTCTTCTGTTTTTACAAACTGTGCTGTTTGCAACTACTGTCGCCACTGAAAGCACTGTGACTGTGGAGAAGTAGTCCTATGTTTTTCAAACCTTTTTTAAATCTTAGTATCTATTTCCAAGACGTAGTAAGAGTTAAAGAGTTAAAAATAGTCCTCAAATAAGTACTTACATTAGTTCTTGGTCAGATCGCTGAACATTATGTTTTTTTTTTTTTTTTTTTTTTTTTTTTTTTTAAAGTTTTTACTTGATTTTATTTATTTATTTATTTATTTTTGGCTGTGTTGGGTCTTCGGTTCGTGCGAGGGCTTTCTCCAGTTGCGGCAAGCGGGGGCCACTCTTCATCGCGGTGCGGGGACCGCTCTTCATCGCGGTGCGCGGGCCTTTCTCTATCGCGGCCCCTCCCGTCGCGGGGCACAGGCTCCAGACGCGCAGGCTCAGCAATTGTGGCACACGGGCCCAGCTGCTCCGTGGCATGTGGGATCTTCCCAGACCAGGGCTCGAACCCGTGTCCCCTGCATTAGCAGGCAGATTCTCAACCACTGCGCCACCAGGGAAGCCCTACATTATGTATTTTTAAACTGCTTTGAATACTTTGAACAGGAGCCACAGAAAAGCCACAGAAAACACTCATAGTCAAATACCGCCAGATGGAGGTTCTGAATAACCAAAAGTGAAAGCAGAAAGGTCTGAGGCTGAGTCGTGCCCTGTACACACCTCAAGATTACAGGAAAAAAATGAATGATTCCCCGGTCTTGGGCAGGGGAACCTTGCATATAACGTATGAGAAATAACACATGGAAGGCCAATTCAGACCAGGGCTTGAACTTCAACGTGAGACCAGGCCAAGCTCTATCTCCATTTAAGGAAAATCTTTCACATTGTTTTCAGTTTCTTGCACATGAACTGAAGACTTGTCCAGCCATTTCTGTTGTCTGAAATGCAATGCAAGTTTTTCTTTTAAAAGAAAGAGGACTCCTGCAATATTTATAGCAAAGTACTTTGCCACCTACCGACAGCAATCTGGTGGTTCTTCACGTGTTTGCATGTTTTTTACCCAAGTTTCTGTATCGAGTAAGAAGCCGTTCTTTCGGTCCTCTGTGCAAAAGAGTTCTTGCAGATTTGTTGCTGTTGTTGTTTGAATCAAACATGTAAAAACCCAATTCCATCCAAAGAAATTGAGACGTCTAAAATGGCATCCCGTTGAAGTCTCAGCTTCTCTACCACTCTTCGGAGACTAACTAGATTTCTGTCACCTCTCTGTGGAAGGGTGGGGACAAAATATTGCTTTGAAACCGAGCCACAGGGGGCTCTTCCCTAGTACCACGTGTGGCAGGCAGAGTTCGCCTCTTCCTTCATTGGTGGGAAACCTGGCTTGTCCAGAGACCACCCTAACACCACCTTACTCCTAACTGTCCTGAGGAGGACCAAAGGGAAGGTCAATTTTGCCTGAGGCTGTTCAAGGCACCTAAATAACAAAAGCCAAAACAATGAACACCAAGTACCCAATTACTGCAATCCAAAAAATTATACAGCATACAAAACAACAAAAGCTCTCCAATGTTCCCTATGTGCCAGGCACCACACCAAGAGCTTTACCTGCATTATTTATTTTATCCTTCCATTATCCTTCCCAGGTAGGGGCTGTCATCCTCTTTTACAGATGAGGACACTGAGGCTTAAAGAAGTTAAGTTATGGGGCTTCCCCGGTGGCGCAGTGGTTGAGAATCTGCCTGCTAATGCAGGGGACACGGGTTTGAGCCCTGGTCTGGGAAGATCCCACATGCCGCGGAACAGCTGGGCCCGTGAGCCACAACTGCTGAGCCTGCGCGTCTGGAGCCTGTGCCCCGCAGCGGGAGGGGCCGCGATAGTGAGAGGCCCGCGCACCGCGATGAAGAGTGGCCCCCGCACCACGATGAGGAGTGGCCCCCGCTTGCCGCAACTAGAGAAAGCCCTCGCACGAAACGAAGACCCAACACAGCCAAAAAATAAATAAATAAATAAAGTAGCTATTTAAAAAAAAAAAAAAAGAAGAAGTTAAGTTATGGGAGTTCCCTGGTGGCCTAGTGGTTAGGATTCCAGGCTTTCACTGCCACGACCGGGTTTCAATCTCTGGTCGGGGAACTGAGATCCCGCAAGCTGCGCGGCGTGGCAAAAATAAAATAAAAGTTGTTTGCTGGTGGTCAATAATTGGCACTAAGAGGTGAAATGAAAAGTTAAGACCCCAAGTCTCTTCGGCCTGCAGAGCCCATCCTCTTAAGCACCGCACTCTATCTATTTATACTATCCAAGATCTCATTTCCAAGATCACAGAATGTAACTTGCTGCTTGCAGTCTACCTCTTGGGCTTCTTTGTCAGAGGTTTTTGGGTTTCTTTGATTTGGTTCTTCCGTAGCATCTTTCAAATGGACCACTAAACATCACACATCCTTTCTACTTCTGCAGGCTCAGCTCCTGATGCTCACGTAGAAATGGACATCATTCAATGAATGACAAACGTATCTACAAAATGCCGTAAGACCCAGGGTAATGGTCACACACCAGCACTGAGCTCCTGCCTGAATTATAAAACACAAAGATTTTTGGAACAACAAAAAAAAAACCTCATGACAGTTGACAACTCCAGAGGCCAGGCCTGAAACTCCAAGCCTGTCCCTACCTCCCACCTGGATGGACCCGCAGAAGGAACAAGCAGCTATGAAGGTGCCCATGAGGCAACTCATAAAACAATCTACTCTCTCTCCAGTCCTCATCGTTCCCTCCCCGAATCCAACAAATGACCTACCACCACAGGGATAAAGATCTTATGGCTTCACTTCAGGCTAATGCTTCCAAGGCACAGACATTTGACTAGCAACCATTTTCGAATTATTTCTCTTTCACTTTGCACACAAAGTTAGGTGGTAATTGTCTGCCGGTTTAGAAACACCACCGACCACCACACCAGAACGAATTTCCAAAAGCTATATTGCAGGGAATTAGGTTAAGGCACAGATCAACCTTTGCCAACTCTACACATATGTTCAAAAATGAGCCAACCACAATAAAAATATACTGACTGTACTACTAATCAGATTAACTTTTCCCCATAGATCCTGGACATGAGGGTAAAACTCTCCGACTGAGGCAGCCCTGGGCCCAACAGGTCCTCAGAGTCTACACACAGCTCTGTACACTGGGAATGGAGGAAACAGGCCCCCATAGCTCACTGCCATCTCCAGCACCCATGCCACCCTCACGTCCACGGCACTCCCAATTGGATTTTGGTACCAAGGCCCAGGAGTTCATTCCCTCAGGAACCACCCTCAGATGCTTCCTTGAAAGCTTTCCTGGTGCCACTACTGGGATCTCATATCCAGACTGGCCAAAGGCTCCATAAAAAGTGGATGAAGTAGAAAGCTGAGGTCTGTGGTTTCATTCTTGAGAAACCCTCAACTAACCACAGGGATCTGATTCCACTGCCATTTAGAGTCACTCTCTGGCTTCTGGCAACACCAGCTCCCTCTGAATCCAAATTAAACCTCTCTCAGCTTCTTTGTGATACCAGCTTCCTAGCAGAGCCTCCAATGGTTATGGTAAGAAAAATAAGCCGGGCCCAGACCTTCCCGGATCTCCTGTGAACGAACATCCAAGTTACGTTTGCTGCGAACAAAATATGCTTTACTAAGTCAAAGCAGGCTTTCCATGCTGTTTTCCGGGGCTCCTCCCTCACATCCTCCACTGCTCATTTTTCTAGATCAAAATCTGCAACTCACGGGTAGGAGGAAAGTTACTAAGGCTGACTGCCCTGACTTATCGAAACAGAGCTATTTGTTTCCTAATTACATTCTTAGCTCTACAACACTGGCCAAAAAAGGTTTGTTCATTCATTACAAAAACCAATTAATAAAAATAAAATCATAAAGCTTACCCTTAGGAAGGACTTCACTCATGGATTCGGACAAGCCCCCAATTTAATGGGACAACTGAGGCCCGGAGAAGTGAAGTGACTTAGGGACACATGTCAGAACGCACACTGGTGGTTTCCTCTCCGGTGTCAATTCTTCTCTCCCTTCTCAACAGCACCTAATTCCCCAGCCTGGTGGTTTGGGCAGGATTGATCCCATCATCAGCTCCAGGGGCAGTGGACTGGTGGGGAAGAACAGGCAGGTCCAGCCAGGACTCAGTGGATGGGCCAACACATTTCCTGTCTTGTTTGGACACTGAGCTGGATTTTCTGTCATTTGTAACCCAAAGCATCCCAACACATCCCCCATGCAGTTAGTGGCAGATGTCACTTCTTGACTCCCTGTCCACGGATGTCTCTGCCGGAGTAAAGTCTTTGACATTACAAAATACAGAAAACTAATCTAAAAAAAAAAAAAAAAATACAAATGGGGGACTTCCCTGGCAGTCCAGTGGTTAAGACTCTGCACTTCCGATATAGGGCACATGGGTTCGATCCCTGGTCAGAGAACTAAGATTCCACATGCTGCGGAGGGCAGCCAAAAAAAAAAAAAAAAAAAATACAAATGAACTTATTTACAAAACAGAAATAGACCCACAGGCAAAAAAAACCCCCAAACATAGTTACCAAAGTGGAAAGGAAGGGAGGGGAGGGATAAATTAGGAGTTCGGGATTAACGTATACACACTACTATATATAAAGTAGATAACCAACAAGGACCTACTGTATAGCACAGGAAACTATACTCAATATACTTATACCTTATAGGTAATAACCTATAAGGGAAAAGAATCTGAAAAAGAATATATATACGTATGTATGTTTATGAATATATATGTATAACTGAGTCACTGTGCTGTACATCTGAAACTAACACAACATTGTAAATCAACTATGCGTCAATTAAAAAAAAATAGAGAAAACAGTATTTTGACAAATTTAGTGGCTGGACTTGATAGGAATAAAAAGATTTGGGAGAAAAATGAAATTAAACATTATCGATGAGCACTTTAAAAGTATGGCTGAATGTATAAATTTGGCCATATTAATAGAGCATTACTGATGAAGGGAGAATTCATGAATGGAGATCAACTGGAAAGAATTCATGGCTAGAGGGAAGGCCAGCTCCACCTAGAATTTGGTACAAACCATGACTCCCACTCAGGTCTCAAGAGTTTGACCCTAAGCTGAGCCCATACCAACCTCCCTGAGGGACAATATCTGAACTTTATACCCCCAAATGCCCAGTTCCAGATCGGGTGCTGACAGGAAGGTGGTGATGGTCACAGTGAAACAGAGCAGGACCCTGTGGTCCTCGCCCCCCATGTCCTCTGCCTGTGTTTTGTCTGTGGAAAAACTTTAGCCAAAGAATAAGTTTAATCAGAGAAGTGAGAAAATGCAGAAACAAAGGAAAACAGTCAAAGGAGACCAAATAATAATAGTTTAGTCATTAAGCATAGTCAAGGACCTTTAGTTCCTCCTCGAGGGCTCTAGATCATATTCTGAGCCGTATCCCGTGAGCTGTCGTATAGATACTGAGATCCCCACCAGGTGGAAGAAGTTACCTACATGATGACCAGACTGCCGCCATGACATCAGCTGCCACAATTCCGAGAACTGGCCTCAAAGAAATGGGAACAAACCGACCCTGGAACAGAAGATTAACTGTAGCTAAAACAATCAAGATGACGCTGGTCAGACCACAGATGACCAATTTCAAGATGACAGTCAGAGCTGACTGTGCTGTTTCTGCATGTAGCGCCCTCCCTCTGTGTGTAAAAGTTCTTGCCCCCTGATTGTCAGGGAGGGGGAGTTGGCCTTTGGACAGGCGTCGGCCCTCCCCCTCCCCACTCCCGCCCCCAGCCCCCGGTTGCCGGCATCCAAAATAAAGCAAACTTTCCTTTCCACCAACTTGGCCTCTTTATTGGCTTTTGAGCGGCGAGTAGCCGGACCCCACTTTCAGTTACAATAGTGGCTTAGTTTATTGTGTAGTCACTACATGAAGACACTGAGCTGTGTGTTACCACTTTGTCATCGAAGGCTCCCAACGATCAACGTGAAGTAGGCTGATCAAAGTAGACAGTCAACAAATGATACTGAATGAATGACTTGCACAAATGTAACTAAATTAAGATTCTATTTAGTGTCAATGAGAATTCATTTTTAGTAAATCTAAAACTATAAAATTAAAAAGATGAGTGTCAGTAAATATGATAAAATATGATCTAGTTAACATTTATTGAGTACTCACAGGAAAATTTACCATGAAATACTGAAGCTTAAACCTCAACACCCCTCACTCACACAGGCCCCTTCAGCGGCCCAGGTAAGGACCCCAGAAATGTGTCTAATAGGCATCTTTTATATTTAAGATTAGACACTGCATACAAGAATTTTAAATGCCCTGAAACCTCATAGCTCACACATTGAAAGAAACTTGAAAGAGCTTTCCCCAAGTTTGACAATAATCCTAAAAATTTATCTGACATTACCGACAACCAGTTGTAAAGCTAAAAAACTTTCTTTCTAAACTATCAATTGTAAAAAACAAATCCCAACCAACCATGCTATAGGAATGGGTGAATTATCTTGCTATTCACTGGAGAGAAAATGGCATTCCAAAATCATTATCATATGAAGAAATGATCAAAGAGTACACAGCCCAAAAGCTGTAGGAAGAAAAGTAACATAGACATATGTTAAACAGCTGATCAATAATAATATTATGTTATTTTGTTTTGACTTCATGATGTTTAGGATGTCAGCTTTTTAATCATACACTTTTTTGTGTTTTCTTTTATCATTTGAAATAAATGCTTACTTACACCTGGTTCCATATTTGTAATTTTACATTCTTAAAGAGTTCCCTCCTACCCCAAATTGAATAGGCTTCAGGCCATACACAGCCCGCATCTTCCCCATGTGCGCCTACTGTGTGCCAGGCTCATAGCTTCTCATGGACCATCTCCTCTGTTGGCCAACAGCTCTTTGAGGAAGGTACGATTATCTTTATTTTACAAGAGATCTGGGCTTCAAGCTGGTTAAAATGACCTGCCAAAGGTTACTCAGCTAAGAGGTGGCAGAGCCGAGAGTGAACCCAGCAGTCTGATCCAGCAAGCTCCAAGCCAGGGCGCCATCCTGACTCACCAGGTCTGCTTCTTGGCCTGCCCACCCCCAGTAAGGCAAGAAAGGAGAGGGCCACCCCCTCCTCTGATCGAGGTGTGCTTTCCTGGCCTCTGGCTGCTGCAGCAGCTTCCTAGTAGGGCTTGGGGGAAAGGGAGCACCTCAGACCCACGCAGCAGAGAGAGCCCTGTTTCAGTTCCCTGCAGAGCTGTGGGTTCAACCCTTGTTAATGAGCAACAGTGGGACTCCGGGTCACCTTTCAGCTACACCCTCTTAGTCGGTGACCAGCCCTTTCCTTTGATGTTATTTATGGTTCAGGTGATGGTGATTAAGCTGCAGCAAAACAGATATGGCGAGAGTAGGTCCAGGTGTAGGTCCAAGTAGGTCCAAGCCTAGTTGAGGTCTGAATACTGACAGACGAACGCTTTAGGGAGGGGACGGGGAGAGGACTGGACACTGGTCCAGCTGCAGAAAAGGCAGCCCTGAATGAAGTGTGAGAGCACAGCTGAAGCTCCAGCTCTCCTTCCACTCCAACCAGACCCCTGCCCAGGGTCTCCGCCCAGCCTGGGCCGTCCCTTCCCCTCAGTTCAAAACAATAACTGCACCCTCCCGTCTCTCCCCTGAGGCCTCTTCCCCAGCTAGCCGAAGCCTCTGCACACAGGACTCGACCTGCTATTTCTTGGTACCACTCATTTAATGTTAAAAATGATGACATTGCAAGGCGGTGTGTGATTACCTTCTCCAAGGAGTGAGCTGGGGAGCCAGGAGGAGGCCATGGAACCCGTGCAAGTAGGCTAGGCCTTTGATTTTGCCCTTAACCTAGTGTCACTGCTCATTTCCAGCGCTCTCAGTCACCCTCCGGGTCTCAGCTCTGTCCTACACACCCCACCAGCTGGAACAGAAAAACCTTTCCTGTGCTAGATGGGATATGGATACACAAAGTCCCAAAGGGAGAGAACACCCAATCCCCAGTCTGCAGGGCGGGCTGCGTTCACATATCTAAAGAACTAAGTGTCCTCCTGAAAGGGAGGGAGGGGTGGGGGTGGGGTGGGAGGGTCAGGGTACTGGGGGCCCTTATAGATTCCACAGAGGTGGACCTTTTTCTAAGACCAGCCCACTGCGCTGGCAGCATTAACCCTGGCCTTGAGGTTGCGGCCTCGGCAACAATGGCATCTAGCTACACAGCGGGCTGTGAACAATTGATCTTGCAGTCTCACTCATTCAAATCACTGAGATCATCCAACCCTTCCCTTCCTGATTCCCAAGCTCACCAAACCACTTCTAGGCAGTGATATATCTCACTTCGAATTAACGCACAGGCGTTCTGATTTGCCACACCTGTCCCGTGAGCTTAGTGAACAGGCGCGCCCTTGGGAGACAGGTTTGCTGCTTGGGCTGAAGTCGGTTCATGGAGGTGAGGGCACACAGCTGGAGCTCTCCTTCACCTCACCCGACACTGCTGTCGGCCATCACCACCCACCGTCATTATGTCTGAGAAGCCAAGTAGACAGAGTCCTGCCCAGCAGACAGTAAACATTAGAAATCTTTGCTGAGCAAGGGATGGAATGAGGGATTGATCGATCTGTTCTAGGAAGCGATGGATCCATTAGAAGGTACACACTCATGCTTTTTACTGCCACGACATCCATTTAAAAGACAGGTGGCAGGAGGGGCAAGCACATAGGCTATGCAGCCCTAGTAAGCTTGTGGGCGTGGCCAAGTCATTTGACCTCTTGGTGCCTTACTGCCTTCACCTGTAAAATGGGGGTATAAAACTTCCCTCATAGGGCTGCAAGGAGGATCAAACAAAGGCACATTTGTAAAGCACCTACAGGGATGCATGGCACAGGGTAAATGCTATACAAGTGTTTACTATTACTACGTAAAATATAAAGAGAATTAGAATGAGAGTTAAGAGCCAACTTTAAGAATTATTCGCTCATTATTTACATTAACTGTGCCTAATACCGGTACATTTTCTCCCAAGCAGAATGATTAAGTCTTTTCTTCTTTTCTCTCTTTATAGTTTAAGGTATCAAGAAAGCATTGAAATTCTTTCCTGGAATTAATTAGGATTTCTCAATGTTTTCTACAACTCCCCAAAGATTTGCTGAAAAACTTTTCTAATCTTGGTCCTAGATCCCGTGCTGTCTCTGCTGAAAGAAAAACAGTACTCCCTCTCTTAACAGCAGAACTGGAATAAACTTTCCTGACCTTAATGACAAAATTCTCCAATCCCAGCCCAGTTTGTAGGACACTGTCCTTGGAGAATGCATGTTCCTAGGCGGGAGTGTTGCGGGTAAGCTGAACACATGGACGGCTAGTTTTTAAGTCATTTTCTTTGCAAACCCACCTGTTCCTCTCAGGGGACAGGTATCAGCCATCTCTAGTGACACTTCCGCACGAGGTACCGTTGCCTCGATGCAAATGGATCACATCACTCCCAGCCCTCTGCCGCTGATAAAAACTGCTCGTTGCTGTGGATAATGAGGCAAACAGGGAGCTCATTGCAACACATTTGTGGTAATTAGGCCCTTCCTGGGGTCCACATTCTGATGGGAGAAATGGATGGTAGACATAGACTGTGGGCAGGATGGAACATTCTGGCTGTGCAGGGAGACGATGCAGCTATGCCCCTCAATAGCGGAAACCCCCCCCCAGGCTGATTAGTTCAGGGGTTCATGTGCCCTGAATTCTCCAGAGTCTCCCCAACGTCTCCCTTGAGGACACGCCCATGTTCATGGGATGACTGGCCGTCTACTGCTTGTTAGGTACAGTCTATGGCTTGAACATACAGTTCTCAGTTTTATCCTAACCAGCCAGTCTTCCCAGCCACGGACATAATTTACACATCAGCCTTTACCCAACTTCAAAGCCTGCTCAGTGTTCGAACTGAACATTTCTCATGGCTAACTTGACTTTCCCACCCAACATCAGGAATGAAGAAGAAGGAACCTTCTATAGCAAACTACAACCTGCCAGCCAATCAAGTCCACTACCTGTTTCGTAAATAAAATTTTATTGGAACAAAGCCCCAGCCATTCGTTTGTGTATCACCGATGGCTGCTTTCCCAAGACAGGGGCAGGGTGAAGCGGTCCCAGCAGAAACCGTATAGCCTGCAAAGCCCAAAATATTTACTATCTGGCCCTTTAGAGAAAAGAAGAGAGGATGACAAAAGCCACCAGAGTATTTATACCAGTTCCTGATGGCTTATGACTCATGGTTTAAATGGAACAGTAGCCTAGTGAGTTAGCAGAAGGGAACTTGGGTTCAAGTGCTGTTTCTACCAATGGCTCAGCTTTGAGAGGTCATGCAAGTATTTTCACCTCCCTGCTTTCATTTCATTCATAAAATAGGATTAGTCATGGGTGGCAAATGCATGACAAATAATTAGCTAATACCCCAACGTGTGCATTCTGAATGCACAACAGGAAGAACTGGCTGTTTGTTTTCTGTGTATAAGTTAGAGTTATACACGATCCCTCCCTATTTGCTGTTCCTCCACATTCGTGGCGTCAACCAACCATGGAACATGCAGCGCTACAGTATTTACTATTGAAAAAAGTCCACGTATAAGTGGACCCACGTAGTTCAAACTCATGCTGTCCAAAGGTCAACTGTAGTACCTATCATATTAGAACATTCTTTTGATGCGGAAAATAAACAATTCCTTATCCCCATTTTAACTTTAATTGTCCTATCTGTGTGTCCCTGGTTTCTCCTATTTGTCTTATCATCTTTTTTTTTATAAAGTTCTTTTTTTTTTGATGTGGACCATCTTTAAAGTCTTTATTGAATTTGTTACAATATTGCCTCTGTTTTATGGCCGTGAGCATGTGGGATCTCAGTTCCTTGACCAGGGATCGAACCTACACCCCCTGCATTGGAAGGCGAAGTCTTAACCACTGGACCGCCAGGGAAGTCCCTGTCTTATCATCTTTTAATACCTACTAAATAAGCAAAGCTAGAACCCAGCAAGGAAAGAATTTCAAGAAAAAAAGTCAACAACAAAGGTCAGGTCTTGGTATAAGTTATCACTCTTTGGGGAGGTATAGGTATGTAAGGTATAATAGTTGGCCTTTGATTTCAAATCACAAGCAGGAGGAAAGGTTATTATAGTGAGTATAAGGGAGGGTGGTTATTTCTCTCTCTCTCTCTCTCTCTCTCTAACTCACTCAGACCCCAATTTCCTCATTTATAACCCTCCAGAAAAGGCAGCTAAGAGTAACTTTCTCTGCATCAACTTTCAACAGAAATGGGAATTCCCTGGCGGTCGGTCCAGGGGTTAGGATCACTTTCACTGCCGTGGGCCCTGGGTTCGATCCCTCGTCGGAGAACTAAGATCCCGCAAGACAAAAAAAAAAAAAACACTTTTATCAGAAATAACCTTCTGCCCATTCTAAGCCTCTGCATTCCTCAGCCTCCCAGAGTCCTGCCACTTGATGGATTACCTCATCCCTCACACACTTCCCTGGCTTTAGACATCTGTTTCTATGGTTATGGTAGAGCTTGCCTCTTGGAGTGGAAGGCAGTACAGAGCAGACGTTAAAGGTGTTGCTTCGAAGCAGATGGACTGGGGTTTGAATCCCAGCCTCTTCTACTCCAATGACCTGCTCCGGTTACCTGTCTTCGGAGCTCAAGGTCCCCACCTGTAAAATGCGGGCGATGAGTACCTACACTTCAGGGTGTATCATGAGCCTCAACGAGGAAAATGTCTGTGAAATGCTTTTTTGCAATGTAACTGGCACCAGGCAAGGCTCAATCCAGGGAGCTGCCATCCTTGTTTGCTCGGGGTGCGGGGACATTAGGCTGAGTTAGTGTGAGTCAACCGCAGCTTATTATTTTTTTTCACCAGGTGAGAGGCACTTCCTTAATTTAATTATATGACTGATACAGAAACTCTTTTCCCGGTTTGAGCACAGCCCCAGGTTCCTAGAGGACCAGAGCCCTGGAGACCAATAGTGCCCAGGGATCAGGGCTTCAGCCGCCCATCTGCTGCCTGGCTCCCCGGGAGAGCTCCGGCCCTGCCAGCCCTGCAGCAAAACCCACAGTGTCCTCAGAAGAGACAGAGCTGAGATCTCTGCGTCCTGAGCTGCAGCCCTAGGAGGCCTCTCCTCTAGCCGTTCAGAGGACATTCAGGACAGTTCTCGGACTCACTCAAGGGCTCAGCACAAGTTTTAAAAAAGAGAGTTGGGTCTAGAACCCAGCTCTGCTCACTTCTCTTTCTCTCTTTCCTCAAAGCCACGTTTAAATATATATATATATATATATATATATATATATATATATATATATATATATATACTATATATACATATATTATATACAGTATATATAATAAGTTGTCACTGCGAAAAACTTGGAAGCTAGAGAAAAATAAAAAGGGAGGAAAAGCTCGTCTATAACTTCATTGCCCAAAGCTTCTACACCTTTGTTAATTCAGACGGTCTTCCAGAGTGTTTCTGTTCATATAATGAAAATGAGATCCTGTAAGTATACCTTGTACCCTGCTTTCTTCCACTTCACAACGTATGAAGTCTGTTTCTGCTACAAAAGTCTGAGCTTCGGGTGGGCTTGAGACCGCATCACGGCACCTTCTGTGTGCCTGGCACACAGAAGTAGAAGGCACTCAGTAATGGTCGTGGAGTGCCCGTGTGACACTGTGATGACCAGTGGCTTAGCTGCCCTCATTCTATTGGACACTTAGCTTATCTGCTCCTGTGAACAATGTCAGATGAACAGCTTTATTCAGGCATCGTGTACAAAGCTCTATGTCCTTGGAATGAATTCCTAAAAGTGGAATCACTGGGTCAGAGTATTCACATTATAAGGCCTTGGATCCCTGTTGCCAAATTGCTCTCCAGAAAGTCAATCCTAATTTATATCCTCCACTGGTGATACAGAAGAGTGAAAAGTACAGTATTCTCCATAGAGTAAGTATGTGAGTTAAAAGGAAACTGTAGAATCCCTCAGTAGGTATTTTAATAAGGAACTGAGGGCTGGAATTGAAGTGCATTCAATATCTAGCAGCCCCACACAGTATACAGTATCCTTCTGAACTTTCACCAGCTTCCCCCTCCAACATCCTCTACCATGTGGCACCTAATATTGCCACAAGGGAAATTATCGACTCCTTACCATCCAAACAGATAACTCTACTAGGAAACGTTCCCCACGCCCCCAGGAACACAGGAGGTTTCCTAGAACGCAGCACAAAAAAATCCAATCTTTCCATATAAACAGTGACCCACACCCAATCTGTGTCTCTGGCACGAAGTGTGTTTTGCTTGAGCTTGTCTATAAATATCTGCAGTTTAAAGTAAATGTCCACAGTGGTTTCCAAATGTCTTTTTGATTACACGCATGCGTTAAAGATACACAGCTAGGGGCTTCCCTGGTGGCGCAGTGGTTGAGAATCTGCCTGCTAATGCAGGGGACACGGGTTCGAGCCCTGGTCTGGGAAGATCCCACATGCCACGGAGCAGCTGGGCCCGTGAGCCACAATTGCTGAGCCTGCGCGTCTGGAGCCTGTGCCCCGCGACGGGAGGGGCCGCGATAGAGAAAGGCCCGCGCACCGCGATGAAGAGCGGTCCCCGCACCGCGATGAAGAGTGGCCCCCGCTTGCCGCAACTGGAGAAAGCCCTCGCACGAACCGAAGACCCAACACAGCCAAAAATAAATAAATAAATAAATAAAATCAAGTAAAACTTTAAAAAAAAAAAAAAATTTAAAGATACACAGCTATTCTCAAAAACACACTTTTAATACTTGTTTCTGAGAAAAAGTTCTGTTCTTCCTAATCTAAAATCACCAAAATAAATTCCAAATGAATGTATCTATCCGTGTTTTAACTGATCCCCCCCCGCCCCCCCGTAGGTCAAGGAGGTCATTTGTGGACATGAAAACGGAGGTGTGTAGATCCTGATCCAGAAAGCCCCAAGCCCACTCTCTGCACAGAGCCAGTGTTTATTCGGAAACTAGAAGGGGTACCTTGGCAATGGTCCAGTGTCTACAGGCGCTCTCTCCCCCTGTCCCCACCACACTGGACACCAAGACCCTCATGATACGATGTGATGATGAGTTTGATTCGCTGGCCCCTCCTCTCTCTCCCAGTACTCTCCCTTCTCTCTTCCCACAATGCCAAGAGTTGACTGTACGGGGAAATCACTAGCTTCTCTCCAAGGCCTTTTCAGACAGAGCAAAATAGGAAAAAATATTTATATTCTTTTTTTTTTTTTTTTTTTTGGCTGTGTTGGGTCTTCATTGCTGCACGTGGGCTTTCTCTAGTTGTGGCGAGCAGGGGCTACTCTTCATTGCTGTGCGTGAGCTTCTCATTGCGGTGGCTTCTCTTGTTGTGGCACATGGGCTCTAGGGCGCAAGGGCTTCAGTAGTTGTGGCGCAGGGGCTTAGTGGCTCGGCAGCATGTGGGATCTTCCCGGACCAGGGATCGAACCCGTGTCCCCTGCATTGGCAGGTGGATTCTTAACCACCAAGCCACCAGGGAAATCCCAGTATTTATATTCTTAACAAAAGCAACTCTAGATTCAAATCCCACCTTTGTCCCAGAATTACTGTGTCAGGTACCTTCTGTGTCTTCATTTCTCCATCTTCAAAATGGGTGGGGTTTTTTTCCTGCATCTCCCTTGTGTCTTTCACGAGAACTTTGCAGAGAACTGAAGCATAAACATTTTTCACGTGTTCCCGAGAGGCAAAGCACCTCTTTAAATTCAAGGTGTTCCTTTGTTAATTACTTCTGCTTTCTTGACTTAACAATCAAGCACAACTCTTCTACCCAAATCGTCCCCATTCCTTAGTTTCTGATGGCAATGTTATCAAGATATCTCCTAACCATTGAATCATCTGTGATGTTTTTTTTAAAATATCCACGTGGCTCTTCACAATCAATTAATATTAGCTACTCTTTACCTTATATCCTTTTCCTATAAACACACACACACACACTCACACAATATGGAAGTCCAAATTCTTTTCTTTGACTCAAAATAAACCACAGGCCTCCGGTATTCAACAGCTAAAAATCACAAAGTCCATGTCCACATTTATCCATGAAAGGAAATTTAATAGTTCAGCATGTCACACAGCAAGTCAATCAGAGAACTGAGAAATCAACACAGAAGTTCCGCAGTCCGTGTTTCCAGTTTTCTTGTGATAGGAACAAGACAGAGTTTATTTGAGAAGGAAATGCCAAGGTGACATTTGGAATTACGACGTTTGTGGGGGCAGGAGGCCAAGTTCTAGGGCATTTTGCGTTCTCTTTTGGAGCCGTGGCTTTGCCAGATCCACATCCCCATATGCACACAATTCAGCCAACTCACCATGGGAGTCCGATAGCCTTGCCCAAAGACTTCTCCTCCGGCCGCCAAAAGGGACTTTGCCATCAGGAGGCCTCTTGGGGAAGTGGGCTCATGGGGAGAGCCAGAAAGCTGGCCCTCTCAAGAAATCCAGTTGGCCTAAAAGTCAGATTTCTTGAGTGAAGGGGAACAGACCGGGGGGCCAGAGGGGGAACTGAGTGGTCCAGCGAGGGGACATAGCAGAAGACCAAGATGAGGGCACGCCTGTCACTAGAGGCATACTTGCCACGTCCCCTTGTTCTGAAGCCCCTGATGGTGCTACCTTGATAGCAGGATCTGCTTGTTGCATGGGGGCAGAGCCAATGGCCCCCATCCACTGCATCCACTACCCTGTATGGGCAAGTGCTCTGCACCCACGCTGGGCAGGGGAGTCACCGGGCAGCTCCTGACACTCCCTGCTCTTGCATTACGGAGCCAGGGGATGGCAGGAAAGAAACTGCTCTAAGACAGCTGCCTGTGCCCGTGCCCACCTACGGGAGCCCCCGATGGACCCAGCTCTAGCCCATTTCATGGGGCCTTCGCATTCTCCCAACCTTCCCAGAAATGTTTCTAGACCAGGAGTCAATGAAATGTGTTCTGCAGGATGCATTATTTTACTAAGTCCTAACAAACATCCTGCTTCATGGAGGGCCATGTCAGCCAAGAACACTGTAAGTAATTATCCCTTTCAGTATCTGCCCACCAAGGTGCCGATCTGTAAAGGTCCCTGGTGGCCCACAGCTACCATCTGCACCTTCCCCCAGGTGCCTCGGAGCCCACGGCCCTCACTGGCAGGATTCCCTTCCCTCCTCCTCTTTCCTCACATCTTGGTTAACACGCTTTGCTGAAATTTCAACAATTCCCTGGATCCCAACCCAATCCACCATAAGTCTGCCTTAGCGCTCGGTCCTTTCAGATGAGCCTGGGAACCACTCTGGACCTCAGTGTCTTTTTCTGACAATGGGGGGCAGGAACAGCTCTACTCCAAAGTTCTTTCTAGCTGAGAAAATGAACATTCTCTATTTTTCTTCTTAAAACTTTGCTCCCTGTGCCTTTGACAGAAATAACTTTCCAGTCTCGCCTGTTAAATGAATCTGGAACGCTGAGCCTGCCAGAGAAGTCCCCCAGGGCTAGCCTTTCCTTCCTTGGTATCTGTGGGACATTGCATGGCCTGGAGGCAACATCCTCCCACCATAGGTTTAAAGAAGGATGTCTCAGTTTTGCAATTTGCCATCGGTGGGGCAGACTGGACGAATTCTAAGGTCTCTTTCAGAGTCAAGAGCCCAGGATTTTGCACATGGAAAGCTCAAGCTAACCACCAAAGGTCAAGACAGAAAGAGAGAAAAGCCAGTGTTGACTGAACACCTCGAAGCAGACCCAAACTTTAGCTGCCTCTCATTTTGCTCCTGATGCCAGGATGCTGATGAAATCCAGACAGGTATAGGGTGAGTCAGCCAGATCTCCACCATCAGCCCAGCCCTGGGTTGCAGGGGGCGGGGGGAGTGGGGGGCAATCCATGGCAACCAGCTGCTCTCAGGTAAGGCAAAGACCATCTGGCAACATTGTGCTCTAAACAATCTGCATGGTTGTCAGGAAATGTAATTCCTCAAACCAGGACCCTAACCCTAAAAATGACCACCGGCCACCACATACTGCCCCTGGGCCGGAAGTTCTGGAAATGGAACTTCTGGAGCATGTTATAACTTAACAAGGCTTTCCTCGGGCTGGCTTTTGGATTGATGCGTTTTCAGTTCATCGTGTTACCTGTCAGTCATGTGTCCCCAGGCAGGTGTCAGCCTGAGCACAGGCCAGGCGGTATGGGATGCTGCCACATCTCTGTGTTCATTCCGGAGAATTACTGTGGCTTGAGGGTGACAGTCCCACAAGTTAAATCTTCATCATCCCTGCCTGCCTGTCTTAACAATGCAGATTCACTTTTTTTATTTTTGAGTGTATTCACTCACTACCCATGTGAAAAAATTTGAAGGCTTGTGTGGGTATATTATATGGTTTAAATTAAAAGAGCTTTTAAAAAACACAAAGTATATTTTTGGAAGTCATCACTCAAGCATGGGGGGTTGGGGACCTTAGAGTGGCCAAAATCATTCATTTTTCTTAAGAGGACACTATTTCTTCTCCTCCTACCTTGTCTAAATATCTCTGAATTCACTTGACACTCAAAAAAGGATCATTTTCATGGAGTGATTTCAGAGAGTAAGAAGCAGCCACGCCTTAAAGCCCCCCTACCTGAAGCTCTTCCTCCCCCTACTGCCGTGTCCAAAATCCAGTACCCTAAATTCATACTAGTGTGTAAATGACTGATACCAAGGTCATCCCCTAGGACTGGCTGGAGAGAAAGCAGGGCTCCATGTGCCCCCAAGAGGTATAAAGGTGTGTTTTCAGGGTGTACCCTAAGGGGCAGGGAGGGAGAAAGGCAGAAAAACAGGCTGAGGGCACCCAGAACAAGGAGGCCACTGCACTATTTTCCCTAGAGATGATCTTGCTTCTTCCTAATTTGGCTTTTAAGAGAGGGGCGTCCCGTAGCAGTGACCTTTCAAGGAGGGATAATTTATCCACCTTGGCTTAACTGGTGCCTGAGTGGAGCTGCTATGGAAAGGTGCCCTGGCCAAGCCCATTTCCATCTCCCCAGCACTCCTCGGGGACGGGGGGGACGGAGCGCGGCTGAGACTGTCAGCGCCGTCACAGAAGCATCACTAATGTGGACACAGGAGGTGCCGGCTCCTACTTCCCAGCCAGCTGTCCAGGCTGGCAAGGCCATCTGGGTTAGGAAATGTGTGTTCTAAAGCCTGCTGGGGGAAGCCCGTTTTGATGGGAAGCTCAGCTTAAGAATCAGCCGGCTTCAAGAAGCTTCCTCAGCCTGGCCCCCTGTAAAGATGTGAGGCCTTGGAAATCAGTTATTTCCCCCTTATGGAGCCCTGAGAAGGCCAGTGCATCCACATTCAACAACCTGCAGCCAGGGTCCAGGAAAAGAGTCCGCTCCAACAGGACACCCTGGGGAAAAAATGTCGGGAAGGGACAAGACTTTAGTTTCAGGTTTCCAAAAGCCTGAAGATATAAACCCAAAATGAAAACCTTTTAAGAAATGCCTCTCTCAAATGGAACCACCATACCTTTAAACTCCTTGTACCCTGACGGAAGAGGTAACAAACATTAGAAAATTGTACCAAATCATAACATTGCCTCTAAAAATCTTTAGCTCCAGGGAATTCCCTGGTGGTCCAGTGGTTACGACTCTGTGCTTTCACTGCCGAGGGCGCAGGTTCAATCCCTGGCCAGGGAACTAAAATCCTGCAAGCTGTGCGGCGCAGCCAAAAATTAAAAATAAAAAAAATAAATAAATAAAGTAAAAATATTTAGCTCCAGGATTTAAAAGACCTGTAAAAACCCAGTGGGTGAAGATGTAAGGACACAGGCAGTCTCGTTCAACTGATGGGAACGTTAGTGGGTCCTATCATTTTTGGAGGGATATTTAGCAGTATCTATTAAGTTTAAAATGCACATCGGCTTTGACTCAGCAATCCTCCTTGTCGGAATCCATCGCCCAGAAATACACAGTTGTGCAAAAATATGCGTGTACAAGGATTATTTCAGCATTATTTATAATAGAGGAAAACTGTTTTAGAGGAAAAGAATTCCATGTCCATCAAAAAGGGATCAGTTAGCTAAATCCTGGTTCATTCATATAATGAAAACTCACGGCTTTTAAAAGAAAAAAGGCAGACCATGGTGCTTATGGGAAAAGATGTTCAGAGAGAAAAGCACATTGCAAACCACATATCAAGTCTGTTTTTTGTAAAATAGCATTAGATATATTAATATATGCATGAAAAAATCTTCCATGGGTGGATCATTAGGGACGTTAAAGTTTCCTTGATAAGTACTTCTAAATTGTTAGGATTTTAACATTTATCTTTAACCTTAAACAATAACTTGTAATCAGAAGGGAAAAAAATGAATGCCTCCATCTTCACGTTAATTATCTACAACCCCTTATCTTATCCTGGAGGGGGAGTGAGGACTGTGGTTGTTCTCGTATGTTCTAGAGAATGGTGGCTACGGGCTCTGTATTTTATCCCAGCAATTCCATTTGATAAATGGCTCAAAATCCCAATGCTTCAAATACTCTCACGCTTAAGATATTTTGTGCTTGAGAAGTGGCCGTTGTGATGAACAGAATGCAGGACTTTGGGAATGCAGGATATTGGGAATATCACCTTGGGCCAGTTTTCTTCCTGTGTCCCAGCTTTTTCATCATAAGATAAAGGGTTTGAAGGGACCCTGACCCCACCCTGACCAGACGCTCCATGGATGAAGTACTCAATCGGCATTTGTTGAAATACTGGAGGACAGAGACGGGGCCTGATATGGGGAAACGATGGGAAAAGGAACAGCTGAGAAAAGTCTTACCAGCATCATCGGGAGTTGGTGTAGAGTCAGCCAAGGGGGAAAGAGTAAAAGGGTTTTGATGCAGGGGAAAAACAAGCACGTTTTTGAGGTTCTCAACTGGAGAACTGAATGTCTGGAAATATGTAGGTACGGTTTGAGTTGTCACACTAATGGGAGAAGGCAGGTGCTAGCAGCATATAATGGGTGGGGGCAGAGATGCTAAACTCGCCACAAGGAAAGGGACAGTTGCACCCCAGTTCCATCCATGCGGCCCACGGAGTAACACTGAGGGGTGCCAGCCAGCCTGGTAGCCATCAGCTTCCTTCCCTGACACATGGCCCGGGGCTGGGGCTGGGTGCTGGATGGGTGGGTGGGTCTCGAAGGAAAGCCAGGAGGCAAGACCACTAGCATATCCACCAGACGGCCCACCTTCTGCAGCCTGTTCCCAAGTCAGCCTGAGTCATAAAACTGCAAACTGCCTAACTCCAAAATGGCCCATTCTGGATCTTTTATGATAATCGTACTTTCCCTTTAATAAACACTAATTAAGAATTAAACCTCCTTGAAGGAGGCACATCTCTAGAGTCACGTGCCTGAATAAATCCTAACCACAAGAGACTTTGGGCTCTGCAGTTCAAGGCCTTCCTATTACATTTTGGACCCTGGTCTCCCCCTTGCCTACTTTAAGTGGGGTCCCAGGTTCCGCAGGGCACCGTTGTCTGATGTAAACTCCAAAAAACAGAGACCTGTCTACCTTATTCCTCACAACATCCCCAGCACAGAGAACAATGGCTTGCACATAGTAGGTGCTCAGTAAATATTTTAACAAATGAATGAAAGTGGAAACGGCATCATCTAAGGAGCGGGGTTAACTATTTATAAGCTGTGTCGCCCTGGGCAAGTCACTTAACCTTTCTGAGACTTTGGTTCTTCATCTGTGAAGCAGAATAACAATAACCACCTTCTAGGGCTTCGGGGGAGACTGAAATGAGGTATGGGAGACATCCAGCATGGGCTTCTTAGTTCTCAGTAGGTTCTTGGAAAATGGGAACTAACACTGTGTCATTATTATTAATAACTCCAACTCACACCCTAGCCCACGCATCTCCTGCAATCACAAGCATCACATAAAAGATACACAATTTGGTTCAGCTTGCCCTTTGTGAGCTACTAGTTAATAACCAGCACAGCGATAGCCTCTTCTTTAAACATGATGTTCCTCCAGTCTCCTTCAGAGAGCTGTACTCAGAGCATTATCAGTTGATTCATTGTTTCCAAAGACCTTCACGAAGCACCTGTAAAGGTGTATCTGCCAGAAGGACATGAAGACCAGTCAAGGAGAACCAGCAGGTTTGTGGGTACTTCTGGTTCAGCCCTGGCCCAAACTGTTGAGGTTTGACTCTGATTTGGCCTCCTGATACCTGAGCCTGTTCCACTAAGGAAAATCCAACATGCCATAGTGGTTACAAGCATGGAGTTGGGAGCCAGAAGCTAAGGTTCAGAGCCTAGGTCCACCACTCTTAACCGTATGACCTTGGGCAAGTTACTTAACTACTTGAAACCTCAGTGCTCTCATCTGGAAAATGGGGGACAACAATAGTATCTACCTGGGGAAAGAGGGGAAGAAAGGAATAGACTGTGTTTCTCTTGGTTTTGTAAGAAATCATGGAACTCAATCAACCCATTGGCAAAAACCCCATGGAGACTATCTTTCCTATGTTTTCCATTTTTATTAATCAATCATCTTGAATCCTCTCTGAAGGGTGGAGGAAAGAGCTTGCTGGTGATACACTGGCTGTCTCTACAGGAACATGAGCAGAATGCTTGACACACAGTAGGTCTTCAATAAATATCTGTTGAATGACTGAATAAGTGATTCAGAAGTTGAAAAAGTCTGACAGTCCATCATACCTGTTTGACCTAAGAAACTAGGTGCAAACTAAGGTGAGGGAAAATCTTGTATTTTTGAAACCGAGGTCTAGAATCTGTATTAACAGAAATCTCTTCGACCCAAGCCCTCCAAGGCTTCTCCCCTCTAAGAAATATCGATCATTTTCTGTGTCTCTTGCCATCTGCATCTCTTCCCTTTGCATTGACCCAAGCCCACTCTCTGGGCCTTGCAGGATCAGCTCTAACTTGTCTCGTTCCTATATTAGAAATACACAAGGTACTTTTTTTTTTTTAATTTTATTTATTTTTGGCCACGTTGGGTCTTCATTGCTGCGCGCGGGCTTTCTCTAGTTGCGGCGGGTGGGGGCTACTCTTTGTTGCGGTGCACGGGCGCCTCATTGCGGTGGCTTCTCTTGTTGTGGAGCACAGGCTCTAGGTGCACAGGCTTCAGTAGTTGTGGCTTGCGGGCTCAGCAGTTGCGGCACACGGGCCCTAGAGCACGCGGGCTTCAGTAGTTGCGGCATATGGGCTCAGTAGTTGTGGCACACGGGCTTAGTTGCGCCACAGCATGTGGGATCTTCCCAGACCAGGGATCAAACCCGTGTCCCCTGCATTGGCAGGATTCTTAACCACTGCACCACCAGGGAAGCCCCAAGGTACCTTTTTAGAGACAGCCACTTGGGCAGTCCCTCCTAGTGAGTTGTCGGCTCTCCATTGAAGAACTTCCTTTCCTCCTGGGATAAGCACATTGTTCTCCCCAAAACTCAGCATGTGGGTCAACTGTGGACACTAACTGCCTCTTGGGCACCCTTTTACCAAGTGTCTTGCAGTGCACTTCTCAGAAAATGACCCTATTCCTTCTGTACTCCCCAGAGACATACAATGTGAACTGAGAGCTTGGCTATTATGCTTGTGAATAATCTGAGTTTCAAGTGCGGCCTTGGCACGCCTGAGAACAAATAATTACCAAAAAGTTATCCAGCTGCCCTCACAACGTGCCGCTACTTTGTCTTGGGTGCGGAGCCCTGTTGGCTGGCCCCGTGGGAGCCTCAGTGAACAGAGCCATCAAGACCCCCTCCAGGTCCCAGTCAATGACTGCAGCAGAAAGTTTTGGCCGATCTGACCCCGGAGAAGATAAAGCCCTTAAACTAAGATTAGCCACGCTCATTCCAGCCCCACTCACAGCCAAGAGTCAAAGTCGATATTTGCTGAGTGGAAAAGGACAAAAGGAAACAAATTTCGTTTGCAAGCTCTCCAAGCAGACCAGAAAAAGTAATTATCTGTTGCTTACCCCGTGCGTCTCCTCTCGTAAAAAGACTAAGCTAATACGTCCCTGCTTTGAGGGAATATCAACATTTTGGTCTCTGGATCACAGACGATCAACCGACTCTCCGAATAGGGTGTTCTGCAAAGAGTTGTGTGCAGGATGGATTATTTAAAAAAGCAACAGGGCCAAAAATATTTTTTTTAAGTTGGGGGAGCGGGACTTCCCTGGTGGTCCAGGGGTTAAGACTCTGTGCTTCCACTGCAGGGGGCTTGGGTTCGATCCCTGATCAGGGACCTAAGACCCCGCATGCCACATGGTGAGACCAAATTATTTTTTTAAAAAAAAGCAACAGGGCCGTTTTAAGCAACCTTATGATGACTTAAAATGACAATGACACTGTTGCTACTTTAGACCAGTAAAAGCTTGAGAAAGCTTAGAAAGAAAACTCCTAAACTATTGCTTGACGATCACTGAGGAGCTGGGTCATAAAAAGCACCCTCTTAATCAGAGTGAATTTAAATCTGCATCCAAACCACTAGCCTTTGGTGTACAACGATGGCATATTTGATCTGGAAGAGACTTTAGGATTATCTAGGCCACTGCCCAATCCAAGTCCACCTCCCACCTGGGTCATCTGCCCCACACACTCTGTACGCCACACAGCCAAAAGCACACCCCCTCTCACTCCCGTCAGCCACAGCTTTCCTGGGCTCTCCCGTCTGTGCAAGTGCCGACTGGATTGAGAAGGCAGGCCCATCACAAGCATCATGAAACCCAGAAGCCTTCGCCAGGAAGGGAATTGCCTGTGTGGTATCAGAGCCCCCAATGAGGGCTGCATTCAGCAACCCGTGCTCAAGACCAAACAAACAGCTCCATGGGGACCGTGGGATGAGCGAGTGGGGTGCACACCTGCACGGGGTGACATCTGGTTCAGAACTGTCAGCCCCACAGCAGGAGGGGAAGACTGTAAACTCTGCCGGACAGTGGCTAAGGGATGCTGAGAGGACCTTGGCAGCCCAGCCCGGGCTGGAATTCCCGGGGGAGCCCACTGCACACTTATCTGGGGTCTACTGTTCACTTTCCTTTCTCTAGAAAGCCAGGCTACTTCTTGATGGGGAGACGGGGGGAGCAGGGTGATGGACTTCTTTTTCTTGCATTTTGTTCTAAAAGACAGGGACATCCTAGTTAGATCTTCTTCCCTGAGTGTTCCAGAGGAGCAGTGCAAGCTGTGTCTAACAGGGTCGCCTCCCCAAAAGGACAAGCTCAAAAGGTCAGAGCCAAGTACTAGACCTTTTTTTTTAAATAAATTTATTTTATTTATTTATTTATTTTGGCTGCGTTGGGTCTTCGTTGCTGCGCACGGGCTTGCTCTAGTTGTGGTGAGCGGGAGCTACTCTTCGCTGTGGTGCGCGGGCTTCTCATTGCAGTGGCTTCTCTTGTTGTGGAGCATGGGCTCAAGGTGCGCAGGCTTCAGTAGTTGTGGCACACAGGCTCAGGAGTTGTGGCTCGTGGGCTCTAGAGCGCAGGCTCAGTAGTTGTGGCGCACGGGCTTAGTTGCTCCGCGGCATGTGGGATCCTCCCAGACCAGGGCTCGAACCCGTGTCCCCTGAATTGGCAGGTGGATTCTTAACCACTGCGCCACCAGGGAAGCCCTAGACGTTTTGATTAAATGTGCATATTCCTTTTTTAGTGGGTGGGTGCTGTTTAATCTGTGTGGATCCAGTAATCAACAGGCATCTCTCTCCCTGTTCAAATTGAAGGAAACATCTAAATAGCATCCAACACCTCTTTTCTTCGTGTACAACAAATGTCAATGATATGCAAACACAGGCACTTCACGGTGCAAGAGTGGTTTGTCAGAGTGGACAGTGAATGAGCTTCTCTTCTTGCTTCGGTTACTCTGAGCTCTGCCTGGGAGCGGGGATCTTGCTGGGCGGCATCCAGGTGGCTCTCCCAGGTCAGATCTGCACATTGTACACATTGCCTTTGTTGCTCAAAAGGATGGATCAGACAGAAAATAAATTAAGTAGAGTTATCAACCGATTACAATCATTCTCTGAGTTCTCACCTCAGCTACGCTGTGGGTAATCTGCAAAGAGGCATCGAGCCCCAGACCCCTAGCCTGGCACTCAGGGCCCCTCGTACTCTAAACCTGCTAACCTATCCTCGCTGACTTCACTCCATTCTGGCCTCTGGCATTTCCAGAATGGGCCATCCTTTCTCTTGTCCAGACCTCTCAGGCTCACTCCAACACTTTCTCTGGACAGCTTTCCTTGGACCAATCACTGAGCCCCCTTGACACCGTTTACCTCAGTATCATTCATCCTGTATCTCCAGAACCCAACACAGAACTGATACGTGGTAGGTGTTTGATTAATGTTCACTGAATAAGTAAATCAGATATTCCTGAAACAATGAGCAAACTAAGTTTAAAGGAGATAAAGAAATGTGCACATTAAAAATGTAACACACACACACAGGCAAGTCCTTTGTATGCAATGAATACGTGTAAAAGCTGGTGAAGGCCTCTAAACAAGGTCTGTAGTCTAGTTAATAGTATTGTACCAATGATGTACAATGGTGCTTTTAACGATGTACTGAAGTTATATAAGATGTTACCACGGGGGAAGCCAGAGGAAGGATGCATGGGTCCTCGCTGTTATTTTTGCAACTTCTGAGTCTAGGATTATTTCCAAATAAAAAGTTTCATAAAATAAACCAAACAAAAGAGGCAAGAAGTTCCAGGTACCAACTGAGCAGCTGAGGTGAGGGGTTGCAGCCTCCCTGCTGCGGGACCCCATCGTGTTCCCACCTGATACCCACCTGATACTCCCAGGTTAGGGATGATTCCAGCCTCTCTTTCCCTCTCCCTTCCCTCCCTCAGGTCTCAGCTGCGATGTCCTCCCCACTGAGTGTCTTCCCAGACCACCAGCACCACAGCCACTTTCTCACAAGCTTATTTACTGCCTTCAGTGCATGGATCATAATCAGAAATCTCTTGTCTGTTTGTCGCCTGTCTTTTCCCACCAGAAGGCAGGTGCCACAGGACCTGGGACCTCAGCTGCGTGTTTACGACTTTGTCCCCAGTACCAGGGCATATCCTGGCCCACAGTACTTAAGAAATATTTTTAGATGCATAATGGATATGTTAATTAATAAAGTTATTAAATTAACTTTAATAAAGTTAAATCAGTAAACGGATAAACCGGTAAATTAATAAACCGATGCTGAGTGATGTTATTAGCCTTAAAGCCTTTCTAATAAAAACAGTAACAACAACAAGCAAGTTCTTTACAAAATATAGCACTTTAACTATGACTCGTTGGAAATGACTTGAAACATACAATGTGATGTCTGGAGTAGGCGCCCGAAGGAAGCAGACACCCCTAGAGCTGGTGCAATCAGGAAAGATGTCCAGTGAGCAACTGTCTGGACGGACATGGAAAGATGGATAGGTTTTTAAAAGAAGTCAAACTAGGAAAGGAGAAAAAAGGGTGCTTCAGAATTGAGAACCAGCATGAAAGAAAACCTTAGTGGCATCCAGGCCCACATCTGTCCTTGTAGGAAGTTGGTGACCTATCATGAGCAGTGCTGGAGTCATGACGGTGAACAGGACAGACAGACCCTGCCTGAGAGCTTCCACTTTAGAGAATCAGCTTTCTATCTGATAAAATAGTATCTGTAAACATCTACTTTTCTCATTAATGAAGGCTTCCTGCTTGTATGGCAGGGAGAATAGAGACTGCCTCGATAGTTCTGAATTCTTACTAGCTGGAAGTATAGCCAGGAGGCTATTTAAAGTTGATTGGGGAAAGTAGGAACCCTTGCCCCTTTGGGGCAGACCCCTCCATTGTGGGGAGGGCCACTTTGGTGAGCTCTCCCGACCGTGCAGACAGAAGTCAAGTTCCTCCTCTTTCTTCCTTACAGGAACCCCTGATATTGGAAAATTCATCCAAGATCAAATGCATCAGACTGGGATGTTAAGGAATCTGGCTAGTGATGTCAAAAGCCATCTCATGAGTGATACACTCCTACATAATTCCTTTTTTCTGTCATGCCCACCACCAAGCTGGACCAGGACTGCTGGAGGAGAAGAGACCTGGAAAGTTATTAGGAAATTCTAGGAGGGCAGGTTTAAAACTAAAACTTTGCACCCCACCCCTCATTTCAGAAGGCCACAGGTTGGGCGGTCTGGGAGCAACCAGTTCTTACCCATAACAGGTCTTCCTAGCCAAGTACGCTGGGTTCAAGCTATTCCCATAGACTTTGGTTCTTCTACAGCACAGAGTGTATTTCAATAAAGTCTTTAACCCACAGAAGCATCCTGAGGCCTCTTTATTCTAGCCTCAGCCACTGGGGCCGGGACATGGCATCACTGCTCTAGGGCCATAAGAAGTTGGGGGTCCCCTGATGGTTTTGCTGTGGACCAGTGCCTCGGGCATCACAGATATGCAGGGGTATGTGTCTCCTAGGCCACTGTCCCCAGCTGAGTGTAGTGCAGATGGAACAGATCCCAGTCTTCTCCAGATTCCATCAGCTGAGTAGGCATGGGGGCAGCAAACAATAAGGAAGGATCATGGAAGGGAGAAGGGACTAAGGAAAGGTCATGTATGGGGCTATGAGATGCCTCTATCTTCTTACCGTTCCCCAGGCTTGCCCGGTTCCCAGACCTGGGGAGCTCCTATGCTAACTTGGAGTTTAGAGGCAGTTCAAGTGCCTACTCTTCTGGCACTCAGCCTTTCTCAAATCATGGCCAAGAGCTCCCATCCTCCCAGCCCACTAAAAGGCAATCCTGATGCCATATACACATGGCCACAGTGTCTAGATACCTTTCCAGCAACACCTGGAAAACTTGAGTGATTCCCCCTTCCCAGAAATCTTGCTGCAAAAGCTTCCTTTGCTTAGTTTATGAAGTGGGCTCCACCCTCTTGCCGAACCCTTCAGTAAGTTCAGCAAGATGGCCACACGAGGTGTGTTTCATACCACCGACTACACGCAAAAGGGGCTCCCCCGGGCTTCCCTGGTGGCACAGTGGTTAAAAATCCGCCTGCCGATGCAGGAGACATGGGTTTGAGCCCTGGTCCGGGAAGATCCCATATGCCGCGGAGCAACTAAGCCCGTGCGCCACAACTACTGAGCCTACGATCTAGAGCCCATGCTCTAGAGCCCGCAAGCCACAACTACTGAGCCCGTGAGCCACAGCTACTGAAGCCCGCATGCCTGGAGCCCGGGCTCCACAACAAGAGAAGCCACCGCAATAAGAAGCCCACGCACCGCAACGAAGAGAAGCCCCCGCTCGCCGCAACTAGAGAAAGCCCGTGCACAGCAACGAAGACCCAACACAGCCAAAAATAAATAAATAAATAAATAAATTTAAAGGGAAAAAAAAGGGGGCTCCCTGAAACTCACAGATTTAAGCATTGCAAAGACTGTGAAGGGTGATCTAACACTTCCAACCTGAGCTGTTTATCATTTCAGGCCCTGAGAGGTCACATTCCATTTACTCCTGTAGGTGAAGATCTGCTGGTGCTACAGACTGGAGGACACTCTGGAGATGTCCCACTTAAATCTCAACCCTGGAGCTACCCAGATGTGGTAGCCTTAGAGCATCATTCTGGATTGATCCTAAGATTAGTTTTAAATGCTATTCCAGATTTCAGGTTTTCATGCAGTGTTATTTTTACAGGCTGATTATTGGGGTAGAATGTTAGGGTGGTCCCCTTCTCATTTGCTTTATTCATTTTTATAAATTATATGCGTGCACACACATTTCTACCAGCTGCCCCAAAATGAGTCTCAATGTGAACACCACTGAGCACTCAGGCAGGGAGAAGTCAGCGAGACGTCAGCAAGCAGGGCCTACGTCCCAAAAGCCTCCCTAGAGCTCCATTTTCTGGACCATCACCTCCACTTATTTTTCCTCCTTTTCATCTCTTTTCCTCTGTGTCTGCACCCCTGCCCCTTAATCACAACACAGTTCACTGAGGCATACAAGTCACTCTGCTTAAAGCAAACTGAGATGGGAATAACCAACACATTCAGCCCCGCAGGGGCAGCCATTCTGCTACCAAACACAACTCTGCCAAACCAAAAGGAAACTCCACTTCTTTCTCCTCTTCCTCATCTCTCTTCCAATTGATGGCAAGCGTAGGGGTTATGTTTTTTGCATGACTTGCTTTCTGGTGCCTCTTGACTGCTCAGACAACTGATTTGCCCATGAGCACCAGCTCTATCCATGTTGGAAATGCTCCTGAGTCTTAATTAAGGGCCAGTACTAGGCACTTGGATCAGTAGGATGAATCAAGACCTAGCCCATCAGGAACCCACACCTAGTGAAGGACACAGCCTGTAACAGCAATTACTCTACAGTGTGGTTAAGTGCTGGGACGCAGGTACAAACAGAATGTCATGAGGAACTGCAAGATACAAGGTCCCCACCCCCCAGTTAAAGCAAATCCTTTAACATGAGATAAAAAATTTACAGGGGGCTTGGGGCAGCTGACCAAGAATCTTGACCCCCCTCCTTGGTTTTCTCGGTTCAGTGATTGTTCCAGCCACCACGCTGAGGCCCCAGGGCAGCAGCATGGTGGGGAGCACACCGTTCTCATCACTGACAACTAAGGCAGAAGCCAGGGGGGCACATCTGAATCTTCATCTACAGAATGGGGAGCAAAGCAATGATTGAGATGATCACACATGAAGAGGTGATCACAGGCTTGGCACAAAATAAGAGTGGGTGCTCATTGTCGGTACATCGCTGCTGGTGGTGGTGATAATCCCGAACTCAGAAGAATCCATCCAGGCTGGACCCTGCTGGGGCTCTCAAGCACAAGCAGCTGCATTCACTGGCCACTTCTCGCAGGGGCTCTCACTACCCCAGCCTCAGACACGACTCTCTGCCGGAGAAGAAAATGAGTGCTGGCCAAGCTAGACAACCAGCCTCCAGCAGAGAATGGTGTGATCCCAGTGCTTTACCTGTCCCAGGTATGTTTATCACCGTCCACCACCATCTGCCCCAACTCTAAGCGACTTGCAGGCAGAGAACATGGTGTCATTACATGTTACTTAAGTAACAGAGCTGGGTTCATGCTCAACAAATGCAATCAGGAAATTTCTAATTTGGCAGGGGCTCTCGGAAAGGGTTATGTCCAACCTTTTCATTTAAAAATAGTTATTGGGACTTCCCTGGTGGCACAGTGGTTAAGAATCCACCTGCCAATGCAGGGGACATGGGTTCGATCCCTACTCCGGGAAGATCCCACATGCCGCAGAGCAACTAAGCCCATGAGCCACAACTACTGAGCCCTTGTGCTGCAACTACTGAAGCCCACACACCTAGAGCTCGTGCTCTGCAACAAGAGGAGCCAACGCAATGAGAAACCCGCACACTGCAATGAAGAGCAGCCCCCGCTCGCACAACTAGAGAAAGCCCATGAGCAGCAATGAAGACCCAAGGCAGCCAAAAATTTAAAAATAAAAAAATAAAAATACAATTATTTACTAGATAATTTCTAAATATAGAAAAATTTAAGGAAAATGTAAATGGCCCCTAGTCACACCACCTAAACAAACTAGGCCCATGTAAACCTTAAAAAATAAAACAAAAGTGCTAGATGCACCCTTGGGTTTTTTTGTGTTTTTTTTTAAGCCAAAACAGTACAGGAATGTGTAAAAAGTTGCTTCCCTCCTACCTTGAACCCTCAGTCCTCCCTACCTTTATCTTGTGTAACCTGCCAAAAATAAGTATGAAAATATAAGCACATATATGCATGCACATATATGCATATACATATATACACATATATGACTTGATTTTTTTTAACATAAATAGGACCTGAAACTTGCTTTTTTTTCCACTTAAGAAGTTGCTATGGTCTGAATGATTGTGTCTCCCCCAAATTCTAACAAACAATGTGATGGTATTAGTAGGGAAGGCCTTTGGGAAGTGATTAGGTCATGAGGATGGAGCCCTCATGAATGGGATTAGTGCCCTTATAAAAGAGACCCTGCAGAACTCCCTAGCCCCTTCCACCAGGTGAGAACACAAGAAGTCTGCAAACCAGAAGAGGGTCCTCACTAGATACCTTGACCTTAGACTTCCAGCCTCCAGAGCTGTGAGAAATACATTTCTGTTGTTTATAAGCCACCCAACCTGTGGGATTTTTCTACAGCAGCTTGAACAGACTAAGACAAAAGGCAATGGACAGGGACCTCCCTGGTGGCGCAGTGGTTAAGAATCCGCCTGCCAATGCAGTGGTTAAAAATCCACCTGCCAATGCAGGGGACACGGGTTTGTTCCCGGGTCCAGGAAGATCCCACATGCCGCAGAGCAACTAAGCCCCTGTGCCACAACTACTGAGCCCGCGCACCTAGAGCCCATGCTCCGCAACAAGAGAAGCCACCGCAATGAGAAGCCCACATACCGCAATGAAGAGTAGCCCCCCTCACCGCAACTAGAGAAAGCCCATGTGCAGCAATGAAGACCCAACGCAGCCAAAGATGAAAAAAAAATTGTTTAATAAATAAAAAAATAAAAAGGCAATGGACAAAGTTCTCAAACCAAAATACTTGCTTCATACTCCCCACACCATGCTACTTTCTGATTATATTATGATCTTGAGCAGTTTATTTAACCTCACTTTGCCTTGGCTTTTTCATGTGTAAAATGGGAATAGGTGAGTCAATACATGTAAACTTCTCAGAATGTAGACGGCACTCAAAAAACATGTACTATTGTTACTTATTACCATTATATCTTTGCACCCTTCCCATGTCATCCTATTTAAATGCTGCCCAGTGTGCCAAGGATATACACTTGTCTACCAAGGATAAACACTTACCCAGTCCCCGGGGGATGGGTATTGAGGTTGTATCTAATTTTTTGCTGTTGCTATTATGAACGATATCAATATTCCCATTCACCAGTTTTTGATACTTTGGTGAGTAGATCCATAGGATACATTCTTGAGGGTGAACTTGCTAGGTCAATGCTTTTGATAGATATTGCCAAATGCCCTCCCAAGATGCTCCACCAATGTATCCTCCCAGGAAAACAGAGAGAGGGTATCTATTTCCCAACTCCAGCCCAGAATTGGATATTTTCAAATTTTTAAATACTTACCATACAAGTGACAAATGGTATCACATTTGTCGTTTTGATTTGAGTCTCTTTAAATTATGAGTGAGGGGGCTTCCCTGGTGGCGCAGTGGTTGAGAGTCTGCCTGCCAATGCAGGGGACACGGGTTCGAGCCCTGGTCTGGGAGGATCCCGCGTGCCGCGGAGCGGCTAGGCCCGTGAGCCACAATTCCTGAGCCTGCGCGTCTGGAGCCTGTGCTCCGCAACAAGAGAGGCGCAATGGTGAGAGGCCCGCGCACCGCGATGAAGAGTGGCCCCCACTTGCCGCAACTGGAGAGGGCCCTCGCGCAGAAACGAAGACCCAACACAGCCATAGATAAATAAATAAATAAAATAAATAAACCCAAAGTTTAAAAAAAAAAAAAGTAAGCTGAAATATTTAAAAAAAAAAAATTATGAGTGAGGTTGAGAACTCTTTAATTTACAGATGAGAAAAACAGACACCCAGTGTCCCCTAACTGGCTTAAGGTCTAATCCTGAGCTAGTTATACAGACAAGCCTGGACCAGATCTCGGCTCTGGGACCACCCTAAGGATGCCCTGACCCCCAGCACCAGGAGGAGAGTCTGACAACCAGTGGACAAACTTCTTCTTTCCCCCTGCCGGGCACACCAGCTGGGTAGGCAGGTGGCTCTCCGATGCCCGGGTTAGGGTGAGAGCCTCCCTCGGGACCCGCAATCCCAAGGCATGTGTTTCCCCTGCCTGACAGGGAAATCTCAGCCTCTTCCTCGGCCCAGGAAGCAGGGCTGTGGGGCCTCTCCAAATGGAGAGCTGCTGACTGCAGCTCGAATACAGAAAGTTTTGCCTCCGAACTGCCTGAGGTTCCAAGGTGTTTTTTCTCCTGCTCATGTCATATCAAATGTTGTTCCATCTGACAGCAAAGTGGTTCGTGTTGTGATTGGACCTTCACGTTCCTCTATCTCCTTCTCTGTGGAACCGGACTTCATTAACTGGGAAAGAACGCTCCTTGCAGTAGGGAAAGGATCTCTGGGCACATCCCGCGGGCGGGGACAGGGCAGGTGTTCACGGGGCAACACAGGGGTGTGAGTACCCGGTCTAGCTGAGGGGCTCAGCTTCTGGGTCTCACTGGTGCTGTGACCTTGGGTGCTTCTCTCTAAGCCTCACCGTCCCCACCTGAACGATGGAAATGACACCGATACCTGCTTTGCCTCACCTGCAGGGTTGTTTCAAGCTAAGTAGATCATGTGGGTGACACTGCTTTGAAAACTGTGAGACTCAGCACAAATGGGGGACCTTGGTGAATGTCAACCAGCTGGTCGCCATCGGCTTCCATGCCAGAATGTTCCTGCAGGAAGCAGCCATCCTCAGACATGGGGTGGGGTCTGCCTCTGCTCCCAGATATTCCTGAAGCCCTCCACCTCACACCAAGCACACCAGAACCAGGCTGATCATCCCGACACAGACTGAGTCGAGGCCTCACCTGGATTGTGCAAAAAAGCATTTCATAAGCATCTGTTTACACATCAGCTAAACTAGGTGTTCAGCAAAGAGAACATCCAGTAACTTCATATTCCTTTGGCAAATTAGGAAGCACAGCTCCACTTGCTGGAATTTCTCAGCCAACTGATACTCACCATACATTAGAATTAAAAACTAAACATGGCCATTTTGAAGGGAATCGTCCTACAGTTATTACATATTTCCCTACCACTTTCCTAAAAAAAAAAAAAAAAGAGTTAAATACAGTCCAGCCTGTCTGCTTATCTCACTGCCACCGTCATAAACACTGATTATCCTTCTAAGTCTCAAATCATAAGAACCTGTTCTACCACTCCTAGCTTTGAGACCTTAGGCAAATTATTTAACCTCTTTGTGCCTAAGTTTTCTGGAAAATCAGACAACCGAGTTAATTAGGAGTGGGGCTACATTAATAACACAAAACCAGCAAGGATCAACTTAAAGTTCAGTGCATGGATTTGGAGAAAGCTCTTTTGTTCTCTGAGATATGTTTTGTTTCTCCCTAGCTCCTGGCTATATTCCAGAGAGCTGAATTTGCTGGCTCCGTGAGGCTCTCTTGTGTGGATATAAATTCCTTTTGGGGACTTGGAGAACATAACTAAGGCCCTGATGGGGACTGTTACACCAACAGCCCAAGCCCAAACCCAAGCGTTCAGTTCCAAAAGGGAGACTTAAAGCCGGCACCCTGGAACAGCCAGGGAGAGACGAACAGAAGACACAGAGAGCACGGAGGCAAGGACAACGGGAGCCTCCCTGAGCCTGGAGAGCGAGGAACAACTTCCCGACTGTCGGCTGTACGCACAGACCAACGTCCCAAACAAGCGAGCTTCGTCTTTGTAAGAAGAAACCTTCAGGGACTTCTCTGGTGGCGGAGTGGTTAAGAATCCGCCTGCCAATGCAGGAGACATGGGTTCGAGCCCTGGTCCAGGAAGATCCCACATGCCACGGAGCAACGAAGCCAGGGTGCCACAACTACTGAGCCTGCGCTCTACAGCCCGCGAGCCACAACTACTGAGCCCACGTGCCACAACTACTGAAGCCTGCGCGCACGCCTAGAGCCTGTGCTCCGCAACAAGAGAAGCCCGCGCACCGCAACAAAGAGTAGCGTCTGCTCCCCGCAACCAGAGAAAGCCGGCACGCAGCAACAAAGACCCAACGCAGCCAAAAATAAATAATTTTTTTTAAAAAAGAAGAAACCTTCAGATGCCCACTTAGGAAACTGAAATATAAAGGATGAAATATAAAAGTGAACACCCAAGAGGGGGAAACCAAGCAATGTAGCTGCTCCAGAAGGTCTGTGTAGGAGGAGCTGAGAAGGGGCACAGGGTTGGCCGAGAAGGGGACGGCTGCGGGGTCCACAGATGGCCCACCTGCAAAACAAGCACACGGAACGCTTGCTTGAGTGGCTTACGTTGTATGTGCGATGGAGAGACTGCGGGGCTAGAGCCCCGAGCCACTCCCTGGTTCAGTCTCTGGAGAGGACAATAATGAAGAGATGAAGCAACTCCATTTCAGGTGACTCGTCCATTTTTCTGAAGGATGTAAAGAATTCTCTCATAAGCTCTGCTCACTTGCTTCCATTGAGCTAGGTTTCTAGAGTTCTATCTATAATATTGAAGTTGTATACTATGGGCATCACACAGCTATTTATAAATATTTCAGCTCTCTCTACTTCACGTACACAGTTATATAACATTTTCCCACCTTGCTGAAGTTAGGTGTGGCCACATGACTAGCTCTGGCCAATGAAATGTGAGCGGAAGTTGGATGGCTTTAAGAGCCAGCACGTGCTTCACCATTTTCTCCCTTCCCTCAGCCTTGGTGACGGGGAATGTTCCATTGCCTCCATCCGGGAGTGAGGTCAAGGATGACTTGGAGCACAGTCCTTAGCCAACCTCAGTAGATACGTAGGGTAAGCAAGAAATAAACCTTCATTGTTTTATGCCCCTGAGTTTTGGGGGCCATCTGTTACCCTATCACCTCGTCTACCCTGAGTGATACACACGTACCACTTAGCCACCAGGACATGACCTTCTTCTAAATCAGTAACTGGTTGTGCACCCAGAGAATTCGCAGTACTAGGAACCTAGCTGTTTATTACGGACGTAGACACAATTTTTAATTATGAGAAACCAAACTCCTTTCCAAAAGGTAAATTTTAAAACTAAGCTCTCAGGAATTCCCTGGCGGTCCAGTGACCAGGACTTTGTGCATTCATTGCCAAGGGCCCAGGTTCAATCCCTGGTCGGGGGAACTAAAATCCTACAAGCCGCGTAGCACGGCCCAAAAATTAATTAATTAATTAATTAAAATGAAAAGAAATTAAATAAAACTAAGCTCTCAAACAATCCCCCAAACCCTCTAATTCCTTTCCTGAGCCCCAGTGTACACGTCCCCAGGTGCAAGGCCAGACATTAAAACCTGCTCCAAATGCACCATCTACCATTAGAGGAGAAGGCAATCATCTTAAGAAACTCCACTTTCCGACGTGGAAGATTTCCCGCATTACATTCTTGATCAACACGCGAGTTCATCCTCCCAGACGTCAAGCTGGACTGGCCAAATGGGAACTCCTTTGTGGGCTCTCCTTCCCTGTTGAATCCAGAGTTTTAAAATGCAGTTCCTTGCAAATTCCCTGGTGGTCCAGTGGTTAGAACTCTGTGTTTCCACTGCAGGGGGCGCGGATTCAATCCTTGGTGGAGGAACTAAGATCCCGCATGCCACACACGTGGCCAAAAAATAAAATAAAACAAAATGCAGCTCCTTGAATATCACTATGGGTTGACAACCCCCAGAGTCAGGTTCAACCCAACTTCTCATGCCTCCAAAGGCATATTTTAATTCACCATTTTATTTAATATATAAAACATGAATTAAGACAAAACTTGCAGTACTCTCCTACACTAAAAAAAAATCCACGAAGTTTTTCTACAGCAAATATATCAAAATATACGTCTCACACAGTTGCAATGTAATCCAGGTACACTGGCTAAGTTGCGACCAATGAAATCTTCCCATTTCTAAAGACCAGGACCAAAGACACAGCTTCTGTTTATATAAAGCCATTGATTCAATCATTTGGGGTCAGATTTATTGTTTTAGCCATCATTACCTTTTTCACTTATAAATCAGTATCAATCTAGTCATTTTAGTGACCAAAATAACTATACCATGATCTAATTTCTTAGGTTGTTAAAATGACCAGATCAGAGTCACAGCGGGTGAATCAATAAAATGCCTGGAAATAAATATGAGGGGAAATGTACAGTCACCCCGTTGGATGTCAAGGTCGAAAGGCCTGCCTTACTACTCGTATCCGTGCCTCAAGCCTTACAATTTATATCTATATTCTGACTTCCCAAGGTGCCGGGGCCAATCTCTAAGAATTCTGATGTGCACGTATTGCAGAACCACTCGGATGTAATAGTCAAGTAAATTATTAATGAAAGAACTATACAAATAAAACATCATGCTCTTTTATGCAGTAATAATTATTATCATAAGCAATGCAAATTGAATAATAAGAATCATCAGGACAGTTCGGTGATAAGCTAACAATTTCTGGCAATCAGACCAAACATCTCTGCTCAAGCTGTTTAATAAAATAAATAGCAGGTTGTTGACATTTTTGTTCAGTTAAGCACACATACATCCAGAGACTACTTATGTGTCCCGGGTAGAAGAGCTAAAAAAGAAGTGGAGACTGAATAATACAAAAGTGGAACCACTTACAATGGGGATCATTTAGATATCTCCACAAGAAATCAATGAATCCTATAAACTGTCCCAGAATCAAATGACATCACTTGCTTATTTATACACACATTGCATACACATACATTTACATATACATCTGCATTACATGAATATACATATATATACAACATTATAAGAATCTTCTTATAATGTTTCAGGTACTTTCACGTGAGGGATAAAGTTAAATGCCAGAAGAATACTAGGCCATCACTATTTAGAAGCATTTATCAAGCACCTAACTTCCTATCACACAGGCACACACCACTTTGCAAAAAAGCAAACCACTTCCTTCTTTACCTTAGAGGACCCCCGATGCTGGAACCCTCTAGAAATCATGCAGTCCTCAAACAGCATTGCCCAATTTTCTACCAGTTCACCCAAGACTGATTCAGAAGAGAAGCTGTCCGTTCACAGATCAAACTAACCACAGAGAAAGTCTATTAAATTCTAATTGGCAAGTAATTTGGACCTTCCAGTAGCAACTACAACCAATTTCCTGCCTCTTTTTGTGTACCTGGAAAAATACGTTTTCTATCTGAGGTAATGATATCCTCTGGTATTCAGAGGAAAAAAGTCAAAGGCAGTGAGGTCTCCTCAGCTTCCAGCAAGAATAAAGAAATGCTAAAGAGTGAGCTGAACCTACCTGCCGTCAGATGTGTTCATCTCACAAGCAAACTCATCTTCTCCTAGGGTCTGAGTGTTGGTAAAAAGTCCAACCATTCAGAGGCCATTTGACTGGGCTTGGTGGTGTATTACGCCCTTTACAATGGACTGCCCTTCATCATGGACTGCCCTTCCTTCATCATGGACTGCCGTATTAACGAGACCAATTTGGATGCCATTCTCTTTCAAGGGGTATCAACTTCAAAACAGCTCTACCTCTTCAGACTCCGGGAGATGCCCCTGCTCTGAGTTGCAATTATTTCCTTTGAACCTAACTCTATCCTAAAAGCCAAAAAACTCTCACCTGAGCTACGCGGCTACCACCACTGATGGAGCTACGATACTTGAGCACAGTTCTGAGTTTGGGCTCAAAAGACTCGGTCCCTGGTTAATGCCCAAATATCCATTTGGGGAGTTCCCATGCATATACCAGAGTGAGAGTAAAATAAATGTGGACACATAAATATGCCCACTATAGGGAAACAGCAGCATATGGCACTTTTTACCAGGAGGAACAGTTCACCCTCTGCCTTTGCAGGGGGGATGGGGTCTGCCGATTTCCACCAGGAGACAAAGGTGTGACTGTGTATTCTTAAGCCAGAGTGCTGTGGCCAGATGCCTACTCATCATTTCAAATGCCTTTCTTCTCTCCTCCCTAAAGCAGGAAGAAAGTCTTAATTGATGCTATGTCTCTAACACTTGCTAATCTCCTGTTTAATAAGGAAGACAAGCCACAGGCTGCGGACCTCCAGTAAACAGCAGTAGGGGCCAGTAAGGAGGAGAGAGAGGGAGGTGAGGAGGGAACCAAGGAGAAGGGGCGAGAGAAGCCAAGTCAGGGAGGTTCCCAGATCGTGATTTTGCACCACAATAAAATTTCAAAAATAGTTTCGGAGAGGCGTAGGTTGCCAACTTTTTATTTTTCCAAGTAAAGAATATTGAACTCACTATCTTGAGCTTATTTTTCTCTTTGCCTTGGACTGGGGAAAAGTTCATCTTTGAACACCTATTTGTACATATCTGTTTGTTCCCCCCTCCTCCCCACACCCCATCAACTGTAAACCCAAGCAGGCCCCTCAGAATCTCTCTACCTTCCACACAGGAGGGCCCCTGGTGTCCAAGAACCACTGAAGTAGACAGATTGGATCCCGAATCTGAGAATTATTACTTACTTTCTCATTTCACTTCAGAATGTTTCACATTTCCTTATCTTCCTTCAGAGAATTTCTGTGAAACACCTTTTCTAAGGTGATATAACTATATGGCCATCTCAAAAAAAAATCAACACATTTTACATCGGATTCATTTCAACCCTTGATAAGAAAGCAGTATGCATGCTTCTAATGGAAATGAATTCTAACAAAAGGGTGTATTCACACTTTCAGCCTAGGGGCCTGACCCACGAGGGCCAAGAACACATGTGCAAAGAATGTGAATGCCGTCTTTTGCAGGCAGACAGCAGAAGGAGCAAATGACCAAAGATTTCCATCCATTTATCTTGACACAAACCTACTCTTCCGCCAGCCAAGATGACGGTTCTGAAGGGAACCAACTTGCAGAGTCTGGATCTGAACCAGGGCTTTCAGCAACAACTAAGGATTTAGACCAGCTTAATTTCTGAATTCTTGTAAAACAAAGACCATATATGTTAAAGTGGCCAGCTCAGGGCCTGTGTGCAAACATCTCCCTCTTCCCTTGAGACGAGAGCTCTGTATCTGGCCTCTCTCTCCCTGGCAAACAGCTTGCAAAGGGCTTTCAAACATGAAGAACTCTTTGTTGAAGAAGCTCTCATATCTACCTTGTTATCTGCAGTACATAGAAACAACTGACTTAGAAGTCTTTTCAATTCATTCTCATTAAATAAAAGATGGATTTTCATCTCATTTCCAATTATCAGTCAGGAACATACATTCTTTTTTTGTGGCTGCATTGGGTCTTCATTGCTGCGCTCGGGCTTTCTCTAGTTTCGTTGCGGTGCATGGGCTTACTGCGGTGGCTTCTCTTGTTGTGGAGCACGGGCTCTAGGTGCACGGGCTTCAGTAGTTGTGGCACGTGGGCTCAGTAGTTGTGGCGCACAGGCTTAGTTGCTCCGTGGCATGTGGGATCTTCCCGGACCAGGGCTCGAACCCATGTCCCCTGCATTGGCAGGCGGATTCAAACCACTGTGCCACCCGGGAACATACATTCTTTTTTTTTTTTTTAAAGATTGATTGATTGATTGATTGATTGATTGCTATGTTGGGTCTTCGTTTTTGTGCTAGGGCTTTCTCTGGTTACGGCAAGCGGGGGCCACTCTTCATCGCGGTGCACGGGCCTCTCACCATCGCGGCCTCTCGTTGCGGAGCACAGGCTCCAGACGCGCAGGCCCAGCAGTTGTGGCCCACGGGCCCAGTCGCTCCGCGGCATGTGGGATCTTCCCAGACCAGGGCTCGAACCCGTGTGCCCTGCATTAGCAGGCAGATTCCCAACCACTGCGCCACCAGGGAAGCCCAATTATAATCATTTTAAGAGCTACCATAAAATGAGCGTTTACTGTCTGCCAAGCACTGTGCCAAGTATTTTACTTTTATTTATTTATTTTTTTAGTGACGTATAGTTGACATACAACATTATGTTAGTTTCAGGTGTACAACATAGTGATCCGACAATCGAATACATTATGAAAGGATTACCACGACAAGTAAAACCATCTGTCCCCATGCAAAATTATTACAGTACTATTGACTCTATTCCTTATGCTGTATTTTACATTCCCACGACTTATTGATTTTACAGCTGGAAGTCTGCATCTCTTAATCCCCTTCACCCAACCCTCCTCCCCCTGTGCCAAACATTTTATAAGAATTATTTTACTTAATTCTCATGCCAACTCTATAAGGTAAATATCATTATCCCCCTTTTACAGGTGGGGAAATGGAGGCTCAGATACCTTCCATTATTTTCTAGGAATCCACAGCTCAGAAATCACACCCCAAGTCATTCAGCTGGAAAGAGGAGGGACGGGAATCTGAAACTCTGGCTGATATGCTAACCCTAACATCCACTGCCTCCCCCTGGCACCCTTGGGTCGCTCACTACAAGCAACCCTGCCAGAAGCCACAGCTTTTACGGTGCATGCAGTTTAACTGGCACCGCTAAAAACGCAGCCCATCCCGTCTTTCCTAGAAGCCAGCGTTGTTTTCACTCTGCTTTCAAGTCCTGTTGAGGCTTCATGCCCGCTCTCTCAGGAGGCCTCATGTCAGCCCTCAGGCCTTGGACCACCACAGCAGTCATTCAGTCCAATTAGACAAAGCCATTTCTCTCAGGAGAGCTGGTGCAATTCCACAATGGTTTATGAGGGACCAAAACTCTGATCTTGTTTTAAATAAAGCAAGCCCTCCAAAGTTCACAAATCTCTTTCATCTGCTTTAGTTTGTGATGACAATGAGACAAACGTTAGTGGGGAAGCTGTCCCCTCCACCACCGATGTCTCGCTTTGTGACCTTCCTTGGAGATTCTGCGGCCCCTCAGTTTCTCTATATACAGAATACAAACTCTTACCTTCTTCAAAAAAATGAGTGTGGCGACCAAGTGAGATAGTAAAAATACTTGGAGAAAAAAAAAATTAAATGCCGTCTACAGCGAAGGTGTTAATGTCATATCTTTTCCAAATAGTACAGGTTCTGGCAAATTCCACCGGGCATTTATTTACAAGGCCAAAGCACAGATCCAGAAACTCTCTCTGTTACATATATGGGGATTTCCATTTAATGAAATGTTTCCAGGAAACACCTTAGAGCCATAAGCAAACGTGCTAAGCGGGCAGCCATAGGAAAACTCCCCGTAGGTCTATGAATCAGTCCTTGGGAGAGTTTTCTGTTTTGTTTATTAACATTTGGGCCCCATTTATGACTCAAGCATAACTTCCCTTGGCATTAAAGTAACTGGGAACTGAGATTAATTGCCCGATTTTTAATTACATTTGGCCTCTTGGCACTGCATGTTGTAAGTACCCTGTCTCTCAGGGCACACTGACAACAAGTGATCTGTCGTCGGCTATTCTGAAAGAGCTTTGGTGTCTGCGCAGTTTATGATCACTAAAATAAAGGGTTCTAGCCTTCTAAGAATCTAACACACACACTCTTTGTGTGGCTTTACAAATGCCTCAAATAATGAGACCATCACGGGAAAACATATTGAATTGAGTTTCTCGACTATTTACACACCCCCTAACCTGTCCAGTTGCCTCTGCCTCTTCTGGCCTCAGACTCCATTTTGAACATGGATTTCTTTTTTCCTTTCTGGAGTCTCTTATTTTCTCCACTGTATTCATTCAGAGGGGGGGAAAAAAAAAGACCTCATAAATGTCATTTCATATTCCAAGCAATTTGCTATAGGCAACTACACCATTACTTTGTACAAATAAATTTACATAAATCATTATTAGAATGTTTTATCTTAGCAAGATTATTTGGTTCCCAGAGCACAAAATAAATGCATGCTTAAAGCAGAATATTTTAAAGTTATTCCTATATTGTTTATGAGGCGGGATTAGAAATTTCCATCTAATTTTTCTTTCATAATGGAATTCCTTTAGTTTTCTTTGTACATCTAGAAACCACATGTATAATTTTCTAGGGGGTTTCTTGAAGCAAGCATTGCAATAGATGCTTCTGATACATTTGGTCCATTTTTCAGAGACTATTCCCTTTGATTCCATGGGGTCAGTTTTGAACAGTGATTAGGAAGGCCAGGAACCAGGGAAATTAAAACCATCTCCTGAGTAGATGGGTTTTTGTCTGATATTATTCTGCAAGCAAACCAGTCGTTGGTTGTGGTTTGGCTTTTTTTTTTTTTTTTAAATAAACAAATTTGTAAACAAAATTCCTGAAAATGGAGCTCAGTTTCTACTCACTGTTTAAGTTGGGAAGATGCCTGTTTGGATCAACTGCACAGTACATGACAAGTCTTCACTGGAGTTCTACTCCACCCTAGATTTCAAAATAACATCTTTTCTCCCTATATATAAAGGTAGTGCCCATTTTTAAAACAAGCTGCAGTTGTCAACATCAGGGAAGCGGGCAGAAAGGGACCAACTGAAAGTCAGGAGTGGAGCTTGCCACCCTGAACCTGTTAACCTGCTGGCTCCGGGTAACTAGTCTTCTCATCGGGGTCAAAAAGGGCTGGACTCACCGCTCAGAGCTGTACCCTTCTCCCCGTGTGTGGTGTGGGAACAGATTCCCAAGCCAGTGTCAGGGAAGTGGGGCCCCACGTGGTCAAGGGCACAATCCTCGTAAAGGATGAGTGAGACAGTCCCGTGCAAGAGCTGGAAAGAGCAAGAAAGAGCTGGGTTCCAAGCAAAGTGGTGCCACTCTCTAGCTGTGATCAGGCACAATTTAAACCTTTCTGCATCTGTTACCTCATCTTAAAATGAGGTTACTTGTACCTACTTCACAAGTTTGTTTGGGGAATTAAATGAAAGAAGGCAGGCAGAAGCTGAGGACAGTGTGACCTCTGGAAGAGGCTCAATAAACAGTAGCTAACATTAATCTTCAAGGATGACCAGCGGGGTCAAGCTGGGGTGATCATGTCACGTATTGTCGATACCAGCATATTTCCAGGTGTGAAAGGAAGGGCTGTATTTTAATTATGTTGGGTCAACTGGCAAATGCTTCCAGGCACACTGGGGCATGTGTGACTATCCCAACTCCAGCCCATCACCATTCAAGACCCGGTAAAGAAGTTAGGTAACGATTATATCTTACGTATTTTACGACTCGTTATACCTTTTAGAGATCTTTCATACATCTTTTCAAGCCTTTCGTAAACTGGGTGAAAAAATGTAGGTCTGGGTTAATTACCCTTTAATCATGAGCAGACAGAAGCACAGATAAAAGTTCGGGCTTTCCCACAGTGACACAGTGTTGCAGGGGCAGTGGGAACCCCAAGCGTACCTCATGCTGCTCCCTACTTCCTACCCTCCCAGCAACGAGACAGGGTCATGTGACGAGTTCTGGCCAATGGACTGTGGACGTGGAATTGGTCTGAGTCACTTCTGGTCTAAGGCACCTAAGAATGGGTGTGTGTTCTCAACTCTTTTTCACATATCGAAGCAACCAGGAAGCCACAGTTTGAGACGTAGGTGTCACAAGATGGGGGAGGCAGCAAAGCCACACTCGTGCAATCCAACTCTGGGTGAGTGAGAAATAAACTTTTATTGCACTAAGCCCTGAGATCTGGAGTGTACTTTTTACCCTAGTATCCCACAGCCTGCCCTGGCTCAGCTAGCTAGTACGATTAGAACCCACATCTCCAACTTTCACCAGTTTTCACTCAACAGTATCAAAAATCCCACCAGATTGGCAAAATGCTGCCAAGATTAAATGCCATAGCTTACTCATGGCAAATCTTCAGTGCTTACTTGATTTAAAACAAAATGTTTTTTTGGTTTAAAACAAAATAGTTCACACCCAGTGCCAAGTAAAAAGAAGAAAGTTCCAAAATGCAGGCTATATTTTAATTTGGTGCTGATTTGTTCCAACATTTACCTTAACCCGAGACGCCTGGATGCCTCATTTTAAAGACAACCCTAATAATTAGATTCCTGAAATGAAACAGCCTCAATGTCATATCTAGCTTTAACTGAAAGTTAAATAGATGAACAGAAAAATCCAACTAGACTATGACCAATTCTCTATCTCAATCTAGAAAATTCCTCTCTTCCTCTCTTGCTTATTTAAATCCTACTCATCCTTCAATCCTATTTTCTTTATGAGGGAAAAAGTTCCACACCTCAAATTTTGCAAACACTTGTGTCAATCAATTGCCTAGGCCAGAGGATAGCAAATTTGTTCCTGTAAAGGGTCAGAAAGTAAATACTTTATGGTTTCTGACGCACCTATTCAACTCTGCCCTTGTAGCACAAAAGCTGGTATAGACAATCTGGAAATAAATAAACATGACTATGTTCCAGTAAAACTTAATTTAGGGACATTGAAATCTGAATTCCATATCATCTCTACAAGGCAAAATATACTATTCTTCTTTTAATTTTTTCCAGTCATTTTAAAACGTGAAAACCATCTTGGCTTGTCCACCCCAAACAAGCAGTGGGCCACGCCTGGCTGGCGGGCCGCAGCTGACCCACCCCAGGCTTAGAAGAGGCAGGGCAACGACAGATTAAGCAGTTGCTTTTGTGGGAGGGGAACACAAATACTGTTGTTCTAGTTCTTCCACTTCCCGGTGGCTGGTGACCCGGGGCTCTGACTCCAGGAAGGCCTGAGCTCCCGGATCAGCCAGGCCTCAGTTCCAGAAGCACTGCAGCACGCTAAGGCAGGTGGTGTGTGGCCACGCAGACCTGACGGGATGGGCAGGAGCCTCGGCCGGCGACCCTCAGCAGCACCCTCAAGACCCAGGGCAGGAAAGCCGCCACTGCTTTATCCAAAAGAGCCAGGTGTGGGCAGGATTTGCTGGGCCATTGCAAGATGAATCAGCGCACTGGGCTCCCACCCCTGACTATGGCCCCAGCTTCAGCCTTGAGGCCCTCCCTGAATTCTGGTTTTCTGAACTCTTGATACACTCTTGGCCTCAACGTACAAACTCATGTTCCTGGCTTCTTCTTCCTACTCTTCCGCTCCACTTCTCAACTCAGAATCACCCGCTGTGAACCACCAGGTACTGACCTCACACAGCACCTGGTTCATCCCGGGGCCCTGTCAAGCCACACCTGCCAGGCAGAGTGCGGAGGGGAGGGGGGCAGGTATGTAAGAATAAACAGTCAGGTAGAGAGGCGGAGGCCAGGTATGGGCAAGCCCAAGGAAGCAGAAGGCCAGCCAGGTAGCAGCCAAGCCAGGGCTGGGGCACCAGAGACTAGGGTCCCCTGAAGGAAGCTGTCAGCCAAGGTGACTCTGTAACAGAGCAGGTAGGGTGTCCACAGGGGAACCTTAAGGGACCCAGGCCCTGAGAAGGAGCCTGGCTCTGGCTGGGATAGAGGCTCAGGGTCCTCCAAGCCCTGTCTGGTCCTCACTGGCTAGTCTCATGGCAGGCTCATTCCCGCCTTCCGGGCCAGACCAGGTTGCTCCTCTTCCCTCCTGGCTGAATGATCCACAGTGACCAAATGACCTCCTTCAGCCCTCCCTCTTCCATGAATTCTCTGATTATTTCAATCCCAGTCCTCAAAGTCTCTTAATTCCCTGAACCAGAGAGCTACCATAGTGCACTGCTCCGGCCGGAAGCTGAGCGCCATCCGCCATTTTCTTATGAGCGAGTCGTGGCTCTTTTGCTAAGGTCTGAGCTTCGTGAGGATGTATCTTATATTTTTATACATCTTATAGTTTTTTATCCCCATCTGCCCTGAGAACACATAACAGATACTCAATAATATTTATTAAACTCAATTAAAAGGTCCAACATTAGAAAGATTAATACAATTCAAAAGAAATATAGTATCATGGGAAAGAAAATGATTTAGAGAAACTACGTACGGCAGAGGCTAGTTCCTATACAAAAATTCCCAGCGATGTTCCTGTTGCTTTGTGTCTATGACACACACCAAAATTTTAAATAAAGATGTGACTCAACATTCTCATTATCTTAATGCCTAAATTCATTGACCACATTGTCAGTCTGATCAGCTGTATAAATTGATCATTAAGAAGACACGGAGGAAGAGGGGGAGGATTTCAATTGCTGGAGAAACAATCAATTTGGCATTTGCATTTAAATATACCTTTGGTATTTCATTTATTCACTGCAATCTCCATGAGGTGTAAGCCAGCTGGGGAAGGCAAAGCTTGGTTACCTGAGTCAGAATGGGTCCAGGAAACCGAGGTCAGCATTGCTCCAGTCACAGAAAGGACAGAGAGGCCTCCATGATTACGAGAACGCTGGTCTTCTAGGAGATGATGCGTCTAGTGGCTGGTGGAGAGGAGTAGAAGGAAGATGGGATTAGAGCAGAGGAGGAGAGAGAACCCTCTCAACCACAGTGGATGTCATCTCTGGCCTGACTCTCTAAAACATGACATACTTCAGCGAAAAAGTCAATTGCAACTGTACCTCTTTATTTCTTGGAAAGTTATTGAAGCACTGGGTCTTTCGTGATGGAGTGTTCTTGAAACTGCCGCATGGGGCATAAAAGGACCCAGAGATTTGAAAATACATGCCATAGATATTATGAGATTATCTTATTTTACTATAGCTGCCATTGAGACACTTGTGAGATCATTTTACTTTACTTCAGCTGTCACTGAAACACTTGTCTATATAAAGGAAAAACATCAGAGCACCAGCAAGCCTTCAAGGCCAGCGTTCCACCACGAGAACCAGCCTTGATCCTCTCGGTAGACCAGGTATACAGGCTGCAAAGTCAATGACTCTCTAGTCTGTTGTTGTAAAATAAAATTACGCTGGCTCTATTCCTGGAGAAAAAGATGCCATCAAGCTAAAGCTCACAAAATGGGCTACAAGTTTGGAGGATACAGTTAACCTATAATCTTACAAAACAGAAAAGTTGGTACACGAGATAGATGGCATAACAATTTCTTATGGAAGATATTTTTTTGACCTACACATCAAGGAAGACACAGCAATAGGCTCTCTAATGAAAAGAATGGTGTGAGCCTATGAGCTTTAGTGTGAGAATGTTAGGAAATAAATTCATTCTATCAGTGGTTCTCAAACTGTGGTCCCTGGAAGGGCAGCATCAGTATCACCTGAGAATTTGTTGGAAATGCAGATTCTTGGCCCTACCCAAGATCTACTAAATCTGAATATTTGGAGGTGGGGCTCAGGGATCTGTTTTAACAAGCCCTCCAAGTGATACTGATACATCTTAAATCATTAATTCATCCACCCATCCAAAGACATTGAGTCCATTGTTAAAAAATAAAATTACCCTACTCTACTGCATGTTAAGCTTCAATTAAGGCCAAAGTATTGGGCTAGGGATTGGGGAAGGAAGAAGGGTCAGAGTGAGAAGATGATGAAATCCCTGCCCTTGAGAAATGTATTGTCCTCTATGGGAGATAAAACAGGTATACAGGCAACTCAAATACAGACTGTGTTATTTTCTCTAACAAAGAGTTAGAAGGTTTCAAAGGAGACATTTGTTTCTGATTGGTGTGGGGAGGCAGGTAAGGGAAAGCATCAAGACAATAGTAATGGGACTTGAGATCTGCACAGGATTTTGACAGGTGGGAATAGGGAAAAGCTGAAGCAAAGGCCCAGAGGTGAGAAAGCATGAGGGCTATTCAGGTACATGGAGGAACCAGGTCTGGCTGATACGTGAGAAACTTGGAGGTGATCTCGGTGAGACAAGGTTACTGCCAAGCACAGACACGTAAATGCTAGGGGCCCGTTGCTTCTCTTTCTTGTATGAAGACTACTTAGCGGCACCTGTGGCTTATGTTTAGAAACTGACGGCTGATAAACCAGGTGATTTAATAATTTCTAAGTCTAGTCTGCTTTTCTGTACTTTTTGAACTGCTTTTTCTAGAGGGGAGCACCTCAGCTGCTTCAAGGATTAACTGCTGAAGGTTTGCCCTGGAGGAAGACACAAAAGAAAATTTCAAAGCAGGCCTAAGAATCCGGATGTCACAGTAGCCTCGGGCCATTCTGCAAAGGGGCAAAATGTTACCACACCTAAAAAGCCCCTGAGGGCACTGATGGTTTTAGCTTTATAAAATAACTCAAGTGGAGAGGGGTGTGCCTTAGTCAAAAGGAAAAGTTAAACCAGGGACTGGGAGAAATGGGTGTAGGGATCAAAAGGTACAGACTTCCAGTTATAAAGTGGATCAAAAGGTACAGACTTCCAGTTATAAAGTAAGTCGTGGAGATACAGGATGACTATAGTTAATAAGACTGTATTGCATATTTGAAAGTTGCAAAGAAAGTAGATCTTAAAAGTTCTCATCACAAGAAAAAAAAATTTTTGTAACTATGTAAGGTGGCGATATCAACTCGACTTATTGCGGTAATCATTTTGCAACGTATACAAATATTGAATCATCGTCGTACACCTGAAACTAATAAAGTTTTATGTCAATCATACCTCAATTAAAAAAATTAAAACATGCCCTAAAAAAGTTAAACTAATACTCAACACTTCTAATTAGAGAAAAAAACTACTTCTCATGATCAAGAAGGTATGGCTTTTGCTTCTAGAAAACTGACATAAATAGAAGGCTTTATTTCCTGGTGCTGCTAGATGAATGATGAAAAACTGAAGATGTTTTTGATGTCATGCAAGGCTCTGATGGAAGTGAAGCTGGATTCAGAATCGGCTGCTCATCCCAGTTCTGCCATTTAGCCATCTGTGTCATTAAGGGCAAGACACTCAACTTCCTAAACCTCAGTTCTTCATCCATCAAGAATTAGAGACACTGGGCTTCCCTGGTGGCGCAGTGGTTGAGAATCTGCCTGCCAATGCAGGGGACACGGGTTCGAGCCCTGGTCTGGGAAGATCCCACATGCCGCGGAGCAGCTAGGCCCGTGAGCCACAACTACTGAGCCTGCGCGTCTGGAGCCTGTGCTCTGCAACAAGAGAGGCCGCGATAGTGAGAGGTCCACTCACTGCGATGAAGAGTGGCCCCCGCTTGCCGCAACAAGAGAAAGCCCTCGCACAGAAACGAAGACCCAACACAGCCATAAATAAATTAAAAAAAAAAAAAAGACTAAAAAAAGAATATATATATATATTTCTTCCTCTGGGTTCCAGTCAAAAAAAGTTTGAAAGCCACTAGTGTAGGTGACCTAGACCACCCCCAAATCTACCAAAAAAAAAAAAAAAAGAATTAGAGACACTGACTTGTCCCACCTTTGAAATTTAAATAAGAAAACAGACAAGAAGTTGCTCTGAAAATTGTAAGGTGCAATATTACACAGGGGTATATTTTTATTGTATATATAATTATACTATCCTACTCACTGAGACATTTGGGTACTAATCATACTTGTTACTGTATCGGCCTTTGAAAATATAAAAGTAAAATGTTTCTTAGGCCCAGACTCTCCTTTTAAATATTTGCAGATAGAGCAGTTCTAAGGCACAAACTTGGCATCAACCAAACTGTCCTCCCAAGAAACATTTCAAGGTAAATTTTTTACTTCTAATTTTTTTTTTTTTTTAACTTTTATTCCTCTGACCTCGCTAGAGCATCCAGATATCTTTCAGCAGCTCCTGGTGAGCACGACTCAGTCTGCAGCAACACAGACATATGATGGCGATAATTTATCATCTCTGCAGTAGTTTAGTCCCAGATGGACCATTTACTAATTTATTTCCATATGTAACTGGCAGAAAGATTAATCAGGCTTCCAACTCAGAAACCTGAATTGTGCTTCATTCCCTTAACAGGCTAACTCTGGACCACAGGAAGTACACCGTTTACATAGAAAACCAAGAGTTTCTCTTAAAAAGCCTGTCGACCTTAGACACAGGCCTTTAAACACACACGCACGCACACACACACACACACACACACACAAGGCCTGCTCCTTATGTCAACTTGGAAGGCTGGTTCTTTCTTTAGATACTAATAGACTTCCCATAGGAGCTGCGTCTGATAGAACTGCAGGCAGAAGTAACGCCAAATCAGGCCCAGTTGCAGCTACAGTTCCCTCCCTGTGTGCAAGCACGGGGTCTCGTATTTCTGAAACTGAACAGATCTTTTTGCCATGGTGCTACACCCAGCTGGCCGGCTGTGCGGTGCCCAGGCACTGGAAAGTATGTGCTTTCTTTTTTCCACTCTTTTTAAGGGTCTGAACTTGACTGAATCCAGCAGCTGCCGTGGCTTCAGCCAAGCGATGGCGAATGAATTGTTAGCGTCGCTCTCAGGCCCCCTGAGTTCAACTCTCAGTTCACTTTCGTTTTTAATTCTACCCCAGTGATATCAGCCTTGAGCAAAGAGTGGTTAGTGGAATTATTGTTGGATGACGGTGTTTACAGATAGAAGGCCAGCCAATCCCAAAACGGGGCAGAAAGGAAACTGACTGGTTATATCTTCAGTGGAACCCAAGGCCACAGCCAGGAAGGCTCAGGAGGCAGGACCACGTAGAGATATTACCGGCTGGATCCACACACACCTGGGTCACTAAACAATCATGTGGCTTTGGAAAAGTCACTTACCGGTTCAAGTTCACAATTCTCTCCTCTGTAATATGATTTTAGCTCCCAAATTTTAGCTCTAAAATCTTTGATTCCATGAAGATGAAAAAAATATCAGCCATTCACCTGGTTTCCGTGTTTAGATGATGCCAAACAGCCAGAAGTTTGGAAGCATCTGAAAGTAGCTGAATCGGTCACGATGCTTGGTTCTGTGACAGACATAGCCTTAGGAATCTCAGTATCTAACAGTCTGTCTTTGAGCAGAAGACTGACCAATGATGTATATCTTTGCAAGTGTTTAAGAATTCAATGAAAAACAAGTTTGAAGTACTGTTCTAGGTATGGCAAAAGCTACAGAAGTACCTAAATCAGCGTCCTGTGTCTTTGATACATTTACATCACAGTTCAGAAAAGGTACAACTCGTCCTAATATAGTGAAATAAGTGCTATAATTTGAAGACCAACTGTTATGGGAGCATGATGGAAAGGATGGAAAAATCATCCCAATGAGGGTGACAGGGGGAGATCTGTAAGGTTTTCTGAAGGAATTGGAATTGAAGCTGGGAAAGTGGGAGGAAAGGAATCTGGGCAGAGACAGCAGCAAGAGCAAAGGCCTAGAAACTTCCCCACGTGGCCAGGATATAATATTTATTACCCTAGGGCAGGCCCCGGGATGCTCAAGAAAGAGACCTAGTGACAGAGAAGGCTGGAAAGGGACTAATGGTGGAAAGTCCTGGACACCAGCCTGGGGATTGGCTCTTACCCTGTGACCACTAAGAACCTTCAGAAATAACTAGGCAGTGGAGGCTCTAAATGAGCTATGCCCAGGAAGTTTATTCTGGCAATTCTATTACCATTTACGATCGGTAATAAGATCAGTCTGTACCTTCATTTTTCTCTTATTCATTTCATGCTGCCACTATTTGGGAATCCCTCAAATTTACTTTTTTCCAAATCAATTTCCTGGCTCTTCAGATGGAAGCAATTGAGCTTCCTACAAGCACTGCCAGGGTTTTACATTTGAATGACTGGTGCCGCCTAGGGCTTTATGTTTTGGTTTATGTGTTTTTCTATTCTTACGAAAGAGTTAACATACCATGGCTTAGACTGGTGTTTTCTGGAGATTTTTTTTTACACTGGAAAGTACTTTGGGATGATGAAAAAAAAATATACAAACGTGTCAACTGTTGGAAGGGCTTGCACTCCCCAAACAGGCAAAAGTTGAACCATCATCCAAAGTAGTTCATTGGCACTTTTCTGATTTCCAGTTTCAGAGCTCAAGGGTAATGAACCCAAGGCTTCCAGGGCCCCTCAAATGTACTAGCAGAACATCAAGTAAACCCTCACACCAATAGTATTTGGTTTCTCTGCCTCGGGAGACCAAGCACAGGTGGCTTCCTGCAGCTGTCACAGAGAGAGGCTGCCCACCAGGATACCCAGGGCCCGCCGGGCAGCTCAGGCCATGGGGGAGGGGGTCTGCAAGCCTGCCCTTCCATCGGCCCCAAAGATGGGCTGGGGTCCCGAAACTACAGAGATGAGCGTGAGAATAGGCAGAGGGGCTCCCCGTCTGAGAAAGGAGCTGCCTTTAGCAGAAGCCTCCATAAAAGAAACAAAAGCAAAAACCAACACAAAAACTCCCCTTAGAAGACACAGACTTCACTTCCCGTCTCTGGGTGGCTCGGACTCAACATTAGTTTCACTTTGGATCACCTTATTTAGAAGGCAAATCGTATCTATCCCCTAAGGTGTCAAACATTCTAGGGTTCCATCCCTGACTCATAACCCCAAATCCCTCCCAGCCCCCCACACCCCCAGGTGTGCAGGAAGCTCCCGAACCCCCTCCTCCCATAGGTGTTCTCTGAACATTCAATCAAATAATTACTGTGAAGAACAGTGTGCAGTAGACGCGGGAGACAGTTCCCTGTGCACATAAAAAACAGTCACACATACAAGAGTTGCGTTTCTCATGCCACTTTTTATAAAAGTCCACCTATGGTCAGGAAAATGAATCCTCCTCAAATGAATAGATTAGCTTAAATTACCATGCCATTTTACATTCTCTTTCCTGATACATAAATAATAAAACTGTAAGGTAAATGCAGGCTCACACTGAATAATGGGCATAAATAAAAATATTCTGACATGAAAAACTCAGTATAAATTGAACTACAACATACTTGAAAGCTCCCGCAATCATAATGTGCACATCAAAATCCATGAGCCTAATACCTAGGCTACTATTCACAAGCAGAGGTCTAGCCTGTAACTAAATACTCATTTGAACAATTCTCCTCCTAAATTACTGTACAATTTGATTGCAAAGTCACACACTTACAGAGTCTATCATCTTTCCTTGGGTGCTCTCTAACCAACACTCAAGTCTTATCAGGCTACAATGTGGCAGCATAATATAAACACACAGGACAGTAAATGGTACCAAAAAGTAGCAGCGAATGTCAAAGACAAACCAGGGTCATCCTGGTGAGAAGGGAGATATTTACATAAGCATTCAGAAAGACAATGGAGCCCCAATTTCTCTTTAACTGCATACCCAATCAACCTCTCTGCTCCTCACCTGATCATTTTTATATAAAAGCAATTTTACAATGATACATTCAAATACCTTAGTTGCCATAAACTCAGCAGCAGTTAAAGATTCTGGTGCACACTGATTTGCTTTAAGACTCAGCTATTTTCAACCAAAGCTTACATTCCTTACCCATCACTACCCGCCCTCCAAAAAATTAGCTTCACTGGCAATATCCTTCTTAAATATGTCATCTAAAAAAAGCCATTTTCTTACCTTTGTAACTCACTCACATTTGTTTCATTTGATGATATTTACCCAAGCAAGGATAATTGTTTGACTGGAATCTTGCAACTTTCAACTTTGCCCAGATTTTGCTGTCATGAGGAAGGGGAATGCCAAAATCCCCAGTACATCGCTTAGCTGAGCTAATATACATCTGAATCAGAGCTATATTTTAAATTCTTTTACACTTACTTAATATAGTACGTGCTGCCTGTCCACTGATGCGATATCAGAAACCTGCAAGCTACTATTTCTGCAACTGTGTCACTGTAGATAGTCTGAAACATGTACGTAGCTGTTGCCATGGAAACAAACACAGCTAGGGTAGAGTGCCACGCTGTGTTAATTCCTTCACCCATGAACCCCAGGGGAATGCTAACATTCATCTTCTTTCTCCTTTAGTCTCACACTGCTTTAATATTTTTTTAGCATTATCAAATGATGTACTAAATACATATGGTACACCTGAAAATACGGATGGCTGAAATGAGCTGTGTGCCAACCTAGCCTGCTGGGTATCTGCTTAAGGTGGTGCAAATAGGCACGGATCCTTTCACTAACTTCTCCTGGGAGAAATGGAGAACTTTGTTTCTTTCTTTTAAAACGGTGTGCGTAGGACAAAAAAAGGTGAGCATCTCGTCTCACCTAAGGACAGTTATCATGGAATTGCACCACAATGAAGATGCGATCAGAAATGTGCCATCTCAGTTCTGTGAAAGGCAGGGGGAGGTTTTGCAAACTTTCCGAAGTGGATCCAAGCTAAGAGTTGTTCTCCCTTCTAACTAGAGCTGCATTAGCAGGCTGTAAATCCAATCATTTTAATTAGACAAAAGCATAAACCCCAACAAGGGCTTCATCTGTCCCCAGTTGGTCTTTGTTCCTAAACCCATGGAAGAAGGGATCAGAATGAGTGAGGGACTAACAAGATGGAAATCTGCCATCGTTCAGAAAGAAATGTGATGTTGTTCCTGGAATCTGAACATTCTCGTGTTTGCATCAAGTTCAAATCGCTGCCCTTATCAGATGTTTGGATCGGTGAAGAAAAATCAAATTCTTTCATTACACCTAAAAGCCAAAACATGTAGATACTGTCTTGCTGGGCCATCTTCCCATTCTTCAAACTGGTATGCCACTTTCAATACTGGGGTTACTCATCACAGTCAACAAAAGTAAGCTCTTCGAAATCTTAATTACAGCCTATCCCTTGGGCTACTTAATAATATTCAATCTAGATGAAAATGGCCACACTTTAGATTTACATGCTGATGTGCTTCACTGGAATGCAATTTTCACACTGAACAATCAATTGCAGGCTTTAAAAATGCAGATCCGTGACTCTGAACTGGCATGTTTTAAAGAAACCGCTACTTTATTTGCAAGGGCTATGGCAAAATCATCCTACGAAAGATCAGCAAAGTTTGACTACCATTTTCCTAAACTGAATCATTCTTGGCTACGTACTATGATAATAGTGATCAATGCATCCATAAGATAAGGCAAAACAGAGAATAGGTATATACACTTTACTGGTCAAAGAACTATGTCACTTTTTTAAAGCCATCTCAAGAGGAGTCCAGTATAAAGTCTAGTCTTCGAGTACCAGCAGAGCAGGTAGTGATGACTCTAACTAATTCTGACCAGTACTTACAAACTTAAGGAGCAGAGTCACAGCAGTAAAAAACAGTCATTTCTTACCTTTACTTCACCCTTCCATATTTGTTGAGTATTATGAAATGTTTTCATATAGGTCATCTCATCTGACAAGATTACACTATGAATTGGTGTGGCAATTATCAGCCATCTCATCTCCTATGGGAGAGCACTGAGATTCCAAAGTCCATGACTGGCCTGGAGTCACACATTCAGAGGCACAACTCTGCCTTCTGTTAACTGATCTCATGCTCTTTCCAAGAGCCACACTACCTCTAGGTGTGCTCACAAATGTACTGGCTTGTAAAGGACTTAAAATAACTGTAGCAACAATACTTATAAAAGGACAGATACTAAGTATCAGATAAATCGGTGTGGGCATCAATTATGGCTGGTGGTTAAAGTCAGGCAATGCTCCTCTCAGCCCTCGCCCACCTATATTCTTCCAAGGGTGGAAGGAGATGGGTCAGCCTTCAGGCTGAGGTCAGCCCCTGCCCCCAAAGCACATCCTCTCAGACTGCTCCCACGTCCTGAACCCTCTTCCTTCCCATGTGTCCCACCCTAAATCCTGGCCACTCCTCAGAGAGGGCCTTGGAGGGGAAAGATGATCAGAGGCTCCTTGGGCTTTGTAGGTGAAAGGGGGATTGGGGTCAGCAGGAAGCAGCAATAAATTGATAAGCATCCTGTGATGGTTAATTTTAACGTGTCAACTTGACTGGGCCACAGGGTACCCCAATACTTGGCTAAACATGATTCTGGGTGTGTCTGTGAGGGTGTTTCTGGATGGGACTTGAATCAGTGGATTGAGTGAAGCAGATTGCCCTTCCCAATGTGGGCGGGACTTATCCAATCCACTGGAGGCCTGAACTGAACAAATGGCAGGTGAGGGAGAATTCACTCTTTCTGCCTATTTCTGAACCGGGACTTTGGTTTTCTGCTGCACTTAGACTGGAATTTAGACCAACGTTCCTGGTCCCCAGCCCCTGGGATTTGGACTGGAACTGCATCACCAGCTCTCCTGGGTCTCCAGCTCAGAGACAGCAGGTCATGGGACTTCTCAGCCTCCATAATTGCATGAACCAATTTCTTAATAGAAAGATATATAGATACAGATATAGGTATAGATATAGATATAGATATACACACAGACATACACAGGCACTGTTGGTTCTGTTTCCCTGGAAAATCCTAATACATCTCCTTAAGGAAGGAAGCCATTCTGGACCAGTAGCCACCAAATAATCCAAAGTAGATTTCATTGTGATTTGGGCTATTCACGACCTCCTACCCACATCACCCTGAATATCAAGAATGAACTGGGCCCTTTCGAGAGGACAACCTGAGGTTGCAGTAGGAGTCCAGAATGCCTCCGACAAGCTGAAGAAGTTCACGGAGTGGGTCCTCAACACCATCGACATGAGCTAGGCCGGGACAGGGGGCCGCGGGGGCGCCTGCCCCCTTAGTCCTGCCGCTGAAGGCATCCTCCGAGCTGCCGCCCCAGCTCCCAACTTTGCCCCCTTTCGGGGAGTGCACAACACGACAATTGCAGATCAACAATCATTATCTGCCTTTTGTAGAACAGAAAAAGAAAAAGGTAAATAAAATTTTTTGAAGTAAAAGTTTAACTGCAAAAAAAAAAAACAACAATGAACCGGATTTGGTCATGCTACATCATTTTGGTGAAAGAGGACTTCCTCGGAGTGAATTCTTCCAGGCCATTGGATTTGTTCTAGTTCGGCCTGGGGGAGCTGATGAAGCAGAAGCCATCCTTAGGGACAGCGTTCTGGGGAGGCTTCTCCCAGACGGCAGGGAAAACTGGTTTCTTCCAACGGGCGTCCCAATTCAAGAGTCAATGATTTGGTCCCTTTTGACGAAAACCTTTCTAAAATGGATTGTATGAGAAAACAATGAATTGGGCAAAGTGGATAACATGTGATTTAGCCTGTTACAAATATTTTTCATGATTTGGCTGGCATTATGCGCATTATGATACAGAGGTGCCCTCAGAAGGCAGAGAATCTTGAGGCAGGAGGGCAGACCGGGCAGCACACAGGACAAGGCCCCTCGCTAGTGCAATGTTCTCATCCCTGTATTTGCATTTTAATTTTCTCTGGCCTCCACTTGCCCCTCCCTGGCTGTCAGGGTATCAGCTGGCCTTCTGAACACACCAAGTGGCCTGGTTCTGGCTGTTTCCTCCCTGTTTTGATTCACATCTAATATGCCAGGGGCTGGGAAACCAAATAAGAGAGTTGATTAGAATTTCGTCTGAAAGAAGATGAATACAGGCCCGAGAAAGTGTCCCTGAGCACAAAAGTGTCGACTTTTGGATGCCCTTGACTCTAGATCAATTAGCCTAAAGCCAGTCACCTGATGAGCAATTTGCCTATAATTTGAAACCTTTTTGAGTGTTTTTACATAGGAATGTCCTTTGGTTTTTTTCTTTGTTTGTTTGTTTGTTTTTGCCATCTCTTTGGCATTATAAGGTTTGTAAATGAAGGGCACACCCAGCTTGTTTTTAAATTTTAGTTTACGTTTCATTTTAATTTTTAAATTAAGTATTTTTTTTGAGATAGTGGCAACAAACGCGAAAAACACTCCACGCGGAACTGTATTTCTGGTGAACTGGTTATTAGGCAAATTGATAAGAGAACTGGTGTTTTAAGGGAATTTTCACTTCTCATTTTCATTTTTTTAGAATTCAAAAACCCGTCCAAGGACACTCGTGGTTCAACCAGACCAGAATGCACACACTGCCTGCTACCTGGGCCTCGTTTTCTTCTCCTTGCACAGGACCCTCTGCACTGTTGAGTTTCCAGCCTCCACAGGAGGGAAGGCATTCGGTATTGCTTGACTTTGTTTTTTCCCACCATGAATTTAATTTACGGGCAGTACTGAGTTCAGCTTAGCTTGTGGGTGTCAGCTAGAGCAGGGCTCACCTTGTAATCACTCAGGCCAGGAGCCTCTGTTGTGTGTTTTGAAGCAGTAGGCACAGACGGCGTAAGAGGAACCCAATTTCTTTTGCATCAAAGCAACGCGTAGACTGAAGAAGTCTGAGAACCACTCACCTGACAACCCAAATCTTTCTTTTTTTTGATGCTGCCTTTTTTTAAAAAATTATTTTACTCAAGTATAGTTGATGTTGTGTTAATTTCTGCTGTACAGCAAAGTGATTCAGTTATACACATATATACATTCTTTTTCATATTCTTTTCCATTACGGTTTATCACAGGATACTGAATATAGTTCCCAGTGCTATACAGTAGGACCTTGTTGTTTACCCACCCTATATATAATAGTTAGCACCTGCTAATCCCAAACTCCCATTCCATCCCTCTCCTATCCCCCATCCCCCCCTTCGGCAACCACAAGTCTGTTCTCTATGCCTGTGAGTCTTGGGTAGATAAGTTCATTTGTGACAACCCAATTCTTAATGCAAGCGGGGGAAAGGCCCAAGGTCAAGGTACGTCCAGTATGACTGGAACGGATGGCCCCAGCCCCATCCAAAAGGAGGGGCCAGGTGCCTTGCCTCACTCTGTTCCAAGTGCCCTTTGAGAGGGAAACCAAAAACCAGACCGGCCTTTAAGGCCAGAAGCCAAGTTGACCCAAGAGATCAGGCACAAGCTAGTGTGACTGGACAGCATCAGGGCTGCAAAGAGGGACAGGAAAGAATTAGAGGTGGTCCCTGGACTCCCCTATTATCCACTTGTGGCTCTGACACAAACACTGTCCCTCTGGGCAGAGCTCCTGAGCCGCTGAACCGCTCTGCAGAGAGCAAGCATTCCAACCAGCCTGGTACCCTGGCTGGAGCTGCAAGAATGCGGGCCAGCAAGTGCGGGTCGCCTTTTTCCTGGAGCAGCTGCTCTGCTGTTTGTCGTGCAGGAGTGAGGAGTCCCTGGGGCCAGCGCTTGGGGAAGAGAAATTGACCAGGAAGGTCTTAATCTTAAGATGCTCACTTGGGTACTGAGTCAGGATTTGGGAAGAAAATTCTCCTGGGAATGGAAACTTTTCCTTTTCATTCTCAAATTACCATTGTGACATTTGCTCTGTTGGGGACAGAGCAGCTAGCTGTCCTAAGTGTGTATGAACTTCCTCTATCTTTATATGAAAGATAAGGAGCTCAGTTCACATGCCCTCGATGGGGTCATGTCCACTGCTGGACTGGACACTAATACCTAGTCACTGGGGCAGCTGTAAAATGTGTTCTTTTCCTTTTTTAATCTGAGGATGCAATGAATTACATAAAAGTGTTTTACCCTAATCCTCCCTGCTTAAGAAAAGTGAAAGTTTTTAATACAGTAAGTCAATAGTAATGAACATAATCAGAATGTAAACCACTCTTGTTAGAACATTTTGGGGTCAGGGACTTCCCTGATGGTCCAGTGGTAAAGAATCCGCCTTCCAATGCAGGGGACGCGGGTTTGATCCCTGGTCAGGGAACTAAGATCCCACATGCCAGGGCAACTAAGCCCACGCGTCGCAACTACTGAGCTTGCTCGCCTCAGTGAAAGAGCCCGCGTGCCGCAAACTACAGAGCCCACGCGCCCTAGAGCCTGTACGCCACAACTAGAGAGACGCCCACACGCCGCAACGAAGAGCCTGTGCGCCGCAACGAAAGATCCCGTGTGCCACAACTAAGACACAATGCAGCCAAAAAAAAAGAACATTGTGGGGTCTGTTTTAATAGTGATCAAATAACACTGACTTAAATAAAAATATGGTTGTTTTTTACTTCTCACGAAACAGCCTGAGATGGTGGGCAGCCCGGCGGCAGGGCAGGGGGTGAGTGGGATGTGTTGGAGCAACTGATACCCTTAAGGCAGGAACCCAGAATTTTTCTATCTTGTCACTCTGCTATCTTCTTGTGCATTTCCCACATTTGTATGGGCTTAAGTAGCTCACTACCACCTTGCCCCTGTCCTAATTAGAAGCAAAGAGGAAAGAGAATGTGAAAGGCTTGCTCCTTCGTCTTAAAGGCAAAGTCCAGATGTTGTATCCATCCCTTCCATGTTCATCCATCAGCCAGAACTTAGTCACTTAGTCATCGCTGGCAGATGGTGTTCAGCTAGCTAAAGCTCTGGGGTTTTAGTATTAAAAGGAAGAAGGAAGGGATGGATACTGGTGGACAACTAACAGTGTTTTAAAGGCACTAAATACATGTATGGATACAAACATACATAGTAAAAGTTGACAAACATGCATGGGAATGATAAGCACCAAATTCAAGATGGCGGTTACATGGGGGCACAAGGGAGAGATTAGTCCTGGGATTGGGGAAGGGATACACAGAAGTTTGCAATCATATCTTCAACTTTTCTTTTAAACGTATTTGAAGTAAAAATTGCAAAATGTTGAGATCTGCCAAAGTTGGATAATGGTTACATGGGTGTTTTAGCTTTTATATTAGAAATAAATTATAATAAAATCCACAAAATTTAGCATTATCTCAACGACCTGACTGCAACTCAACTTATAACTAAACTGTATTTCACCAATTCTAAAAAGCACATTTTTCTACATCTGAACTCTCTGAAATGAGTGCATCTAATTATATTAGGCAGCATTTTCTCTTAGTGGGATATAATGTTTCACTTTACAAAGAATGATAACTTAGATTTGAAGATGTACAATGTATAAGTTCTATTGCATGTGGTCCGTGGCGCATTTTAAGATGTTTGACAGTGGGGGAAGGGGGACTGTTTCCACAAGAGGGCATCGCAAAGCTTATGAATCTCTTCAGGCCCCATACCTGGGCTCTCTCTGTTAGGTGGTTTTCCGACTTCCAAGCCAACGTTCTTTCCAATGATAGTGCCTCTGATGAAGGTCGTGTGAAACACAAACATTTGGACTAATTTTCTCTGCAACTGAAGAAAATCTGGCAGATTTTTTTTCTGGCCCTCCTTAATTAATTTTAAAGTGCTTGAGAATCTCCTACCTGGTAAGTAACAAAAGCATAAATGGCACCTACAAATGAAACTCCTCCAAATGGGAAGAAATCAGAGTCAGGTAATTACTGGACCAAAATTTGGGATGGGCTGAGAAGGCACAGCCATCTGAGGACAACGAAGACTTCTCCATCCACCCAAAGCGAAGTCCATGCTCCTGGCCTATAGAGGTAATGGGCAAGACCACCGCAGTCCCTTTTCCTTTGATATATGCTATTGTAGAACTCTCTTGTAGAAAATTAGCTAAGAATACACAGGCAACGTTGTTCCTTCCAAATTATCAAGATGCAAATAAACCAAAATGAGAAAAAAAATCATACAGCTGGTTTATTTGAATGCAGAATAATAAATCACCTTTTTTTTTTAATTTATGAAAGTTTTCTTCATTTCTCACATTCAGTTAGTATACAGTTGGCATTTTCAAAATTCAAACCTGATGTGGGTTTGGAATTCAATGAAGCACACTGGAAGACATCTGAGTGAAAAAATAAAAGTTCTAGCCATATGCTACTGGTGCATGAATTTGAATATTTGAAAGGTAATCTAGAAATGAGAATGTTTCCAATTCTCCTTACCAACAACAGTAATTCACAGCAACAACACATGTTATAGGCGGAGCCACTTCACCATCTGAGAGACAACAGGAGGACAGACGGGGTCTGGGGCTGGGGTTCTGTCCCTGCCTAGTGAGTTACACTAGTGTGATTTTTCACTAGGTCTTGACCACTCTGAAGCCCTGCTTGGTCAATGATTAGGGGGCAATAATGATTCTTGCCTCACTGGACATATTAGCACATAAAAGAGCTGCTAAATGTTTCAAGTTTGGTTAACAATTGGGTGAAAAACCAGAAGACCATGCACAATGGCTCCTTCCAAAAGCCATATGTGACACCATGAAACAAGCTCTAATATTAAGCCCACTGGATTTTTTACTTCTTTATATTTATCCACATAGCCGGAAAGGAAATGACCCAGGGCCAAACCAACAGCAGGGGCTCTCCCCCTTCTTGTTTGTACCCATGACTAGGATGGCAGGAGCCCCCAGCCCTAGCTGGGAGGGTTTCCTGACAGTGCCCAGCTAGCCTTGCTCAGTCTGTCCCTGGGCCAGGCCTCTAACCGGGTCACTCAGCCAGGGAATATACAAGCCAAGGGATCACGTGCATTGCTAATCAACTCACGTGCATTTGGGGAACGTCAACCCGTGCAAGACTGGAATTCGAGGTATTATACTAGCCCACTTCCAAAACCACGTGTCAAGAATCCAACCCATGTGTTTGCAGGATGGCTACAGTGCCATGGGGTGGTCCAAATGCTGAATGTGTTGATTCCTACGCATCCATCTCACTTTGTGACAGAAGTGAGCGATCTTTTTACCAACCTATTGATAAACTGAGAGGACAAAATGATAGCGTTTCTTCCGGATCTATCCTGGCAATAATTCCCAATGGACTGCCCTTCAATCTGCTCCACTGTATGTAGACTGGTGCTCTTCTCAGGGGCATTAGAGAGGGCCAGAGCAGGGCAAAGAGCCACAGCTCTGTGTGAGGAGACAGAGTGTCCATGACAACCTGGGCCAGCCACCAATGTGTCTCCCCAGCTCCCCCTGCCACCCCAAAACCTTAACCTTAATCAGAGCCCCAGGTCTGGGGAAAATCTCCGAGGAGTGGCTTCACATTGCTTGGGGAGAGAACCTCTTCTTGGTATGAACTCTCTGTAAGATGACACCTTATGATATTACCAGACCAAACCCCCTCTCACAGCAACCATGGCCCACAAGACCAGTTGTTACCACTTCCCCATCTCAACGAACCCTTCTAGAGCTCCTGGATCTAATCCCCACTCAGCCCGGCAGCTTCCAAACCAGACATGACCCTGTCATGAAGCACTTTGTTCCTCAACAGGCCTCGATGCACCCTAGAGGTCTAGAATGATCTCCACCCCCAGCAAAGAAGCAGAATATCAATGGGGTACAGCCAAGGGCTGGAAAAGATGCATGATCTGTGACTCAGCTCCCTGCATCGTTTCTCCCCAGCTAAGTTGTGATGGTTGCATCTTATCTCTGCAGCCTGAACTTGATCACAGCACGACCAGGGGAGTTTTGGTGCTGGTTGTTAACGTGGTGTTTGCTCACTTGCTTTACTCTGTGGGTTGCCTAAAATTACACAGCTAATGAAACACCATCCCTGAACCCATCTGCTTTACGCAGCGTGGACAGCAGATGATTAAGCAGTCGGTCAAGTGAGCCCAGAAGTCTGTCTCACCGCACAATGGCAAAATCTGAAAACACCCGATCCCAGCAAGCACTGGGTTCATGTGGACCTCCAAGGTGGTAAAGTAAGACGCAGCTCCATCGCAGCTATCGGGTGGCCCCACCAATGGAAAACAGCAGTGACAAATGGAGACGGTTCTCTCCTAGAGTCCTCCGCAGGCCAGGAAACACCTGAGAAATCTGAGAATTTGATCACATCCAGAAACCGACGTTCAATAATAACTCCCTAGTTGGGCAAGTGCTTCGCTGAAAAGGTCTGTTTGCTTACAAGCCATACATCAGCTTGCCTTAACTTTATCGTAAGGAGAAAACCAAAACGTCTTCTGAAAGAGATCAACCCTAACTTTATTTAGGTCACATTGCGGACATACACAATTAATGGGAAGTAGGTGACTAATTCAGAAACAGCCAAGAAAGGTCAATGCCTAGTTTATTCCTTAACCCACAGTGGTCCGTGAGTAACATTAATAGGCATTTGCCACTATCTGCTCATCAATGCTGTAGTCATTAAACCAACAGGAGTAGGGAGAGGATTTCACACTCATTAAAAAAAAAAAAAAAAAAAGATATGCCAGTATGTAGTGACATAAGCATGGAAATCACACATTTAAAAACAGCTCTTGGGACTTCCCTGGTGGTGAAGTGGTTAAGAATCCGCCTGCCCATGCAGGGGACACGGGTTCGATCCCTGGTCCAGGAAGATCCCACATGCCATGGAGCAACTAAGCCCGAGCCCGAGAGCCACAACTACTGAGCCCATGCGCCACAACTACTGAAGCTCACGCACCTAGAGCCTGTGCTCCGCGACAAGAGAAGCCACAGCAACAAGAAATCCGTGCACTGCCACCAAGAGTAGCCCCCGCTCGCCACAACTAGAGAAAGCCCGTGTGCAGCAACCAAGACCCAATGCAGCCAAAACAAAAAACAAAGAAAACCCCTTAAAACAGCTCTCAAAAGCATTTATATAATAAAGTCTCAATACCCTGCCTGTGAAGTAGAAATGATTATAACCCCATCTTATCAATAAGCAGCCTGATAGCCAGGCACCTGAAAAGTGATTTGCCCCAAGCTCCTCAGAAGTTAATACAGGCTCACCTCAGAGATATTTTGAGTTCGGTTCCAGACCACTGAAATAAAGCGAATATCACAATAAAGTGAGTCACGGGAATTTTTTGGTTTGCCAGTGCAGAAAAAGTCACGTCTACACTATACTGTAGTCTATTTAGTGTGCAATAGCATTATGTCTAAAACAAAATTTACATACCTTAATTGTTGCTAAAAAAAAAATGCTAACCATCACTGGAGCCTTGAGTGAGTTGTAATCTTCTCGCAATAGTACCATTAGAGATCACTGATCACCATGATAAATATAATAATAATGAAAAAGTTTGAAATACTGTGAGAAATACCAAAATGTGACACAGACACATGAAGTGAGCAAATGATGTTGGAAAAATGGCTCCAACAGACTTGCTCGTTGCAGGGTTGCCGCAAACCTTCAATTTGTAAAAAACACAATATCTTCGAAGCGCAATAAAATGAGGTTTGCATGTAATAGCCAGGCCAAAATTAGATCGTCAAGATTCCAGGCTCCATACCCAGGCCACAGAGCTGTGTGCTCTGCCTCAAGAGGGCAGGCTGAGTCCATGACACCCGATGCTGGCGTGGACCAGTCAGTGTATCATCAGAAGCGACGTTTCCACGTACCCGCAAAGGCAACCCCCTTTCTGCATCTGGAACCACTGGGCCCATAAGGGGCCTGGCCAAAGATAATAGGAACTTGGTCTACAGATCAGCCACCACACCTGTGGCGCTGCTCAAAGCATACGCCCTGCTGAAGGCGGGGGAGCAACATTGTACGCACACACAGAAGGCAGCACTGTCCCCTGTCATGGGATAGAGCGTGGGCATCTGTAACACGATGTTAAGAGGACAGAGCACATCCTAGACATTCCACAGCAGGACTTCCCTGACAGTCCAGTAGTTAAGACTTTGCGCTTCCAATGCAGGGGGCGTGGGTTCGATCCCTGGTCGGGGAACCAAGATCCCACTTGCCGTACATTGTGGCCAAAAAAAAAAAAAGAGAGAGAAAGAAATTCCACAGCACGCAGAGTATCAGCTCCCCAGGCACCTTCCCCTCCTATACAACCCCAGAGAGAGTTTGGTCTGATGCATAAGGAACGTGATGGTAGGAGAGGCACACACTCAGAAAAAGAGAGGAACTTGGCCAGAGCAGAGAATGTCAGCATCATTCTAATCTCTTCATTTCACTCGGGAGGAAACTGAGGCCGACGGGCAGTAAAGCGCCCGCCCAAGGTTGCCAGATCATTAGCGGACATGCTCTGAGCAGACTCCCGGGCTTCTGATGCCCAAAGCCACAGACTTCTCTCAGCCAGCGCTTCTCACACGTGAACCTGCCATCGGACCACCTGCAGGCCCTGCCCAGCAGCAGGCTCTGACCCCGCAGGTCTGGGGCGGGGCTGAGGGTCTGCATTTCTCGTCAGTGCTCAGAGGATGCCGGTGCTGCTGGCCCGTGGACCGCACATTGAGTAGCAGGATTTGAACACCACACGTTCTGTGACCTTATGACTTAAGGCATCCCCCTGACCACGCCGCTCAAAATGATAGGCTTTGTACATGGCAAAAATAAAATGATCGCTATCAATTGGCCCTTTAAAAGTATACGTCCTGGGCTTCCCTGGTGGCGCAGTGGTTGAGAATCTGCCTGCCAATTCAGGGGACACGGGTTCGAGTCCTGGTCTGGGAAGATCCCTCATGCCGCGGAGCAACTAGGCCCGTGAGCCACAACTACTGAGCCTGCGCGTCTGGAGCCTGTGCTCCGCAACAAGAGAGGCTGCGACAGTGAGAGGCCCGCGCACCGCGATGAAGAGTGGCCCCCGCTCGCCTTAACTAGAGAAAGCCCTCGCACAGAAACGAAGACCCAACACAGCCAAAAATAAATAAATAAATTTATTTTTAAAAAAAGTATACGCCCTTCTCGGGAGTTCCCTGGCGGTCCAGTGGTTAGGACTCCGCGCTTCCACTGCAGGGAGCACGGGTTCAATCCCTGGCTGGGGAACTAAGATCCTACAAGCCGCGCGGCACGGCCAATTAAAAAAAAAAGTATATGTCCTTCTCCATAGCACTTCCTACTAATTGCAAATGATAGATATTATGTCCTGTGTTCATTGCCCGTCTCCCCACTAGCATGTCAGCCCCAAGAAGGCAAGGATTTTGTCTGTTCTGTTCACTGCTGTATCTATTCTGGTGCGTGGCACCTAACAGGCATTTAAATATCTGTGAAATGAAGAAAGAATTTAATTTTTAGTGGAAATTTTAAAGTGCCAACCATCATTCTCAAAAACTTCAGTGATTGTTTGCATACTTCTAATAGTATTTTTCAATCTGAAGAAACTACTTGGAGATTTCAAAAGGATCGTTGTTACAGATTGTCGGAGATATTTTTATCTTGTCATACAAGCACGGGCTTCGTGGAGAAAGGCATTCCCCGTGTTTTTCAGCTCTCATTCACCATTCAGCCTGGATTCCTCCTCCTTCCCCCTCACAGGACCCAGACAAGAGACAGATCAAAATTGGCAGGCAGACCTCCCCATGAGAGGGGCCTCCCACTCCTACACACAAACGGGGATGAGTCGAGAAAAGCTGGAAGCAGGATGGGGAATTCCTCGGTGTGCATGTGGAGATGCTGACCCTTGGGGAGGTATGTGCCTCACGCACGGTCTCACTGCCATTTGATGGCAGGGCTGGGACTCGAACCCATGCCCCCTAATTCCCAATACTCTTTACACTGTGCTTCTCCTTATAAACAGAATCTGGGACCTGGTTGGAGAATGACTTCAGCTCCAAGATCCGTGACAGGGATCCAGAATAAGTCTCATGATATCCATGGAACCAGAGAGAGTCCTGCACATGCACCGAAGGTGGCCTCAGCTAAGCAGAGAGGGCTGTGTGTCCAGGGTAACCCCAGGACCCATGCTGCCCTCTGACCTGGCTGTGCATCTTGCCAATACACATCTCCAACCACACAGACAAGCATGGGGGCATGAGCAGCTCCCCATAAACGCCCCAAAGATATATGACCATAGTCACCATCACATTCAGAACGACAGGACGTTTTTGGAGCTTGGAGGTTGCAACTTTGAAGTCACAGATTGAAATGAATCACCAAATCCACTGCCACCTGCCTTTTCCCAAAGGCTACTTCTGCTCCCATACCATCCCAAATGTGCACACCTAGCCGGAACAGGTCTAGAGGCATTCATCAGTGTCCAAAGAGTTCCTCAACTCACAATCAGATCACCTTAGGGGTCAGGATTCTCAGAAAACCTGCCTGGTTTGTAATCCACATTATAACTCATATTCACTCAGAGTCCAGAAGTCTAAAGGTCATCCCCTAAACGCCCTGGACCCAAAGTAGCCCAGGTTTATTGAGGTTTTGCAGTCCTGATATGAACAATGCAGATTCACTACAGGCAAAAAGGGCAGTACGCTGCTTTCACAAAACAGCAAACCCCTGTTCTCAGCCATCTGCCTACAATGTAGAACAAACAACTGTGTCTGCATCCCTCCAAAGCAGAGCAGGAAGACATACTGAGGCAGGGACTGGGCAGCATGACCAGTTGCTTGGCAACTCTAGGGGAGGAAAGACTTCTCCTCTACCCTCTTAGGTTCTGTGATTGGAACCTGTGGATTAAACTGACAAAAGACAGATTAACAGAAGAAAAAACATACAAATTGTACTTGACGTTAATATTTTTACGTGGAATAGGAGACTTCACAGAAAGAAATGAATGTACCACAATGTTCATTCTAGCACTATTTACAATAGCCAGGACATGGAAACAACCTAAATGTCCATTGACAGATGAATGGATAAAGAAGATGTGGCACATATATTCAATGGAATATTACTCAGCCATAAAGAGGAACGAAATTGAGTTATTTGTAGTGAGGTGGATGGACCTAGAGTCAGTCATACAGAGTGAAGTAAGTTGGAAAGAGAAACACAAATACTGTATGCTAACACATATATATGGAATCTAGAAAAATGGTACTGATGAACCTAGTGGTAGGGCAGGAATAAAGATGCAGAGGTTGAGAATGGACTTGAGGACACAGTGGTGGAAGGGGAGGCTGGGACGTAGTGAGAGAGTAGCATGGACATATATACACTACCAAATGTAAAATAGATAGCTAGTGGGCAGCTGCTGCATAGCACAGGGAGATCAGCTCAGTGCTTTGTGATGACCTAGAGGGGTGGGATAGAGAGGGTGGGAGGGAGGCTCAAGAGGGAGGGGATATGGGGATATATGTATGCATATAGCTGATTCACTTTGTTGTACAGCAGAAACTAACACAACATTGTAAAGCAGTTATACTCCAATAAAGATGTATAAAAAAGAAAGAAAGAAAGAAATGAAACCCAAAGAATTAGACCCAGGGGTTTATATATCAGTTTAACGAAGAGTGATAAATTGTAGAGATGCGACATACTAAAGGAAGATGGGTTCATGGGAAAGTGATTTGGACGTACACAGGGGAAACTCATGGGAAAGAAGGGTTATTCTAGTAAAAGGTGTCTTTGGGCAGACCCATCTCCGCTTCAACTCCCCTTCTCCAATGATAAGAATGTTTTCCTCTTCCTGGTACAGAGAGGACACCTTTCTCACAGGAAATTTATGCTCTGCTTGTAGGTAGAGAGGGAAGGGCAGAGAGCCCTCCCTGAATCTGCTGATTTTCAAGTGCCTTCAGCTCAAAATAATCAACAGGCCAAAGTGGCAGCTTTAGGGATGGTATGTTCTGATCCCCTCAGGACGGAGAAGCGAGGGCTGCCGGGTGGCTTGGGGAACGACTCTCACATGTCAAAGGTGAGAAGAGTGAAATATAAGAGAGAAACTAGGCAGTCACAGCTTCCCCAAACCCTACGTCCCAAATGCAGCTTCCACGGTGTCTAATGCTGTCGCCAATACCACCATCTCTGAGTTTGTTTGTTTGTTTGTTTTTAATCTCAAAACACTAACCACTGTCACACCAACTGTAACCGTCTCTTCTTCTTTCTCTCCTTCTCTCTCTTACACACACACACACACACATACACCCTCCCCGACACTTAGAGGAAGGTTGATAGCATTTCCAGATGAACTAGAAGGGAGGAGACGTGGCTCTATCTCTGTTTTCTTCCAGGATGTCAGAGGCTAATGTGAAAGGGCTGCTTGAGGACCAGGTGATGACGCTGATAATGGAAAACAAGATGCTAAGGAGACAAGCCAGAACAGAGGAGAAGGTGCTAGAAAAAGGGAAAGAGGTGAACGAGGGAAGAAGAGCATGGAGAACGGGAGAAGCTGTCCTAACCGCCAGGTAACTAGGCACTACTCCACTCCCAGCGCACGGGCCAACTGGGCCAGAACAACGGAGCAACGCTGCTCCCATACAGCTTTTCTGCTGCAGGTCGCAGAGGGAGCCGGCTATTGTAAATGCATTTGCCCTTGGCCTCAGCATCAATCAGACTCGAGACCTTAGCGTCTGCGGTTGTAAGCTCTGGCCTGTCCTCACCTCCTCCCTGGGGCGAACCTCTGTGTAAATCACATGCCAAGACAGCAGCAATGTTACCTCCATTAAGTGCAATTAAATTGCCAAGGAATGTTCCTTATCACACGATCGTGGAGCTAGCGTCTTAGACCTTAGAAACAGACATCAGCTACTGTAACCCAACTTTATTACAGAAACTGAGGCCCAGAGAAGTTGGTCAAGGTCATACAAGTTGTCAGGAGCAGAGCTGGTGCCAATTGTCAGGACAGCCCTCTTTCCACTCCCACGCTGCCTAACACACTACAGTTAATTTTAGTTCATCACACATTCGGCTTGTGCTTTCGAGGAATTTTATAGTCTCCACTCCATCTGTGCATTTTGCCATTCTACTAGCTTCACGTTATTCAGTGCCTCCCAACTATCTATTGACATCTGTGGCACTCTCCTTAAAAAAAGGGGGGTCTAAGAGTTTGAATTGATCGTCATCTGTTTGTCATTTCGACAGCACAGAGATGGCAAAACATTCACAGCTGAGCGTGCTCTGCGTTATTCTGAAGGGCCAGGTCTAGATGGACAGTCCGCTTTGGGCGAGGGTGAAAAACACTTCTTCCGAGATTTACAGCCACTAAGAATAAGGCCACCATTGTCTACGTATAGCACACACCGTCACTTAGGAAGGTATTAGGTTTTACTTTTCACAAGTGTTTCAAATAGAGTGAAGACCATTGAGGTGGAAACCTGCCGGTCAGAATGTATTCCAATGTGCATAACTGTTAAAATAACACATGTAATGAAAAGTTGAAGGCTTGGTTTTTAGAATGACCAGTCATGAATGTTGAGGCTGTCAGGCTGCAGCACAAACCATTCCTGCGGCTCTTGATACCCACGGACCGTTTAAGGAGCCATAATTATGAGAGCACGGTCGCCTCTGGGGCCTCGGAGCAGGTGCGCCCCTCATCTCTGTCAGAGCACCGGCCAAAAGCCACACCAGTGGAAATGGCTACAGGGATTTCAAAATGCCATCGCCTGTGGGCAAAACAAAACCCAACCAGCATCCAAACTGTCCAAATTAAGCATCCAAATTGTTACAGAAAAGTAGTTTATTTCATCTGCAAGTTGTGCATCTCAGGGAGGCAGAGACACAGCATTATTGTTTATGAAGCACCTACACACAGAATAGCTTTTTATTTGTGTGCAGATACTGTACGTACAGAGATAGCTATCTGTGCAGATAAATGCTTCGGGGACTTTGAACTTCAGAAAAATGGGATCTGGCTAAAGTGTCTCCTCTCTCTGCTCTCTCTACTGCTTTAATCTTTTATATCTGTACACAGGCCAGATGGAAATGGAAGCCTCTACTTCTCTAAGGTGTACAAGTAAATAAAGGAAACGAAATTTCAAGGATGAACACACACTTAGTATTCTACATGCAGTAACTTGTCTTTCTGCTGTCACCTAAGTTCTGACTTCTGTAATTAAGATGCCACTTAGGACTCAGGAAAATACAACGGTATTCAATGGCCTCCTAGTGCATTCAAAGCTCTGGGGTAGGCACCAAGGGTCAGGCTTCCAGCAGCTCTGTAAAGCGGACACCTGCCCAATAGTCACCGTTCGTACTCTCAGTCCTGAACTGCTCATTTTGACCTGTCCACGGAGCTCACCTGCCCTCTTCCACACTCTCCCCAGCACTGACTTTACCCCTTGACCTGCTGTTCGTACTGCTTCTCTAAAATCAGTCACCTGTGGTCATCTTCTCGGCCACCCAGGCTTCCCTGAAACACGACTGCCATCCAGATTCTGTTCCTCCCGCTCACCGGAGGACCAGCTCTCCACCTAGCAGGCGCCCCAAACAAAGGGGTTAGCGTTCTCTACTCCCTGGGCAGGGCAGGACTCTAGCCATGTGAAAGATTAAAGAAATGGATGCCATATCCCAAGGCTTCCAGAAGTTTACAGTTTCAGTCTGAGTACAAACATAACCACATAAGATGGCGTGTGTCAACGGAGTGGCATAGAGGAGCCTAGAAAAGACTAAATGAAGACCAGTCAGGGAAAGGGCCATCAGGGAGATGACCTTGCATGAGCAGACTTCAGACAGATGCAGGGCATTTCAGAGAGGAAAAAAGCATTCACTCATTCATTCAACAAACATGGCTTCCGTGTGTAACAGGTATAGGGTACTTCAGCTAAAACACAGATAAATACACCAAGGAGTTAACACGAGATGGTGTGCACACCAACATCTCTAATGCTTAAATGGCTGTGACAAGGGCTGAAAGAGTGATTGTAGAAGCCCCAGCTTTCCTTGGAGACTGTCTTCTCTTTCCAACAGCCCTCCCCGCTACCAAGATCAACAGCGGTGCTTCTGAGTGTCACATAAATGAGCCAAAGATGACCCCTGTGTATTGGCCCCTAAGTTGTTTATTTCTTCAGTGCACTCTGAGACCCATTAGCTCAAAAGCCTGCTGGTGCGAAACTCAAATTTGTACACATCCAATTATTTTTAAAATAGCCCAAACAAGATTTTTAGTCATTTAGAACCGACCTGCTTTGCATACCCCACAAAACTACACCCAGAATTTGCCGGTCATTAATAAGACAGAGCCTTATGGTTGTAAGACCCTAAGCCACTAGCTACTGCCCTTTGGAGCTCGCTGACCTAAAGATTCCCCAGCATGCTGCTGGGCAACATCACCTAGACACATGTAAACCCCTTCTCCCGGTACCCTCTCCCCTGGAGCTCCCATGTCCTCCTCCCCTTCCGAGTACCCACCCTCAACCCTCTCGCTGTAATCCACAAGCCCCCCCAGACTACTGCCCTGAGGGGCATCTACCCTCCTCCCCATCAAACCTGCCTAAGTATTGCCCAATAAAGCTTGTGTGCGCTACTGCCACCTTGTGGTCATGTCTTTCCCCTTGATCAGCCCTCAAATCACTGGAATCTCCTCCACCAGGCTGCCATGTTTATAATCATGTGACCTTGCTCTCCAGGCCTGGACTGACTGGAGGAGGGGTACATACCTGACCCAAGCTACGTGCATCAGATTATCTTTCTTGGGAATATAGAATCAGGATTTAGAGAATAGGAAACAGCAAGTTAGACACACAAGTTTCCTTAAAATATATTCTCCCCCACTCTAAGAACAACTAAGTTTGTTTAAAGGGGTCTCTGTTACTTGTATTGAAACCTTGTTAAATAATTTTTAAAAAGATACAAAAGAGCCCAGCACAGGGCAAGATGAGTTTCAACCACTGGCAATCAGGAAAGACTTCACGTAAGAAAAGAAATAGGCACTGGAATTAGGCCTTAAAGAATGAGTTCTTCACAAGCATTCATCCATAGGCATGTGAATGAGCATAGTGCCTGCTCAAAGGGAAGGTGGACCAAGCTGGAGGAAATCATGAAGCTGGAGGGGAGGGGACGATTGAGATCAGACAGGTAGGCTGCACCCAGCTGTGGATGCCTGTGGACACTCAGGCTGCAAGCCAGAGGAGACCAATTTATCTGAAGGAAAACCAGGTTTTTAAAATTTCCCTGAAGTTCTAAAGTTGTGCTACATTCTGATAGTAAAGTCTTGGAGTGGACCTGAAGTGACATGCCTCTATTCACTCTGTCTCCTTTACCTTCAGGAAAGCTAAAAATTATGGAGAAAGGGTTGCAAAAATGAATGCAAAGGTAGCTGGCTTCCTCCAGAACTACTGATCTATCACCATCTATGAGTGAGGAGACCCCATCATAGGCAATGGAGATCTACTGGCAATGTAGAAACTGGGAATGTGATACATTAGGAAGTTTTAGGCAAAGGTGTTGAAGATGGTTTAGAGGAGGAGAGCCCAGAGCCAGAAGGTCAGGTGTAAAAGGATAAAGCCTGACCTGGGATGATGAGGCCAATAGGAATAGAGAGACTAGAGCCCACAGTCCCTCAAGGAAAAGCAGGAGTTAAGATTGAGACTGACTAGGGTAGGAGGGGGCAGTCATGCCTTCTCTGTAGGGGTAAAGCCAAGGGAGATTTAAGAACCTAGAGCCATGGATAAAACTTTAAAAGTTAGGGAAAGAGGAGAGTTGGTTTCTGATAATAGGAGAAGGGTATCTAACAGAATAATACTCTTGCAAATAACAAATACTAAACTTTAGATTTAAAACACAAACAAATGTGCAAACAAACGAAAATACTACCTGAAAGCATTAGGAGTCACAGAAGTGGCAAACACTGTCTACACCTGAATGAAGGAAAAGGCAACAGATGGAATTTCTACTTTTTAAAACTTCACTAGTCAGTGCTGCATAAAGCACTTAAAACTTGGATAGAAAACCTTCAAGGCATTAATGGCTTAAAGAACCAGAAAACAGAGTCTAAGGCATTCACAGCAGCTATAAAGTGAGGGTGAGATCCCAGAAAGGGAGAATCTGAGAAGGGGAAGACCCAGTTTTTGTGTAAAATCTCTGCTCAAATCTTTAGCTATACGTGTGTGAGGAAGATTACAAGCTTCAAGCAAAGGTTAAAAGAACTGAAAAGATTTAGCTGCTGCCCACCACAAGAAAGACAGGGCTTGGAATCAGACTTAATTCAAGATAACTGCCTGACAAAATAAAACAAAACAAATCAACATTTTTCAAGAATAACGTAATCCAGAGTCTCTAAAACATATCATCCACAACATCCAGGTTACAATCCAAAATGAGTACACATATGAAGAAACAATAAAATATAACCTGTACTCAAGAGAAATGTCAAAAGCAATCAAAAAGACTGAACCCAATAAAATCCAGATTTTGGAATTACAGACAAAGATTTTAAAAACCTATTCAACTTATTCACATGATATTTTACCACCAAAAACTCTACTCATAGCATAAACAAAATATGCTCATAATGAACAAGAACCAAATGCAACCAAATGAAAAATAAAAATCTGAAATTAAAAAGTCTCCTGAATGGCCTTAAGAGCAAAAGGGAATGAAGAGAAGACAGTATATGAACTTGAAGACAATACAGATTAATTTAGTCTGTAAAACAGAGAGAAAGACTGGAAAAAATTAGAACCTTGGGTACCTATGAGACTGTCTATCTATCTATCTATCTATCTATCTATCTATCTACCCATGTATAGCAATTAAAGCCTGAGAAGGAGAGGAGAGGAGGACAGGAGAGAAAGAATGAGGAACAAAGATTATTTAAAGATATAACATCCTAAATTTCCCAAATTTGGTTAAAGACTTAAATTTTCACATTTAAGAAGATCAGTAAACACCAAGCAACATATAGACAACCAAACCACACTTAGGCACAAGATAGTCAAACTTATGGAGGGAAAAAAAACTAAAAACAAAAACAGAAAAGATGGTGAATGTACCCAGAAAGGGTAGGAAACATGTTAGGTAGAGAAGACCAAAGATAAAGATGACAGCAGATTATTCATCAGAAAGAATGCAAGTCAGAAGATAGTGGAGCCATATCTTTAAAGTGTTGAAAGGAAAAAACTGTCAAACTAGAATTTTATACCCAGTGAAAATAGCTTCCAGAAACAAAGTGAAATAAAGACTTTTTCAGACATATGAAAGCTAAAAGAATTCATCACCAGAAGACCTGCATGATAAGAAATTTTAAAGGAAGTCATTCAGGAGGAGGGAAAGTGATACCAGATAAAAATTTGGATATACACAAAAGAATAAAAAACACCAGAAAAGATAACTATGTAGGTTAACATAAAGATCTTTTTTCTTATTATTTAAATCCCTTTAAAAGGCAATTGACTGTTTAAAGCAAAAATAATAACAATGAATGGTGAAGTTTATAACAAACATAGAAGTAAAACTTATGACAACAATAGCATGAAGACCAGGAGAAAAGAAATAGCAATGTACTCTTTTAACATTCTTATACTATATATTAATTAGTACACTATTACTTGAAGGTAGACTGTCATAAGTTAAAGATGTATACTACAAATATATACTACCAATAAAGCAACCACTGAAATACTACAAAGAGATATAGCTATTAAGTAAACAAAGGAAATTAAATAGTCGAAAAAGAATGCTCAATCCAAAAGGAGACATAAAAGAAGAAAAGGGTAGTAAAGAACAGATTCAATAAACATAAAGCAAATAACAAAGTGGTCAGTTTAAACCCAACCAAATCAATAATCACATTATAAGTAAATAGTTATAGTTATATCCCAATTTAAAGACAAAGATTGTCAGATGAAAAAGAACAAGACCAAATTACAGCCTGCTTATAAGAAACCCACTTTAAATATAAAGTCACAAAGTAAAAGGATGAAAGAAGATACACCCATACCACAATGACATTAATCTAAAGAAAGCTGGAATGGCTCAATTACTATAAGACAAAGTAGATTTCTAATCAAAGAATGGGTAATTTCATAATGATAGAGGAGTCAATTAATCAGGAGAACATAACAACCCTAGATGTTTAGACATCTAATAACAGAATTTTTAAAAACATGAAGAAAAGTGATAGAACTGCAAGGAAAAATAGGTAAATCCACAATTATAGTCTGAGATCTCAAAAACTGATAGAACAAGTAAATAGGAAATTGGTAAGGATAGAATTGAACAACACTATCAAAAAAATTGATCTAATGTCAAGAACACTACACCCAACAACAGAACACTACACATTCAAGTGCACATGGAACATTTACCAAGATAGATCACTTTCTGAGCCATAAAATATACCGATATATGAAAAGGACTCAAGTCATATAAATATGTTCTCTATCCATAATGGAATTAAATTAGAAATCAATAGCAGAATGATATTTGGAAAAGTCTTAAATAATTGAAAAATAAATAACACACCTCTAAATAACCTATGAGACAAAGAGGAAAACAAAAAAGAAATCAGAAAGTATTCTGAACTGAATGAAAATGAAAACACAACATATTACAATTTGTGGAGCACTGCTAAAGCAGACTTAGAGGAAAGTTTAAAACACTAAATGCCTATATTAAAAAAAAAAAGGTCCCAAATTAATAACTTCAGTGTCTTCCATCTTAAGAAACTAGGGGTGGGGTGGGGAAAGCAGATGAAACCCAAAGCAAGCAGAAGAAATGAAATAAGAAAGAAAATAATAGAGTCAAAAATAAATTAAATAGAAAACAAACAAAAAATGGGGGAATAAATCAATGAAACTAAAAGCTAGTTCTTTGAGAAGGTCAATAAAACTAATAAATCTCTAATTAATATTATCAGGGAAAAAGGAGAGAAAAAAACAAATTGCCAAAATCAGGAATGAGAATGGTGATGTCACTACAATTTATAGATATTAAAAGTATGTTAAGTGGGCATTATGAACAACTTTATGCCAATAAATTCAGTAATTTAAATTAAGTTGACAAGTTCCATGAAAGACACAAATTAACAAAAATCAATAGAAAAAATAATCTGAATAAGCTTACATTTATGAGAGAAACTGAACTTTTAGGTAAAAAAATTTTCCCATGAAGAAGACTCCAGGCCCAAATAATTTCAGTGGTGAATTCTACCAAACATTAAAGGAAAATAATAATACTAATTCCTCACGAACACTTCCAGGAAATTGAAGAAGACAGAATGCTTTCCACTATATTCTATGAGACCAGGATCACTCCAATACCAAAACCTGACAAAGATCACAAGAAAAGAAAACTAAAGACCAATACCCTTCAGTAACATACATGCAAAAATTCTTAACAAAAATGTTTAACAAATTAAATTCAATGTTAAATGTAAAAGATAATATATATATGACCAAGTGGGGTTTATTCCAGGAATGCAGGGTTGAAATAACATTAGAAAATCAATCAATATAGTTCATCATAGTAAAAACTAAAAAATTCATATGATCATCTCAGTAGACACAGAAAAAGCATTTGACAAAATCCAGTATCTTTTCTTGGTAAAATCAGCAAACAAGGAATAGAAAGGAACTTCATCAACTTAATTAAGAGCACCATTTTTATTTTTAAATCCTATAGCTACTATCATACTTAAAGATGAAAGACTGAATTATTTGTTCCTATGATGAGGAACAGGCAAGATTTTCTGTTCTCACCACTTCTATTTAATATTTCATTGTAGGTTCTAGCAGAACTTTTAGACAAGAAAAAGAAGTAAAAGACAATCAGGTGAAAAAGGACAAAGTAAAATTGTATTTGCAGATGATGTGATCATCTTTGTAGAAAATCCCAAACAATCTGCAAAAAAGACCCTAGAACTAACAAGTGAGTTCAGGAAGGTTGCAGAATACATCATCAGTATACAAAAGCAGTTGTATTTCTATATCTTGGCACATAATCAGAATTGAAAATACAATTTACAATAACATATAAACATTAAAATACTGAGGGATAAATCTGACAAAAGATGTGCAAGACCTGTATGGTAAGAACTACAAAAAATTACTGAGAGAAATTAAGGACCTAAATAAATGGACAGAAATACCATGTTCATGGATTGGAAGACTCAATTCATTAAAGTGTTAATTCTCTTCAAATTCATCTAAAGAGTCAACATAATCCCAATCAAAATCTCATCAGACTTTTTTTTGTAGCAGCCGCCAAGATGATTAACAATTCATGTGTAAGACAGACTCTGGGAGGGCTCACGCCAAGGAGTACTTCCCAGAACTTCTGCTGCCAGTGTCCTTGTCCCCACGGTGAAACAGAGCCACCCCCCACCTCTGCAGGACACCCTCCAACACTAGCAGGATGGGCAATCTGGATGTCAAAGCAATCAGGATTGGGGCTTCCCTGGTGGCGCAGGGCTTGAGAATCCGCCTGCCAGTGCAGGGCACACGGGGAAGATCCCACATGCCGCGCAGCAACTAAGCCTGTGCGCCACAACTACTAAGCCTGTGCTCTAGAGCCCGTGAGCCACAACTACTGAGCCTGCATGCCGCAACTACTGAAGCCCGCGTGCTTAGAGCCCGTGCTCCACAACAAGAGAAGCCACCTCAATGAGAAGCCCGCGCACCACAACAAAGAGTAGCCCCCGCTCACTGCAACTAGAGAAAGTCCGCGTGCAGCAACGAAGACCTAACTCAGCCAAAAATAAATAAATAAAATGAATAAATTTATTAAACAAAGAAAAAAAAATTCATGTGTAAGTACAAAGGACCCAGAATAGCCAAAACAACTTTCAAAAAGAATGAATTTGGAGGAACTGCACTACATGACCCTAGATTTATTATAAAGCCACAATAATCAAGACAGTGTGGTACTAGCATCAAGATAGACAAACAAATCAATGAAACAAAATACAGAGTTCAGAAATAGACTCACACATATTTGGTCAATTAATTTTAAACAAAGGTACAAAAGTAATTCAATGGAGAAAGGAAGTTTTTTCAACAAATGGTTCTGGAACAATTTGAATTCCATATATTTAAAAATGAACTTCAATACATATTGTACCTTGCACCATATACAAAAATAAATTCAAAATGGACCACAGAAATATATGTAAAACCTTAAAACTTTTAGAGAAAAACATAAGGGAAAATCTTTGTGACTTCATGTTAGGCAAATACCTCTTAGTTATAACACCAAAAGTGCCATCCATAAAAAAAAAAGATTGATAAATTGGACTTCAAAATTAAGAAAGTCTGCTCTTTGAAAGACACAGTTAAGAGAATGAAAATACAAGTCATAGACTGTGATAAAATATTTGCATATCACATACCTGACCAAAAAAAAAACCATATCTAGAATATATTTCAAAACTCTCAAAACTCAGTAATGAGTAAATAACCAACCCAACAATATACTGCGCAAAAGACTTCAATGGACACTTCACTAAAGAAGATATATTAATGGCAAATAAGAACATGAAAAGATGCTCAATAACATTAGTCAGCAGAGAAATGCAAATTAAATCTATAATGAGATATTACTACTATATACCAATTAGAATAGCTAAAATTTTTAAAGATCATACCAAGTTTTGGCAAGGATGTGAAGCAACTGGAACTCATACAATGCTGGTGGGAATGTAAAATGGTACAGATACTTTGGGAAACATTCTGGCAGTTTCTTAAAAATTAAACATACACCTACCGTATAATCCAGCCATGTCAATCTTGGGTATTTACCCAAGAGAAATGAAAACATATGACCATATGTAGATTTGCATACAAATATTAACAGCAGCTGTGTTTCTAAAAGGCATAAACTGCAAACACTCAAATGTCCATCAAAAGGTGAACAGAAAAATAAATTGTGACATGTCCATGCAAAGGAATAATGCTCAGCAGTAAAGAGATTGAAGTGTTAACACCTACTACAACGTGGATGAACCTAAAATAATTATCCTGAATGAAAGCTAGACCTACCTCCTCATACTATGCTACACTCACACTAGACACATCTACATACTATGTGACTCCGTTTATATAAAATTCTAGACAGTGTATCTATAGTGACAGAGGCAGATTAAAGGTCACTTGCCTACTTGAAGGAGGGGAGGGATGAAAGGAGAGATTACAAAGGAGAAAGAAGCTTTTGCAGGTGACGAATATCTTCATTACCTTGATTGTTAGATGGATTCACAGGTGTATACATATGTCAAAACTTACCAAACTGTACACTTCGAATATATACAGTGTACTATGCATCAACGATACCTCAGTAAAGGTATTTTTTGAAAAGATTACCTAATATCTTAAGACATGCTTCTTAATGTTTTCGACCAACGTATTTCTATAGAATAAAAGGAATCAAACCCTAGGGGCCTGGGGATATAACCCATAGTAGCCAGCTACAAAAATCTAATTTCTTTAAGTCTCATGCTATACCTTAATTTGTACACATGTTACTGCTTAGTCCATAAATAATAATATGTTTTAATATAAACGTAATGTTTAATATTACTTAACTAGTCAGAGTATGTAACATTGCCTGCCCCCCTCAAATCTTCAGGTGAAGCAGATACCTCAAGAAGATGTACCCTGTTTTCTTTGTGGCATTGCTTATCCTGGCACACGACTAAGAAGAGTATAAAAAAATTTTAGTAGCACAACTGTGAAGTCTAGATGCTTTGACTGTCTTCCTGTAGTGTTTCTCTCCCCCGACAAGTCCTCTTTTTTCTACTTGTCATCACTGGGAAACAAGGGCAGAAAATACACTTGCCAATGTTAGGCACTACTTTCCTCTTTAAAGGAAGTAACACCTAAGAATTCCAAATGTTTGTCACGCAATCGATTTGAAAGAAAGAAAAATACTTTAGACTCCTCATTTATCCAGGAAAGGGGCACTTTGGGTTCTGAATAACTGAACATTCTAGATATTCCAGAAAATCTTTTTCTGTTGTTGTTTACTTTCCATTGGATTAAATAAAGCCTCCAGATTATAATTATGAACTTTAGGTTTCATTCCATAGTCCTGTGGCTGTTGAGAAGGGTGGAGAAGAATCTGCAGTGGAGTGGCCCTCTGCCCCAGTCTCCCAGGTCTATAGGCTCATCTGTCTGCTGTGGTCTCCTGAGTACTTGCAAAACTTGTGGGCAGAACATGCAATGAATGAATCTGATTAGTTGAGCTCGCTTTTTTATGATAAACAATTTGTAATTTTACGATGCTTTTTAAGTAAGCGATTTAGAATAAATAAGTCATTTTCTCTAGAATTAAAGAAATGATTAAAAATTACTTCTTGGAATAATACAGAATTGAGTTCAACTATGCCCAGGTTGACCTCAGCTTGCCAGAGAAGATGCTGTCAGAAAGATTAAATACCTAAGAGTTCTAATTTCTTTAAGATTTTCTCTTTCCCCTTCACTCAGTGCTTATGAAATCCCAATGCTAGTAACATCAGAGCATTTATGATGCTGCAAGTAGCTTAAGGTAGGGCTTCTCAAACTTGAATGTGCACATAAATCACATGGGAGCTTGTTAAAATGCAGATTCTGATTCAGTAGGTCTGGGCTGGAGCCTAAGACGCTGCATTTCTGCACAAGGTCCCAGGCGATGCATCAGCGAGGTACAACATACACGCTGCTGGTTCCAGTCAACACTTCGCGAGGGCTGAAACCGCAGTGATTCTCACAATGTGGTACCTGGACCAGCCGCATCAGCATCACCTGGCGACGTGGGAGAAATGCAAGTCCTCCGGCCTCACCCCAGACCTCCTGAACCAGAAACTGGGGATGGAGCCCAGCTGTCTGTGCGTTAATAAGCCTTCCAGGTGATTCTGATGCACACTGATATTGGAGAACCTCTGGCTTCGAGAAAGAGGGAATAACTGCAGCTAGTGAAAACCAGGTCCATTTCAACAGGCCTGCAGTTCTAAGAGAAAGCCATGGAAACTTCGAGAAGAAGCCCAGTTATAGAGGACTATTTGAAACCAGAATGCGTTTAAGTCTTCCAAGAGACATCATCAGCTCTAATTTTTTTTAAAGAAAGAAAATACCATGTGAAATACACAAACATAAAAGCTTTCTTGTTGACAAGGTACAATATATATATATATATACCACCAGCATAATCACGGGCTCCATCTTCACTTATTTATCATAAACATGTCACAACCATATTTTTTAAAACCCTCTTCCCTTTCCAAGTTCTATGTTTAAATTAGAACACACAAAACTACATCTATTCTTAAACTTTACAAACCTTAAAGAATGTGTGAGCACATTATGAAACGATCAGGAAAAAACGACAGCCCCTGATTTAGAGTGGCAAAACAAAAATCTATCCATTGGGCAAACAACATAATCAGAGGATCTTAATTAGATCAATGTTGGCAAGTTGATTTTACCCCAACATTTCCACCGATAACCCAATGAGGATGAGGTCACCAGATTATTTTGAATAATTTTGCCATTTACCTAGAGATTTTTAAAAAATCACCATGGTAGGCACCAGATAAAAGAGAACTAGCTGTACATGTAGGTAAGAAAGACTCGAAAGATAAATTAGATTGAATCACAGAGAAAGGTAGTAGGCTGACATACCAGAATTCAATAAAAACAGGAAAAAATTAATGGAGAAAGAAACCAAATTTTGGGGACTTCCCTGGTGGCGCAGTGGTTAAGAATCCTCCTGCCAATGCAGGGGACACAGGTTCAATCCCTGGTCTGGGAAGATCGCACATGCCACACAGCAACTAAGCCCTTGCACCAAAACAACTGAGCCTGCACTCTAGAGCCCACAAGCCATAACTACTGAGCCCGTGAGCCACAACTACTGAAGCCCGTGAGCTCTAGGGCCCGTGCTCCGCAATGAAGAGTAGCCCCCCCTGGCCACAACTAGAGAAAACCCGCGCACAGCAACGAATATCCAACGCAGCCAAAAAAAAAAAGAAACTAAATTTTTATACTCAGGCTCCCCTCAAGGTCATGTAGAGAATGGAAAGCATATAAAAATGAGTACCTATAAAAAGAGCAGTCGAGAACATAAATAGACATTGATCATACCAAGCTGCTTGGGGCCATGTGAACTCAGAGTCAAAAAATTATTATTGTGCCTGTACTTCATGCATCACCTGCACAGAGGGCAGCTACACACCAGTCTTCTCCATCCATGTCTTATTCTCTTCCAGCTGCCCTAAGAAAAGCATTCACATCAGCAGATGTTCTGGCCTGATGTGCCTCTCAAAGTGGGAGCCGGGGTCAGCACCATCAACATCACCTGGAAATGCCGACTCTCTTGGGCCCCTCCCTGGACCTGCTGATTCAGAATCTGCATTTTAACAACATCTCTGGATTTGTGGGCACAGCCCACTTGAGGAGTGCTGCTCAAGCCTGCTTTCGGTCTCTTGGACCCACCTGTGACTTCCTGACTTTTTTCTGGTTGGTGCTGAGGTGAAGACACCCCTTCTCAATCACCCCGAACTCAAATATTTTCTCAGGAGGCAGTTCCTTGTAAAGAAGTAAATGTTCTTTATCAAACTGGAGTAGAAGCGATAGTATGACTCCTGTTCTACAGATTGAGAAAAATCATTGAGAATTATTGAAGGTCACTGCTTAGCATTAGCAAAGTACTAACTAAAAGCCACGTTTCTTCTTACTTATGTTATACCATACTGTCTGGTATTTCCGAGAAACCCCAAAAAGAAAAGGAAAAAGCTCCACTTAAGTTAGGGAATGTAGTTCTGACCATTGGACCTATAATCAAGAATGTACTCTATTACTTTTCTTTTCTTTCCTTCTTTCTTGTTTCCCCCCCCCCCCCCCCAGCAGTCAATTAGGGTCAAGTCTCAATGCCTGCTGATACCTTGATCAATATCACTTCACAGCATCCTCCCACTACTTGGAAGTTTGCCTGCATCTGGATGTGGTTGTTTACTTTTTCCTTTTTCCTACTTTGGAGTTCAGAGAGAATATGCTTATACTTTCTCTGTGATGGAAAGAAACCCCAGGATTCATTTTTCAAAGGAACACTGGAATTTTACTTTTTAGCCCTTAAAGAGAGGAATCTATCAAACCAAAGACTTAATCAAGTGCTCTCCGGGTTGGCTTTGAAGGTTTCTGCTCCCCACTCAGGATGGAGGCTTCCAAACCAAAGTCCCTACAAGCAAACTGCCCCAGCTGCAAAGAACACGGGAAAAGAAAGAAATCAGTCATCTTCTAGGCCGATGATTTCTCAATCTTTGCTGAATGTCAGAGTCCTCTGGGGAGGTTTTAAAAATCCCCATGGCCAGGCCACACCCCAGACCAATTAGGTCAGAACCTCTGGGCACAGAGCCAAGCATCGTATTTTTTTCAAACTCCCCAGGTGATTCCTATGCACATCCAAGTCTGAGAACCAATGAGCCTGGCAGTGACACCCACAAAACCTCACGCTGACGCCACGAGGTCAGTTCTATCCGTGGCTCCGCACCTCCTATATTTTCTCTATTCTTCCTACGAGCCAGGCAGCAGAATCTTGGGGGATATACTTTCACTCACGTTCCAGAACGTGCTCTTCTGAAACAGCTGCTTCAATGGGGGTATATTTCTTTGCAATGCTCTTCCATGTAATAAAGAAATTCTTTCTCATTCCCTTAATATTCCTCCCCATTAAAGCATAACCTACAAACAGATGAATTATACTTATACAGGGAGTATAAAGGACAGCTGTTTTATCTCAATGGAGCATTTTCTCTTTGTGATTCCATTATTTTACTCTGGCATGACATGCCTAATGTTTTAAGTAAGGCTCAGCTTTTCTTTCTTTCTTTCCTTTTTTTTTTTTTTTAAACTGGAGGTGAAATTTCAGCTGGAAATCTACTCTAAAAGATCTTCAAGAAACAGTCCGAGTAAGAACACGGCCATATTTATTTTTTATGAGTAGCTGAAGGCTGATCAAAACGTTCCTCCCAAGCCACAAAATGTGTAACCCTGGCATTTTTCAGGGCTATTTTTTGGCACACTGAACACAGGTCAAGACAGCATTTTATTTTAATTCTTCTTCTTGAACCTCCTGAATCTTCAAGCAGCAATTCTTAAAGAAACTCATTCATGGTTAGCAGATAATGCAGCCTTTTTTCGCCCTGCAGTGACCTAGTACAGAGAAAATATAGTGAATACACTTTTTCTCTTTTTTTACCAAAGAGGTGCCGTTAACTTGTCCTTGAATTGCGACTGCCTGTGTGTGAACTGCTAGAATATTTTCCAAATTGTCGTTTCAACAAGCAGAGCTTGCTGAGTTTGCCAAACCTACTTCCTTACCTTTGTCTGTTCTGTTCTTTGGCAACTCCTTTTGACAGGCTACCCCATTCAAGGTCTTTCCCCTGCTCTAATCCATCTCATTACATCCTCGTCAATTTTACTTTTTTACTTATTCATAATATGGATCTTCAAAGGAACTCCCCAAAAGGAGGGTATCAGAATCACGATCAATTTTCTGTTAACACCAGAAGGAAGATTTATGTATATGCCCATAGAAACATACGTTCTTTGTAACTCCCAGTTAGTACAAAAGAATTGAAGTCACATATTCTACTCTGTAAACTTGGTTCTATTTAAGGTAAAAGACTACATTATTACAAACAAAGATTAAACAGTTGCAAATAATGGCACATTTGTTTGGTGCTGATTTTGAGTCTTTCCAATACATCAACACTCTTTGCTAAAAGGTCACTGGAGGCAAAATACAGCGACCAGCCAAAATGTTTCAGGTGAGAAATGAAGGGCAAGAAAGACATGCCAGCATCTTAACAGCATCGATGGTGGGCTAAGGGCATAGGGGCTCCAAATCTGGCAGACCTGGGTTCAAATCCTGGCTGTGTCTCCCTGGGCCGGGTAGTCAGCCTATGACCATCCCCATCTCTAAAATGCAAATAATGGGAATTCCCTGGTGGTCCAGTGGTTAGGACTCCGCACTTCCACTGCCGAGGGTGCAGGTTCAATCCCTGTTTGGGGAACTAAGATCCCACAAGCCGCACTGCACGGCCAAAAAATAAATAAAATAAAATGAAAATATAGCAATAATGACCTTCACAGGGTTGCTGTGAGGATTAAAGGGCTTAGAAAGTAGTGAGTGCAGGTCAGCTATTCCTACTGCATTTTAAAGAAATGCAACCCAAACAAACCCATGAGGCAAGAGGAGTGGGTATTATCTACATGCATCTTACTGCTGAGAAAAGTAAGGTTCCCAGAGATTAAATAAACTCATCCTCCTCACGTATCTTTCTAAAACACAAAAATGACTATGCTGTTCCCTGTTATAAACTCTTCAGTGGCTCTCATGACCAGGAAATTAGAAAGAGGCATAAAGTCCAAACTCCCTATCATGGCATAATCCCTGGATGAGATTTTTTTTTTTTTTTCCAAAACTCAACCCCAAATCACTTCTGCCTCGAAGCATTTCTGCAGCACCACAAATAGTGTTGCCCCTCCCTCCTTTGGGCTCCCACTCTACCTGGACAGACTTTTAGCAAAGCACCCATGGCATTTTTCCGAGCGCGTTGGTTTATGCATCTGAATCTATACACTAAACCGGAAGTTCCTTAAGAACAAGAACACTGTCCGGGGCTTCCCTGGTGGCGCAGTGGTTGAGAATCTGCCTGCTAATGCAGGGGACACGGGTTCGAGCCCTGGTCTGGGAAGATCCCACATGCCACGGAGCAGCTGGGCCCGTGAGCCACAATTGCTGAGCCTGCGCGTCTGGAGCCTGTGCCCCGCGACGGGAGGGGCCGCGATAGAGAAAGGCCCGCGCACCGCGATGAAGAGCGGTCCCCGCACCGCGATGAAGAGCGGTCCCCGCACCGCGATGAAGAGTGGCCCCCGCTTGCCGCAACTGGAGAAAGCCCTCGCACGAACCGAAGACCCAACACAGCCAAAAATAAATAAATAAATAAATAAATAAATAAGAAAAATCCTTTAAAAAAAAAAAAAAAGAACACTGTCCTACTCACCTCTGTAGCCTTAGCATCTAGCCTAGCACCGAACACCTGGTAGACAGCCCATAAAATGCTTGATGAATGAATGAATGAATGGTCCAAAGCCATCCAACAAATAAATGGCAGGGCCAGGGCAGACCCCACATCTTCCAACTTCCTGTTGGGCCATCGTTCCCTGAAACCACACTGCCTTTGTCAATGTGTGGGTGACATCTCAGAAAAGACCCTGAGGCTCAACCTCCGTATTCAGAATGGACTTGCCATGTAACCTTAGGCCATGCATTAAAAAACAAACAAAAATAACCACAAATCTGCATGCATCGATTTGTATCTGTAAAAGAGGGCTCATACTTAACACTGGACTTTAGAATACACAGGAGGTGGGGGAAGAAGAGAAAAACCAATAAGATAACACGATGTGCTCCTCTTGAAAAGTGCCTTAATTTAAAACTGTCACAATAGTAAATATAATTAGATAACAACAATAATACCAAATACCACAGTTTACTACACTCCTTTCTTCTGAGGCTTTCAATTGGAACTGAAAACACAATTACTAATTAAATTAGACAACAGGAGGTATCATTTTCCAAATGGAACCCTAGTGATATAAATGAGTTACTGCAGCTTCTCGAATTTCTCACTGTCACTCAAAGAGGGGGTTCTTCACTGGGCTAGAGTCAACTCAGAAAAACAGATCCATATCCTGCATTTATTCTTTTATTCGAAATACAGTTTATTTCTATATTTCCTATGTAGTTACTGAGCCACTGTAAGACCACAAAGATGCTACAGCCCAGTTCCTCTCCTCAAGGAGCTTAATGTACACCGGTGGGTGAAGTGCACGGATGGCGAAAAACCTAGTCGAGACCTGGGCCAAAAATAAAAGTCTCAAGGCAGGAGATAAAGACGAGGGGACTCACCTTTCCTGTCTTGGAGGAATCTGGGTAAAAAATAAAAACAGTTTTAAGGTGGAACAGGGTGAAACAGGAGGCTGTGATCTTTAGAGGGCCTGAGAACATTGTTTTCTCTTCTTCTTTTCCTTTTTTAAAAATTCAATTCTATAGTGGAATGCACCAAGCTCCTTCCTTGCCTTTTACTTGAAGACTTTTCCAAATTACGCTTTTAAAGGCATTAGGAGAAAAAATAAAGGTTCTGTAGTCCAATGGAAACTTGGGGAAATTAAATTAAAAATTTAAATTTTAGAATAAAAATAGTTTTTTGCTGAAGGACGGCTCAGACCTCTTAATATGCAAAAGTGAATTCAGAATCACCTAGAAGGGGATTTAATGTGCAGCTTTGACCAAATTAATTTAACGCACGACTCTTTTTTTTTTTTTTTTGTCTCTTTGTTTTTTAGAAACATCTAACATCTTGCTGGCTAGTGTTCTGTTAAAACACATGGAAAATACTAGTCTAGTAAAAATGACAAATAAATCACCTTCCCTTCTTGTAATTTTACGGACTTTGTCACAGGTCTAAAGAAAAAAGTGAGTGCCTATAATGGACAAATAAAGGGGGCATTATAGCTAGCACCTGCAGTAGTAGAGGGACTTTAAAATTATGTAAGTCCAACTTCGGATCCTGCTCACCACTTATACTATGAGACCTTGGCTTAAAAATTGCTCAAACTTTCTTGGCCTCAGTTTCCACATCAGTCAAATGGGAATGATGGCATTACCTGCCCCTAAGGGTGAGTGGGAGTATTTGTGTAGTCAAATCATCCAGCAGAGCGCTCAGCACAGAGCAAGCTCTCAGTGTTCAGAAACTATCACGTGAGACACTCCAGGGTGACAGGGAGGCCCGTTAGGGTCAGTCCCCTGTAGCTGTGTCTTCTTAGGCTAAAACGAAGATGCTTTCAACTTGAACACAAGAGAAAGACTCGACATCGGCCACATGGGAAAAGAGCAAGAAAGATGCCAAAATGGAAGAGAAGTCTGAAGGAAAATCCTCTCCAGCCAAATTTTCAAGGAAATGAATTATATGAAATTACAAAAACAGTGCCCTTGGGGCTGCTTCTACTTTTCTCTGACATCTGATACGCAGATATAACGAAGTATCAGGAGAACAAAGAAAATGCACAGAACAGCATGATAAATGCTTTTAGTCACTTTCTCAGTCAGAGCCTTCGAATCGGTGTTTGCAGAATGGCCGGGGAAGGAAACACAAGATCCATGCGTGGTAAATTTACAGCAGATTTTGAGATCCAGGACATTTCTGAGGAAATATATGGAGATTGTGGCAAGGCCAGCAACAAATGACCGTGTGATTCATGGAAAGATCCAGACTTTGAAACAGATCCTTCACTTGGCCAAATCCATTAGTTTTCACCACTGCCCTCTAATAGACCTGCTGAATACAGACCTACAACAAAAGCAAATTCTCACACTAGAGTTTCATAGTACTCATTAAAAAAAAAAAATCTTGCATGTAAAGTTGCCTGGAGCACTAAAGCAACCAGTTAGAAAGAAAAAGAATGAGCTATATGACTTGAAAATCCAATTTGCTAGGATAAAATGTCCCAAGATTGCTGATAACAGGAGTTTGTACGGAATATTCCTTGATAGAAGTGTGCCAGATTAGGCCTTGGAAACATTTTTGTTGTGCAGAGACTTTCAGCAGTAAGTGGGAAATACCTAATAAGTATTTGCAACGTGAAGGAATGGAATGAACTGATGAACAAACAAAAGAACAAAGTGGCTGAATCCCAGCATTCATGAATTGGAAGAGTTCTAAGATCCCTACCAATTTCGGTTTTGGTTTGTACACTGTCTTGGGAAGCTCACAATCTCACCAGGCAGACCTCCCCACTGGAACAACATAACGGGTGACAATGAACCCTTCCAAAAGTTTCAGTTTATCCAACATATTTTTTTTTCCAACATATTTTCTGTTAGTGGTAAGAATGCAGGTGTTCCCAAGGAGTTAAGTACTTTAACAGATAATACTTCTGTTATCTAATTGCCACCAACATTCCTCTATCCCCCTTATATCTTAGCTAAGTACTTATCACAACCTGTAATTTTCTAACTGTTTCACGGCTGACTGTGGGGATCTCCCACTTCTAAATGTAACTTCATGAAGGTAAAGACCTCGCCTTCCCCCGGCACCTAGCCCAGTACCTGCACATAGGCAGAAGGTGTGCATTAAAGATTTGTTGGACATATAGATGGAATCAGCGCTGTGGAAGTAGGAGCTTTTCCTCTCTCATTTCCCTTCCAAAGCATCGTTTGGGTGGTACTGTCATTAAGAGTCAACTGGCTGGCCACTCTCAACGTAGCTGTGTATCCTTGAGCAAACTTTTTCGCCTCTCTGGTTTCCTTCTTTGTAAAGGAGCATTTGGGGGTGCTTGAACTACTCTCTCAAAGCTCCCTTGCATCAGTAACATTCTAAGATTATTTGGGAAAATATAACCCAAAACACCCACATTTTCATAATTAATAAAGTTTACAATGATCAGAACAAATAAACAAATGAATTTCAAGATTGTTCTATTGAGTTAGTCATGGTTTTCTTCAAGTTAGCTCATTTCTCTGCCAGATCACACTCTGTATTTACCTTTCAGCTTTGGCCCTTAGAAAGAGTGAAATTGATGAGGTAGCTAACCTCCACTTTCTAAAAAAAAGAGCAACCCCCTTCCCCCCTGTTCAGATAATTTCTGCAGCCTGTTTGCAAGATTTCTAATATGAGGTGCAACTGTCATTTAATTAAGTGGTTCTTAGAGATTTTGATTTTTCCTGCCACCAACGGGTTAATGCGCTGAGATCTTCCTTTGTTTTACAAAGGGGCAAGAAAACACAGTGAGCTGATACAGTCCATTATTAAAATTGCATTTCAGCAGAGGCAAATAACTCCAGCCACCTGACGCTGGGCTTAGCCATCATCTTCTCTCGCTACAACCCAAAGCTATTACATTAAAAGCATAAGCAAAACAATAGAGCTGACAGCAACGCAAGCTCCCCTGGTAGACGGAAACCATCAATCCTGTTGGTGAAGTATTTAGCTACCGAAGGAGAAAAGACATTCTTTGATTGAAGGATAAGAGGAAGAAATACACAGCCACTTTTCAATCAGAGCTAGATCATGTATACTTGAAGAAATAACAGCTTCGACAGCCAGACGATAAGTTTGCCTCTAGAAAGCGGGAGCCAGCAAGTATACCTGTGAAGACTACGAAAAGTCTGGGGTCGTATGAAGTCGCTCTTATCTGCTCCACCTTCACCTTGGATGCCCACAGTCCCCACCCATTCCCTGCGTGGTAGTTTCTACAGAAATTAAACAAAGAGCTTTTTCAGGGGCCAAGCAGGCACAAAACAAACTTCTTTAGCTTGGGCAGGGTTAAGCAATATTAATAAGCTCTAAATCTTTACTTGGAAGTCAATGAAATTAGCAGCAGAGTTTAGAAGCCAGAAACACGGTGCTGGATTATTTTAAAAAGCAAAAACAAAAAACTCCGACCATTCTTTGCAGCTAAACTCCAGCTCCGGTTCTCTGGGCTAGAATAGTAGTGTTAATAGATTCTGCCTCGACTAAAAAGGGAGCCAGTGGCAGAAAATCTATTCCTCCAGCGAGGTTGCCGGGCAACGAGCAAGCTTTTGGCATGTGGCTGATGTCTCCCGGCAGCCCGGACTACACAAAGTAAGCTCTTCCATCACTTATAACTAACTTGATTTTGATGGATTAAAACCAAATCAAAAGGTACTGTAAGTCACTCGTTTCCAAATTCAGGAATCTGGGTGAGAGAGAAAACATCCCAATACCAAACATAAGACTAACTGATCAGGAAAAGTAGAATCCACTAAAGATCATTCTGCTGGGTGATCTTACACATCTTAGTATACACACAATTTTATTTTAAGATGAGAATATCCAAAAGCAATGGGAAAAAACAGCATTCAAGAATATTTGGGGGTGGGGGGATGAGTGAAATAGGTGAGAGAGATTAAGAGGTACAAATTTCCAGTTACAAAATAAATGAGTCACGGGGATGAAATATGCAGCATGAGGAATATAGTCAATAATATTGTAATATCTTTGTATGGTGACAGATGGTAACTAGACTTATCAGGGTGATCATTTTGTGATGTACAGAAATATCGAATCACTATGCTGTGTACCTGGAATAACAGTATTGTAGGTCAGTTATACTTCCATTAAAAATATATTTTTTGGGGCTTCCCTGGTGGCGCAGTGGTTGGGAATCTGCCTGCTAATGCAGGGGACACGGGTTCGAGCCCTGGCCTGGGAGGATCCCACATGCCGCGGAGCAACTAGGCCCGTGAGCCACAACTACTGAGCCTGCGCGTCTGGAGCCTGTGCTCCGCAACGAGAGAGGCCGCGACAGTGAGAGGCCCGCGCATCGCGATGAAGAGTGGCCCCCGCTTGCCACAACTAGAGAAAGCCCTCGCACAGAAACGAAGACCCAACACAGCCAAAATCAATCAATCAATCAATCAAACATACGCATCTGATTCAAGATCCTCATTAAAAAAAAAATATATATATATATATATATATATATATTTTTTTTTTTTTTTTTTGGGGGGGGCTTCCCTGGTGGCGCAGTGGTTGAGAATCTGCCTGCCAATGCAGGGGACACGGGTTCGAGCCCTGGTCTGGGAAGATCCCACATGCCACGGAGCAACTAGGCCCGTGAGCCACAACTACTGAGCCTGCGCGTCTGGAGCCTGTGCTCCGCAACAAGAGAGGCCGCGATAGTGAGAGGCCTGCGCACCGCGATGAAGAGTGGCCCCCGCTTGCCGCAACTAGAGAAAGCCCGCGCACAGAAACGAGACCCAACACAGCCAAAAATAAATAAATAAATAAATAATAAAAATAAAGGAATTCCTTTAAAAAAATTATATCTATATATATTTTGGAAAAATATTAATATTATAAAGATGGAGCCTCAATGTTACGAGGAGTTCTGGATTCAAATGCATCTTTGTGTCTCGCGTTGGTGAAGGTGTTTGAACTTTTTTTTGCAAACATCTGAGCACATTACTCAATAATCAGCGAACCCTCGCTAAGGGCTATGAGATCCCACCCCTGTGCTGTAGGCGTGATGGAAAAAATGTAAGACTTTGGGCCAAGGCCTCATTCAGAACACATTTACTATTAGGACGTAAGGTAAGATGGTTTCTCTCACCAACTAAGTTCTTACGCAAAAGGTTAGTTTTGGCACTGACTGTGTTCGCTTATGAAAACCACCTCCAAGATATACTGACCGAGCTGACTAGAATTCCCAAATGATGAAGACAGCGCTGAAGGCCAGGCCTGTCCTTTCCCAGGGTTCTGGGGTGAACCAGGCCTACCTGCCAGGGCTCTGAATACCATAAAATACACTCACACTTGATCCCAAACTTTTCTTTCTCTTTTAGAAAAACATCCTTCACAACATTCATAGTGTATCTCCTTTCATAAAAAAAAACTTTGGGGGACTTTCCTGGCGGTCCAGTGGTTAAGACTCTGCGCTTCCACTGCAGGGGGCACAGATTCGATCCCTGGTCGGGAAACTAAGATCCCACACTCTGTGCGGCGTGGCAAAATAAAAAGTAAAAATTAAAAAAATCCTTTCGTTCAGAAAGCTGCACATACTTGCACGAACAGAGGTATCCTCTTCTCGTGCAATCCTGAACCTGTGGTCATTAGCAGCCACAGGCCCACCATAGGGGATGCTGAAGGCAAAGGCAACCAGACGAAGCAGCCCAGCAGAGGTGCCCACACATCTCCTTGGAGTTCCAGGCAAAACCAGCTTGTGCCCATCGGCCCCTTCTAATGTGGAGAATGCACATGACTCCAAGCGAAGCATTCGTGTTCCAGACGTGGCATGTCCCATTTGTGGCCTCGTCAGCCCCTCATCCATTACGGATCCATTATGCCTTTCGACAACTTCCATGTTTCTTGCAACACATTAAAATGCACTGCAGGGGCTCAAAGCAGCCTCCTCTGTAACCATTATGATGATAAAATGCAACTTGATGGAAATTGATATATTATCATCGCTCCCTATCAAGACATATGCCCTCAGGAAACAAAGAGTTGTTAGTTTTAATATGAAACAGGCTTAATGGGTCTTCGCATGCGCTTGTCAGGTGGCTGAGCAGGTGCGCGGCACTGCCACTCTCCGCGAGTCTAATGCTTGCCCACTCTTTAAGGTCGAGTCTGAATGCCACCCCAGAAATTCTTAACTGAGTCCTCCCCCCCTACACTCAGCTCTTCCTGTTACCCGCAGCTCTGCTCCTGCACTGAACCTTTTCTACTTTATATACATCCTGTGCATACAACCATCCTCTCTCCTACCAGGTGTATGTTCCCCAAGAGCAAGCTCATATTCAGAGCAGATGTTCAATGTTAGGTGATTCTGTTTTTCATTGGAAGAAAACAGAATGGTGGGTAAATACAACCCCCGAAAAATTTAAAAAAAAATTTTTTTTAGTTTGTAGGTAATCTGAGATATCTGCCCAAACCCTTAGTGCTGTGTCATGGAAAAAAGAGCCTGTGGTCTGACTGTTAAGTCAGCCAACCAGTTCTAGCCTTCCTATTGGAGTACCTTGTGCACCATGTAAATAATCTAGTAAACTGCAGTTTTGCAGAGGAATTATTCAGTAAGTAGAGAAAATTAAGAGTTGATGAAATTTTTTCCTAATGTTTTCCTTTCTTGAAACAATTTCCTACGTTGTAAAAGTCTTACAAATGTATTATATAGCCTTCGTCTTTTTCATATATGTATACACACATACACACATGCACACAATATCAATTGCCAATCGTTGATTGTCAAATTTTCACTTTACCTGATGAGTTTGCAAAATGGCTTCTTCCAAGTTTATTGATAATAGCACCTTGTATGTTTCCTATCCAGGATTCATTACTATTTGTAATTTATTATTTGTTGTGTCCTAGTTTGTCTGTCTCCCCAATAGACTGGTAGCTCCCCAAGGGTAGAAACCATTTTATCTTGAGTTCTATTAGTATCCCCACTGCCCAGCACCAAGCCTGACATGGATGAGGCACCCACACACTTATTGAACGATCACTGCCTGAAGTAATTAACTGACCGATAAATTCGTGCCTAACTGAAGTTCTAGCTTGGTTGAGGGTCTTCAAAATAAGATCGCGATTGGGCAACCAGGCTACTGGTCCTGCCATAGATTCTGCTTCAGAGAAACTCTTGCAAACCAGAATACCAAAGCTAGTGCCCTCCTTTAGGGAAACTTAGGGAGCCCGAAATCCTAAGAGAGCCAGTAGGAGCTGGAAGGAGAAGCTGGCAAAGGGAAAATATCTGTTATTTTATTCGAAGAGAACATTCAAAATCAGAAACACCTATATTCAGATGTTCAAGACAGAGACACTTGAGTTGAAGTCAAAGTACACATTTGTTTTTAAATACAAGTTTGGGACTGGAAACACCCCTATTCACTTAGAGTAAAAATTCTCTCTCACTCGTCCACCCCTTCGTCCTCTCCTGCCTGCTCCCCTTAACCCCTGCCCCACATAGTCCTCAGATTTTTCTCATAATGTATATCAGATAATTTTATTTTTCCCCACATGTTTATTTATGTTCGTCAGAATATATGCTCCGATTTTTTTATTCAGAAAAGAAATCATAAATATATGTGTGAATGCGAGTAGGCTATACATAGGTTTCTAAAGATGTGTGCATATCATCACAGTATTATCTGTTTCTTTACTCTCACTAATATAGCAGAGTAGCAGAGACATGGAAAAATCAAAGCAGTAGATAATTTTTTTAATTATTCATATTTGACTCTAGGACAGTAACAGTTTAAACATTAGACTTCCCTTCTGTTCTTAATTCTATTTAGCTTAGGCTATTAAGACTAATTTATGTTTCAAAGGCATACACTAACAGACCATATGAGATAATATATGTAAACATACTCTGTAATTAACATGTATTACTCTGTAATAATGCAAATGTGTTAGTACCATAATAATTATTTTTCTCTCAATTTGTATGTACGTATATATGTCTGTTTATATAGTATATATGTAGCCTAACAGCCTAACACTATGGTTTTCAAATACCTGTTCACAGACCAATACTGGTCAGTGACAAAGTTTTCACTGGCCAGAGGCAAAAGGAGAAAAATCCTAACAAAGTATTATGGATTTTTAAAAATATAATGTTAAATGTATTATATTTAAAAGATTGCTTTTATTCTGAAATTAAATTCTTACTGATCTTTTTTCCTGGTTTGTTCGAAAGTCCATTGTTTTATCGAATTATAGTGCTAACAAGTGGCAATTTTTAGAGCCCTTACTTGCCAAAAAAAAAAAAAAGAAGAAGAAAATTTTCTTTTGAAATTTATTAATCCATGGAACCTAAAAGTCTGAAAAAAACTGACTCAGGCAACAAAAACACCAACATTTCCACAGTCTGTTCAAGAAAAGAAAGTGAGGCTCCCCTTTACCTGCAGCTTTAGTGCCTCTAGTCATCCAATCCCAATAACATCTGGAACATCCCGGAAGATCCAGCCTCTGAGCTGAGCCCTCCCAGGCTCCCAGCAGTCCAGCACCTATTCGGCTTCTGCGTGATCACTTCATTTTCCCCAGGAGCCTCAACAAGAAGCACCACTTCGGAAGAAACCCCAAATCTTAAACCAGCCCAAGGTGGGGGCAGGCTGAGGGAGGCACCGAATCCAATTTTTTACAGGCAAAGAGACTTCAAAGTCTCCATCTTTGGCTCAAACATCCATAACAGAATTGGTATTTCTTCTCGGATTCAAGGCATGGCCAAGTCACACAGGCTCACTTCCAGGGTCCAGTTTTCACTTGGAGGCCGCAGCCCAGGCAGGCTCACTGCCCTTTGATCTGGTTGGAACCGGAGTGTTACAAATATGCTTGTATTAAGCTATCTCCAGTCTGCCTGAGGGCCTCGGTCTGGAATGCGAGAACGGGAGCTTCAAACAGTGAGGTTCCCAAGTCTTCACTTACGTTACATTTTTTTTCTGGCAGGCTGGCCAATGCTCCTTCCATGGCAGGCAGCGATGGGGTGCCCGTGGAGTGCAGTAACGCAGAATGGCATCATAAGGCAGAACTAGAGAGTTTTGTCTCTATTCTCCGGGCCAGGAATTCAGGCGAAGAACAAGGGAAACTACAAGCAAGCACCAGAACCCTAAATTATACTTTTATTAAGCCACCCACCGGCATTTGTGAAGCACCTGGGAGCTCTGAGTACGGCGTTATTGAGATGCAAAGGAGGCATCACCATCTTTGGCCATCAAAGCATCCATGTTCCAGCAGCCACCTCAGGGGTAATGAATCATTTCAAGAGCTCCATCCCTTCTATCCCGGGGGCCTTCTCCTCCTAGACTTGACAGTGCAGGCCTCCATTTTCAAAATCAGAATGTATAAAAAAACCCGTTTAGCTGGAAGATATTCTGTGCGAAAGAATGTGCAGTAAATAGCAAACATTTCCAACAGCACAGCCAGTATTTTCCTATTTCCTGGACAATTTACTAAAAATCTTCCACCCCTGCTTTCATAGGTTGAGGGCATCTGCTGTGCCAAACTGCCTGCTGGTGACAGAGAGAAACCAACACATTCTGCAGCGCCCAGGGATAAAACGGAAAAGAGAGAGAGAAGTGTCCCTGACAAAAGGAGACTCTGAACTTCTCTTGTGTCACCTGTTACCGAGAGACTTTAAATGCTGGATGATCAGAGATGGTGAGGAAGCAGCTCACTTATCTTTCACCAGCTTATACCACACCAGTCATAATCCCCAAAATATCAAGAACCCCCAAGTCCTTGAGTGACTGCTTCATGCAAACATGGAAATAATGCAGCAGAACCACTGTTTCTTTGATTCCTCCAGATGGAAAAGGTAGTGCCTTTAATATCATGCTTACTGGACATCCATCATCCAAAGCACAATGCAACCATTGTAGGGCAAAGAGAGAGAATATACTCTGTGGGGTAGAGGCATGCGGGGGAAAAAAAACCAAAAAAACGAGAGCCTCAATGCACTGAAGAAATGGTCTTCTGCTTCTCATTGGAATAATGGTGGGACGTGTACAAGAATGTTCCTGGCTGGCCTTAAAAGAAAGAAACTCTTTCAGAGAGCAGCGACCTTAAACATCTTATCAGCCTTTGAAGTTATGCACAATGACATCCTTTGGTTCCTTGCCCAGGGCAGAGGTTTAAGCTTTAAGACTCCATTTACTTACAAAGAATTGTAGAAATATTTTTGCTGTGGCATAAGGCAAAAGAGCCAGTTTCTTAAAACAGCAAAGGATAGAATGGTGAGGTAGGGGAAAACATCCTTTATAGGGGGCACCCCACTGTGTTAAGGGGATCAAGAGCTATAGATCTAACTTTCTGGGGTTAACCTCCTTTATTTTCAATCTTCTGTACCATTCAGATCAGTTTTGTGAAACTCACATCAAAGTGATAGAAGCAGAGTAGGTTCTGATGTTGCCACCCGCCTTCTAACTCATCCCTGGTCCAACGTGCCCTACCAATGCCTGTCCTTCCTACCAACACCACTATATCTCTGTAACCCATCTCCCCCCAACCCAAAAGAAAGGGTACCCCCTGCTCCCTCCAATGCTACCTCTTGAGGAGGAGTCCAAGGTGGGATAACATCCCCCACAGGGGGGTGAGGGGAAGCCTTGTGCCCACTGCTGCCTCCACACAATTTTCTAGGGCATCTAGACTTGTGTTTCTTCCTTACGGTGGGGCCCGTCTATCTGGTCGACCACTGCATCCCTGCACACTGTGTGCCCAGCCAGCACAGTGTTGAGTATATAGTAAGTACTCAAGACATGCTTGTAGAAGAAAGGCCCAGTGACCTCCACCCCAACATTTTCTCTTTCCTTTCTGCCAGATATCTGCTGTCTTGGGGTACACTCTATTTTAGGGTCTCACTGATGCTTCAATCTTGGACATTAGAACGTTCACTTGCCAGAGCTGTTTGATTTATTTGCTTTTGCTTTCATCTCAGGCCATGGCAAAAGTTCTTTTGCAAGACCCCAAAAAACTGGGAATCCAGAGATTCCGGGAATCTCCTAATAGTCACCTAAGAAAAGGTAATAATGCTATATGCCATCATTTTCATGATTTGATAAGCTACATAAAACTAATTACTGAATTGGAGCCAAACACTTGAAGGAAAACAGGAGGAAATCTGTTGCCTTGAGATTTATCTTTCTTCTTCAAAGAACTGAGAGTTGCTTCTATAGTACATGATGTTAGGATAGGCCTTGGGCCAATCATTGTAAAGAGCATCTGAAAAATTACTCAGAATTGTGTGCTCAGTTGTTTTGCAGAGGATATAGCTATTTGTTTGCTTAAGTGAGGCTGTAAGGATTGCTGGAAACGTTCTGTGAAAATATTAGCTAAACTCAAGTCCCTATCACCAAATACACGCATGCAGTCCACACATGTGTCACAACCACACGTATGATCTCTGACTTATAGGTATGAATAATGTATAAACAAGCTGAACCCCATTCCAACAAGCAAGCGACTTTAGTTCACAATGGAAATGGAAACATGACCCTTAGTTGAAGATAGCCTTTAACTCCAAATTGTCCATATACACAATAAAACAAGCTCTTTACTGGGCCTGGAGGGCGTCTCCACGTGGGCTGTGGTGCGTTCTCCTAATTGAAAGCCGTGATAAGTCAACATGAAGGGGCTCTTTCGAATGCCCCATTTGGCACGTGTTCATGGAGGGCCTCTTCATTTGAAAATCTTCAAGAGACCCCACCTGGTCCGCGGGGCTCCATTTGGTCTTCATAGCAAAGAGAACACACAGTTCTCCCTAATTACACAAAGGGGACAATTTGGTAAAGAAGAACTCTATGAAGTAGTGCTTGTGGGTTAATCAAGTCAAAAGACAAGCGCAATTAAAAGAGCCTTTTGCTTAAATAATATGTAAAAATAAAGAAAGCAAAACTCAGGAGGTACAATCCCCAAATACACAACTTGTAATTTCTAATAAAGCAGGAAGGCAGAACTTGTCACTTAACAAAATGCTCAATAAGCAATTAGGATCCACAGTCCCTGAACAGCTATCTGATTACCCCGGAGATTAATTCCCTGGGTGGCAGGCCCCAAGGGTCCTTTCCAGCCAGCTCCATCACTCATTGGGAAGTCAGGGAAGATGAATATCTAGGTTAGGTTTGATGCTCACAACTTTTCAAGGGTTACTCAGATCTCAGAAATAAAGATTGGCAGATCAAGGAGAGAGCACAGACACGATCGTTTGGTTCATTAGAATCGTGAAACTAAAATCTCCTTTTGCAGTTGTAAGGAGCCAGCTCAAGTTAGTTTTCCAAATAGTGAAAGGAAAATACTCTAACTTGAACAAACAAAGAGGCATATGAAAGTCAAGCATGGTAAAGGGCAGGAAAAAACCCAAAAAAACAAAAAACCTGAGTAATTCCTCTTAAGTGGCTTTCTTCCTTTCATTTTATTTTATTTTAGCAAGAAGAAAGTAGGAGAGTTGGGACTTTGTCCATATTTTTTTGTTGTTCGCTTTGATTTTTTGTTTACTTTTGTTTTGTTTCAATTTTTTAAATTTGTTGGTAATAGCTACATATAGACAAAATTCAAAAGGTTCAAAAGGATATGCAGTGAAAAGTAATCTTATCACCCCCCCTTGTCACCAGCCACCCAATTCTACTCCTGGGCAGTAAACAAACAGAAAACAGCAATTACCACCAAAGTGTGTGTGTGTGTTTAGTGGGGGGGGGGGGGGGCAGTGGTGGGGCGGGTGGCGGTAGACAAAAGAAAGGAAAAAACCCTAAAACAATGATCTAAATCTGGTGTATCCTTTCAGATATAATCTATGCAAATATTAGCATTTCTTTTCTTTGTGAAAAGACAACAGCAATGTTTTTTATAAACTGTTCTGTACTTTGCATTTTTCTCTTATCTTCAAGGTCATTCTCTATCAGTAAATACAGAGATGCCTAATTTTATACAAGTGCAAGCACATCTGTAGGATAAATTTCAAGAAATGGAATTGCTTGCCCCAAATATATGCATTTTCTATTTCAATTAATGTTACCAATGTGCTTTTTCTAGAGACTGTGTCAATTTATACTCCCCTCAGCAATGCGAGTGTCTGCTTCTCCTCACCTGGGCTGACACATGGCACCAACCGTGACAGGTAAACATGGTCTCTTAAAGTTCTAGTTCATATTTCTCTTATTAGCAGGGAGGGTAAGTATCTTTTCAAATATTTAAGAGCCATTTATTTCCTATCCTGTCAACTGCATGTTCATATCTTAGGTGACTTTCTACCACTTTCTTTCTCTTCAGTAAAGGCAGTGTCTCTAGCAAATGATATCCAAACTGGTCTTTTTTTTGTTTTTAATCTTTTTTTCTTGGCTGCGCTGCGTGGCATGTGGGATCTTAGTTTCCCAGCCAGGGATCAAACCCGCACACCCTGCATCGGAAGCACGGAGTCTTAACCACTGCACCTCCAGGGACGTCCCCTCCAAACTGGTCTTTTGTATAGTTCTTTGTAGTTCTTTAAGCCCGTGCATATATCATCTAATTTAATAACTGCAATAAGCCAGTAAGCAGGCATAAAAATATTTTCTCCATTTTATAGGTGAGGAAGCCAAGGTTTTGTTTGTAGGTTTGACCAACGAGCTCACTGGAAGTTTGTAGCCAGGACTAGAATTCATGTAGCTTACCTTTCAGTCTAATGATTTGTGCGTGTGTGCGTGCGTGCATTCCGGTGTGTGTTTACTACATGAAAATGCCTCTTAGATTGTAGAAAAGATGAGAAAGGAGAAATTCTCTTTTTCTCTAACGATGAATTTGCATTTTCTATTTACCTGGCCAGTTTTCATTGTACAGCAAATAAAGGAAACTAAAACTTTATTTGTTCTCATTCTGTTGCTCAGGCCAAAGCATGGACAAGCACTGACTCTTCATGTATTGTACATCACCAAGGCATCAACCTTTTATTCCCAACCTGGATGGACCGAGTACTGGGTGGAGGGGAGATAGAACAGTACTGACATACACCCTCCCCAGGAAGAGGGGGACCCCAGAGAGGCCTTCCCACGTTGAATGTCCTGGGGGAGAGCATGAATACACAAACTCCTATGAGGGGGCAGAAGGAGGAGTCCCCAGGACAAAGGAGAAGAAGGTCATAAGCCATAGGGTTCTGTCAACTTGGTGCTATTGACAAGGAATGCTTCTGGGTTCAACCTAGGATACTGATTCCCAAGTATTCTCCAGCCCGTCCCTGGGGAGCTGGTCTCTAGTCTACCAGGAAGAGGCTGTGGGGTGGAAAGTACCCAGATAATTTGGGAAAAGGGTTAGGAAGGCTCTAAAAAAGCTGGAAGACCTTCTTCTGCCCCATCTTGGGGCGGGGGATGGGGGGCAGCGGGGCAAGGGATCCAAAGCTGTGAGTGATGGGGACAAAAGCATAATGAGGAAAAATACAATCAGAGCTGCCACCAGACCCTACAGGGCAGAAAAGGGCTCGCGGGGCCCAGCAGTAGTTCAGGTGCTAAGCTGGGGGGAACACGAGCAGTAAACTGCACTAGGTGGGACTTAGAACCAAAACCCTGAGATTGTCACCCAAGCTCTCGACTGTCTTCAAAGCCGGTGTGGCCAGAGCATATGATGAGCGATATTTCATAAATCTGAGCCTTTAGTGAAAGGTGCCAATTTCATCCTTAAGTTTCGTTACTGCTTCATTCATTCATTCCCTTCAAAGGCAGTCCTTTCCATACAACTCCCCTCCTAATTTCCACTCAAATCCTGGGAGAGTAAGCATGTCAGGACTGTGCAGAAATTCCATGGCAGTTTGCTGGAGCTCCTGTCCCACACATCAGGTGGGTGAGATGTGCAATGAGCTGAACACGTGAAAGGGACCATTCCAAGAGAATCTAACTCATTCTCAGTGGCGCCCCTACTGGCTTCAGCCAGCCAGCCCCAAGAGCTGGCTGAGATCCCACCCTACAGTGGGACTTTGCCTGGTTAGCTGGCTACACCGGGCCTCCTGGCAGGTCTTCAGCAGTAGACCTGCTCGCTGAGGTGGGACAGGTGCCAAAGGCAAAGATTCCACTGCAAGCGTGAAGGAGGTCTTTGACGTCACACAAAATGTGATCTCATGTTATGCAGAAGTTAGGTACTAAAGCCAAAACATAAGGCAAAAAAGCAAGTGTAGACAAAATACTTTAAAATTTAAAAATTAAGATAGAGTGTGACTTCCCTAGCGGTCCAGTGGTTAAGACTCTGCACTTCCACTGCAGGGCGCACGGGTTCGATCCCTGGTCAGGGAACTAAGATCCCACATGCTGCGTGGCACAGCCAAGAAAAACATTAAGATACAGGAACCTTCTAGATGTGAAACAGGAGGGAAGGGGGCAGGGCACAACCTTTAAAAGAATGACATAGCCGTTGAGGACATGACAAAAACTGGTTAGAACCTACTAGGTCCAAGATGGCAGAAGACTCGACTTCCAGTGGACCTTGAGCCTCATTACACGCACGCTGTAATACATTAGCATCTAAAGGACACAACTACAGGTGCCACAACAGTTCTGAGGCTAATTTCCAATTCCTGGAAATCCCCAAAACAGTTGGCATAATCCTCCCCTCATTAGCCTATGAAACTACCCAGCGCATAAAAACTAACCACACCGTATTTTGGGTCCTCTCACCTTCTGAGATGGCCCACACTCTGTCTCTGGAATGTGAATCTTTCTAAATAAATCCACTTCTTACCTAACACTTTGTCTCTCACTGAATTCTTTCTGCAACGAGACATCGAAAACCTGAGCTTCATTAAGTCCTGAGACCAGGTGTGTGATTGCAATTAAAAGACAGTGGGTTCAAGTCCCAGTCTGGGTTCTGGCTGGGTTCGAGGCCTGGCCCATGGGTTCAAGTCCCAATCTGAGTTGTGTGGTTTCAGATATAAAAGTTAACAATGTGTAGTTATTGATGGGACAACGAAGATGGATATTAAAGACTTGCTTCTACTTCTCCCAACAACCTCTCTCCCTCTCTCTCTCTCTCTCCCTCTCTCTCTCTCCCTCTCTCTCTCTCCCTCTCTCTCCCTCTCTCTCTCTCCCTCTCTCTCCCTCTCTCTCCCTCTCTCTCCCTCTCTCTCTCCCTCTTTCTCTCTCCCCCTCTCTCCCTCTCTCTCTCTCTCTCCCTCTCTCTCTCTCTCCCTCTCTCTCTCTCTCTCTCTCTCTCTTTCTCTATCATCTATCTTGTCCAGGAGCATATCTTGGCCATGAAGTATCTCCACTGTATACAAAGGGTAGGGGGCAAAGAACAAGTGAATTCGTACAGGAAAGAGGCAGTATGAAGTCAGAAACAGGGTCAGTGAACCAGGAAAGGAGCAGTGCAAAACTGCAAAGCTGATAGGCAGACGGTGGGTAGAGGTGAGCAGAGCCCCCATCTGCTGGGCTGGCACTGAGAGGCAGGCTCTACTGCGTGGACAGGGCAGGGTTGAGCACAGGCGTTTCAGTACCTGGGGTTCTCAGCCAGGTAAACAAGGCAGGAGGTTTGGGCACAGAAACAGGGTAGGGAACAGTTTGCGGAATCTATAAAAAGAACCAAGACTCAAGGTCAAGGTTGGACTAGGCAACAAGGATTCTGGAAAGGAGTTCCTTAAACCCTGCCTCAGATCAAGATGTGTCCTAGGATGTGGGCCAGCCCATCCCTCAGGGGAGGCTGAGCCAGCTCTGGCCGTGCAGGGAGGAGAGATGCCTAGGTCTGGAGCCCAGGGGTCCGGCACATCCAGCCACGTCAGGGGCGAGGGAGGAAGCAGGCCAGGCGGACCATCATGCAGGCTCCAGCAGGCCCTGGGGAGCCAGCTGGAAAGCAGGGGTGACGACGGGGCAAGATGGGTACAACTTAGTTTTCACTACCTGGCTGAGATGCTCAATGTGTTCCTGCAAACCTATTCACATCTGAGCAGGCTTAGGCCTCTCTTAACACGAAACTTCTTCCTATTTATCACTTTAAGATTCTCACTCGCCTTCTCAGCACGGGAGGAAGGCACAGCACCACCAAAAGATACCAAAGTGCAATAACAATACACAATGTATCAGAACTTCTCTGTACAAATAGCGTCTGGTAGCCAAGTCACTCTTAACACTGAGTGGAAGGTGTGGGGAAAGAGTCAAGTTATTCTCTGGGACCAGGCAGCAACAGGGAAGGGAAAGAGGCAGCTGTATTCACTCAAATATACACTCTGGGGAGAGGGAGTCTGCCCAGAGCAGTGAGGGTCTGCCAGGCGAGTCTTCCTTGCACAAGCCAGTGACGAGCACTGGCAACGAGCTGGACCAGGTTGTGGCCACGTGCAGCCCCAGGGTCACTGGTGAAGGAACGGGGAGAGAAACCAGGAACCACCCCTCACTCCACCTGTCCTGACTGGAGGCAAAGAGGGGGAACCATGCCCCGCCCCCCCAGTTACCCATACAACTCAGTCCTGGTACTGAAGCTTTGGGCAGCAAAACTCTAGCCCTGGGATGCACTGGCTTTATGAAAAGTAGTAATCTTGTCACTGATTTTATTTATTTATTTATTAAATAATTTTCTAATTCTGTCATTCCTTCTGCATTTATTTATTTGTTTATTTATTTATTTTATTTTTGGCTGCATTGGGTCTTTGTTGCTGTGCACGGGCTTTCTCTAGTTGCGGCGAGCGGGGACTACTCTTCGTTGTGGTCCACGGGCTTCTCATTGCAGTGGCTTCTCTTGTTGCGGAGCACGGGCTCTAGGTGCATGGGCTTCAGTAGTTGCAGCACATGGGCTCAGCAGTTGCGGCACGTGGGCCCTACAGCACACAGGCTTCAGTAGTTGTGGCTCGTGGGCTCTAGATCGCAGGCTCAGTACTTGTGGTGCACACGCTTAGCTGCTCTGTGGCACGTGGGATCTTCCCAGACTAGGGCTCGAACCCATGTCCCCTGCATTGGCAGGTGGATTCTTAACCACTGCGCCACCAGGGAAGTCGTGTCACTGATTTTAGAAGTGACTCCAGAGCTGGTTTACAAGTCTGAGTCTCATTACTTTACCATGACTTATCGTCATGGACCCAAAATTACATTACCCAGCAAGCATTACCTGCTTGCAAGTGATTTACTTTTTGTTATCTCTGAGGATATTCGAAAAAAAAATAAAACCAGCTACACCACTTACTGAATGCGTCCTGCATGCCGGTTACTGGGATAAGAGCTTTACGCACATGGCTCTGAGGCCATAACTAACTTTCTCAAGGCCACACAGCCAATTACTAGACAAGCTGACATTGGAAACCAGGTTTCCCCTTCCCAGCTTTGCTCTGTGGCCTCCAGATACAGTCTCAGTTCAGAAATTTCCAACAGAGGTGCTCCAGATTATTTAAAACATGTAACAACTGCCATGCCCATGCCTAGACCAATTGGAAAGGACACTGGTAGTAAATGACAGGTAAGGGGGTCCATGTGCCTTCCGGCTGAAATCAGCTCTGAGTGCAAGCTCAGGGGTACAAGAGGTACAGCCTCAACTGAGATGACAGGGGATGCTACCCTCATCAGACGTGGAACCAAAAGCTGTACCAGAAGTTTTCTGCCCCACCATTTTGTAGAACAATGCCTTCAAAGGGTTACTATGAGGACATTACACAAACCTTGACACTGTCAAAACTATGCTCAATTAAACTAATAGAGGTAGTTCCATTTCAAAACATGCCTGTGTTACATCCTGATAAGGAGGTATCAAAAGAAAATGAATTTGGATCACTTTTGAATGATGACATCTGCATTACCACAGCAATTCACCTATCAAACTAATTTAGGCTTAGAGCCCAAATCAACACTGCTGTCAGAGAGTTGATTTCTATTCATTTAAAAACTTCCAGGCTCAAGAGTGATCAGTGGGAATTTTAATGTCTTGGGGAAAGGGAGAAAAAAGAGAATGCGAGTACTGCACACAGCAACAAGACTGGAACTCACAATTCAGCCAGCAAGCGTTTACGGAACATCCAGTACAAGGTTCCATCCTATGCATGGAGGAAATTCCAAGTCACAACCTCTGTCCTAACGGGGCACACAGTTCCATCCAAAGATGCTGACAATGAGGATGAGGATGAGTGTGACAGCTAACTGTTAGTGCTGACTTAACTCTAAGCCAGGTATTGTCCCATGTGCTTTACTAAACTAATCCTCACCAGGTACTATTGATTAATAGGCCCATTTTACAGATGAGTAAATTGAGGCACATTAAGAAGTAAATGTTTAAATAGTACTTCTCATAGATGAGTTTCAAATCATTTTAATGTTCTATCTCATCTGATCCTCACAGAACCACAATGAGACAGGCAGCCTCAGACACAGCCACACAAAGTGGTAATGGCAGAACCTTGAGTAGAAGGTAGGGCTTGTGGCTGCTCATCCGTGATTTCTATAAAGAGAGAACACTGAAAGGCAGTCCTGTGAGATCCAAATGAGGTACTGACAAGGAATTCCATAGGACTTCACTCAGGAGGAGACCACTTCCTATTTGGGCAGCATCCATGGAGAACAGGGATGGATGCAAGCCTTTGAGGGCAGGTTGTGTTCAGAGGAGTAGAAAGAGAAGGGGACACCACTGCAGATTGCAAAAGGAGCCAGAGCAAAGTATGGAGGTGGCCAGGTGCAGTGTGTATCTGGAGATCAGGAAGTAGATCATTTTGGTTTGAAGGAGGCTCCACAGGGCAACCGCAAGGAGATAACAGTGGTGGAAATGGGGTGCAATTATGAATTTTGTCTAGAGCCTGATAGGACAGAAGGGATTAAAATTTCAGGCTTTCCAGAAGGTGAATTTAGTGTGAGGGGATACTGAAAAAATAATAGTTAAGGAGACAAGTAGGATAATTGTGATTGCTGAATAAATCATAGAATACGTAATATAGAATAAATTGTATATTCTAAATTATAATTATTCTAAACTATAAATAAATATAGAACAAGTACAAGAGTAAAGAGAATCAACTCTCCAAATTGAAGGCTTTAATGAGACAGAAAAAGAACTCAGAGAATCTCTACAATAATGGCTACAGCTCAAATCTTGTCTCTGAATTGTTTCTAACTTTATCCTTTTTCTGTGGCTAATCCTCGGGTCGACTCACGTGCTCTCACTCCTTGCTAAAAAGTGAAAGCTATGCATCATCCTCATTAATAATAAATGGAAAAGACTCAGGTTCCTGCACTTGACAGGAAAAGCATCAAGACAGAACAAGCTCTGAAAGTACAGTTGAAGGTGATAATGATTCATCGCAGTTCGACGTCTCCAAAAACCCTCCATGGAAAACCTTACCCAAGCCCACCTGTTCTGCGTTGAATTGTGTCCCCTTGAAAAAATACACTGAAGTCCTAACTCCTGGAACCTCTGAATGTGACCTTATTCGGAAACTGGGTCTTGCAGATGCAATGAGTTAAGAGGAGGTTATACTGGAGTAAAGTGGGCCCTAAAGCCAACATGACGGGTGTCCTTATGAGGAGAGAAAAGACTCAGAGACACACACAGGGAGAAAACCACGAGATGCTGGGGGCAGAAACTGGAACTATGCTGCCACAGCCAAGGAAAGGTAAGGGTTGGCAGTGCCACCAGAAGCTAGGAGAGAGGCACAGAACAGTTGCCCCCAGGGCCTTCAGTCTGCATAGCCCTGCCAATACTCTGATCTTGGATTTCTAGCCTCCAAAACACATGAGAGAATAAATTTCTGTTGCTTTAAAGCCACTCAGTTTGTTGTATCCTTCGTTATAGCAGCCCTAGGGCACAAATACGCTGGCTTCGTTTCAGCTTCTGGAAGGTAGGACAGAAAAGGAAACACCAGGCACATCTGGGGGCTTGGAGACTTGAATTCCAGGCTCCACTTTGCAACCACCTCCCAGGTGACCCTCCCTGGACCCAGAATCCTCGTCTTTGAAATGAAGCATTTAGGCTGGATGAGCCCTAAGTCCTCTTTTGGTTTCAAACTCTGTGATCTATCACATCATAGCCAAGAAAGTCATCTGCTCGAACATCTACTGAAGGTGAGAGTATGATGGGGCTGAAAAGGGAAAACACAAATTCAAGAAAACTCCCATCACCAGTAGGAGTCAAGGAGAAAGGGAAAAGAAAGAGTAATTAAGCGGCGGTCCTTGCATTTACCATATGCCACATTATCATTCCATCTTCATGTCAAATCTGGCCTGCAGCCCCCATGCCATGGCGAGTTAATACAAAGAGACGCTGGGAGCTGCCAGATGCAGAAGGTTAATACAGGGGATAAGAGAATCTCGACGAGCTACACTCCATTTCCCAAACCTGCTCGTGTCAAGGTCATTTAACCCCAGAAATACGAAACCTGCTGCCTGGAGAAGACAAAAAAAAAAAAAGAAGAAGAAGAAGAAAAAGGAAGACTGGCATTGAAACTGTCCCCCCAACCCTTACCCCAGTCATACAACGTGCTTTGCAGCTGGGGGGCTCTTTGAAACTGCTAGAAACTAATGATTATGAAACAAACCCCACTGGTAAAGACCAACAAGAAATTCCTGTAAAAACCTCATACATACGCACTATTCTATTGTACCTTTTTTTCCCAAGAGTAAATTGCAGCTGTCAAATTACACCCTTTCATTACTGTCATGGACTCTTTTAAGAACACCTAATCAGAAAAGCCTACAGAGGTATTTAATCAGATTTTTTTTTTCCAATGACCTAATGTTTTGGTATGAAACTGCCGCCAGCTCACGCTGCGTAGAAATTTAGCACAGTCAGCATTTAATTATTATTTTATCACGGATTTCTTTACTTTCCTACAGGGAAGACATAACTTAAATTTTTTAAAAATGCAACAAGCGCTTAGCTTTTAAAATCGCCAAGATGCTGCCCTCATTATTTTGCTTTGTCAAAAATACTAGGTGTGGAGATGGGACATATCGCAGAAATGCACTTTTGAGTTAATAAGAGCTACCACTATCACCAGCTTCAATCTTCCGGAACACCAAGACAATGTGGTGAAAATTATGTACATTGTGCTGGTCTCCAGGGGATGAAATACTCACGACTCGTTCAGGTTTGTATGTGACAGCAGCTCCATGTTCCAAACAATATCCCTGCCCCTGGACACCTGAATGAAGCCCTCAGCTTCACTCTCCTCCTCCTCTTCCTCTTCCTCCAAGTAAACTCTGCCTTGTCTTCTCTAAGGCGGGAATAACAGAACGGGGAGGAGAAAGGAAGCTAAATGGAAAAGGGGAGAGAAGACAGGTGTGCCGGTGTGACCCTGACTCCCAACAACAGCCGACCCAAGACTCCAAGTCTCGAGGCCAAGAAAGGGAGCATCGGGGCCAAAGGTCTAGATGTGTTCCTCAAACCGGCTTCTCTTTCATTTCTTCCTCCTCACTCATCTGAAGTCTCTTTTCAGAAAAATAGCCATTTCATCATCAACACCACAAAAAAAACCCCTCTTCATTTGCCTCTCTTCCCCTTTACCCACAGGGTTCCTGCTTCAGAGTCGAGCTCTGTGAACAAGCTGGGGATGCTTGGTGCAGGCAAGTCATCTCCAAGTATTTATTGAGCATCTACTGTAAGTGAGCAATGGTGTTAACTACTGAGGGGGCGACATGATATAAACATAGGTACAAAGTGGTACCCAGGGAAGATCCACGTGTAGGAAGAAAGCTAGTCATTTATCAGAGCACGGTACAATTCACGAGTGGTGAGGACAAGAAAGGTTGCACTGGTTCGCGCTTACCAGCTCCAGAAGGTGCTCGTGCCACCAATGCACCTAATTTCAAAGCAGAACTTGAGACCTTTCCCCCACATCTGTCCTCCCACCCCTCCCCCAAACTTCTCCCATCTCAGTAAATGCCACCTCCTAGATGTCAGCATCCCAGGACCTCCTTGCCCCTCCCCGCTTCTATTCCAATCCACCAGCAAGTCCTCTTCATCTTCACTTTATTCTGGCTAGTCCAGGGACATCCCTCACCTGGCCTCCAGGACTGCACTCTCACTCACCTTGGAACTTCTCTATCCACAACAGCAAAAGTGACGATCTAGACAGAAACTTGACGGTGCCATTCGCACACGTGAACCTGGCCAAAGGTTTCCCACGGCACAGAATAAATCCAACCCCTCCCAAAGCAGCCTGCCCCAGATCCCCTGCTGGGCCTCCACCGGGCTATGACCCTAACAACTAGCATAAAGCCTGGCACAAATCAAAGGTTCAGTATTTCTTTAAATGAATGAATCAAGCGTTTGTTACTCATTTCCCAAAAAGACATAAGTAACACATGGGGACGATACACATAAATATATGTGTTCACACATGGCTTGGATCATGGATGGTTTGGCCCTTTCTAGGATAACCTTCAAGCTGAGTTGTAGATTAGTCTTTCTTTTCAGTTCCCACAGTTTGATCCAGATTATCCGTGGGCAGCAAAGGGGCAAAAGGGATGGAGGTGAGGAATGGGCGGCAGCCTCAGAGCCAGGGAAACAACAGCAGTGGTGGAAAGCCTTGGTGATCTTGGGTGAGTAGCCGGCTAAGATTTCAGCCCAGCTCTGCGGCACCTGTAGCTGTGGCCTGCCTTCTATTTCTGTATCCTAAGGGAAGGGCTACTTCCTCCATCAGGTGGCTGTTTGGGCACTGAGCACTTTATGGCCACTACCTAAACATATAGTTAGCACAGACAGTCAGCCTCAAAGAAACCTTTATGCCGCCAGAAACTCTTGGTCATGACAAATCAATTCAACATATATATGTTGAAGCCAGATATTGTTCTAGTCAATGGAAATTTGCAGCTAAAACTAAAAAAATAGTTCCTGCCTTTAAGGGACTTACAGACCAGAGTGGGAGGCAGTCATCTATACATACATGGCCTCAGATCCACGCCAGGAAACAGTACTCATCAGCAGCTGATAGGAATTGGGGTTGGTGCTATTACAATAGGAACCCAGGAATGCCTGCGTCTTTCCCCTCACCCTAACTCCTTCCCTTTACCACCCATGGAACTATACACAGGAACAAGGGCCTAACAGGAATCAAAGTTTGACTATATCAAGAGCTGAGCCAATCCAACACTCTGGCAAGAGTTACTCACCTGGCCTTGTGGACGAGGGCAAACACTTGGAGTCACTTGGTAATTTTTAAGGCATAGTGATCTCGCCCACCATTGCTGTGGCCCATTTCATGTTCTATATTTGGCATATCAGTTTCACACCTGCTGCACCCAAGTGGCGGGAAGGGCAATTGAGGGAGGAGCTGAAACACATATCCCTTGCAGCACACCCTATGATGTAGTTAATATCATTCCTGTTTTACAGATGAAGAAACAGGCTTGGGGAAGTAAAGGGAATGACTGCCTAAGATCATACAGCCATGGGACAGCTGAGGAGGGTCTAAACCCAGGTCTTTTGATCTCAAGTTCAGTTCACTATTCTGGCATTGAGCCTCACCATGATAGGAAATGCCGCATGTGTGAATGGCATGTATATGTAGGAAGCAGATTTTACGGCCGATCCATAACCACAGTCAGCAACCTAAAAGCAACTGTTTCTAGAAATTTCAAATTGTGGTAAGACTTCAACTACCTAGAATAACTCTCCAGAATAACCCAGAGATTTAAATAAGAAGGATCTCTCAGTAGGTAAAAAGCTCACACCCTCAACACTGCACTCAGAGATTGTGCCCTTGAACTTTTGTTCAGAAACCTATTAACTCTTTGAACACAATTCTAATCACTTGTGTTCTCTGATTTCTTAGCCTCTGGCCAGGTAGACATGGTCAATTAAAATGGATTCCTGGAGGGAGAGAGAGTGCTTACAATGAAAAGTGATAGAGAGTTAAAAAAAAAAAAAAAAGAAAAGAATCGGGCAGAGGTTGGCAAACTTTTCCTGTAAAGATAAAGATCAGAGAGTAAATATTTTAGGCATCATGGATCATACTTTCTCTGTTGTGACGACTCAACTTCACCCTTGTAGCTCAAAATAAGCCGCAGACCAATGTGTAAATGAAGGAGCATGGCTGTGTTCCAATAGACTTTTATTTACCGAAACAGGTGGTGGGTCAAGTTTGGCCCAGAGGCTACAGCTTGCAAACCGTGGAATAGAGAAAAGCTTCAACGCCAACACAATATCTAGAAAATCTCAGCAGTCTGGGACCATATCTTAAAGAAACAAATAATCCCAATCTCAACAGCCCTTAGGACAACTGGCATCACAGAATATCATGGTCCTTCATCATAAAATTATAGAAGTTTAGAAATCTAAACAGCCTTGGGAATATTATGGTCCAACTTCCCATTTTTATACATGAGGAAATAAATTCTCAGAGAGGTTAAGAGACTTGCTAAAGGTCAAACAGCTAATTAATGATTAAACTTAAATTAGAAGCAGGGTTTTGATTCTATGTTTAGAACTCTTTCCATTATTCCATGTCTATTATTTTAGCCTTTCGGTAACAATGGATAGAGGAAATGCTCATTTAATTAAAACACTACACCCTTGAGATTGTTAAGATTCTGAAATCACTAAAATACACAGTTCTAGATGTTTAGAAAGATGATTGTGAATCATCAAGACAAAGGTTAAATTAGGTTTAATGTCCTCAGAGAATATAATTTCAGAAGCAGGGATAAAAAGAATACATTTCAAATAATTAAAAAGTTAATATACGTGGAAATTTTTATTCTCCCTTGTGCATGGGGAAATGAGGTACCGCTGTCCATTAGTATGAGCAGAAAAGCTTGCCGCCGTATTTGATCAATTTAGACCTGTTCATAAATTCTGACCACTTCCAGGACAGCCCAAAAATCACCAAGGCATTGGCAGGCCCCAAGTAATTTCTCAAATTGCTGGACGCCCATATTCATTCAATTGCCTTTTCTAAGTGAAAAACAAAAGCCACCTTCACCCCTACCTGTCCCTTTCTCTCTTCTATCATTAGCAATGTCTTCTGCTCCTTTTCTGAATTAATTAGGAAGTAAAAATAGAACCCCTGACATGTTTATAAAGATTCCAAATGCTGGTTAAACATGAAAGAACAGAGGTTGGGAACACGGAGGTGACAAATTTTATTTCTGTGATGACAAGTTAGAGTACTCCTGCCAGCTGGACCTTGCAGCAGCCAGAAGCACGCACCTGTCTACGGGGAAGGCAGAGAGGAGGGGGGGAGCAAAACGAGACTGGGGGGTCAGTGGCCTGCCACACCATGCAAATGAGCTCTAACTGTGGGGTCACTGAGTACAGCTCATCTTGGGGGGGGGGGGTTCCTGACAGCTCCTGACACCGGGGAATGCAGGGAGACCACTTCTCTTTTCCTGACCACACAAGTGGTCCTGTTTCTGTTTACAGACCCCAGAGCAGGTCTGTGGTTCAGGGAGTTCACCTTCCTCTAAACAGGAGAAGGGCGAAGGGGGTGGGTCCACTACTGCTTTGGAGTGTCCCCGAGATGCACTTCCCAGTTTGACAAACCTGCCAAAGGAAATGAGAAGCGATAAGTGATTGGGCCCCGATTAGATCAGCCACCTTGGGAAAGGTGCTGAGCCAGAGATATTGCACTGAAATAAGGAGAAACCTGGGACTAGATTTCTAGCAAGCAATCCCGAAGTAGATATGGTCTGAATTGGAAATGGATTTCATGGGCAGATAAAGTCTAATAAATGGCAGGTCTCTCAAAACTCATATATCATCAAGTCTCATACAGTGTCTGTGAAGTTTGTTATCAATAATTTAACAACGGGAGAACCTAGCCCTTAGCAAATATTTAATTTCAAAACATACCTACTGATTTACTCAGATACAGCATACATAGTATATTAAAAATATATTACAAGAAGCCAAATGCCAATAAAGCTGCACTTAGAGAAGACCAGGGGCACTGGGTGCTTTCCGAATATTTCCGTTAAAGGAGGGACTGGACCCTCCATCCAAAGAGCTAGTCCACTAGCGATTTCTAAATTGTGTGGAGAAGAAAGCTTGCCTGTGAGCCCTGCTTCAAACAGCACGGACATCACCTGAGCTCCTATTCCCAGCCAAGCAACAAGCTGGATGCCACATGTACAAGTTCTGGGGGACAAGAAGTAGGGGTCCCATCAGGAACAGCTCTCCACGCCAGGCCTGAAGGCTGAAGGAAGAGAGGGCATTCATACAAAGCTAGGTCTTTAGTAGCAAAGAGGAGACTTTTTTTTTTTTAATTGACGTATAGTTGATTGACAAGATGTTAATTTCTGCTGTACAGCAAAGTGATTCAGTTATATATATATATACGTATGTGTGTATATATGTATATGTATATATACACACATACATGCCTTTTTTTAATTCTTTTCCATTATGGTTTATCACAGGATAGTGAATATAGTTCCCTGTGCTCTACAGTAGGACCTTGTTCTTTATCCATTCTCTGTATGATAGTTGGCACCTGCTAATCCCAAACTCCCCCTCCATCCCCCCCGCACCCTGCCACCCCACTGGCAACCACAAGTCTGTTCTCTATGTCTGTCTGTTTCTGTTTCATAGATAAGTTCATTTGTGTCATATTTTAGATTCCACATATAAGTGATATCATATGGTATTCGTCTTTCTCTTTCTGACTTACTTCACTTAGCATGATATTATCTCGGTGCATCCATGCTGCTGCAAATGGCATTATTTCACTCTTTTTTTATGGCTGAGTAATATTCCATTGTCCACATCTTCTTTATCCATTCATCTATCAATGGACATTTAGGGTGTTTTCATGTCTTAGCTATTGTGAATAGTGCTGCTACACACATAGGGGTGCATGTATCTTTTTGGATTATAGTTTTGTCCAGATATATGCCCAGGAGTGGGATTGCTGGATCATATGGCAACTCTATTTTTAGTTCGTTGAGGAACCTCCATACTGTTTTCCATAGTGGCTGCACCAGTTTACATTCCCACCAACAGTGTAGGAGGGTTCAAGGAGGGGACATTTTGAAGGGGACGGGAGGCAGAGGGAACTATCTCCATGGTCACTGTCTACAACAAGCACCGCTGATCTGAGCCGCCCCCCCTGCAGCGCCCCCAGTCATCCAGTCCTCTCCACAACAGACCCTCACCACTTGCTGGCTGGAAGGTGTCACCCCTTGCTACGGTCTGAAGGTTTGTGTCCCCCTGAAATTTCACCTGTTGGAATGCTAATGCCCAATGTGATGGTGTTAGGAGGTGGAGCCTCTGGGAGGCGATTGGGTCACGAAGGCAGAGCCCTCGTGAATGGGATTAGTGCCATTATAAAAGAGGCCCCAGAGAGCTCCAGAGCCCCTTCCACCATGTAAGGCTATGATGAGAAGTCTGCAACCCAGAAGAGGGCTCTCCCCCAACCACACAGGCACCCTGATCTCAGACTTCCAACTCCAGACTGGGAGAAACACATTTCTGTTGCTTATAAGCCACCCAGTCTGTGGGATTTTGTTTTAACGGCCTGAACAGACTAAGACGCCCACTGGCAACTGGTGTCAGCAGCAAGAGGTCCAGAGAAATGGCTGTTTTCTAAGGGAATGGTGGTTCATTTAACTGAGTTTAAAATGGAGGCAGAGGCTCAACAAAGACAGATTAGTTCCACGGTAAACACTCCCCTAAGAAGGTTTTAGGTCTTCTGGGGGGTTGATAAAGGCCTGGGAGAGAGCAGAGGAGGAGGAAGAGGACGGAGAGAGAGAGCAGGTGTCGGTCAGTGGGCGCCTCTGATTGTCTCGCACCCAGAAAGCGTGGAGGGGCATAACCGAACTAAGGGCTCAAGGGAGCCAGGTGTCAGTCCTGGCTCTGCCACCCCGAGCTAGCGGCCTCAGGATTTGACTCCACAGTCTTTTTTAAAAAAATATTTACTTATTTATTTTTTGGGGCTGCGTTGGGTCTTAGTCGCGGCATGCGGGATCTTAGTCGCGGCATGCAGGATTTTAGTCGCGGCATGCGGGATCTTAGTCGCGGCATGCAGGATCCCCTGCTGCGGTGTTCGGGCTCCTCGTGGCAGCTCGCGGGCTTCTCTCCAGCTGTGGCCCGTGTGCTCAGTAGTTGCAGCGTGCGGGCTTAGTTGCCCCACGGCATGTGGGATCTTAGTTCCCCGACCAGAGATCGAACCTGCGTCCCCTGCACTGGAAGGTAGATTCTTAACCACCGGACCACCAGGGAGATCCCTGACTCCGCAGTCTTGAAGGGCCCCTCCATTCTAGGGTGCTAGAACATAACTGTCAGCAGCTCTCAGCACAGGTATTCCCACCACTTTCCATCTCACTACACTGGCATTGCAATGGGAAGCTTCTCTGATCATCCTACAGGCAGTGGCCAGGAGGAGAAAAGAAGAGTGGGGAACTGTCCCAGACCTGGCTCCTAACCCTCTGGGTTTTTCCACACATGAAAGGTGGCCCTTCCAGCTCTCAAAAGCTCTTCCCCGGGAAATCCAGAGCTGCCTTGATAGCCAGAAAACTATGAATTTCTTAGTTCTGTACGCAGTGCCTTTAAAGGGGTTAGAAGTGCACACCAGAACTCCAAAACAAAACACACACACACACACCCCACCGCCAGAGCTCACCCTGTACCCAAACAACCTAGCAACACAAGCCAGAAGCTTAAGCAGACGAGATCAGGTGAGAAAATCACAAAGTCCTTAAAGCCAACGTGAGGTGCTGAGAACAAAGGTGTCTGAGCCGATGATGATTAGGTCAACCCAGACTCAGTTTCTCCTTCACAAACTGCAATCCTCCTCCTCCTCTCCTTCCCTGATAAAATCCCTACCTTTCAGAGACATGAAGTGGCCAGACCACCAAGGGGACCCCCAGGAGATACTGATTCCAGAAGGTCATAGTTAAAAGCACTCAAGTGATGACCTTGAGGGACCCAGGCACCTGGACAGGCTTGCAGGTCTGCTGGTCACCAACCGCTTGACCCTCCAGATTCATGCTGAAGACAGCATGGAGTGGGGACTCCAGTGTTTGTTTTGGGTCAGTGAAGCCTGGCAGGGCTGGGGGACGGGGTGGGGTGGGGGGTAGGGGTGAACACTGGAATGAAAAAGAGTGAGGGAGCTACTAGACAACCTGCCCACCCCCACTTATGCCAAAGGCCGGTCCTCTCCACCGCTGGTGAATTTTCTGCAAAACAAAAGCCCAGTCTGCAGTTCATCGTTACAGCCAAGCACAAAGCACAGCTCGCGAACACACAAACCACAAAGTATGTAAAAGTCAGCATTCTGGAACCAAAAGGAACTGCCACGTTCAGTCCCTTGGATGCTGATTACAGCTGACTCCTTCCCTCTCTCGAGGCATCCACGGATTCGAAATTCAACCTAGACCCAAAATCGGAGGACAGCAAGGTTCTCTAACAATCATTTCTTGTTTAGGGTTAACAACCCCAGATCACGCTTTTGTCTACTTTTGGAAGCGCTAGGCGGTGCCACGGCCACGTGGTCCGAGAAATAATATAACTCTCGATGCCTCGATGGGGCTTCCAACTGCCCTCCTGCCTCGGCGGCAGCCGTCGGTAAAACTCTCCACTCAGCAGAACTGGGAGCTGGACGCGCCATGTTTCACTGATAAACTCCTCACTCTGAAGTTAGTACGAGTGGGGGAAGAATCAGGTCTTTGATTTTTGCAACTTCCACTCCTGACACCATAACAATTTATTTTCAGCCCATTTCCTTCCCCTCTGATGACTCCCTAGTTAATCTGCCAGACACCATGTCAGTGAACTCCGGGAACCCCTGGAGGAAAAACGTTAGAAATATCAAAACGGCCACGTGCGTGGGCACTTGGCACTTTGTTGAGCAACTTCAGTTTAGTGCGTTTAGGCCACTCTGCATTAACTAATTTAGAACATTTTGCTTTCGCAGACTTAGCTGACTGCTTTTCACTGCCAAACTAAATACTCCACTTTAAAGCATACCCCCGTGTACGCATGTGATTTCTCCTTTTAGGTGAGGAATGTAATGTTGACATAAATGTCAAATAAAATTAATGAGAGAATGGGCCCTCAAATGGGACTCCGGTGAAGGGAATTTGTTAGACGGGGACCTTTGAGCCCAAATGTATATATAATTATATAACACTCATATGAGGAAAGAATCTGAATGTTAAGCTTTAGCAAATTTATCACCTTTGGCAGAAATGCTGTTACCTACAAAAAGCAGGATGCAAGTAAATTAAGATGAAAATACCACGAGATTAGTCTGTCACAGCAAGCTACTGTAGAATTAGCAGGGTGGCCCAGCTGCCGGTATCAAATCCTTCCCTTATCTATACAGAATTCAGGTCGGATGTCTGCTGCTCTGCCTGAATACTTCCGCTGTTGACTTTGCAAATGGACTTCCTCCTGCCTTATCCAGCTCCTTCCCCATCCCTTATCCCACCGGCCACTTAGGAAGAGTAAAAATGGCAGTTAGAGCAATAACAGGTATTTTCGCTCAATAGTCAAGGCACCAGATTCTAAGCAGAGTGGCTGCCTCCGTCCGTACACTGATATAACTACTGTCTTTTATTTGTAGTCTCAAAAATCTTCCCCAAGTATGGCAGAATCACAGAAAATCACTCTAATCATTGAAAAGAGCCCTGTTCCCAGTAAAGCAGCAAGTCTTCTCTTGTCAGAGTAAAAGGCATGGAGTAAAATTTCCTCCAAACACGGGGGAACCTGCATTTACCCCCATGCCAAGGAAAATGGCCAGCAGGACCCACCTGCAGCCGCAGGAGCATTTATGCAGAGAATCTGCAAATGTCTGGGGTGAGCAGATGCCTTGGGAGGAGGAGTTTCAAAGAAAACAGTGATGGTGTTTTGTTCTTCACACCTCAGACTGAATCCTAAGGACTAGACAGACGCCACCCATCACGCACCTCTTTGATACACTGATTTCAAATACAATCACATAATTTTGAAAATCCATGATGCTTTCCCTAAATAAAATGAAAAAGGAATTAGAAGGATAGGTTTCTATTTCTTCGCAGGTACCTGGATACCCTCCTTCTCCTGGAAAGCCCCCCAAAGAATAGCACACTAATTATGATGGTTCTAAGAGTGGTTCCTCCAATGATGAGAATCACAGCAGAATCAAACAAAACACACAAATTCCTTCTGATGTTCATGCATCTTTAAACAGTTCACAAAATCCATATATTTGGGCCAGTCACACAGAATCTCTAATTAATTTACAGTGAGGGAAAGAGAAAGAGAAAGCATTTGAGGACCAACTTCAAACAACTCACACTCCGTCCATGTACTATCAAGTCATCCTGACTCTGGATAATTTGAAATGCCTGCACAGGACCCAGGGAACATTCTCCTTTTTATTCTTCTTCTCCAGGCTATCAGTTCATAATGAACAAATATGGAAATTTTTCTGAGGGGGAAATCCAACTACCAAAATAACTCCTTCATAATTCATATGTGCAATCACAACGGTGATTAATAAAATCCTGAAACAGTTCCTAAAAGCCTAAAGCATTAATTACTCTGTTAGATGTCAGGACTCTATGAAAACCTATGACAGCAGGCTACTCAGGCAAATTAAATCATGAGAACTTAAGGCGGAAAAAGAGAAATCTTTGCTTGGTGGATTTGCAAGCTGGTAAATGTATGCTTTCGAAGAGGGTAACCAACCCACAGCTCTTCAGGGCTCCATATTTCAACCTTGAAAGACATATGAAAGAGGTAAAAAATGCCATTGCAAATTGAATTTATGCTGGGATGAAAGGTAATATTATATCCTTTGAAAGACCTAAAATAAATGAATGATACTATTTTCATTAAGGGGAAACTAACTTTCATTGAGCATGTCCAGCGCTGGCTAGTCGATGCGATTCTTTTCTTGCTTCTGTGACACCCCACACCCAATTCTTCTTCAGCTTCAATGAAAGCTCCTTCTCAGTTATTTTTGCTAGCTCATCTCTTCTTGGTCAGATCTCTAAATTTTAGTGCTCAGGGCTCTGTTCTGGGCACTTTTCTCTTTTCTGCCCCTTCTCCATGGATGATAGCAGCCAACCTTATAGCTGTAGACACCGCCTACGTGCCAATGACCGCCCCCCCCCCCACCCCAAGTTGTAGATGTCAATGCCCAGTGCCTTCCTGACATGCCCAGCAGGCATCTCAATCCTAGGCTGTCCAAAACAGAACTCCGGATCTCCAATCCCCACCCCAGGTCTTTCCAATCTCACGAAACGACACTGCCTTCCAAATTCCTCAAATAATCCTCCATTGTTCCTTTCCCCTCCCCGCACTTCCAATCCATGGGCTCTACTTCCAAAATACATCCTGAGTCTCTTCACTTCTCGCTGTTCCAATTTACCACTGTAGTCGAAGCTCCTTCTCTCCCAGAAACCATCATACCTCTTAAAAGGTCTCTCTGCTTCCATCCTCCACACAGTAGGCAGAACGTTCAAAAAATAAATCATACTCGGCAACTTCTTTGTTTAAAATTCCCTGGTGGTTTCCCATTATACCCAGTATTTCATGTATAAAGTCCATACTTCCCTTGCCCATAAGAACCGACGAGGTGAGGCCTTGACATTTCATCTCCTACTCACTCCACAACTCACCAACCCCCAGCCACACTGGTCCTTCTTCTGGTTCCTCAAATGTGCAAGCTGTTTCCCACCTCAGGGCCTTTGCATGTACTGTGCCCTTTGGCTGGCCCTTTATAACTAAAGAACTCTTCTCTGGTCACTCTTATCAAAGTGGTCCCACTATCATTCTTTACCGTTCTTTACCTTGGATGGTTATTTTACAGCCGATAGTATCTTATACATTTATTTGTTTAGCTACTTAGTGTTTCCTTGTCCCTTCAATCAAATGTCAGCTCCATGATAGCAGGAACACTATCTTCCTCACTGCTACAGAGTAGACACCCAATAATCTTTGCTCAGTAAGTACATAAGTGAATAAATATATTCCCCTGGATTTTCCCCTAACTTTATGAGATAGATGATTCCTATTTTGAAGGGGAAAAAATTGAGGTTTCCAGGAGTATGTCCAAGGTCATTCAGGTAATTGGAGGCAAAGTCAGAATCTGAACCTGAATCTATTTGACTCCAATGACCATCTTTCCAGATACCAGATTAGTATTTCTAGAACAGTCTTGAAAATCCAATCAAGAGGGACTTCCCTGGTGATTCAGTGATTAAGAATCCACCTTCCAATGCAGGGGATGCGGGCTCGATCCCTGGTAGGGGAACTAAGATCCCACATGCCATGGGGCAACTAAGCCCATGCACCACAACTAAAGAGCCCGCATGCCACAACTACTGAGCTCACATGCCACAACTACTGAGCCCGCGCGCCCTGGAGCCTGTACGCCACAACTAGAGAGAAGTCTGCATGCCGCAACTAAGACCGAATGCAGCCAAATAAATAAATATCAAAAAAAAAATCCAATCAAGAGAAACTCTGCTCCTAAGATTTTCTAGAAACAAACTGCCTGGGAAATTGTATTAGACTCAGAATTTCTTCTTCTACCACAACTTTGCCATCTATAAAATGGGTGAACAAAATGGGTTTCTCATGGAAGTATTAGAAGACATAATTTCCTTGCTGATTATAAAAAGTTTTGTAAACTCTCAGATGATTGTTTTTCAGGACTACCATGCTGAGCAGTTTTAACTAAAATGTGTTCTGTGCAGACACCACTGTGCAGGATTCTCAATTACATTGAGTAATCATACATATACAGGCAAGAGTTATGAACCACAAAATACTGCCAAATGTGGAATCCACTTTCCCAAAACCCTTTAAAGGGGAGGTGATCTCATCTTACTAGAGGGTTTTAGGCAAGAGAAGGGAATTGGTGATTTCTAGAGGGTCCCCCACACCAGCCCCCATGTGTATAATCGTTTGTACCAATACCTGATTGTGTAATCAACCCTCCAGAACTGGGACTGCTCTCCCCCAATATACTCTTTTTCTTACATTCAACAAAATCACTTTGACATACATCCATGTTGTTGCATGCATAATAGATCATTCATTTGTATTACTGAATAGTGTTCTGTTGTATGGATGTATCATCATTTGTTTTTCAATTCACCTGTTGCACATTTGGGTTGTTCCCAGGTTGGGGTTATTCTAAACAGAGCTGCTATGGAGATTTATATACAAATCTTTGGTGAATGTGTGCTTTTATTTCTCTTAGGCAAATATCAAGGATTGGATTGTTTACAAGCCACCTGGTCTACAGTATCTTGTTATAGCAGCCCAACGGGCAGACATACTTACCCAATGCAGGAGGTGGGGAGGTGGACTGAAAATAACATGGTAACCAAATGCCCTCCCAGTACAACCTGAATCCAGTACCCCCTACCACCATGCCCTTAGTGTGCCTCTACTACCAGTGATGTCCGTATCCTTCACTATTTATTTGCTAAAGCTGTTAAAGCTAGGACGCAGATTAAGTTCTAAGCTTTTAAAGTCAATGCAAAAAGGGAAATATCTTCAGTCACATGACTCAGTCACCGTAAGACACAAGCAAACCAACTGTTTGCTCCTGTAGTTCTCTATAAAGACCTTGTTGTGTGTATTAGTCAGGGATCTCCAGAAAACAGAACCAATGGGTGAGTGTGTGTGTATATATATATATAGAGAGAGAGAGAGAGAGAGAGAGAGATTTATTTTGAGAAATTGGCTCATATAATTAGAGGAGCTGACAACTCCATATTCCGCTGTGAAGCTCAGCAGGCTGGAGAACACAGGAAGAGCTGATGTTGCAGCTCGAGTTCAAAGACAGTCTGGAGACAGAACTCCCTTTTCCTCAGTGGGCCTCAGTCTTCTTCTCCTAAGGTCTTCAACTGATTGACTGAGGCCCAACCACATTACGGAGGGTTATCTGGTTTACTCAATGTCCATAGATTTATATGTTAATCTTACCTAAAAACATTTCCACAGCGACATCTAGACTGGCATTTGACTAAATATCTGAGTAAGGTGGCCTCGCCAAGTGGCATACAAAATTAACCATCACACTGTGCAAAGGAGGATTTGCAAACTCAAATTCCCACAGGAGCCAAGCAGGCAAAGTGACTGAGTAAAGCTAATGTCAGATGATAGGGAATGGTGGGGACTGGGGACAGCTGGAGGGTGTTTGCTTCATCTAAAGACAATCAAATTCGAAAACTTTAAAACCACTGTTTGGGAGAAGCAACAATCATCTGCAGGACAAATAAAGCCTAGGAATCACCTAGGCAACAAACACACCAGTGGGGTCCACAGGGGATACTGCCCAATGGTAGCAGGATAAAACACAATTCCATGAAAGTTCCAGGCTAATATTATATCAGATATGGAGCTTTCTAGTAGTCAGGCTGAAATTAGGAATGGGTCAGACAACCAACAATCCTTCATAAACATGGCCTTGTTCAATCAAAGGTTTGATCAGTGTTGAATAGCATATTTGAGGTTAAGTTCCTGGTTGGCATCTGTGTTGCTTGTTAAGTATGAAGAGATGTGATTTAACACTCCCCTGTGCAACAAGGATTTCAGGACACTTTAATATACAGACAAATGGGCAACCAAGTTTCCACGACTGAAATACTTCTAGCCTGGAATTTTGTAAAACATAATCAAACACATATCTTGGAAAGGGTGTACCATGCCTATCTTCCAATCAGACAACTTCTTGGTGTGCCCTCCAAGATTAACTAACTGCAAAACATACACCACAAATTTAGTGACCCGATGTATGATATTATTAACTATAAACCAATTTAAGATGGGGAAACACCTACCAAAAAATTAAATCACTTAAGAGTATTTGAACTGCAACCATTTTTTTTTCTGGCAATAACTCAACAGCAGAGCTGACTGCCTACCACAGACACTTCCAGATAATGAGACTAAAACCATATCTGTCTTTTTTTTTCTTTTGGCTGCGCCACACGGCATGTGGGATCTTAGTTCCCTGACCAGGGATCAAACCCACGCCCCCTGCATTGGAAGGACAGAGTCTTAACCACTGGACCCAATCTAAAACACATCTGTCTTTATATAAGACGATGTGTTCTTATAATCTTTAGGGAAAAGGCACTCTTCCCTCCAGATCACTGTGAAACCAGACTTACTTAAGCATTTCAAGTTTACCTATAGGTATGGGCCATTCAAAACTCAATACTCTTACCAGAACCTTTATTAACTTCTTCCAAATCAAATTACTGATGAAAGCCAAAGGAGTCTCATTTAAAAACCTCAAGGTAGCCAAAGAAACTGACCGTGCTTCAACAATTTTCCAGTTACTAAGGAGGAAGGGAGAGGGAGAAGGACCCTACTGACCACTGGGCACGGTCTCAATGCTCCTCATAATTCGAGAATCCCATCCCCATGCAGCCTATTTCACATTCCCAGCTGTGGATGCATGAGAGGAGGGAGAAAAAGCCTACTCAGCTGAGGTCGACAGGAGAGGAGTTGCAGAGCGCCATGCAGCATCGATTAGAGATGCTGTGAACACCAGCCTAGGACTGGAAGTTGGCTACCCTGAAACCACTTAGCAACAGCGGTCAAGATGCAGCTTCTCAAAATCTGCCATGAGAATGAAGTGTGACATGCGTATTCCCAGAGACTTTTATTTTCAACAATAAGCCAATCCTGAGAACGGCTGTGTGGCTGTATTCACATCACAAAGCTTCGAAGGCTATTTTAAGAGCACCTCGTTTCTACTTAGGCGGGGGAGAGAAACTCAGCCCCTTCGGGCACCTCAGAGCTATTCCCCTTCCCTTTCCTACTCCTCTTTTCCAGACAGTTTGGAAGCAAAGACAGCTTGGAAGGAGGCAGAAGTGCTGGGCACATGTAATGGGCTGATGCCTGGCAGGGTCCAGGTTTGCTGGGCACCCAAGAGACAGAAGGAAGGAAGAACCTACCAAGAGTTGGATGCAGCACCCAAGTAGATGCTATCATTTGCATCTACACAACGGCAAATGAGAAACAAGAGAGAACATGGGGGAAAGGGTAAAGAAAGCAAGAAGACTGGGCTTCCCTGGTGGCGCAGTGGTTAAGAATCCGCCTGCCAATGCAGGGGACACGGGCTCAAGCCCTGGTCCGGGAAGATCCCACATGCCGCGGAGCAACTAAGCCTGTGTGCCACAACTACTGAGCTTGCGCTCTAGAGCCGGAGAGCCACAACTACTGAAGCTCGCGCACCTAGAGCCCGTGCTCCGCAACAAAAGAAGTCACCGCAATGAGAAGCCTGCGCACCGCAAGGAAGAGTAGACACCTGCTCACCGCAACTAGAGAAAGCCCATGCGCAACAATGAAGACCCAACGCAGCCAAAACTAAATAAATTTATTAAAAAAAAAAAAAAAAAGAGGAAAGCAAGAAGGCAGAGTACTGCAATGATTAGGGAGGTCGGCATCAGCCAATCAATCAATGTTTCCTAAGCCTTAGTGCTTGCGCCTGCAAGTAAACTAAAGATGTGGAAGTCATGGTTTCTGTCCTTAAAGAGTTAACACAACCCACAAAGACAAAAAGAATGAGAGAGGAGACAACAGCAGATGAGAGCTGTCAAGCAATGTCTAAAGATAGAGTGATGGCTGAATTTAGGCATAATGAAGAAAGCTGAGACTAAAATTCCAGCAGAGGGAAAACTGATCAGATGCTAATGGATTAGCCTCACAGAATCCCACAAAGGCTTTGGAATTGGAGGCATCAAGCACAGTGGACTATGGGAGTGAGATGTGGAGGTTAGTTAGACTCTACAGTGAAAAGTTAGACCTTCACATTCTCAACACTTCCTGGGGGCATAACCAGGTGATTCCCCCTCCCCTTTCCCATACAAGTCAATGTTAATGCTAGATGAATTGAAAAGAAGAGCACAGGGGTAGGACACCAGACTAAAAACAGAAGGCGAATTGGACAACAAGAGCCTGTAGCCCCTTGCCCAGCTGGGTATCAGAATACCAGCACCCAGACTTACATCCCTTCTACAGGATTAGAAGATCCTTCTCTGAAGAAACGGAATGGCCCCAGAAGGAAGCCTCCTGAGAGATACGGAAATTTGAAAAAACTGGGTCCCAGCCCAGCCACTCCACAGGAAGCCCCCCGCCCCGAAGCACACAGCTTCCAATAAGCTCTTCAGACCTTCCATTTAAATATGAAAGGACATCCAAGGAAAACCTACACTACAAGTCAGAAACCTAAGCAATCAGGAAAAACAATAAAGTCTGAGGAAACGGAGATAATGCAGGAAACAGAAGAAAATACCAAAAACACGAATTAATATATTATGCAAGATGAGAAGTCATTGCTTAAAAAAAAAAAAAAAAAGAACAGGCTGTTGCAAAAAGAAACATTCAGGGAAAAATGTAAAGTTCTTGGAAATTAAAACTATGATGGACAAAATAAAAAATTCAATAGATGATTTGGAAATAAAGAAAAGGAAACCATCCAGAAAGTAAGGCAATAGGACAGAAAGATGATCAAGACAAAAGGGAAAAAAAAAAAAAGAAAATTTAAAAATCAGTCTGAAGTTCAACTATTGGAGTTTCTAAGTGTTCAGAGAAAATGGTGAGAGGAAAATGATTTAAAAAACACATGAACAAATAAACACAAATCCGTAAGAACCTTTCCTAAAACAGGAACATAAGTCTTTCAGTTGAAAGGTTTGATTAAATCCACAGCAAAATGATTTATAAAGACACAAAAAAATTCTAAAAGCTTCCAGAAAGAAAAAAATCTGTGTGCATAGAAAAGATGAACAATCAAAATGGCATATGACTTCTCAACAGCAACAACAGAAGCTAGATGTCAATTAGTATTACCTTCAAAATATGGAGGGAAGATGATTTTCAATCTAGAATCATATATATATACCCAAACTGCTGACTAAGGAAGATGGTGAATTAAAGACATTTCCCAAGATTAGGTTCTTTGAGAATTTATCTCCTATGTTTGTGCATTAGTAAACTGTTAGCAGGTGTGCTCCACCAAAAGCAACAAACCATAAAAGAAAAAACATGGGATCCAGGAAATGGGAACCATACAGGACACAGGTGAGAAAGAAATCCCTGCACAAAACCTGTTCTAGAACAGGCTGTAGAGCAACCACAGCAGATGACAGCAGGAAAAACAAAACAGAAGGGGTACATGATCTGATACATTTGGCCAAGAGCAAAATGAGATTGAGAGATGCTATTAGAAGGCATGGGAAGAATTAAAGAGAAAGAAAAAAAGAAGGAAGGGAGGGAGGGTGAAAGGAAAGTGTATGTTTGTATATCTACAAATATATACACAAATCAAAAAGAAGCGATGTTTACTAGTAGGAAAAAATGAAAAGTTGCACAAGAAAGGATTTGTAATCATAGTATATCATTGGTCTCACTGATGCATAGTGTTTATGTAATAATATAAACGGTGTCAATTCAAAGGAAGGGAAGGGGAAAAGGTCTTAATTATCACAGTACCAAGTCAAGGGGTAATATTTAAATTGATTAAAAATCAAGAAAATGATGGTAAAGGTACATTACTGATTTTTCAAGATTTCCATCATGAACTATAACATACAATACATAGAGAAAAGTGAACAAAACAAAATGTACAGCTCAATGATTTATCGAAAAGCAGACATCCAGGTAATCATCACTCAAGTCAAAAAATAGAACTTTGCCAGCACCCCTGAAACTCTCATCCTGCTCCTCTTAATTAGCACCCTGGTCCTCCCCAACAACTATTATGTTAACTCTGATAGTAATCACTTTATAGTTTTGCCCTCTAAGCATGCATCCCTAAAGACTATAGTTTCAACAAGCCTGTGTTTTGTGTTTTATATAAATGAAACACAGGTGTGTGTGTGTGTGTGGGTGTGTGCGTGTGTGTGTGTGTGTGTGTGTGTGTGTTTGTGTGTGTGGCTTCCTTCACACATTAATGTCAATGAGACTTATCCAGGTTGTGGTGCAGTTTGTTTTTATTGGTTTTTTATTTATATAAATATACCATAAAGTGTGTGTGCACATACACACACATGCACACATTATATTATACTCTTGATGGATATTGGGTGGTTTTCAGTTTGGGGCCTTTATGAATACTGGTGCTATGAACTTTTCTCTCCATAATTTTTGGTATATATGTATTCACTTTTCCCTTGAAACTGTACATCAGATTAGAATTGCGGACTCACAGAATATGCCCTTGTTCAATTTTATTAGATAATGCTAATTAGTATTCCAAAATGGTTGTACCAATTTAGTCTCACCAGCAGTGTATGAGAATTCTCATTTCTCCAAATCCTCACCACCTGTTAGTATTGAAAGTCATTTTTAATTTTAGGCAGTGGGTGGAAGTGTAGTCACATTTTATGTGGTTTCTAACTTATATTTCCCTGAAGGCTTATGAAGTGGAGCACTTTTTTCACAAGCCTATTGGACATATGGATAGCATCTTTTGTGAAGCTCCTGTTTAGGTCTATTACCCATTTTTCTATTTTATCTTTCTTCTACTGATGTGAGGAATTCTTTGTATATTCTTCCCACGAGCCCTATGTAAATCATAGATATTGCAAATACCTCTAACTTGTCTCTCACTCTCTTAACTATGGCTTTTGATGAAATTCAGTTCTTCATTTTAATACAGTCCAATTCTGTTGTCTTTTTTTATGATTTTTTTATGATTGGTTCTTTCGGGTCCTGTGCAGGAATTCCTTTCCTAGCCAAAGTCATGACTATATTATCCTACATTATCTTCTGGATATTTTATTATTTTGTCTTTCACATTTAGATCTTGAATTCACTTGGAATGGGTTTTGGTGTATGGTGTAAATTTAGGGTCAAGGGTGTATGTTGATATCTAATTGTTCCAGGGCTGTTTATTAAAGAATGGCCATCCCATCCCCTTGGGGATGGGGTTTTTATCATTGATAGTGTGTCTGTATATACACAAGTCTGTCTGGAGATTGTTCTTTTTCACTAGTCTATTCGTCTATGCTTGCACCAGTGCCGCACTCCTCCAGCTACTCTAGCAGGACAACAATAAATCTTTATATCTGGTGGACCAAGTCCTCTTTTCTTATTCTTCTTCAAGAGTATCTTGGCTATTCTTTTTTTTTTTTTTTTGGCTGTGTTGGGTTTTCGTTTCTGTGCGTGGGCTTTCTCTAGTTGCGGCAAGCGGGGGCCACTCTTCATTGCGGTGCATGGGCCTCTCACTATCACGGCCTCTCTTGTTGCGGAGCACAGGCTCCAGACGCGCAGGCTCAGTAGTTGTGGCTCATGGGCCTAGTTGCTCCGTGGCATGTGGGATCTTCCCAGACCAGGGCTCGAACCCGTGTCCCCTGCACTGGCAGGCAGATTCTCAACCACTGCGCCACCAGGGAAACCCATCTTGGCTACTCTTGGTCCTTTGTGTTTCCATATAAATTTTAGGATCAGCTTATCAATTTTCACAAAAACCCTCTTGGGATTTTGATTGCAATTTCACTGACAGTTTGAGATTAACTGACATCCTTTTTAAAAAAACGGAGCCCTCCATTTCATAAACATAATATATCCCTCCATTTATTTACGTCTTCTTTAATTTCTCTCAATAATGTCAAATGGTTTTCAACATAGGTCTTCATAACTTTTGTTAGATTTATTCCTGGTTATTTGATTATTTTTATTCTGATGTAAATTCATTGTGTATCTGTTTATTGGTAGTAAGTAGAAATAGAATTTATTTTTTCATATTTACATTGTATCCGGCCAACCTGCTAAATTCACTTTTTAGTTCCAACAATTTATCTGAAATTCCTTTTGAATTTTCTATGTACATAGTAATTTCATCCCCCAATAATTATAGTTTTATTTATTCCTTTTCAATCCTAATATCTTTATTTCTCTTTTGTGCCTCATTGCATTAGCTGAGACTTGCCATGCAGTGATGAACAGAAGTGATAACTGACATATCTGTCTTTTTTCTTACTCTCAAACAAAGTTTTAACATTTCATCCATTACTCATGATGTTTTCTACTTTTTAACGATACATGGTATTTTTTGTAGATACTCTTCTTGCAGTAAGAAAATTTTCTCCTGTTTATTAGTTTGCTGACCCTTTTAAAAAATCATGAATAAATGTTGGATTACATCACATACATTTTCTGCATTTATTGAGATGATCGTATGATTTTTTATTCTGTTATATACTGAGTTACACTGATTGATTTTCAAATATATGACCTCAACCTTACAGTTTTGGAAGATAATCAACTTGATCATAATGTAGTAATTTATTGCTGGATTCACTTTGCCAGTATTTTGTTTAGGATTTTTGAATCCATATTCATAAGTGAAACTAGCCCAGAATTTTTCTTATTTATGTCAGGTTTTAGTATAAGAATTCTGCTGACCTCTTAAAACAAGCTGGGAGGGTTCCTTCTTTTTCTATTACCTGGAAGAGTTTGTGGAAAAAATGTGTTATTTCTTCCTTAAATATTTAATGAATTTAACAGAAAAACCATCTGGGTCTGAAGTTGTCCTTGTGGTAAGGTTTTTAATTGCATATTCATATGAGTAGATATAGTGCTACTCAGACTGTTATTCTTCTTACGTCAGTTTTGATAAGTGGCATTTTTAGAAAATTTGTCCATTTCTTCTAAAATTCCATTTCATAATTTGCCATGGTGTTATTCATCATATTCTGTCCTTATCATTTAAATATAGTGATGTCCTTTGCTTCATCCCTGATATTGGCTATTTGTGTTTCTTTTTTCCTTGATTAGTCTCACCAGAATTTATTGATTTTATTAATCCTTTGGCTCTGTTGATTCTGTCTATGGGATGTCTGTTTTCTATTTCATTACTTTCTTCTCTTATTTGTATTATTTCCTTCCTCCTACCTTCTAAAAAAATTTAATTGCTTTTCTTTGTTAACTTCTTGAAATTAATGCTGAGGTTATTTATTTTTAAACCTCTTTTTTTTTTTCTAATGTATATATTTGAGGCTATAAATATCCCTCTAATCATGGCTTTAGCTGTATTCCATGTCTGGTATCTCTTATTTCATTATCATTAATTTGCAAATATTACCTAATTTTCATTGTCATTTCTTCTTTGACTCATGATTGCTTAATTTCTAAACATATGGGGCTGTTTCAGTTATCTTTTTCATTGTTGAATTCTAGTTTAATGTCACTGTTATCTGAAAATACACTCTGTATGATTTCCATCCGTTGAAATTTGCTGAGTTGCTTAATGACTCAGACTATGGGCAATGTCGACAAATATTTTCTGTGCCCTTGAAAGAAATGAGTATTTCATATTTGTCAAGTGAACTGTTTTATAATTAGATCAGGTCTGTTAATTAACTTTGTTCAAACTATATCCTAACTGATTCTTACTGTCTGCTCACTGTATCAATTACCAGGAGAGATATGTTAAAATTTCTAACTATATCAATATCTATTTCTACTTGTAGGTCTTATAATTGTGTGTGTATGAGAATATGTGTGTGTGTTTTAAAAGTGTGTACAAATTTAGAAATATTTTATTTTCCTGGCAAACTGAATCTTTTTTGTTATGAAATAATCTCTCTTCAACTCTGACAACACTTTTTGCCTGTTAGAGGGTCTACTTTATCTGACATTCATTTAGCTATCGAATCTTTCTTTTGGTTAGTATTTGCATAGTATATCTTTTTACATCCTCTTATATTTGACCCTTCTGTATATTTTTAAATAATGTGTGTCTCTTTAAAGCAGTATATAGGTTTTTAAAAAATTCAATCTGATAATATTTGACTTTTAATTAGGGTATTTACTCTGTTTATATTTAATATAACTGCTGATATATCTGGGCCTAAACCTACTAGTTTTTATTTGTTTCATAAGATCCTAGTCTAGGATCTTAAGATCGTAGACTAGGATCCTTTTTCTCCCATTTTCCACCTTCTGTTGAATTATCTGAGTATTTTTTATTATTCTATTTCCCCCTTCTCCTAGCTTATTATTTATATATTCCTTCATCATTCTTTTAAAGATTATCCAGAGTTTAAAGCATGCACCCGTGACTTATTAATGGCTAACATTAATTAGTTTATATCACTTCCTTTACAATATAAAGGGCTTCTTAGAACAATTTCATTTCATTAATCTGTCCAGATTTGAGTTCCACTTTGATCATATATATTTATTCCCTATATATTTTAAACTCCACAAGACAAAATTATTATTATTATGTATGGCTAGTATTTATTTATATTTAACTAATTATTATTTCTGTTGCTCTTCATTCCTTCCTACATCTCTGAGCTTTGTTCTGGGATAATTTTCCTTCTGTCCAAAGGATGCCTTTTAGTATTTTCTTTAGGATAAATGTGCTCATAATAATTTTTTAAAACATTTTTAGTTTTTTCTGAAAATCCTTTTAGGTAGATATAGAATTCATGGTTAACAGTTGTTTTCTTTCAGCAACTTGAAGATATCATCCATTCCCTTTTGACTTTATTGTTTCAGTGAGTCAGAGTCAGTTGTCAATCTTATTGTTGCTCCTTTGAAGACAAAAGGTACCCACTCTTCCAGCCCTGACTGCTTTTCAGCTTTTCTCTTTGTTTTTATTTTCAGAAATCACACTGTGTTGTTCCTAGGTGAAGTTTCTTTATACAGACCCTGCTTGGTGTCTTAGGGCTTCTTGATTCTGCAGCTCTGTGTCATTTGTTCGTTTTGGAAAATTCTCAGTCATTTTTTCCCCCAATTATTTCTCCTGTTCCATTTTCTCTCTCCCTACCTACTGAAACTCCAATTATTTGTATAGGAGGCCTTTCTACTATATTTCACAAATCTTTCAAATTACTTTCCATTATTTTGCCTCTCTGTGCTTTATTTGGGTATTTTCTTCTGCCTTATATTCTAGTTCACTAACTCTCTCTTCAACTAAATCTGGTGAATCCATCCATTTTTTAACAACTTTATTAAAGTATAATTTTCATACCATAAAATGCACCTACTGTAAATGTATATTCAATGATTTTAGTATGTTAATTCAATTGTGCAACCATCACCATCACCACAATCCAGTCTTAGAGGATTTCCATCACCCCAAAAAGTTCATCTATTTAGATTTTAACTTCAGTAACTATATTTTTCAGTTCTAGGTTTTTATTTATAATTTTCAGTTCTCTGGCAAGTTTTTAAATCTTTTAATTCTTTGAATATATTAATCATAGTTATTTTAGAGACTATATCTGATTAATTCACTATCTGGATCCCTTGTAGGTATATCTTAGTAGTCAAATTTTTTTCTTGGTTTTTGATTATGTCTCATTTTCTCACAGATCTAGTTATTTTTCATTGGGTGACAGATATAGTACATGAAAAACTCTAGTGAACATGAGGCTCTGGAAGATGTATCTTCCTCCAGAGAGGATTTTTGCTTTTGCTTCTGGCAGGCATCTAAGCTAGTGACACTAATCTGAAAATATTTCATTTTTGGCTTCAGTGCCTGTGAGAGTTTTTCTATTTCTGGCTCATCTTGATTCAGAGCTCCAAATGAAAACTGAGGTTGTTTACTAGGGTTTCTGCTCCTTGGCAGGACTTGACTACCTAACCCCATGAGTTTGTTGAAAGCTCTGTTAAGTTTTTAGTCTCTTAGCCACTACTTTTGGAATTGATAATTGTCTCAAGAAGAAGATACAAAAGCTGGGCTCACCTCTTAGATGAGGGGACTTTCCTGCCCCCAAATCTTAGCTCTGCTATTCCTCATTGCCTTGATGGCTCTCCAATGCTTCCAAACTGACTTCTTTTTTCTTTCTTTCTTTTTAATTTTAAGCATCTTTTCTCAGCAGAAGAGTTGGTCTCTAAACAAACTGGATCTACTATTGCTAGATATATTGACTACCATTGTAAGTAAGGTGACCATAATTTATCATACAAATCAGGATGCTTCTGAAAATGAAAGGAGGTAGTATTAGTCATTACACTGGGGCAGTAGGCACAAACCCAAACTATCACAAACAAATCAAGATATATGGTCACCCCAATAATAATGCATGGAGTACTTTGCTTAAAAAATATAAATTAATTTAAAATTCACATTGGCCATATCAAGAATGTGGAGATTTTGTCCCTACCCTTTGTAGTGACAGAATATTTGGTATTGAGGATACAAATGAGTTGTTCAATATGAGAAGATACCATTCAGTAGCTCATTGTATCAGTAGAAGAACTTAACTATTCTACCCAGCCTGCTAGTTCATGGGTTCTATATCTTATTAATGTCCTTGGCTGAGACTTGGTACCTCCAAAAGACTAGTTTTGGAAACTCTTCCAAACAAGAGAGAATTTTTTCTAAAAAGATAAGAGAGAAGCCTTAGAGTTGAGAAGAAAATGAACATAATTTTCAAAAAGAGCACTGTGTACCCCCCTCAACTTCATCTCTCTTATTAGAAATTCTGTACTCTGCTCTCATCTGCCAGAAATTCTATGCCCTGTTCCATGAAGGAAATAACATAATAAGTGAAGGGCTAGCTCTGCCTTGGCTTTTGAGGGAGCTATATTATCCACCTAGGTCATCTTCTAAAGTGAACTCCTTTGGGCTGGAAAGCTATTCTCTGACCAATGTCAGAGCTAAGCCCAAGGAGCTGCTCAATCGAATAAAACATGGTCAATATCTAATTACAGACTCACCACATCTTGTATTTTGCAGCCTGACCCTTCCTGGAATTTTGTTGTATTCAGAATACACTTCCTTTTCTTCATCTGCATATTTTAGATGGCTTGATTCAAAACAATGTTTTGTATATAAACAGCACAACATTTTTCCAAAGCACAGGCTTTATCAGCATATAAAGTAATTTGCCACATGCATTGTGTTTGCATCCGAGCAGATGGATAATAGATTAGTTAGAGTTTCTAAGATGTCAGTGTATTTTCCCATCCACAGTACAGTGCAGTAGAGAAGGAAACCTACTCAATGAAAGCAAATTATGATTCCAACAATTTAACTCAGGTCCATATGTCATTCTCATTTACTAAGACCAATAGCAACAGAAAATAAAAGTGAAGCATTGAAAACACTGAGCCTAGCAACAAAGTAATGAGTTAAACTCAAGTAAAGAGTGATACTGAGGCCAATAACCTAGGGCCCAGTTTAGCTGAGATTATCTGTGGCTCTGAAGAATATTCAAGAGCTAAATTCCTCTGCTTGTTGTTAAATACTAGGCTGGAGAAAGGTTGGCCTCCTTAAGCAAGACCTAAAACCAAAGGAAAAAGGAGGGCAAGGTCTCTACTTAAGGGCTTGAGACAGCACCAAGCCTTTTTTTTCCCACATCATACAAATAACTAGAACCTCACCATCACTATATCAGTCACAGAGCCAACTACAAAGGTCTTTTTCCACTCAAAGCAGTTTGTCTGCACCTCCTCATCCATCCCCCTATAGGGCAGAGTCTTATCTGTATTGCTCATCTCCCAATGCCCTGCCTCTCAACAATATCTAGCACTCCGTAGACCTCAACAAATATTTTCAGAATGACTGAATGAATTCTCATAACAACCCAGAGAGAGCTCAAAAGGCTGATTTCAACAGTGCAGAAGAAGCTACCAAGACAGATTAAACTGATCCCCCATGGAAATGCCACTATTGTTTGCAGTGCCCCCTCCAGACTCCCAACATTTGGGGTTTTCTCCAAGTTTTTATTTTGACGTATTTCAAATCTAAGAAGAAAAGTTGAAGGCATAACATAATGAATAAGTTGCAGACCACAACGCTGCATCCCTAAATATGTTACAACAAGAAACCTCTCCTTTCATTCAGAGGTTTAATTTTTTTGAGACCATACAGCATGTTCAAAACTGAGTGGTAGGGGACATTTTCAAAAGTTGAGCACAAAATTCACACCTTCAAGGAAGTTATTATATAGTTGGGGATTTAAACTGTACAAACATGAAATAATTCAAGATAATTAGGTCCTAAAGTTGGTGGCCTTGATTATAAGTGAAACAGGAGCTCAGAGAAGTGAGAAATCAGGTTGGGCTGAAGTTTCACAGAGGAAATACATGGCAGAGACAGACTGGTTATTTATTAAACCTGTTTCTTCTTTGTCCTAGACACACATCCAGACTACTTTTCCCAGCAACCCCTCTTTGCAGTCAGATGTGGCAATCTTACCAAGTATTAGCTAATAGAATGGGAAAGGAAGTGGAATGTGCCACATCTAGGGCTGGCTGGTAAAAACATGCCACTCATGAGTCTCCACATTCTTTCCTTTTTTGCCAGTGTGATCCAAATAAGCACAATGACCTTGGGAGCCATAGATTGACAATGGCAGAGCCATAGGAAGCAAAGTGGCTCATACCCTAAATCACCACCTGAATCAGAGCCATCCCTTAATCAGGGATACCCATTTTGGACATATAAGGAATAAACATCTATTGTTTTGATTCACTGCACTATGTTGAGTTTATTGAAGCAACTAGTGTTACCTCAACTAATACAAGTTAAGGTTTAAATTACCCTGGAATATGTGTGTCAGGAGGTAATATTTTGAAAATAATGACTGTGCTTTGCCTCTACAGTTTTTTGCACATATAATCTTCACCCTAGTTGCCCAGAGGCATTCATATGTTTCAGGGACTATTAGGATTATTAAATAAGGAATACAAAGAGAAAGAATAGTTCTTTTTCTGGCAATATGGCAGAATAGATACCTTTAAAATCTTCTGAAAACAATCAAAAATGCTGGACAAAACATTTCCTCAAAAATAGTTCGAAATGCTAACTTAGGCTTCTGTTTTTACAAGTTAGCAGGGCATAAGGGTCAGCGATAAAGTTGCTGGCACTGACAAAGCCAGGGCCCACCAAGGTACAAAGTGTAATAGGAGGTGCCCTGCTAAAGATAGGACTCCAAAAGACTACCAGAATTGCCTGTCTCAAGAATCAGTGCTCAGTAGAAGGGAGAAAATCTTTACTGAACATTTATAACCATAAGACAATCCTTACATGGGTTTTGAGTATGAATTGATTACATGGTCGGTCCCCAAACCTCTAGTTGAGAATTTTTAAGTCCTTGCTTTGCAGATTGGTGATGATCCCAGGCACTTGGGAGAAACAAATGTAAAATCTAGTGAAACTCACCTTCAATTCAAACCTCAAATCATTCCCATTGATAAAGTCAAAAAAAACAAGGTCACAGTAAAATAAAACAAAGTAAAATAAAAACCACACACACATGCATATAGAAACAAAGCATCATGAACAAAAACTAGCAGAAATAAGAGATAGTAGAACTGAACCCATAGACATCAAATTTTTAAATTATCAACTAACAGTATTGTATGTCAACTCTATTTCAGTTTTTTAAAAGTCTAAAAAATTATCAGATGCACACTATAAAATAAATGTTTAAAAAATAATAGAAGAAAACAAGTATATAAACTGTGAGCAAGATTAGACAGGTTAGATACAAGAAACAAAAAAGACTGAAAAAATTATCGACTGTAGCATATAAAGATATTATATAGACAGAAAATATAAAAAAGAGGTTAATACATAGAGAAGACAACAGAAGTCTAACATATACTTAATCTAAACTCCAGAAGTAGAAAAAAAGAGTACTAAGCAGGAATAGTACTCTGAGAATCTTCCAGAATTGATGAAAAAAATCAATCCACAAATTCACAAAACAAACAAAAAAATCCAAAGCAAAATAAATACATAAAAAAGAAATTCACATCTATAGACACTTTATAATAAAACTGCAGAATGCCAAAGATAAAAAGAATATCTTCAAAGCAGTTATAAGGTTTTCTTGAAAAACGAATACCTTCCATGACAAATGGCAATTAGATTTAGTATTATTTCTTAGCAGCAGAAGTCAGAAGACAACAGAACATCTTTAATGTGTTGAAAGAAAATAACCAGAATTTTATACCTAGCAAAACTATATTTTAAGGAAAAAAAGGAAAGAATTAGAATTTTCCAATAAACAGTAAGTAAAATAGGTCTCCCTCAATTGATCCTCACTTAACGAAATCTATGAAGAGAAGTGATGGGTAGGGGAGTACAAGTCGGTGAATAAATTATAAGCAAAGAAAGTAATAAATATGTGGGTAAATCTGAACAAATTTCTATTTTTAAATGATAATGTCTAACCCACGAGGCTAAAAAAAACCACAAGATAGAACTAAAACACTGGGCAAAAATGGGACCCACGATAGCAGGGGGAGGGGTGAGAGGTGGTAATGACTGGAATTAAATGGTCTAAGCTCCTTGCATTGTTTAGGAGGAGAGGAAAGATAATGATTCACTTTAGACTTTTAAGTATGCATGCTTAAATTTCTAGAGAACCACTAAAAGAATAATAATAGAGTGTAAAACTTTCAAAGTACTATAGAATAATACATGAAATAAGGAAAAAATGTTAATCAATTCAAAAGAATGCAAGAGGTGAAAGAAAAAGAAACATGAAGAGGTAGGACAAATGGAAAGAATAAAATAACATGAAAGAATAAATTGAAATCAATCTGAAATTACAATAAACATAAATGCTTACATATTTCATTTAAAAGATATGTACGACTGCATAAAAACAATACCCAGTGTTATGTCATTTACAAAAGATACATCTAAAATACAGGATGTAGGGACTTCCCTGGCAGTCCAGTGGTTAAGATGCTTCACTTCCACTGCAAGGGGCATGGATTCGATCCCTGGTCAGGGAACTAAGATCTCACATGCTGTGTGGCACAGCCAAAAAATAGAAAATAAAATAAAATAAAATACAGATGTAAAGAGTTTGACAAAACAAAGAATGGAAAACAAATAGCAAGAACTAATAATGAAGAAGCTATTATATCCTACTGTTGACTAGTATTGTTGCATGGACACCAGACAAAATATGCTTTAAGACAAAAAGCGTTATGAGAGTTAAAGTGCACTACTTCATAATAATAAAAAATTTGATTCTCCAAGAAGATAGAAGAATTCTAAATGTGTATATACCAAATAGTGTAACTTCAAAATATATCAAGAAAAGAAATGATAATCTACCACCTTACTGAGAGATTTTTAATACACTTCTCTCAGTAAAAAAATAGATCAAATTGGGATAGGGACTTCCCTGGTGGCACAGTGGTTAAGAATCCGCCTGCCAATGCAGGGGACATGGATTTGAGCCCTGGTCCAGGAAGATCCCACATGCCACGGAGCAACTAAGCCCGTGTGCCACAACTACCGAGGCTGTGCTCTAGAGCCCGCAAGCCACAACTACTGAGCCCGTATGCCACAGCTACTGAGCCTACATGCTGCAGCTACTGAAGCCCATGTGCCTAGAGCCCATGCTCCGCAATAAGAGAAGCCACCACAATGAGAAGCCCACGCACTGCAACGAAGAGTAGCCCCCACTCACCGCAACTAGAGAAAACCCATGTGCAGCAACAAAGACCCAATGCAGCCAAAAATGAATAAATAAATAAATTTATTTTTTAAAAAAAATTAGGATAGTGGTCATCCTGCAAAAGATAGTGCCTTAGGAGCATAAAGGGACTTCTTGGGTGACACTAACATTCTATTTATTTATTTATTTATTTATTTATTTATTTTTATAAATTATTCATTTTTTTAATTAATTTATTTATTTATGGCTGTGTTGGGTCTTTGTTTCTGTGCGAGGGCTTTCTCCAGTTGCAGCAAGCGGGGGCCACTCTTCATCGTGGTGCGCGGGCCTCTCACTATCGCGGCCTCTCTTGTTGCGGAGCACAGGCTCCAGATGCGCAGGCTCAGTAATTGTGGCTCACGGGCCCAGCTGCTCTGTGGCATGTGGGATCCTCCCAGACCAGGGCTCGAACCCGTGTCCCCTGCATTGGCAGGCAGATTCTCAACCACTGCCCCACCAGGGAAGCCCCCATTCTATTTATTAATATAAGTGCTGGTTACGTAGGTGTGTTCACTTAAAAAAAAAAATCCATCTGTCTACAGATGTAACTGTAGACATAAATATACACACAATATATGTTTACATATATATAAATACATACGTATCTATACTATATATCTATGTATACTACAAATGGTGTGTGGGTGTGTATATATATATAATGTTTCCATCTATATGAAATCATGTGCAACTACACTATATACAGTTTCAGGATTTAAAAAGTATGTGGTAAAATTATAAAGAAAAACAAAAGGGGGCTTCCCTGGTGGCGCAGTGGTTGAGAATCTGCCTGCCAATGCAGGGGACATGGGTTCGAGCCCTGGTCTGGGAAGATCCCACATGCCGTGGAGAAACTGGGCCCGTGAGCCACAACTACTGAGCCTGCGCACCTGGAGCTTGTGCTCCGCAACAAGAGAGGCCGCAATAGTGAGAGGCCCGCGCACAGCGATGAGTGGCCCCCGCTTGCCGCAACTAGAGAAAGCCCTCGCACAGAAACGAAGACCCAACACAGCCAAAAATAAATAAATAAATAAATAGATAAATAAATAAATAAATAAATAAAATAAAAATAAAGGAATTCCTTTAAAAAAAAAGAAAGAAAAACAAGGGCACAAACCAGAAACAGCATACTTCACATCTACTCACATCCAAGTGGCTAGAATTTTGCCAATCTTTTTTGTTTTTAATAAATTTATTTATTTATTTGTTTTTATTTTTTTGGCTGTGTTTTGGGTCTTCAACGCTGTGCGCGGGCTTTCTCTAGTTGTGGCAAGCAGGGGGGCTACTCCTTGTTGCGGTGCGCAGTCTTCTCATTGTCGTGGCTTCTCTTGTTGCAGAGCATGGGCTCTAGGCGCTCAACCTTCAGTAGTTGTGGCACACGGGCTCAGTAGTGGTGACTCGCAGGCTGTGGAACGCAGACTCAGTAGTTGTGGTGCACGGGCTTAGTTGCTCCGCGGCATGTGGGATCTTCCCGGACCAGGGCTCAAATCCCTGTCCCCTGCATTGGCAGGCAGATTCTTAACCACTGCGCCACCAGGGAAGCCCAAATTTTGCCATTCTTAGCTGCAAGGGAGTCTTAGAAATGTAGTTAATGGACATAGGTGGGAAACTAGTTGACTGCCATAGGCAGAAATTCCATAGCCTTGAAAGTCAGGCTTTCTCCTGGGACAGGATTTTCGCCTATTAGCAGCAGTCTGGAGGACCCAGCTCAAAGAATTGACCTGAAGGCAGCAGAAGATACTGCTTTCTTCCATGAGTGACAGTGAAGTTGCTAATCTTTCTGCCTGGATGGTAGAAGGATGAGATGGTGGAGGGGAAGTGAAAGAAAAGCCCACCTCTTTCTGGGTCCAGTTAATGATGGGAAGGAAAAAGGAGATAAGAGAAGACGACAGTGGATTCTGCCTCTTGATAGAGGAGGTACCCCTGAGTGCAGAGGGATGTCTTTGTGTCCATCCCCCTCCATCATCCAGAGCCCTAGGAAGAGAGGGTCTGCACCAGCCTGGAACACAGCTTCCTCAGCCCAGCACTGCAGCCTGATCAAACAGAGGGAGCTGTGTGGTGGGGTGCCTCTGGTAGACTGTGGACAGAGTAGTGGACCCCTTGCAAGGACCACCAGGCCAGTGGGCTTGATGGATGGTGTCACGCATACTCAGAGTTTGCTGCCAGTGGGAGCTGAGGGTGGACCCAGCCAGCAGGGGATGCCACGTCAGGTTCTGACAAAGCCAAGAGGATGACCAGATCAACTTTTTTTGCAAACTTCGGGTCACTTATTGTGTCCCAAGTGTGGTTTTTTGTTTTGGGGGTTTTTTTTCATTAAATAAAATAGAATGGAAAAGATCAGAGTACATCAAGTATAAAAAGGACAATAATACCTTGTAAAATTTCTATTTCAGATATACAGGTTATTTTGTAAAAACTTTTGTATCACCTGTCCATATATGCTTACTGGAATCTCATGAAAATGTATCTGTATTTTATTTATTTATTTATTTATTTTTATTGATTAATTGATTGATTGATTGATTGCTATGTTGGGTCTTCGTTTCTGTGCTAGGGCTTTCTCTAGTTGTGGCAAGTGGGTGCCACTCTTCATCACGGTGCGCGGGCCTCTCACCATCGCGGCCCCTCTTGTTGCGGAGCGCAGGCTCCAGACACGCAGGCTCAGTAATTGTGGCTCACGGGCCCAGCCGCTCTGCGGCATGTGGGATCTTCCCAGACCAGGGCTCGAACCCGTGTCCCCTGCATTAGCAGGCAGATTCTCAACCACTGCGCCACCAGGGAAGCCAATGTATCTGTATTTTACTTTGAATCTTTGGAAGCCACTGGACTAGACTATGTGTTATAAGAGCCACAGACTTCATCTGCTAATACAGAACAAGCAACACCGTGGCAAGAGACCCAGCCTCTGAGAGCCAAGGCCACCGTAACTAAGGAAACAGAGTTGCTAGTCCTCTGTAAGAAATAAGAGTACACGAGACACCCCTTCCCCACACTCTGACGTCACAGGCAAAGAAAGGGAACAACAGGAAGGAAGGGATATTGTTTTCCTAGGAAGACTGAGAATTATCTTAAGGGGCTATTTGGATTATCAGATCAAACTAAGTTTTTAAATGGATGGCATCAAAAGTTATTATTCTTTTTCCTGATAACCAATGGGTGTTTGCTGGGAGGAAGGTTTGCTGCAGACAAAATAGACAAATTGCATTTTTCTGCACCTCACGGTTGCAGAGTGGGTGAAACTGGTGACCCTACAACGTGTGAAGCGGGGAAGAAGAAGGTTGTGGTTAGGGAACAATATGAACAAAGTCAGGGAAGCTGGAAGGAATAAGGCAAGTTCAGGGATGAATGCACCCTGACCAGATCTGGGGTCATTTCGTGAGCACTAATGGGGACGGCCAGATTATAGAGGGTCTTGAAAGTTAGGCAGAGGAGGACAGACTCGGTAAGGAGGGTGAGGAGAGCAACAGGGAGCCCGCATAGGTTCTTAGTAGATGAGGGACATAACACAACAATAACAATGTAAAAATAAAAATAGCTCCAATAATTTAAGTTGTAACTATGCGTCAGGCTGTCTGTCAAGGGTTTATCATTAGCTTTCACAAGCATCCTTTCAGGATTTCCACATTAATGAGTCTTATTTCACATTACTGAGCCTGAGGTTAAGGTCACACAGCTGTATGTAGGTTTGAAAGCAAGAAGTCTAACTTCAAAGCTCATAACTTCCAGAGTGGTTTAGGGACAGAAATCTTCAGGAGGACAGAGGAAGGAAAGGGGCCAGGAGGGACAGAGCACCTCGGAGGTTCCCAGCAGTATTCTCAGAGTGAGGCACTAGAACTCAAGATGAGGAGATGACCAGGAGGTGGATTTCAAAGAAAGCAGCAAGGAGCCCTGGTGATAAATGAAATATCTGGCACGTAAAGCAAGTGGCTGTCCCAAGTTTCCCAACCTGGGAAACAAGGATAATGGTTGTTAACAGAGAAAAACCAAACCAAAACAAAACATACACAACAAAATAAGTGCCCTTATTGAAAATTTCTGCCTGAATGCTTAAACTCAGAGCTTATGTCCTTCTCTTGTTCCCATTTCTCAGACCGAAAAACCACTTTCTCAGGATCTTCAATTTGAAGTTCAGAGGACCACTAAAAATGACTCTCGTAAAGCGTTCTCAGTTCCAAGACCGTGGAAGGAGCTGAGAAGTGGAGAGCATCGTAGAGGCTGACGGTGCCCGGCCCACGTCCCCTTCAGGCCTCACTACTCAGCGCCACCAGTCCGAGCTTCACCTCGACCAGAGGCATCAAGTCCCTCCCTGAGAACCTTGTCTGGCCGAAGCTCGCGCACCAACCTCAAGTGCTGGGAATCAGCGTCTCCCGAGAATCATCAACCAGTGCCTGGAAGCGACATGCTGGACACCAGCTCTCAGCGCGCCTAGGTTCCCCTCGCAGTGTAACCGGGGATGGGGGGGGAAAGGGGCGGGATGGGGGGGAAAAGGGGCGGAGTGGGGGGGAAGGGGGCGGGATGGGGGGGATAGACGAGTCTCCCACTCGCGCCCCCTACTGTTGTCTTCCTGGGATCATCTCCCAAGTAAACTACCCACCCTGCAATCCTCCTTGCACGGTCCGCTTATACCTGGAGAGAGGAACTCGGGGAGGGCGTCACTTCAACCTGTCGACATCAGCTTATAATATAAACTTCAATAGGGCCGAATTTGGGGATACATACAGTTTAAGAAGCCAGTCAGAGTTAGCTGGTTTAAGAAGACAGCTGGTTGGCTGTGCCGGTGATTTCTTCCCCTTTAGTTCCCTATCACAGGGCACAGTTGCTTATATGCCATAGGCACGCAATAACTGTTCATTGAATGAATGGGTGGATGATTCGTTCCCCAAAATTGGTGCATATGTATCTTGAACACGTCCCTAGATCAATTCCTTAAAATGATTTCACATGTGAGATCTGTGAAAGTACACGTGTGAAATATGAATTAGTTCCATTCAAGTGCTGATCATTTACCTGAAGTCTTCCAGAGAATTAGAAAGTGCCAGGCACCTGCATCACTGAAAATGTCCACATCGGTTCCATTGCTAGTTCCAACCGGTCACATACATACCAGGCATAGTGGGGTGCCCAGGTGAAGATTTAACTTGTCATTTTCCCCTTTGCCAGAAAGAGAGCAGAGCTCCTTGCTTAGATGAGAAAGTCAGACTAACCCAGTTTTACTTGGTCTATATAAACCCATGTGGAGTTTGTTTGATTTACAGGTAAGGGGATCTCAAGAAAGAGATACCCAACAGCCTCCTAATCTGACAACTTAAGCCACTTGTTTTTTATTCCGAAAAAAATAAAGGAGATATCACATTGAATTTGCATCTCTGAGTTTGTTCAGCAGTTCATATGAATTATAAAGAGAACATTGTCTAGGAAATCTGTTTTCTGGATGCCACCAACAGAAATTCTAAGTGTAATATTTGGGTAATTAAAGAAAATCATATCCCTGTGGTAAGAGCCTTTTGTTTACCAACTAGGTGAATGTGCTCACGGATGCATGAAGGGAAATTCAAAAGATGAAGCTGGCGACTTCCCTGGTGGCGCAGTGGTTAAGAATCCGCCTGCCAATGCAGGGGACACAGGTTCGATCCCTGCTCCGGGAAGATCCCACATGCCACGGAGCAACTAAGCCTGTGCGCCACAGCTACTGAGCCTGTGTGCCTAGAGCCCGTGCTCTGCAACAAGAGAAGCCACCACAATGACAAAGCCCACGCACTGCAGCAAAGAGTAGCCCCCGCTCGCCGCAATTAGAGAAAGCCCACGCACAGCAACGAAGACCCAATGCAGCCAAAAATTAATTAATTAAAACAATTCATTCAAAGAAAGAAAAGATGAAGATAAATTAAGGAAGGTAAGCTCTGACCAGGGAACTAAAAGGTTCCTCCCATCACTAATGGTCAAACATGGGAATACAGAATGTCAAGAAGCAAAACCCTACTTCTTGCCAAAATCACAATATTTTTCCCACCCCTTGCAATTTTTCCCAGGAGGAGACTCCATTTCAAGCATAGACGGGGGAGTTATCAACCCTGGAACAGAAACAGAGGAGCAGTTGTAAGGTAGCCAGTGGGACGGAAAACGACTGGAACTTGGGAGTCAGGGGGCCTGAGGGTGAGAACTAGTTGTACCAAAGAGTGTGCGGCCTGGAAACATAGTTACCTCAGTTTCTTCATCTGTGAAGGGACATTACTGCATATTATCATTACTGCATATTATCATTATTTATTAGTAGTAGTAGTAATGTTATATTAATACTAGATTATTATAATAATTAATAGGGGCAGCACCTGATAAACGAAAACCCCTTATCAGTTTGATGTGATTTTTCTATATTACCCAATATTGCCAAACTTACCATGAGCAACTTATTTCTTTTCCGAGAGACCATTCTAAATGCTAAATCCAATTCCATGACACAATATGACTGTCTTAATTTAGAGACCTTATTAACTAGTCATTAAATGGTAACTGTTTTCATTTTACAGGCTGCAAAAATGTTAAGTTTGCCGAATTAGGACATTTCAGACTTTAAAGAGAAATCTGAGGTTATCTAAAATCTAACCTTGTATAATATTCTAAAATCACCTCTTCCAGCAGGACTTGCTACTGTCTGAATCTTAAGAAAGCGACATCTGCAAAGGTAGCGGAGACACTCTGTGTAATATTTGGAGTCCTCCATTAACAACTTCAGCAAGGTCCTGGTAACTGGACAGCATCCTTGAGTTCCAAAGCAAAGTCCCCAAGAACATCGGAGTATAAATGCTCACTCAAGGAGAGTCACTGGTCTATTATGATGAATACGCCTTGGAACAGCTCCATTGGTTTTCTATGGCTGCACACACTCATTCTTCTTTGAAATGCAGGTGGGAGGAGGAATAAGATCGCTTTAAACAGCCTGAACATGAAAAGCTTTATTCAACCCAATTCAACAAACAAAAGTTAACCACAGTCATTTTCATCCACTACCACGGCCAACTATTTTGTGCTTATACTAGTTTTATCTTTCTAGAGGAAATATTTTCTTTAAAAAAAGAAAAAGTGCCGGCACAAATTGTTGGAAGATCTGTGGCTTCCCAGAATATTGATTATTTTAATCGCCATCTCTGACCCACACAGGTACTAGAAACATGGCAAGCACAGTGGAAGTAATAGGAGCATGCAGACAGGGGGCTGTCCTTTCTACTTCTATAAACTCCCCAACTGTGTAGCCTCCAAGAAACAATGCAAGGAGGTTTGCTGTGACCCTAAGAAGCACAATGCTAATGATACCGTTTGCGTGAAGTCTCTGCTGCTTGCTCCTTTTTTCTGTAACCGAGCATATGTGAATCAAGGGGCTGTGAAAATTAGGAGTGGAAGTGAAGGGGATCCCTCTGTCCGCCACCCCTAGAAATCTTAATATTTATGGCCTCTGGGATGTAAAAAAGGGGAACTGAACTCAATCCCAATACTGCCATTTCAGTAAATCTCAGAATAGAAGAGATAATCTGAATATGTTTGATGATATTCAAATATCATCCATGTGTTATCATTTTACTCAACACTCAAAACACTACCGCGTCTGCCAAGCAGATTATATAGCTTGGCAAACTTTCATTTCATGAATGACACTTAATATGAAATAATTTTCACTGACAGATAGAGTAACAGTGATGTAACAGATCCTGAGGTGGTACTAGAATAAATCCACACATTCCAGGACAATGATAACCGACTAATCTCAAACACCTCCACATGATGTTCCTGTAACTTATGAGGAAAGGGGGCCCTTTAAAAACGTCCTTTCCTGGGGATATACATATATGTATAGCTGATTCACTTTGTTATAAAGCAGAAACTAACACACCACTGTAAAGCAATTATACTCCAATAAAGATGTAAAAAAAAAGTCCTTTCCCCTTCCCTTATTACAGATGGAACCAGGGCTCTTTCATACTTATAGCCAGTCCAACCTAGCGCTATATACAGAATGGCTTATTAGAGCCCATTGTCTGCCATTCCTTTTTCCTCCTCTGCGCGCAAGTGCCCTCTTAAATTGTCAAGGCAAAAGTTCTCTCTTCAGCTCAGAAGTTCCAGGACTCTGCAAGCAATTCCCTCGGGGTCTTCCTTAGAGAATATTTGGGGCACTTTAAAAGCAGTGGTTTTCAAACAGTTCACAGGTCCTAGGGTGTGCCCCAGGCACAGCCCAGGAGAAAAGAGCAGATTCTGGGTTCCTGGCTCTCGGTTCCCCCAGAGCAGCTCTGTTTTTATCCCACTCATATATTAGGGTCCTGCATAAGACTCCATTTGGTGCTAAATGTAAAACCAAAATGATGTCTTCAAAAATGTGTGAAAACCATCACAACAAATGGTGCCCTCTCTTAGGCTCTCTTAACCCCCTCCCCAGGCTGTTCCCTTCAAACGGAGGTTTCTGTACCTATTTTCCTTTAAAGAACCTCACCCTGTTTCCTCTTCCAAAATTTGAAACATACATGAATTGAAACTATTAAATATATTTATTTATAATATTCAAAAAGTAATCCAGAGTTTTGCACAATAAATGTTTTCAAGGTTATGATTCGTTTTTCTCATACGGACTCCAGCCTGGCTTTAGCTATAGCCCCTCCCCAAATTCCAACTCTCCCCCACTCCATCAGCAAAGGAGGCATACACCTGACATTTAATCTTTATGGATTTTACTGTTACAAGCCAAGAGAAGAATGAAGCTGCCTCTTTCCCTTTACCTCTCCACAAAACTGGCATTTGGTTGGTATTCTGGGCTAATTATTAGAAATCTGGCATCATCGTCAAAAAACGCCAACTTCAGTCAATGTCTATATATCTGACAACTGAAAATGAATTGGAATTTTATTGAACATCTTGTTAATGTGTGTTGGTCAAATAAGTTGTATATAGCAGTATAATGACCAATGTTTCTAATCTCAGAGTCAAAAATAAATGAACAGAAAAGCCAAAGATTTGGAGTAATTTAATTGTACTCCTCAAAAGTCCATTTAAAAATGAACTGTTCTGAGCAAACTATTTGACAGACAATGGAGCATGAAGGCAGATTCTAGAAACTAACAAATCCCATTCATTTCCTTCAGTTTGTAAAAACAAGCAACTGACATGTTTCCTGCCAATGAACATAGTTGAAAGATAAGAAAGCTCCCTACAGGAAATCCTTTGCTAAAAGAGAACAGTTGTGCCACTAAGCTTAACCTTTTTCACCAAATCTCAATCAGTTAAATATTTGACAAGACGGGATCATGAAGTACATGCTAAATCACCCCAATGATGCTATATTGCTTCTAACGTCTGTATTTCCTATGGCATAGATGCAGGATATTAAATAAATATTACAGTATAGTTAGGATTCTTTCCACCTCCTCTCCCCTGCCACCATGCAATTAGTTGATGAAAACAAGGGAAATTTTCTGCTTTTTAAAAAGACCAAAGTGTTAGTTAAGTGAGATGTAAAATTGACCATTTTCAGTTAAGATTAAGCAATACCATGCTATAAGTCAGCACGATTGTAAGAAGGAAATTTCTAAATGAATATCAAGCACTTCAAATTTAAAGACTACCATTGACAAGATTAGAAAAATAAAAGAAATGCACCGGTTTTATATTTACAAGCTTCAATGTTGATCCTCAAATTCAAAATTTAGCCTCCTCAGTTATTTTTCGCTTAGCAAAGTGAAAGGGGGAGATCTCCAAACTTTTCTTTCTTTACTCTCCTCACTAAAACCACTACCAAGATATTGAAAATATTTGCAACCTTGAGTTGGGGAACCTCTCAATTATCCTAAAAACTAAAGCACTCTTCTCCATCCACAGAAGAAGAGGAAACTTTTCTAAGTTAACCAAAATAATAATAATTGCAGTTTTGAAAGAGCCCTTATTTCTGTTTAGGATTATCCTTTCCCTGCTTCGCTACTAAGAACACCCTTCCTTATACTTCCCAAAGCACCAGACAGAGTCTTCATCTATCCTGTACAGGCAGCCTTAGAGCAAAGCTCCAAAATGCCACAGTTCTTCAAATTCAATTGCAACAGTTCAAGTTAGAAGCCTCTTGCAAACAGAAACTCTTCATTATACCGTCCCCAAATGACTCTTCAGCCACAGGTAACAGCCTAGTCTTTACAGCTCCACAAAGAGTGTTGTTCTAACAGTAGACATACAAATCAGTTCGCTTCCACAATTAAGTGATCAAATACATTCTTCTTAGCCTTCCCTGGCGCAACTCCGAGGTAGCAAAATGCAAACTAAGCACGCGTGCTCATCCTTGCTTTAAGCCCTTTTCCTCACATCTTTTCAGTAAAAATACAGTTATGAAATCCAGGAGACTGCATTTTTGGTTGTTGTTGTAAAATGACCTTGATTTGACAGGCACGGTCTCAGGTTTCAACAGATGCTGTGGGAAAGCTTACAGAAGGCAACATGTTCTCCAGGCATCTGTGATGACATGCAGGTTTTGTTTTTTTGTTTTTTAAATGGTGGTTATGGTAGTGTACGTGTGTTGGAGGGGGTAACTCGTCTCAGTTTCCATGACAACCATGTCTCTACTCATCGGTTGTTAGATACCATCCACTTCCTGTGTCTAAATTTTTAAGCCAATCAGAAAAGTGTTTATACATTTAACAACTTCTGGGACGGTGCTTCTTTAATTAGGGTGTTTTAAGGCTCAAATGGAGTTGTCCACCGGCCTTATATTTTTCCTCTTAAGTAGAACATTTCACAATATTTACCAACTCATTCTTTTAAGGTGAAGAATGCCCCTTTTTTTTTTTAACTTGAAATGCATTCTCCTCAAACCAGATGCCACAATTTCTTATAACAGTGTGCAAGCTGATTTTGATTGTTGGCTCTTCGTGGCCTTTTTCTTTCACTGTTAACAGACTTAAATTTAGTGCATGATACATGCTAATAAGGCACAAGACACTTACATTATCAAAATAAAGATACAGTTAAGCACCGTCTGCTGACAGTGATATTTAAGTCTTCAGATCAAAAAAAAAAAAAAAACAGGAAAAATTATTCTAAGTTGAACAACTTTGCATTCTATAACTCCCAAGCAGAAACCATTGAGAACGTATTGTAAAGTGATATGTCTATAAAAGCTGATGTCTGCAAAGAAATTTGTCACCAGAATGGCCTACTTTCTTTGGATAGAAGCAACAACAAAAAATTAAACACAAAGGTATCTCAAGCAAACTGCACCCAAATTAAAAATCAGCCTTGCAGAAATCTGGGCACGAGAAGGCTACTCTGAAATTACAGCATGATGTTCAAAGAAGGTTTTGGGTGACTGTTTCCCTAAGTCTTCACTGAACTGACCAATCAGTGTGAGAGCAGAGTGGGCTGGAGTCATTTGTGCAGTCTTCCGAGCTCTCTGAGCTGCTCTCCCCTCTCTAAGGCAGCGCTGGCGATCAATGAAAAACAGGGAACAAAAGGAATATAACAGGATGTCTCCTTAGCTAAGGAAAATGATTCCCTTTTTCCTCAATGAGCCAGCCGCACCCTGCCCACAACAGCTCCACATGGGAGCTCCCAGCAGACCAGACCTTTCGGCTGAAGCACATTTTACATGTGCAAATCATGTGTCCCAACTGCTGGCAAATGTGTCACCTTAAGCATATCCTGTGACAGAGGGCTCCCCGAGCCCAACCAACTGAAACTAATAAATTAAATAAATTAATAATCCCTCCATTAAAAGCTGCCAAGAAAGACTGTGTTTCCCTTTCCCAAATGTCAAATCCGAGAGTATAAACAAAGCATGAAAAATAGTCTCTTCAGCCTCCCCAGCCAGTAATCATGGTTTTCTCCTCAAAACCAGGTTTCTCCAAAAAGAGAAATATACTGACTGCCCTCAAAGGAAACTCTCATCTGTATATGTCATATCAGGATAACCAGTTACAGTATTTGAAAAGAGGTTTAAACTGCCCACAGATTTGACACTGTTTATAATTGATAGCAAAACACTTGCGACAGCAATGCTGTAAACTCTGCCCGAGCCAAACTCCACATTTAACACGTTAGTTCCTTGAAAATAAAAGTAATGCCTGGGGAGCCCACAAAAGTAAAGACCTAGGAAGTAATTAACAGAATTACATCAATTATTTCATAATTTTTAAAAATTATCCATTTGTCTGCTATTTTAAAAAAAAATTTTAAAACTACTATCCACAAATTCCTGAGAAACTTTTTTTTTTTTAATGAACTTACTTTTGAGACAAAACTAATGAAAATATGCAACTTGCCAGCCCTGAATCTCTCCCATTCGGACTGCATGCTATAAATCAATCTGAAACCAGGTGGAAATACGGGGGCGGACACCTTAAAAAATCAAAGGGTGCCCCAAAATGCAGCAGCCTGAACTGTGAGGGCTTCTCGTGACAATGGTGAACCAGAGCAGAAGGTCAGGAGGCAGGAAATGAGCCCCATTTTCGTTACCTTCGATCGCCTGCCCCCCCTGCTGCTTCTTGCGGCCGCATTGGGGGGCTGCGGCGGCGCTGGACTCGCGGGTGGCCCCGCCGCCGGGTCGCGCCGTCTCCCGGCAGAGCTGCAGCCGATCGCGGCCGGAACCCCGGCTCCAGCCCCGGCGCCCGCCCGGGGTCGGCGGCGCGGCTCCCACCCGGGCCCGGAGCCCTGCTGGGTCCTAGTGCGCGCCGCGCGCCCGCCGGCGGCCAGGTCTGCAGCCCGCACTTACGGCAGGCGGCTCGCGAGCACCGTGGTTCCCCGGGAAAACCGAAAACCCCGTCGTTCCCTTTCAAAATCAGACACGGTAGGTGCGGATGAGCTGGAGCTTAATGTCAAATCCCGGCCTAAGATGTTAAAAGAAAAACATTGGCGACAACTGAACTCATTGAAGGCGGATATTAACATCTGTAGCCCCAGTGTAAAGCGTAGGGCAGTAACTGGTTTCCGTAGGTTCGCCCGGTGCACTTGTGATATTGTACATTCACAGACGGTAAGAGAGAGTGCGGGATCAGTAATGATAGGTTTCGAAGATATAACGGCGCCCCCGCGAAAAAAAAGGTTGAAAATTGTGTGTTTAAAACGATGTTTTAAACAGTTTTCCAATGATTTTTTTTTTCCTAACACGTCCTTCTGCGTTTTGCTTTCTCTTACTTTATCATATGCTATTTTAAATAACAAAGGCCCATATGGCAAAACACGTAGTCATTTGATTTTCAAAAGACCTCAAAAATTGCATCAGAATATGCACTCATGTATCTCCTAAGAAATCAACGAGCAAGAATTAATGGTGGCATATGGTGTGCTTCATGGAGAAAACTGAATTACAAGTTAAAACAAAGGCAAAAATTCACAAATTCAGTAAACTGAAAGTAAATTATGACCCTAGATATATACACAAATCAGCTTATGTACAATTAGGGGAAATGTAAGTTCTAGATTTCTCTAACTGCGGAAAGTGGGTTACATGAAGAGGTTCCCCTCAGTTGCCCCCAAAAGGGCTTTCAGCGCCCTCTCAGCACATTCGTTTACTACAGCCCACCTGGAAGGCAACTTTTAAACTTGCAAGTGCTCATTTAAGAGGACAATTCTATTAGCTCTTAATTCAAAATAAAAGTGCTTTAGTTTGAAAAGCCTGTTTGAAAGGCTTCAAGACTGGGAGCTTTCTTTCAGTCTTTGATATCACCAAGTTTGAAGGTCACAATTCTGTAAAACTGCTAATAACAATGGCGCTGTGGTTTGACACCAAAAGGAAAATCAAATGTGTGTTTTCTGAGTTCTATTTTCGGAGCTCAAAAAGTCCCTTTGAAAATTACTCTTGCCCTCCTCCTTCCCAATTATAGCTAAATAAATGTAATGGAAGATTTTTAGTATTAATTAAACATCAAAGGCACCTTTCCTGCTGCCTGATGTCCACGCAAAGAACCAGTTGTAGTATGTTACACTTGTCGATCTTCAAAGCCCTCGCACAGACATCTCATGTGATCTTTACCATACTTCTGTGATAAAACAGACACTATAATCCCCGATTTTCAAACGAGAAAGTGAAGGTCCCGAAGGGTACAGTGACTTGTCCAAAATCACACAGCTGGTCCCCAGAGCAGCTGGGATCCCCAACTCAGATTGCAACATCTCCAACAGACTCCTGCTTTTTCAAGTGCCCACCTGGCCTCCCAACTGTTTCTCTACAAATACTATGGAAAATGAAGTATCCAAAACAAAAACTCAGTTATGTTCCTGTAGTCATCATTTCTTACCTGTTTTAGAGCAGCGATTTACCAGACTGGAAATAAGAGGCTAGTTGCAAAAGTTTTAGTCTCTGCTAAATGAGAAAGCTGGCTGGTCGGACTTCTGTCCTGTGGCTGTCCGGGGCACCCTGGCAGACTGAAAACTTGAAACTCTGGGGCTAAGCAATGTCCCTGTCACCTATACACCTTTTTATTCTTTATCAGAGACTGGAAACTGACTCCACTTGACACATGGAGGAGAGAGGTTTTCTCAAGTGGAACTTGGTTTTCTATGTGCAGACCCAGCACTGAAAGTCCACAAGAAGCCTAGAACCTCAAAAGTTTCAGATACCTGGTGGCCTGTTCATGAGATCCAGGGCATCCGTGCCCAGACCTGGTGACAATCGAGGCGTTACTTCTCAGCCCTCCTGCACCCCTGGGAAAGTCACCAGTCAGTTCTGTTTGTGGCATTCCACTTCCTCTTCTCCTCTGCCGAGAGGAAATGTAACTTCTCTGATGATGTGTCCCAAACCAGCTAAATACCGGCCAGGTGAGGGCTGGGTGACGTTTAACTGAAAAGACAGAAATATCTGATTCTTAAAAATGATTCATTCCTTTTCGTGGGCAGCTCATAAGGAAGAGTCTGGGCGTGGCAGTGTCCTCAAAAGATGTGGACGACCTTCCTGGGGAACCACTTGGAAGGATTAATGCAAAACTTACGTGGTGAATTCATGTGATTCCTTTGTTGAAAACTGGTCTAATTATAATCACACCATCCACTGTGGCCTTCAAATGTTGTAAATGCTAGGCTGAAAGTCATCTTAGCACCAATAGGAGGTGATGAGAAGCTGAAAAGAAGAGCTGGTGGTGAGCAATTCCTCAAAGCAAGAGTGCACCAGAAGAGGGACTGGTCAGAAGAAACCATCATTCATTCATTCATTCATTCATTCTGTACACCTCAAACTTTGAAAACCTAATGTTTTCATGTTTAATGTAAGCAAGGTACTGTTCTAGGCTCTGGGTATAAAAACTAAATAATGCATTATACGGAGCCCTCAGACAGGCCAACAGTTGCAGAGCGGTGGTGGAAGTACTGCAGTAAAACCATGTTACAGGGACTGTGTGTTCAAACACCAGTGGTTCCAGTCCTGGGCCAGTTTGACTTTAGAGCCATTCTCAGCCTTGCCTCTGCTCTGTTTTGCTAGGAGCTGACTCGTGCAGGCCAAGGTTTACAGAATCCTGGATCAGTTGGCTAATAGCTGGATATGGCCCATGAGAGGCATTGGAGGGAAAGAGGAGGGTGGGAGGAAAGGAGAGGCCAGAGAATTTCTTCACCTCCCTCTTGCCTGTGACAGCATCTCCAGCCATGACTGCATCTAGCTGAGGCTTCTGCCAGGTGACCCCAGCCCTTGGCTCAGGTAACACCGTCACTTCCTGTTAACTCTCCAGCTTAGTGATATTAATGGCTTTCTGCTAAAATTAGTTGCTGGGTAACTTCACCTTCCTCTGTTTGCATCTCACATCCTCCATCATCTGTGGAGCAATCCCCTGCATTAAATTCCTTCTGTGCACATCAGCAAATCCCAGTGGAAGGGCAACTTACAAAATACCTGAGCAGTACCCCTCAAAAGTATCAAGGTCATTAAAAACCAGGAAATGGGGGCTTCCCTGGTGGCACAGTGGTTGAGAATCTGCCTGCCAATGCAGGGGACACGGGTTCGAGCCCTGGTCCGGGAAGATCCCACATGCCACGGAGCAACTGGGCCCGTGAGCCACAGTTACTGAGCCTGCGCGTCTGGAGCCTGTGCTCCACAATAACAGAGGCCGCGATAGTGAGAGTCCCACACACCGCAATGAAGAGTGGCCCCCGCTTGCCACAACTAGAGAAAGCCCTCGCACAGAAACGAAGACACAACACAGCCATAAATTAATTAATTAATTAATTTTAAAAAAAAAACAGGAAATGCTGAGAAACTATTACAGCAAAGAGGAGCTTTAAGGAGACATGACAATTAAATGTATTGTGGTGTGCTGGATGGGATCCTGGGACAGAAAAAGGACATCAGGTAAAAACTAAGGAAACTTAATCAAGTATGGATTTTAGCTGGTAGTACTCTATCAATATTGGTTCCTTGATTATAACAAATGTACCATACATTAACGTATAAGATGTTCGTAATAGGGGAAAGTAGGTGTGAGGTAGGTGGGAACTCTCTGTACTATCTTCTCAATTTTTCTGTAAATTTAAAACTGTTACTTTTAAAAAGTGTATTTAAAAAAAATTCTTCGTGGTAAACATTTGAAGTGGTTTTGTTTCCCTACTACAGAAACCCCACTGCCTCCCTTCCCGAGCAGGGGCTAGGTCTGATCCAGCAGGTCTAGGGCTTTTTTACAGGGAACTAAAACAGGGGGTTTCATGGTCAAGACATCAAGACATCCCAGCAAGGGATCAAGCAGCTCTGGGAAGCCAGGAAAAAACCTGAATCTGAAGCCAGAATGTGGTCTGGGCAAGGATGATGAGAGGCGGGAGATGGCTGTGAGTGAGGAAAGCAAGACAGCCAGCCTGGGTGTGGAGCCAGGGGCCAGGGTGATGGCTGAGAAGGGAGGCTGCTTGAAAGACTATGGGGTGGGGGAAGGGCTGGCCCCGGCCTCTCTAGGTGAACAGAGAGAAGAGGAAGAGGGGAGGAGGGGCATGAGGAGGAAGAGGGGGAAAGGAAGAACAATAATAATAGCAACTAAGAGTCACTGAGTCATTTTACCTGCATTTTCTCATTTCTAGTCCCTTATAAGCAGGGTACTATTTTTATTCCCATTTTACAGATGAACAAACTTGCCCCAAATTGCACAGATATTTAGGGGCAGAATAACAGCTCAAATACAAGTCTGTAGGACACCAAAAGAGGGTCAACAAGTCACTATGCTGGGCACCCTTGGTAGAAACCATGAAGTTGAGTCTTCAGGGACAAGTAGAGGTTAAGATGTGAGCAAGTGTGGGGAGAAGAAGGACTTCACGGAGGAGACATCCTAGGTGTGGGCAAGGGCATGGAGGGATGAGAAAGCCAGGCAGGTCAGAGAGCTGCATGGAGAGCAATGAGGCTAAAACAAAGGTTTCCAGTGAGGAAGTGCCTGTAGGTCCCACTGGAGATGCAGGCAAGGGCCAGTGACCACCCAGGTTTACACTTTATCTTGACTTGCACATGGCAAACACATTTATCTCCCTTAAGCCTTTGCTCAAATGTCCCCTTCTCAACGTCTCTTGAGCCTCCCCATCCTGCTGTACTTTTTTCCTTCTTCCCTTGTACTTACCCCTTACTAATTTACTTATTATTCATTGTTTGTCTCCCTCCACCACCAACCCCCATACGAATAAAAGTTCCACAAGGCCAGGAATCTGTGTTATTCAGTGATAATTTCCAAGAACACAAAACAGTGTCTGGCCCACAGGAGGTGCTCAATGATTTTTTTTTAAATGAATGAATGAATGAAGTTAGTAAATAAGAAAGTATTTGTATCAGCCAGGATACTTCAGAGAAACAGAACCAATAGGATGTGAAGATATATAGAAAGCAGTTTTTGTAAGGCATTGGCTCACACGATAATAGAGGCTAAGTCCCAAGATCTGCAGTCAGCAAGGAGAATCATTAGTATGGTCTCGGTCTGAACAATGGCAGGCTCAAGACCCAGGAAGTGCAGATGTCTCAGTTGGAGTCTGACGGCAGGAAAGAACTGATGTCCCAGTTCAAGGCAGTCAGGCAGGAGGAGGTTCTCCTTACTCAACCCTTTTGTCCTATTCAGGCCTTCAACTGATTATATGAGGCCCACCCATGTTAGGGAGGGCAATCTGCTTTATTCAGTCTGCTGAGTCAAATATTAATCTCACCCAAAACACCACCACTGAAGTAACCAGATATCTGACCAAATACCTAGGTACCTCATGGCCCAGTTAAGTTGGTACATAAAATTCACAATCACAGTTTTGAAAGGGACTCAATCATTCTAGAACCTGTAAGGAGAATGATTTACAAGGGAGCAAGACAAAGGCAGGGAGACTCATAAGGAAGATATTATTATACTAGCTCAGGCAAGAATTGATGCAGACCTGCAGGAAGCCATCATTGGTAGCTCCAGATGACCCTTCTGTGACCCATGGGTGATATGTGATGTCACATACCAAAGGTATCACATAGACACAATGCCAGGAGGAATCAGTCAGAAGTGCAATGTCCAGAAAAGAACAAACTGGAAGACTATGGTGGGTCCTGAGCATTGAGAAGTCCCCTTGCGGCAGGCTGGGGACAAGAGCATCTTCTGGCCTCTTTAACGGCTCAGTTGGAGTCGACATAAGTGGGGGTGGCTACTTGGCTCTCCTTTTGGGGATTTTCCACTTCACTAGATGGTCCTGGTGTTGAATGGGAGCAGGCATCTTATAGTGTGACCATCATTCTCTGACTGTACGATTAGCCCCAGACTGGGCCCTTGCCCTCATGCCAGGCTGATCAGAGTCTTCTGGAATTTTCTAACTGAAGCCAGGGGAAGTGGGCTTCCTTCTGCTCTGGTTTCCAAGCTGTAGGGTGCTGCCTGCAGCCACATCCTCAGTTTGTGGGCTCAGGAGATGGGTCACAGCCCAACTATTAACCCAAGCAGGACATAAAAACATGATGAAAGCATAAAATAAACTTTGGATTCTCCAAACAGACCTTTCCCCCCTCTATCATCATAAACAGTTTAGAAGAGGCTGTATAGATAGCCACCGTTTAGATACACACAGAGATGCACAGAAATCCTCACTCAATTGGAAATTACGTCATAGCGCTAACTTTCTAGATACAGGTGATATCAGGTGATATTGAAAGGCAGATTTTCCACTTCCCTCTTTGGATGCTTTAAATTGCAGTGAAATGCCACCTGCCTTTGCCCTATGAGGTCACAAACCTTAACATCCTCCATGAAACCAATGGTGTCACCCTTCTACTAACACAAAGAGACTGTGCACTAGCACGTGACTCAGACTTCATTATCTTTACCCACCACTTTCTAAGGATTTAATGCCTCCCACAGGTGACAGCACTAAATCACTACTGTGAAGCCATGCTTGTCGAAAGGAATGAACAAACCTCACTTTGCTTCATTCATGTCTTTGATATTTATCACATTTCCTCCTTTATTGACCAAATCCGGTAATTTGCAGGTGGTCCTGCGTTGGCAGTAGTGATGGGCGGGTGGCATCCCCTTCTCTGTAGGACCAGTTAACAGAATTGGCTGCAATTCGTGTCCTCAGACCCATTTCCCTCAGCTCTGGCTCAGCCCTTGTGGAGTGATTTATCCCGGGGTCTGACTCCTGAGCAGAGCGCTGCCAGAAAGGGGCCGGCCTGGCTCCAGGCCAACCAGCTGGCTTCCGAGCTGAAGACTCTCGGTGTCTCCCCAGACCCGCTTTGTCTCCCTGGGCCTCGCTCTTTCAGCTGTCTCGCCTCAGGTAATCATCGACACTCTGCAGTTCCCCGGCTCTTTTTATCCCCTCATTTCAGATCACTTTACACACGTTAATTAAGCCTTGAAACACCCAGGAAAGAAAAACCAAAGGCTCCCCGGGATGTTTGCACCCTGCTCCTCCTGGAGAGCAGGCCAGCAGGAGGGCAGCCCCCACTCACCCCGAGCAGGAAGGACCCTGTTCGTTAGAGCAGACAGGGTTGGGGCGAAGAGGGTTGCGCCAACTCCACACATCACAGAAAACCCCATTCACTTTACAGTCACGTGTCAGCATCACAGAACAACCTCCCACCTCGGGGTCACCCGCCACAGTTGATCCAGATGACCTTTGGAAGGTGGGTCCCAGGGAACACTCTGATTGAGAGGCAGTATCTGTATCACGCCTGTGATGAATGCCCTTCAGTCTGTACTGCAGTGGTGACGGTCACGGTCATGGGCTTTGGAATCAGAGAGGCCTTATTCCACACCACGGCCCTGCCACTTCCCACCTGAGCTGTCTTGCACACGTGGCTTGGAATCCTAAATCCCACTGTCCTAGTTGTAAAGAGGATATGATAGTATCCACCAAGCCCCCTCCTTGGTTTCCGAGGAGGATGAAATCAGATCATGAGTGCAAGATATTGGGGGCCAAAATTTAAAACATATTTATTTTTGGCACATAAAATGGTATATTTCGAAACCATCTCTCTATCTAATGCCAGTCCCTCTGAATTAATGTAGTTCTCTAGCTGTGTTGGAACCTTTAGCCTTTATCTCAAATTAGCACTGAAGTCTCTCATTGACAAGAAATGGTGCGGGAATCCAAATGAAGTCTGTAGTTGAGTTGACAGCTTATACCATATTCAGTGTCTTAGTTTTGATAAATGTATCATGGTTATTTACAATATTGACATTCCAGGAAGCTGGGTGCGTGGTATACTGGAACTCTTTCTTTCTTTGCGACAAATGCTCATCTGACAACAACAGTAATGTTATTAAAATGCATCAAAATCAGTAACAGTCACACATAGGTCTAATACTTCACCTATACTTTTAGTATACTATAGTAAAATATCTCCTTAGGGTTCAAAAACATGCCAAGTTCTTTCGTTACCAAAAGGAGAGGCAATTTAATGTTATCTCTAGCTGTTACCACCACCAAGAGAAATTCCTTGAGTTTCCAGTGTCTGCAAGGCACACCATACTGTACGTTAAAACTGCAAACATTACGGTCAGGAAAAAAACGCTGCCTGCGTGGAAGTCATTTTAAGGTAGCTGTTCAGATGTAAGATATTTGATAACTTTACCATTTAAGTCCCCAGTGCTTCCCTTATTTCACAGAAAATGGATGACTTGCCAGTCAACCAGCTCCACGCTTTCCCTTCCAGTAGGCAGTGACTATGAAGAACAATCTTGTCAAATAACACCGTAGATTATACTGCTTGCCACCCTGAGCACAGTTTTTGAGATGTTCATCTTAAAATGCTGAGATCTTTTCTCTCTCTCACTTAAAGGAGACCAGAGGCTTTACATACTTTTATTTCCTTATTTCTTGTACCATGCACATTGTGAGATACTCATGGGGGTCAGAAG